>NC_086153.1:322698322-323323322 GCF_035149785.1 Candoia aspera
GCCAGTAAATTTTGCCTATTTTAATTTTTTTCTGAAATGACTTTTTTTATTGTAGTTATGAACCAGAGCTGTTTCCTGGGCTTATATACAGAATGGTCAAACCAAGAATTGTACTGCTTATCTTTGTGTCTGGAAAAGTTGTGTTAACTGGTAAGTTATTACGTTTTATAAAAGCAGTGTGCTTCTGCATCACTGACATATACATACACATTGTAGGGCATATCCATCTTGCTTACATCAGTCGGAGCCGGATGGAGCTATTCTTGTAGATCAACTTTTTTCAACCTCAGCAACTTTTAAGATGTGAGCACTTCAAGTTGTTGTTGCTGCTACTATTATCATTATCATTATCATTATCATCATCCAGTGTGGTGTAGTGCTTAAGGCACCAGGCTGGAAACAAGGAGACCACAAGTTCCAGTCCCACCTTAGGCACAAATTCAGCAGGGTGGCCTTGGGCCAATCACTCTCTCAGCCCTGGGAAGCAGGCAATGGCAAACCACTTCCAAAATCTTGCCAAGGAAACCGCAAGGACTAATCGAGGCAGTCACCAGGAGTCGACACTGACCCAAAGGCATGCATGCATGCATGCATAAATAAATATTATTAATTACATTTATAACCCACCAAATCCTACATTTGCAGATAAAATGCATATGAAACAATATAAAATAAACAAAAACTATGTAAATAAGGTCTATCAGCTAGTGAAAACATAGAATAAAATTAAATTAAGCAAACCAAATCAAGATAGAATCAAAACCCCTGTGTCCTTCCAAAGAGCTCTGCCTCTGGAAGGTAGTCAGGGTAGCAGCTAACCAGATGTCAACTGGGAAGCCATTCTAAAGAAGTGGTGTAGCCACTGAAAGGCGACATTGCTGAGCCTCAGCCCTTCACCTCCCTAATGTGGGGCACCACTAATTGTTTCCCCTGGGTACTTGAACTGGCTAGGCCAATTCCAATCAAAGGATGCAGTCCTGTAGAGAACAAGGAACCAAGTCATACAGGGTTTTATAGGTTACTATCAGCACTTTAAATTACCACTTTAAGATTGTTGGCAACCAGTACAGGTCCTACAGTATTGGTGCAATGTGCTCCCATTGACAAACACAGCACATAAGCTGCTGCACTCTGAATCAACTGCAGCTTATAAGTGATCTTGAAAGGTAGCCCATGTGGAGCACATTGCAGTAGTCTAAGAAGGTGGTGATGAGGGCATGAGTCACTGTAGGAAGATCCTCCCACTCCAGTGTGTTGACAACTGGCGCACCAGCCAAAGCTGGGAAAAGCCCATCCTGGCCACAGCCTCCCCCTTCAGTTCTAGCAGGAGCTGTGAGTCCAAAAGAACCCCCAAGTCACACTACCTCCTTCAGGGTAGAGGCATCTCATCAAGAGACACCACTGGAGCAGCCAGTAAATCCTGATGGAAAATAGTAACTCAATCTTGCTAGGATTCAGTTTAAGCCTATTCTTTCCCATCCAGACACTCACCAGTTTAGCCTGGGGTAGCAATGTAAAGTTGGCTATCATCACTATCCTGATGATACTGAACTCCAAACCTTTGGATGATCTCTCCCAATGGCTTCATATGAATGTTAAATTGGAGGGGGAGAGAACTGATCCTTGTGGCACCCCACAGGGGAGTAGCCATTGTGCTGATCTCTCCTGCCCCACCCCAACTGGAACCATCCACCAAGAAACACTGTAACACAGTGCCCCCAATCCCCAACCCATGCAGGTGGTCTACAAGGATACCATAGTTGGTTTCAAAGGCCACTGAGAGGTCTAAAAGGCCTAGGACGGATGTACTTCTGTTCAGACTAAGACTTGACACATGAAGTGATGGTAACATTATTTAACAATAAAGATACAAGAAAGGTTAAGTGGTTGATAACTCATGAATGCATGGTGGCAAGGCCAGGCTCTGAGGCAAGATTTGGGGCGGCAGCAAGGCCAGGCTTTGAGTCTTGATCCACTCCGGCGGACGGCGTTCGTGTTGGGTATTGTGAATGGTTGTCTCCAACAACCAGCTCTGGCTTCTGGCGCTTTTTATATCTTCCGCTTTCCCGCCTTTTACACGTGGGAGCCAATCACTTCTCTCACTGCCCAGCCCGCCTTTCCAGCCTCCTTTCTCGCACACCAATAGGTGGCGGTGAATCTGCCTCCTGTCTTCAATCGGAGGCTCTGGATCTTGCTGCTCAAGCCCCTCTCTCACTTTTTCCGCGATCGGCTGATCCTCCTCCTCCTCAGACTCAGCCTCCATCCTGACAACTTCCTACTTCATAATGAATTCATAATGAAATGTAATAGAGATGAATATAAAGTTCTTCATGTAGGAAAAAGAAAGCAATAATAAGATGGTAAATAAACAGGTTGTTTAGAGTATATGCAAAAAGAACCTTGTAATTGTAGTTGATCAGAAGCTGAATATGAGTCAGCAGTACAATGTGTCAGTTGAACAGGAAAACATAATTTTAGGTTGCATCAGTATAAGTATAATTTCCAAATCAAGGAAGTAGTATTTCTATTCTATTCTGCATTAATCCATCTCCACCAAGTGCTTCATCAGTTCTGGACACTGCACTGGAACAAGTGCACAGAAGAGTAATGGGGATGGTTAGATGACTTTTAAGTCGTACAAAAGAAGATTGAGGAAACTCCATATATTTAGTTTGAAAAAAAGACACCTGAAGATGGAAGACAGTCTCTATCATCTGAACACATCAAAGAACAATTCAAAGCATTGGCGTAAGGCCTGATTATCTGAGGAACTGCCTATCTCCAATAGCATCTACCTACCCACTAAGATGGGGCAGAGTGGGTGCGCTCCAGGTCCCTTCAATTAAACAATGTCATCTATTGGGAAGTAGGAAGTGTGACTTCTGTGTCGTGGTGCCTGCCCTCTGCAATAGCATCCCCCTGAAGATCTGTACAGCTCCCATCCCAAAGTTTTGAAAATCATTTAAAATATGGCTTTGCTCCCAGGCCTGGGGGTAGGACGGCTGCTGAGCCCGTTTTGTTTTTTTTCCAGGTGTTTTTGGGGGCATTGTGTTTGTCCTTCTGGAAGTTCAGGAGTTTTCATGATTTTTTCTTTCTGTTTTTGTCTTTTATTTTATAATGTAGACTACCCAGAGTTGTCTGGAATCAGGCAGGCAGCCTCTAAACTTAATAAAATAAATAAAATCCTAACAAATAAACAAGTCACAGTCTTCTGTCTGTAGTCCCAGAATGCAGGATACATTTATTTATCATATGGCAGCACATCATACATATTACTAATACATTATATTAAAGAATTGGGAATATAAAAAGGTATATAAAAAGTATACATTGGTCATAAGGCAATTATAGCTAAAAACAAACATTAAGATTACAAATAGTCTTTTGCAGCATCAGTTGCCATCAGGAAATCAGCAAAATTTCTCTTGTAGGCTCTAGTCTTACATTCTTGTATTATGTGTTTAACAGTTTGCCTGTCAGCCCCGCAGTCACACCGTGGGGATGGTATCTTACCCCATTTATATAGGGAATCGGCACACCCACCATGAATAGTGCACACTCTATTGATAGCAGGATACAGAACAATAGTTTTCAATTTAGGAAAGCAGTTTCCCATTGAATATTAGGAACTTTAATTTTATTAAAAGCATTTTCATGTAACTGACCATGCACACCTATATATTTTTATATAGAAATCCAAATGAATTCAATTATTCCCCAAGTTAAGTGGTACAGAACTGCAGGTTAAGAACACTTTTTCATAGTGGAATGAAATTAAATGTAGTTAAAACTAATTCTAAAATTATTTTTTAGGTGCCAAAGACCGTTCTGAAATATATGAAGCATTTGAAAACATATATCCAATTCTGAAAGGTTTCAAGAAAGTAACTTAAGTTATTTATTGTTGTGACAAATTATAAAGAATAAAAAAGTTTGTATATTTTCTAGCAGACATTCTTGTATTTCAAACCTATAAATAATAATAATTGACGGAACATAGTTCTTGACTTTCAGTTTTGTCTCATTTACTATGTTTATCAGATATTTGTGAATATAGCCCAGAACACATTTGAACATAATCATTCAAATACATAAAATTTATAAGGAAACAAAAAGTTACATAAAATACTTCTAGGGTTTCATTAGCATACTGAAGAGATTATTTAAATTGGAATTCAGTGTTGCGTGTCCTCCATTTAATAATTTATTTTGCATAAAATAAACTATACTGTGATGATTATTTAGTGCTAAATAAATATATAATTGGCTAAGCATATTGCTTTCTCTCATGGAGGCAATTTTGGAGTTCACACAATACATTAAGTCATTATGTGGTTTATTTGGCTTTTGACTTCAACAAACCTTGATTAATGAGATCGCAATGTGTAAATCAGGCCATTTAATTTTGTTTAACACTAGCCATGTTATTGTCCCTGGAATCAGGGTCTGGTTTGTGTGCTCGGTGTGCGTAAGCCAAAAATCACACTGAACGAGGGAGTCGTTTATTTGGAGACCCCTGCAGGTTAAAGGAGGGTGACCTTCTCGCAGAAGGAAGGCCCCTGGCAAAGTTCCAGCAATTTTTTTATACCCAATCCTGCCTCATGTAACTTATTGACTGGGTGAGCTATTCTGTGTGGCACTTTCTGATTGGCTCTGCTGACCCTTGTGACACACATGCGCAGTGCAGCCTATCTTGTACCAATTGAAGCAAATATTTATAGCTCAGGGTTGAACTGTAGAGTCCTTGGTGCTCTCTGAGCCTTGTTGTTTTCTTGCAGACGTTTCATTGCCAGACTAGGCAACATCTTCAGTGCGAAGAGGGAGAGGGCCTTCCTCTCTGATTATATAGCTGGACAAATACGGTATATAATCAGAGAGCAAGGCCCACTCCCTCTTCACACTGAAGATGTTGCCTAGTCTGGCAATGAAATGTCTGCATAGGCTGACCATATTTTCTTGAGACAAAAACAGGACATTGGGATGGCAAAACGGGACAGGGTTAAAAACAGGACATTGGGATGGCAAAACGGGGCAGGGCTGGGTGATGGGCTAGATCGGCAGGCAGAAACTTCTCCAGTTTTCTCAGGCTGGGAATCTTCGGATTCCTTCGTTTGCAAGAGGCAAGGCTGGGCTGGAGAGTCTAGTGAACAGTTGTCCCCGACAAGCCGTTCCTCCTCTGGCTGTGCTTTTACGTTCTTTTCTTCCCACTGTTTCAAGGCAGGAGACAATCGGCTCGCCCTTTGATCACCGCCTATCAGCTGATCCTGTTTTTTTCTTTTAGGTTTCCCGCCGGGTTGAGCTCTGGCTTTTTTTCCGTTTCTGCTGAGCTCCCCCTCCTTCCACTCAAAGTCAGACTGCATTCTGACAAGTTTGCAGGAACTTTCAAATTTTTAAGTAAAGTTTTTAAGAAAACAGGACAAAATGGACATTTATATTAAAATGACGGGACGGTCTGGAAATGTTAAAATGACGGGACTGTCACGTTCAAAACGGGATGTACGGTCAGCCTACATATGCAAGAAAACAAGGCTCAGAGAGCACCAAGGACTCCACAGCCTATCTTGTGTCAGTTTCTGATTGGTTTGGCTATACCATGTGCCGCGCATGCTCAGATGGCTTGTTTACAGCTTGTGACATTCTGCACACACACACTTGCTTCCTGATGAGGCAGGTGGTGATAACAGGCATACAATGTATGGCACAAGTCACAAGAAACATGATGACAATAAGCAACATGAACATAAACAAGGACTTGAGCCACCCAAAGGTGGGGAGCCATGAAGTAAGGGACTCCCATAGCTCAAAGAAATGGCCTGAGGGGGCAGATTGAGCTATTTCATGAAAGGTGGCTGATTGATTCAGGATCTCATGGATATCCGTCAGGACTCTACTTCTCTGGTCAACGTATGTGCAGCAGGTGGAGTTGACTAGTTTGCAAACCCCACCTTGGTTAGCTAGTAGGAAATCTAAAGCCATGCAGTTTTATATAGCTATTTGGGAGACAGACTCAACTTCAGCCTGCAACCCTGCCAGGGCGCTGGCTGTTGCACTGGCATAACATTCAAGAGATGCAGAGATGTTAAGGATGGCGAATTAGCTCAGACCTTTTTTCTATTTCTGGTGGTTCAGCGAAAAAGCAGTTTCAACCCCGTGTCCTCGTCTGGTGTTGACACAGTCCACTGTCCCTGTTCTGGAGGTGGAGCAGCCTTCAGGCAAGAATGATGAACCCACGTCTTGATTCCCTCGACTTTGACAGCAGTACTGGGTATTGACCTTTCCACTTGGGTGCCAAGTTGTCTTCATTGGGGTCCCAGGTCTTTACTATCTCCTGGCTGAAATGGGTGGACAGGCTGGCCCAGTGGCAAAGGTCTGCATGCCTGTAGGTAAGGAGAGGAGATTACCGCAGATAACTGTTGCACATACTGTTTGAGCAGGCCATTTCCTGTGTTGTGGATGTTGCTGGTGGGCTGTGCTACAGTGCCAGGGTAGGGTCAGCCAGAGTAATTCAAAAGGGCTTAGGCCTAGGCGATGTCATGATGCCACCATGAGTCTGAGGAGGGCTATAGGCAAGGCCTCAAGCCATCAGTTGATTCTCTTGGGCAATTTTTGCTATCTGCCTTTTGAGGAAGCCATTTGCCTTCTCTACCCCTCCACTACTCTGCGGGTGGTAAGCTCAGTGTAATTTCCATGGTATCTGAAGTGCCTTGGCCACCCGTTGGACGACTGAAGCAATGAAGTGCAGCCCGTTATCTGACCCAATCCCCTGCCAAGGGACCCCAAATTGGGGAAATATTTCTTGCAGCAGGGCTTTGACTACCTCCCTGGCCTTATTGGAAAGGCCTCAATCCACCCTGAGAAACCATCTACTAGCACTAGGAGGTACTTCTTTCCCTGCTTTTGGGGTAGTTTGTGAAGTCCACTTCCCAAAAACTTCCAGGACCTGCTCCTAGTTCTAATTGTCCTAGAAGAGGCCTCTTTCCCCGCTTTGGGTTGTTTTGGCAACAGATTAAACCACCCCGAACCACAGAAGCTGCATCCTGATAGATTCCTGGGCTCAGAAACTCTTTAAGCAGTAGGTTGACCATAGCATTTTCTCCCCACTTAGTATTTTACCACAGGCTTGGGGAGGGTGAGGTGGTCTGAGGGGGGCCCGAAGGTCCTCCCAGAGACCAACACCCCTGACTTCCCTACTTATCTTCTTCACCTACCCACAGGACCTCCACCCTTGGGTGGGCCTTCAGCAAGGGACAGTCACGTTTCCAGTGACCCTTCTTTTTACAGGCCAGACGTTGGTCTGTATCCATGCTTGGCTTTCCTCTAGGGGGCAACCTTGTATCTTTCCTCTCGCCAGTTCACCTACCTCTTCCACGGAAACCACTACCTCCCCTCTCCCAAGTTTGTAGTGCCTGTGCTAAGGAGGCGGCATTCCTTCTTTCTTTCTTTTCTTCTTCTCTGGGTCTTTCGGTGTAGACTTTTTATGCTACCAGTAGTTCACTGATTGGCTTTGCTGGTCCTCCCTCCAGTTTCTGTAACTTCCTCGTAATGTCATCCCAGCTCTGCCCTATGAATAACATGTTGACCATATGGTGGTTGTCTGGGGCCTCTGGGTCGAGATCACTAAAATTCCAGAAGGCCTGATAAAGCCACTCAAGGAATTTACCAGGGTCCTCATCTCTCTCTTGGTGGACCTCATACAGTTTGGACAAGTTCTTGGTTTTTGGTACCCCCTCCCTGAGGGCCCACACCACCCTGGCTTGGTACTCTCTAAGCTGTGTCACGCGGGCAGGATCAGTCGGGGGAACAGCTTGTCTACTTCTGGGGGGTTCCCTCCCTCCCCTGGCGTTACAGCTGCATGTTTGCACCCTGTGGTTTCCACAAGTCTGCGCTCCTCAGAAGTCAGCAGCACAGACAGCATGGTCTGAATGTCATGCCAGGTAGGGTTGTATGTCTGGGTTATGGAATATACCAGGTCAGCCACTTGGGCTGGATTCTCCCTATATGATTTCATGTTATTTCTCCAATTGTATAGGTCAGATGTAGAAAATGGGGTGCAGACGATGGCTGTGTGTGGTGCCCCTTGGTCACTGATTATGGGGGTCTGCCTGAAGGGAGGGAGGTTCTCAGGCTTTGATTGTGATCTAGACCATAAACCATCGTCATGGAAGGGGCGTCCCTCCTCCCACTCGCACTCCCCCTCCTCCTGAGGTGATGGGGGTTCTTCTTCCTCCTCTTCCTTGGGTGGAGCTGCTGGCCAGCCATTGCCACCACAGGAATATGGAGGAGGCTCTTCAGGGCCATCCAGGGGCTGCTGGTGGTCCTTTTTACACTTCGTGTGCCTTGCATTAGAAAAGGGCGACACTTTGCTTTTAAGACTTTATTTTCTGCCAGATTTTCAAACAATTTCAGGTACCTTAAATCTTCAGTCTTCCTTTGGCTCGCCAGCGTTTTGCCAATTTCTTTTATGATCTTTTGGTCTGTTGACCCCCCTGACGGCCAGTGCCCTTTGGTACATAAGAACCACTCAAGAGTCATTTGGCGGAGGACATCCTCCTCTTCCAGCTTTTCCTTTTCTCAGGGCTCATCAAAATGAGCAATTGTGAAGGCCAGGGGCGTTAGACGTGGCTGATGGCATGCAGGAGCTTCACCAGCCCCCCCTCCCCTCCGTTCTTTAGTCTGGCCAGACCCCACTGAATTGCGGCCCCTCCTTCTGCCCCTAGGGCAGAGCAGCTTCCCTTGTCCCCTTAGCGGGGCTGCCTTCCCTATGCAGGTGCCGGCTCCAAGAGTCAGGACGCCGGGAGACGGAAAGATCCAGTGAGGCTGCATTCCTCACCTGAGCTGATTCCCACAATCAGCGTTCAGAAGGGTTTGGGGGGTGGGGCTGGTCGGTTTCGCAGAGCAGGGAACACTTTTCCTCACCTTCCTCTGGCGCTCCCAGGTTTCTCAGCCATCTGCCACCAAAAAGGTCCCTGCCTTCCTTGCGGAGTCTCCCCTTAGAGGGCTTACCACTTTCTCAGGTCCTGTTGGATCCGGTTCGGCGAGCCAGACCCGGTAAAATTCGCCGGTGCGCGCTGCCGGGGTTCGCCGATCCGGAGTCCCTAAGAAGACCAAGCTGCCTTTAGTCCCATCTGGGTTGTCCCTGGAATCAGGGTCTGGTTCATGTGCTTGGTGTGCGTAACCCAAAAATCACACGGAACGGGGGAGAGTCGTTTATTTGGAGACCCCTGCAAGTTAAACGAAGGTGACCCTCTCGCAGAAGAAAGGACCCTGGCAATGTTCCAGCAAATCTTTTATTCCCAATCCTCCAACCTGACTTGGTGGCATTTTCTGACCCTCGCGACACACATGCACACTCCAGCCTAGCTTGTGTTGGTTTGGCTGTACCATGTGCCACTCATGCTCAGATGGCTTGTTTAAGCTTGCGACATTCTGCGCAGGCGCACCCACTTCCGGTTGGCCCAGCATCTCCTGCGGGGCTGTAAGCCTCGCAGGTAATCTTGAAATTGGCTTTCCTGCTCACAATGTAATCTTAGTTGTAAACTTATTGAGTTCTGCTTACTTTTGACTTAATACCTTTATTTAACATTTGAATTTGGGCTCAAAGATCTGAGCTAAAAAAAAACTGGACCACCATAAGATTTATTTTAGAAACATAACTATAACCCATTGCTACCTTCTAAGGGTTGCCTGGGATATTTTTGCAAACCAGATTTGCCAGACGTATTGTAGAAAGTGGACCTGGAAGGAAGGGAAGAAATAGGAGCGGAGTATGAATAAGCGCTTCAGCAAAGGATCGTTACCTTGTTGTGGTGCTGGAGATTGAGCACCTCAATGATGCCATGAGCTAAACCGTGAAGGGCCACCCAAGACGGGAAGGTCATGACAGAGAGGTCAGACTAAATGCGATCCCTGGGGAAGGTAATGGCAACCCACCCCAGTATTCTTGCTGTGAAAACTCAATGGATCAGTACAACTAGAGATATGTCAGTATACCATCAGAAGATGAGACCCCCAGGTCGGAAGATGGTCAAAATGCTACTGGGGAGGAACAGAGGATGAGTTCAACTAGCCCCAGACGTGATGACGCAGCTAGCTCAAAGCCGAAAGGACGGCTAGCGGCCAACAGTGCTGGTGGTGAATGGCGAATCCGATGTTCTAAGGATCAACACACCATTGGAACCTGGAATGTAAGATCTATGAGCCAGGGCAAATTGGATGTGGTTATTGGTGAGATGTCAAGATTAAAGATAGACATTTTGGGCGTCAGTGAACTGAAGTGGACTGGAATGGGCCACTTCACATCAAATGACCACCAGATCTACTACTGTGGACAAGAGGACCACAGAAGAAATGGAGTAGCCTTCATAATTAATAGTAAAGTGGCTAAAGCAGTGCTTGGATACCATCCAAAAAACGATAGAATGATCTCAATTCGAATTCAGGGCAAGCCATCTAACATCACAGTGATCCAAATACACGCCCCAACCACAGATGCTGAAGAAGCTGAAGTAGAGCAGTTCTATGAGGATCTGCAGCACCTACTGGACAACACGCCTAAAAGAGATGTTATTTTCATCACGGGAGACTGGAATGCTAAGGTGGGCAGTCAAATGACACCTGGAATTACAGGTAAGCATGGCCTGGGAGAACAAAACGAAGCAGGACGTAGGCTGATAGAATTTTGCCAAGACAACTCACTCTGCATAACAAATACTCTCTTCCAACAACCTAAGAGACGGCTTTATACATGGACTTCACCAGATGGACAACACCGAAATCAGATTGACTACATCCTTTGCAGCCAAAGGTGGCGGACATCTATACAGTCAGTAAAAACAAGACCTGGAGCTGACTGTAGTTCAGATCACAAACTTCTTCTTGCACAATTTAGGATCAGACTAAAGAGATTAGGGAAAACCCACAGATCAGCTAGATGTAAGCTCACTAATATCCCTAAGGAATATGCAGTGGAGGTGAAGAATCGATTTAAGGGACTGGACTTAGTAGATAGGGTCCCGGAAGAACTCTGGACAGAAGTTTGCAACATTGTTCAGGAGGCGGCAACAAAATACATCCCAAAGAAAGAGAAAACCAAGAAGGCAAAATGGCTGTCTGCTGAGACACTAGAAGTAGCCCAAGAAAGAAGGAAAGCAAAAGGCAACAGTGATAGGGGAGATATGCCCAATTAAATGCAAAATTCCAGAGGTTAGCCAGAAGAGATAAGGAATTATTTTTAAACAAGCAACGCGCGGAAGTGGAAGAAGACAATAGAATAGGAAGGACAAGAGACCTCTTCCAGAAAATTAGAAACATCGGAGGTAAATTCCAGGCCAAAATGGGTATGATCAAAAACAAAGATGGCAAGGACCTAACAGAAGAAGAAGAGATCAAGAAAAGGTGGCAAGAATATACGGAAGGATAACAATATCGGGGATAGCTTTGACGGTGTGGTCAGTGAGCTAGACATCCTGAAGAGTGAGGTTGAATGGGCCTTAAGAAGCATTGCTAATAACAAGGCAGCAGGAGACGACGGCATCCCAGCTGAACTGTTCAAAATCTTGCAAGATGGTGCTGTCAAGATAATGCATGCTATATGCCAGCAAATTTGGAAAACACAAGAATGGCCATCAGATTGGAAAAAATCAGCTTATATCCCCATACCAAAAAAGGGAAACACTAAAGAATATTCAAACTATCGAACAGTGGCACTCATTTCACATGCCAGTAAGGTAATGCTCAAGATCCTGCAAGGTAGACTTCAGCAATTCATGGAGCGAGAATTGCCAGATGTACAAGCTGGGTTTAGAAAAGGCAGAGGAACTAGGGACCAAATTGCCAATATCCGCTGGATAATGGAAAAAGCCAGGGAGTTTCAGAAAAACATCTATTTATGTTTTATTGACTATTCTAAAGCCTTTGACTGTGTGGACCATAACAAATTGTGGCAAGTTCTTAGTGGTATGGGGATACCAAGTCATCTTGTATGCCTCCTGAAGAATCTGTACAACGACCAAGTAGCAACAGTAAGAACAGACCACAGAACAACGGACTGGATTAAGATTGGGAAGAGAGTACGGCAGGGCTGTATACTCTCACCCTACCTATTCAACTTGTACTCAGAACACATCATGCGACATCCTGGGCTTGAGGAATCCAAGGCTGGGGTTAAAATCGCTGGAAGAAACATTAACAATCTCAGATATGCAGATGATACCACTTTGATGGCTAAAAGCGAAGAGGAACTGAGGAGCCTTATGATGAAGGTGAAAGAAGAAAGTGCAAAAGCTGGCTTGCAGCTAAACCTCAAAAAAACCAAGATTATGGCAACCAGCTTGATAGATACCTGGCAAATAGAGGGAGAAAACGTAGAAGCAGTCAAAGACTTCGTATTTCTAGGTGCGAAGATTACTGCAGATGCTGACTGCAGTCAGGAAATCAGAAGACGCTTAATCCTTGGGAGAAGAGCAATGACCAATCTCAATAAAATAGTTAAGAGCAGAGACATCACACTGACAACAAAGGTCCACATAGTTAAAGCAATGGTGTTCCCTGTAGTAACATATGGCTGCGAGAGCTGGACCATAAGGAAGGCTGAGAGAAGGAAGATCGATGCTTTTGAACTGTGGTGCTGGAGGAAAATTCTGAGAGTGCCTTGGACTGCAAGAAGATCAAACCAGTCCAGTCCATCCTCCAGGAAATAAAGCCAGACTGCTCACTTGAGGGAATGATATTAAAGGCAAAACTGAAATACTTTGGCCACATAATGAGAAGACAGGACACCCTGGAGAAGATGCTGATGCTAGGGAGAGTGGAAGGCAAAAGGAAGAGGGGCCGACCAAGGGCAAGGTGGATAGATGATATTCTAGAGGTGATGGATTCGTCCCTGGGGGAGTTGACGACCAACAGGAAGCTCTGGCGTGGGCTGGTCCATGAAGTCACAAAGAGTCGGAAGCGACTAAACGAATAAACAACAACATGAATAAGCGATCATATAAGTTCTGTAAATAAAAAATAAATGCTTCTTTCACGCCTTTGACACGCACAAAAACTCTACCAGAAGCAAAAATCTGCACGTTCCTTATGCTCTTTTTTTTTGTTTTACAAAGCCTAATTATTCGTGGTTTGAGAATTAGACCAACGTTCCGGATTTTCACCACGCACTGAATCAAAAACTAACCACGGAAGTAGACCACGCAGAACAGCTGAAATTAAAATGAACTTGATTGGCCGCTGGTTTAATACGTCATGGGAACCCAGCCTTTTAATTAAAAAGAAAAATCCTGCTTTCTAACCATTGTCCTCGCTGCCTGCTGCACATCATTCGACCTTTCGGGATAACTTTAGGCCTCCAAGCGAGAAAAACCGCCGCTCCGGTTTGCCCCACCTTCAGCATGTGCTCTTCTTCCCAGCCTCCTCCCTTTTTTCTTCCCATCATGCCTCTGTATGAAAACAAAGTCTCACGTGACCGCCGGCCTGCCGGGAGCCCGTCAGCAATATGGCATCTTCCAGGGGTGACGGTTGGACCGGCCCGGGCTGGCGGCGGCCCGGTATTGTGGCCGCCACCGAAGGAGCTTACCCCTCGGAGGCGGAAGCTGGGGCCGAGGGCCTGTATGTGGCTGTGGAGCGCTGCCCTCTTTGTAACAGCACGCGCCGCCGCTTGACCTGCGCCAAGTGCGTCCGCAGCGGCGACTTCGTTTTCTTCGATGGCCGCGACTCTGAGCGGTGGGTGCCTGACAGGACGGGAGTGGGCTGGGGCCTGGATTGTTGGCCTTATTTCTTTGCCGGTCTCTCCCCGGGGCAGGATTAAATGTCTGAAGCGCAAAAGTCCCAGAATTCCCTACTAGTCATTTAGGTGGGTTGGTTAAACATTGCTCTCGTGTTTCTAGCCGACAGCTGCTGGTGTTAAATTTGGCTTCTCTTGGTCGCGATGCACATCACGCCGTACTACAGACCAGCCAACCACATTTTAGCGTTTGATGTGAACTCAACTTGTGTGGCTAGTTTATGCTATAGTGGATCGTGTGAACTGAACAAATTGGGTTAATTAACTTATCTGCATTTAAGGTGACTATGAGCAAGTGTGGCATGCAAAGCCAGCCACTGAGTTTATAATGGAACACAAGTCTTGTCAAGCATTTTAAAAACTAATTAAAAGTCTTCATGCACTGAGATCACGTATCTTTGAGAGCCAGTTGCAAGGGGTTCATTTCTCAAGTCCTGCTTGTGAGAAGGACTTGAGAATGAATGAATGAAAGATTTTGTTAGTAATCATGAGAGCAGGCTACGGGACTAAATAGACCAGAAGCGGACAATCTATATTTGCCAGATGTTCAGTTCCAAACTTCAGTAGTCAGTATGTACTCTGCTTCTCCATCTCTGAGGTCAACTTAATATTCCTAAAAGATGACTGGCTGGATTGCCAGTTTAGCCACTCCAAAATTAAAATATTTTTCCATTTTGATTCAAAATATAAGTATTTTCTTTTTTGCTTCATTTATTTTGACGAGAATGGACACTTAGAACAAGATGTAAGACTCCATATATAACGCCAGGTGAGCACACACAAATAACATTCACACAACGTGCTAGACTAAAATGTGATTGGCTAGTTGGGTCTCAGTAAATATGTTCACATAATAAACTGGATCACAAATTAGCCAAGTCTCTTGTGAATCCTGCTCATTTGGGTACATCTGTTGTGGCTGTATTTGCACAGCACAGTAAGTTAAGTAGTTAAGTTGCGGTTGGCTGTTTGCATTCAGAATATATTTCAATATATTCTGAACTAAGGCAACTGAATTAATTCATGGAACCATGGTAAATATATTACAGGTTAGTATGTTGTACAAACAGATTGAGGTTAGTTGAATAAACCATGGTTAGTGGGTTACTGCTGAGTTTTTTAACATTTTGGCAATCTACTCTTGGCAGTCAAGTTATGTGCTTTCTTGTCCTCCTTAAAGTGTGGAATTTGCTATCATGGGATGTCAAGTAGTTTATTATGGCAGAGAGTGAGGTGGGCCACCCTCAGAGATTGGAAATCTTAGGCCTTTTTTTAGCCCCCAGACCTCATCTTGGGAACCAAGTAATGGGACTTGGGTTCTGATTGATGCTCTTAAATGCCTGATCTGCCTGCAATAGATATATCCTCATCCATGATTTCATTGGGGATGAGGGGGCAGACCTGGCATGTAACACTGAGACCTGGATGGGTAAGGAGGGGGGGTCTTCTCTTGGAGATCTGCCCATCTGACTTTCAGATTTTGCATCAACCATGATCCCAAGGTAGAGGAGACAGAGTGAAGATTATCATCTGGGAGATTCTCCAGGTCACAGGAGGCACTGTTCCATAGATGACTGGATGTAAGGCACTATTTGTGAGGTTGCGCTTGAGGGACAAGATAGGGGTGCTACTGTTGTTCCAACTTCTTTGCTGCTCAACTCAATCTCATCATAGGGTTTGTGTTGGAATTCCATTGATTTTTTTTTCTGGGGGACTTTAACTTACCTTCCTATGGTGGAAGGAGAAGCTTCTTGTGAATTCTTAACCACCATGACAATCATGAGCTTGTTCCAGATGATCATAGACCCACCCACATAGGCAGCTACACAGATCTGTTTTGTGCCTTGGAACAGCTGAGAAAGGATATGAAGATGAGGAATATTTCCATCATCCCTTCGTCATGCTTCATTCATGACACCAAATAGATCCTGTTGATTTCCAAATAGCACTTGGGGAGTTTCCCAAAGCCTTGGAGGGCAGTTCTGTCATGTGCCTGGTTGACCTCTAGAATAAGAGGGCAGAGGCACCACTTAATAGGATTGCTCCTGAGTGCCCTCTTTGTAGCCGTTGATCCATGGGGGAGTTCCTTGGTGTACTGAGGGGCTCTAGGATATAAAGCAACAGAAGAGATGCTTAGAGCAACAGTGGTGTCAGACAAAGAATAAATGTGACTAAACAAGAGCTTGCATCTGAACCTATACCATGATGGTAAGAGTGGTGAAGCAAACTTACTTCTTTTCCTCTTATTACATCTCTGGATAGCTGCCCAACAACATTAACTTGGTCACTGTTAGGGAAAACCATCTTGGAAGATGGTCTGCGGGGCTGCTGTGATGAATTTGCTAAGCATCTCGAGAATAAAATTGCTCATATTTACTTGGACACTGGTTAGGCAATTCCTGCAGAGATGATAGAAACTTTGTCTTGAGTTATCTGGGATTGATTTGAGCCTGTAGTTCCTGAGGAAGTGGACAGGATCCTCTATGCTGTTAACACTACCATATATGGGTTAGATCTCTGCCAGGTGAAAGCCACTGGGGAGGTTACAGGAGGCTGGATGCTGAGTGAAGAGGTGATGCCTCCTGCCTTGAAAGTGATGATGGTGTATCCCTTCTTCAAGATACCATTACTCAGCTATTTTAGACAATAGTTGATTGGGCTCCAAATTTTCCCTTTTTAGGGAAGCTTCTCAAGAAGGTGATTGGATTACAGTTACAGAGAACCATGGAGGAAATGTTTTATCTGGTCCCTTTCCAGTCAGGATTTAGTCCTAGGTATGGGACTGAAATTACATCACTTGCTTTTGTAGCATCAAAATAGAGGGAATGCAACTATTCTGGTACTGGTGGCCTTGGATATGTCTAAGAGTCGACAATGACTTGATGGCAAATAAGCAGTCAATCCTCTTAAATCAGCTGTGAGAATTAGTGATAGGCATTGTTCTTTAGTGGTTCCCCTTCTTCCTTAATGGCTAGTTTTGGTCAGTACTGATGGCTGGAGAGAGGTCAAGTTGTCAGCCACTCCACTGTGCTTTCTGCAAGCCTCAGTCCTCTCTCCCCTGCATTCAGCATCTACATGGAGCCACTGGGAGAGATCATCTGCCTGTACAGGGCGTGATATCAGTAATATAGGTTTTTATTATATTTATTGTATTATGTATTATAGTGTTTTATAGTTTTATAGTTTTATAGTTTTATTTATCTTTTATTGTAAACCGCCCAGAGTCCCTTTTGGGAGATGGGTGGTGATAAATTTGATTAATAAATAAAAATAAATAAATAAAGATGTGGTGGTGATACTCAGTTATACATCTTCAGACTAGGCCGGGCAGGGGTTGCAGTGGAGGTCCTGACCTGCTACTGGAAGGCTTTCAGGATCTAAGTGGGAAGCACCCAGACAGACCAACCCCCCAGGGCTCCACAGACACCACAGGCAAGGCCTGGAAGAACAGCCAGGTTTTTAATGCCTTGTGGAAGACTTGTGGAATGTCATTGCCACCACCTCTCCCCAGTCAACACTGACTGGTGTTGAGTGCTAAGAAAGGAGAAGAGTCACCATAGAACAGTGCCCCTGACTCCCAAATCCTGCAGCTAGTCCAGAAAGATAACATAATCAATGGTATCAAAAGCCACTGAGAGATCAAGGAGCACTCAGATGGACGCTCCTTAATATAATATTAATCTTACTATATTAAAGCTTAAGCCACTCAGAATCCCTGGTGATGGAGTGTCATATAAGTTGCTGTAATAAATAAATCTCCAATATTGTAGGCCTCGTTAATCTGCATACTGGACTAATGAGAGGAAGGTACTGATACTTTCCATCCTACTTTTAGGTTTCCTGATGGCATCTAGTTGGCTGCTATGAGACAGATTGTTGAGGAAAATGAGGGTTTGCATAAATTGAGCAGAGCTGTTGTACATCTTAACACCAAGAACTGTAGAACTTCCTGCAGTGTGCCTTGATTGTGAAGCAGGAACAGAGGTTTATCCTTGAAATAATAAGAGTTGGAGGATTGTAGGATCATCTAGTCAGTCTGCCTGATTGACACAGGAAATCTGGAACTTAGATTATTCCCAAAAGTTACTTGTCGTCTTGAAGCTTCCACCAAGAGAAACTACAGTATTCTATAGGCAATTGGCTTCAGTGTTCAACTGTTATCTTCAAGAGGTTTCTCTTAAAGTTTTATTGGAATTTACTGTCCTGTAACTAAACCTGTTAGTTATAGTTCTATTCTCTGAGTAGAACACAAACTTTTTTTAAAATCAAGATGTTATGCTTGAGATAACTGATAAATTGAGATAACTCCCCCTTTTGGGGGGAGATGGGCGGTGATAGAAATTTGAATAATAAATAAATAAATAAATTTCTATAGGCATATTAAGCTGGTGTGAGGGCCAAACATATCTGTTTATCTCAGTTGAAATAGGATTTTTTAAAATAGTTGTTGACCTAAGTTTAGGGTTGTTGGGTTGGTAACATGAGCTACTAGATTTTTTACACACAGCTGCCTTGTGCATCCAATCCTGAGTAAGTCAGGGATCCATAGTAGAGTATTTCCATTTGAAACAGAAGTTGCTAATTTCATTTTATCACATTCTGAATATTTAAAGCATTTATATCCCATTCTTTAACCTGAAAGACTCCCAGGGAAGCTTACTGGATAAAAACGAGGCAGTTTCTGCCCACAGATTTCCAATGTTAAAAAAAAAAAGCAACATAGAAGAAAAAGGTCATACAGAAAATAAAAACCCATTTTTATTGTTTCATCGTTTTTATAATGGTCAGCTATGATGGAAAGGGCTGTTCAGAATGACCCAGATGACACTCCAGTTATTGAGTGGCTCCTGATAACTGGCGGGTGGTCACAGAAATGCTGACAATTCCTCTTTGCTGCTGCTGCTGCTCTTCCTTGCAGAGTGATGGCTTTCAGACAGCCTCCGTGGGGAGGAAGCTCCAGCCTATCTGGCAATGGTAGCAGGGAAGAGAGAGAGCAATTCCTTGCTGTATTGTTTATCTCTTCTTTTTCTCTTAGGGTTGTGGTGTTTGAGAGCTTTTTTGAGGAAGTTGTGGGGTAGCTTAGGCTAGCTGGTGGTGGCAGTCAGTAAACAGATGGAAATTCCTCTCATTCAAAAGATGGTGTAGCTGGTGGTGGGAAAGATTTGCCTGAGATCATGGAAAGCCATTGCTGCTAGAGAGTGGACAATATTGAGTCCAGTGCACCCAAGAATACATAATGGTATAAGAATGCTACATCCATTATTTCATTATTATTTTATTTATTTATTTTCTATCCCGCCTTTATTATTTTTATATGTGATGATAAATCTTGCGGAATTGAGTGGGACTTAGTTTTATGTGTGTGATTGTAATTCCTTAGCTGTAAACTTCATGGATCTGCAGGATCCATGATTCTTAACAGGATTTAAACATGTCCTCACAGTTAATTGCTCAAATTACTGTATATTTCATTCCAAAGTGTAGTGTTTCTGGAATGCCCTTCCTGTTCCTTGTGTGAATGTATATGTTATGAAATTTGAGCTTGGTTAACATTTAATTAATCATTGTGGGCAGAAACTGTTGCAAATTAAAACAAAGGTGTGCATCTTCCCTTAATTTGTACAATCTATCTATCTGTCTATCTCACTGCGACAAAGTTATAGGAGCAGTTTTGTCAAGAGAATCAGGAAAAGCTGCTAGGAGATAATAAAACTTGTATTATACAATTACTGAATAGTGTGATCAGATCTCAGTCCAGCCTATTCTTTGCATAGCCCTCCACAAGACAAGTATATGATAATATTGACCCTATTACAAAGTTTACCAAGATACCTTTCTTTAATTAAAGAAATTAGTTTCTATTAGGGTATTTAATAGTTTCTATTAGGGTATTTTTGTCACACAACAGCTGACAAAGTTAAGCTCCTGCTAAACGTCTAATTTTCTTAAGAGTTACACTGAGAAGCCAGTAAGAGATTATTCTTCTAACTAGATTAATCTGTTGGCAAATTCCATTGCCTCAAACATTGCTTTTTCTATGTTCCTTTCTTGCCTCAGAACAGTCATGGAAGAGCATCCTCAGAAAGTGCATTTAATCTAAAGGCCTATTGTTAACTACAAGTAGGCCTTGTTTAGCGACTGCTTCATACAGCAACCATTCACAGTTATGACAGTGATGAAAAAGTAACTTCGCGACCAGTCCTCACACTTACGACCTTCACGGGTCTCTTAAGCAAAGGAAAGCTGAAGTAAAATCATAAGCACAGTCACAATTTCACTTAGTGACCGCTTCGCTTATGACCAAGTTGCTGGTCCCGATTGTGGTTGCTAAACAAGGACTACCTATACTTCTAACTCCATCCAGCATATAGCCCAATACAGTTTACTTACAAATAAGTTTCCTTCAGATCAGTGGGTTCACTTCTAGGTCAGGATTTTGCCTATAGTTTCCCCACCCCAAGTTCTTTAAGTATGGAAAGACTGTTTTCAAGCATTTTACAAATATATGATGGTTTTTTTAATTGTAAGCCACCCAGAGTCGTTTAGGACTGGGTGACCTGAAAAATAAATAAATAAGCAGACCTTTGTGAGGGATAGCATATGCCTTCTTTATCTATTGAGAATTTTTAACAGAAGTCAAATACCTCTGCTCTCTTACATATATAGCTAGATTGACAGGATGCATGTTGGATTTTAGTTACTTATTATGAATACTTTCACCTTGTCTTTTACTCTATAAAGCTTCCAGAGTGACTGTCAATCACAGTAATGAAATGCAAGAATTAAATGACAAGATAAACAGCCAACATCAAAAGCATAAACTGGAAGGAAGTCATTAAGCACTGTCCTTCACCTTGATTTTTGAAAGAGCCTTGTCTTCACTGTTTGTTAGAAAATATTGTCAGCAATGAGACCAGAAAATCTCAATTGAGAGAGCATTCCACAATAATAGCATGGTTATTGAAAGGTGGTTTTTTTAAAGTTTTGTATCTTTATTTGCTATAACTGGAACTTGCAGGACCTGCTGGAAATTAGAAAAGATTAACAATATTTTCCTACACATGTTTATGTAGAAATACCTCCCCTTCCTTGCTGAATGACATGATTACCTGTGGTTAACTTACCCATGTTTTATTCAATTTATCCAATTTCCTAGGTCACATGGACCATAAACCAATCCCATAGACTTGGTTTGTGTAACAAACTGTGCTAAAATGTGATTGGCTAATGGGCCAGTGTATCATGTGAAAATAGTCGAAGGATTACTTCCAGGAAATTCCATTAGAATTGTGAAGTCCTGTACTCATTAAGGGTGAACTCATCCCACTGAACATAGTGGATCTTACTTTTAAGTAAGCATGCATAGCCTTACCAGTACAAAGAAAATTATTATTGTTTTATATTTTGCAAATTTTAAATAAAAATACATATTTTCCATCTAGGGTTTTAAATCAGATGTACTAGAATCTTTCTACTAGTAAAGCAATCATCTTAGCTGCAGCCAAGCACAATAATTCCAGAGTTTCAGCCTATAAACTATCCTATCGATAGGGTAAATTTATACTCAGGAATGGCAGTGAGATATAACCACCTATAGTAAACAGAAACTGTATAATGGTTTTTATATAGTTTCTGTGATTGTCAGGTTAGACATTTGTTATTAGAGGCCTAGCAGCAGGTGTAATACCCGTTCCACCACATTTTTAAAGGTCTTATTTCAAACTGTATATTTCAGTTGTGGAAAAGAATTAGCAGTCAGTGAGAGATTAGTCATAGTATCAGATCATAAAATAATAAAGAGGGAAACACTGATTTGGATTCAAATCCTTTCTTTCTGTCTCTAAAATTACATAAATAGAAAAGGGATAAAACAGTATAGACACTAGATCTGTTAGCAAGTAAAAAAAGTGATTGATATGAAACCCAGTGCATACCTGTACAACTAACCAATTTCTATCAATCCATCCGTAATACACTCAACATATAATTCATGTGCTGATAAAATCAACTGCTTTAAACATATTTTAATTTAATATAGTAATCAGATACCTTCATTATTAAATAAAGTTATTCAACTATTTCTTTTAAAAAGTTTTGGAATTGCATCCCCAAGTTAAGAGCAGGATCCAATTACCTTGTTTCTTCAAAACATCATACACAAATGTTGGATCAGCATCCACGGTAGGGAACAGAATTTCTAAAATGCAGTAGAACTTCCTCATTTGAATGTTGAGATGCTCTTAATCAGGCAGGTTGTAAATAGCATAAGGCCTGATCTACTGAAGAAAGAAAAACGTTATGCTTTAAAATATTTTTCATAGTACCTAGAGCTCTTTTCCCCTCAGCAGAGCATATGATTTCCTATCACTGGCTGAGCAGGATTCTTTGGCAGAGAGCTTTCATTATATATATTGCATAGCTTTTCTTCCATTCTAATTCTTCTAGGTCGTTTTGTGTTTAAGCTTTAGACTTACTGCTGTTTTGTGTTTTATTTCTTTTTAAAGACATTGTTTTCCATAATGTAATTGGTATGTGTTTTATTATTCCAGTTGTCTGAGTTACCTTAAAGTTCCAATTCTATATCTAGTTGCGTGGGATTGACTCAGTGGGATTTACTTCTGAATAAGCTTGCATCATGTAGCCTCATGTGGTGCAGAGAGGTAGGCAGCAGTATTGCAACTGAAACTCTCCCCACGACCTGAGTTCGATCCCACGGAAGCTGGATTCTCAGGTAGCCGGCTCAGGTCGACTCAGCCTTCCATCCTTCCGAGGTCTGTAAAATGAGTACCCAGCTTGCTGGGGAAGGTGATGGCTGGGGAAGGCAATGGCAAACCACCCCGCTCTATAGTCTGCCAAGGAAACGTCGCGAAAGCGGCATCCCCCCAAAGGGTCAGACTTGACTCGGTGCTTGCACAGGGGACCTTTCACCTTTCAATCTTGCATAGGAATATGTTACAAAACAGTTCTCTTCAGCCTGGTATCTCTCCTTTAGATGTGCTGCTCTGTATCTTCTATCATCCTCAGCCAGAATGGTTTACCTAATTGGTTTGGATTCAGAGGAGTTTAATACAATACATTGGAAGACAGGTACCAGCCTGAGAGAGTCTGCTATAAAAGTTTTAATATTCCTACATAAAATTGCCTTCCCAAATTCAGATAGGGCAATACTGTTTCATTGCATAAGTACAAACTGTGATGTTTCTTGGTTTTGAATTGTTTATTCTCTGGCATTGCTTTTATTGATTCCGATTCTCTAAAGACTGACATGGTTATACTGATTTTGGTGAGAACTAAGCTGCATAAGATTCACTACTCTTGCATAAGAATTTTAATGGTGTCTCTCTAGTTTGGTGCCAAGATCAGCCCATTGGCCACCAATAGATAATGATCTGCATTCTGCCATTTCTGTCTAATAAGACCAATGCCTATCCAGAAAATCCTCCAAGAGTCAGGGTTCGTTTCAGTCATCTTGTTGCTTCTACAGTAGTTGGTTATTTATGAAGTTCCAGCATAGCAAGTAAAAAAGTAAAGTGATAACACTCTAAGCAAGGACGTTCTAATGTAGACCTTATTCGTATTCTTACTGCGAAACACATTTAAACATTACTCTTTTCTAGGTTTTCTGAAAAAAAAGAGAGACTAAAGCACCTTAGAAAGAAACAGCATGAATTCCAGTCTCAGTAAGTCCTGATTCATTCTATTTTACTTTATTTATTTAAGTTGATATTAATATACAGTTAACTTAAATCATTTAAACCAGTATGGGAATATATTTCTGGTTGCCAGTTAATATTCTGTTTCTTTTTCTCCTCTTTCTCTTCTTCTAGGTTGTTAAAAGCTATGGAGGGGAAGCAGATAATGGATCAGCTGGTGAGCATTGTAGAATTCTTTCACTTCATATTTCATTCCAACAAGTTTTCTATAGTGGCTGTTATTCACAGTGCTACTTGCATGGGAAGGGAGCCAATAGTTGGTCCTTCCTATGTGTCTGTCTGATATGTGGGTGCTGGTGCCCACATCATTGTAAATAATTGCGTTTCCAAATGAACAAATGCTTATTGTACCTGTAAAGGTTGGATGCTCAACCGCAAGACAGATTATATTCAAATAAATCTCTTTTGGAATATCAGAATACTCCAATACTGTTCTGACTTTACCTAATGCTGATGTCACTCCAGACATTTCAAAAGTGTTCAGAGGTCAAAATCACTCTGCTTCAAGCTTGCACTTGAAACAGAGTGGTTTCAAGTGCAAAACACCTCCAGGAGGGTTGTAACAGTGCTAGAGTGCTTCCAATAAGATTGGAGCAATTTATATCAAACTCAAATCATTTTACACACTGTTATTAAATAGTACAATAGTCTGATATTTTTAAAAGGGATACCGGATGCCCTTAAGTTTGATGGAAGTTTTGTGCCTCTTGAAAGTGGCACTTGGTTCCCCTGACGTGTCCCTGTCCGATACTGAATTTTTTTCCAAGGATTTGACCGCCATTGTTATTTGAGGATCAGTGTATCTTGACCAGAAACTTCCTACTTCTGAGATGGTGCCTAAAGAACTAGCAGATAATCAATATCTATAACTTGCACTAGACAATTTGGTTGAAGAATTAATCATTCTATTGTGTAACTCTCTTCTGAAATGAAGGTAAAACCAAAATGTGGGCAAAACAAAAACATATATGGCTTACTTTATTATTACATCAAATTTAAAGGTAAATCTAGGACATCCTAATAGTTTAATGTTCCCTTTTCAGTGGCCTCAGCAACTTCTGGGTTGCTGATTAAAGCTGAATGTATTTGGGGACAGAGTCAAGAGATTCTAGCCAATTATCACATCTGTTACTTTGACCAAAATGATTTTTTTTTAAAGAATGCAAGAATAGCATATTTTTTTACAGGTCCTAATAGATGTTCTTTTGCTTTCAGAGATGGAAAATAATGTCATGCAAGATGAGAATTGAGCAGCTGAAGCAAACAATATGCAAAGAAAATGAAGAAATAGCAAAAAGTAAATTATGATTGCAGAAGTCTTGGCAGATTTCTGTTACAGAATTCCTTTTCTGTGCCCTTCTCTGATAATTGTTCAAAGTAATTTAACCAGTTTCATTAGCTTACCAAAGCTTCTTTGATAAGAATAATAATGGTGTGAAAGACCTTCATATTTCTGATCTTCCTTTGCACTCCTGTGCTATGAAGTAGTATTGGGCATATCCTAAGGCATGTGTTTAAATATGTATAAAATTGATTGGCCAAATGGTCCTACTTGGTATTTAGTGTACCCTCAAATGTGCTTCCAGAATCCTTTGATACAAGTAGAGGTTCTTTGGGCAACATGCAGCATTTCCAATACATAACAGGTTCAGAACAGGTACATAATTTGAAGACAATGTTCTAGTACAAAGATAATTATTTGACAGTACTACATATGTAAAAATGTGTCTCGTTTTTACATGAAAATCATAGATACATTCTTTCACATTAATAATATATTGAAATATAGGTAATGTTTTAGAAATTATCTGTATTTTAAAAGTAAAATCTTAAAACTACAAGAATTGCATGGAAAATATATTTTCAGCCCAGTGGTTTGTCTGCTTGTGTTAAAGAACACTGTTATGTGATCGGGTATATAATTTCTTTTATTCTTTTAATTTTAATTTGTTCTGTTTATTTATAGATTTATACCCCACTTTTCTACTTATATAGGTATTGAAAGTAGCTCAAAACATTTAAAACAAAAATACCAAATTAAACTGTAGCATTAAAATAAATAAAATTAAAAATCAGTTAATGAGTAAATGCTTGGTAGAGATGCATCCTTATTATGTTTTTAAAATACTGGAGCCTTAGGACCTAATGCATCTTCATAGAGAGCACATTTCATAGCTTGCAAGCAACACAGGAACAGGCCCTCTCCCGGATACCAGATAGATTAACCTTTGGCAGTGAGACATCTTCAAAACTGCCCCTCCTACTGATTTGTGTGATGTGGCAGTGCTCCCTCAAATACTTGAGCCCAATGGTGTTTAAGACTTTAAAGTTCAGCACTTTGGGATGTAACCAAGGCATAGATAACCATCTTTGTCCAGCCTGCTCAAGAAGGGTTGTAGCTGTTGCTGTAGCGGAAATTGTGTAAAGGTGTTCCTTACCATAGTCACCTCTTGTGAATGCGGTGACAGCTGAGGACCAAGAAGCGCGACTAGATTGCTCTTTTCTGCAAGAGGGCAGCTCAATCCAGAACAGGCTGAACATCAGTTCCTATCCAGTTCTCTCCATATCAGCAGCTAGAATGAAGGGATGGCTCTGTCAGCGGAGTATTTTAATTACCCAGAATGTGCAAGATTTATGAATCCAACCTCTGCTCATGCCTTCTGCCCTGAAATCTTGATAATTTTCTATTACTTCTGCCCAATTTTGTTTTGACTGTGGGGAGAAATGTGAGTAGACATACAAACCAAATACTGGGCTGCAGCTGGCTTCATTCTTCTTTTCTAAGAGGCTGTCTTGGGACCCAGAAATTTTACTGAGATCAAGATAATGCTTGAAACAGCTGTTTTGCCTTACAGCATGTCAGTTTCTGTTTTTCTCAAAAAAGTTTTCTAATGTGAAAAGTTAGAAGGGGCAAGGACATGTTGGCATCCTAAGGTGCTGTGCTTTGGATTTTAGATTTAATCCTGTTTGGTGATCGCAGGCACAGCTTTATTTCACAGTCATTATATATTTCTACTAGTGATAGAATGTATAAGTTTGCTGATCTAAGTAATACAATTTACTTATACAGTATCCATTGAGTAATCAGCAGCACCATTTTGAGAGCAAGTTGCAGAGATTAACTGTTGCCTTTGCTGTTCTAGATTCTGAGTGGCTTCTTAGGATTAAAGATGAGAACCAGAAGCTTTACCGAAGGGCTCAGCGCCATCAGGAGAAGAAGGAGAAAATCCAGAGGCACAATCGCAGGCTTGGAGAGCTGGTAGAGAAGAGGAGCTATGACTTGAGAAGCCATCATGAGCAACTGGCAAATCTCCGGCGGTCACATGTCCTGGAATTAACCTCTGTTATATTCCCTATTGAGGAAGTGAAGATTGGTATGAGGTAGGCAGGGAGGAGTAGTGTGGCTGATGTGGTTAATCATATATTCAGGAAGTGGTTCACTTTCATGTCTGTATAGAAGAAGTGAGATTTCTAGATATATTTTTTCATAGTGAGGGGAAGAAAACCAGTGCCATTAGAAGGCAGTGAGAGTAGGAGATGCCATGAGTGAAATGTTCTATGTTTACTTGAAAATAAGCCTCACTGGGACCAATTGGATTTACTTCTTAATTTGAAGTATCTATTACATTTGTATTCCCCCTTTCTTACGGTAGTTTATCCTCATAACACTGAGATGGTTAGGCTGAGAATTAATTACTCGTCTAGGATATTAGGAAGCTTCAGCACCATACCATATTAGCTGTATGTTTTAGCAATCCCCTTAGTAATGTTTGGCAATGAATCAACTGAGCCCTTGGATAGCTGAAGTATAAATTCTGGCAGAGTTGGAATACTGGGTCATATCAACAACAGATATACAAGATTGTGAATCAGTAACCCCAACCAACAAGTCTGCATAAAAAGGACATAATTAAGGGAGTTGCAGAAGTGTTTGTTTGCAAAGGCCACACCTGCCTGTCACATAGGTAGATAGCACCCTATTTATTTAGCCACTTTTTCAGTAGCAAGGCCTCCCTCTAAACTCCTTCCTTAAGTATAGGTCAAATGAGGTGGGACCTTTGCTTGAAATGGGTAGCACAGGCTGGAGCTCCTCAGCCTGGTGTTGAAAGTTCTTGGGTAGTTACAGTCACACTCTGAGCAGGCTTTGCTGCCTGTTCTTCTCCAGGAGCAGCAGTAATGACAAGAGCTCCTTTGAAGAAACAAGCTCTCTTTTCAGTTCTTCTTGATCCTTCTCCTGCTGCCTCTGGCATTTTCACTTTTATTTCTGCAAAGCTGAACAGGTTGCTTCATCCACTTCTTTTTTAACGTCCGCTCATCATCCTTCCTCTTAATCTATAATGATTCTGTTAACTTTATTTTATTCTTATTTGATGCATCCTCTGAACTTTTCCCTTTTGTACCATAATGGGAATTGCAGTAGTTGCCCCCCCCATCCTGGCATGGAGCATTCCCAAAATGCGTTATTAGTGGAGATGGCCATAACCTCTTCCCAGACCTGACTCAGATAAAAGTAGGGCATAATTTTGCTCCCACATGCGGTAGCTGAGAGAGAGAACTCTTAGGATTCAGCCAGGGAGTTTCCAGCACCATGTGTTTCCCACTTTCTGGTCTAATAAGGCAGGGTTCCTCAACCTTGGCAACTCTAAGCCATGCGGACTTCAACTCCTGACTGGGGAATTCTGCGAGTTGAAGTCCGCACGGCTTAGAATTGCCAAGGTTGAGGAACCCTGTACTAAGGTGCTTATCTGGCACTTTCCTATGTTTCATAGAGTTGGACCATTTAATAATTAAAGTGCTTGAAGTGCTTAAAATACAATTCCAAGCATGTGCCCTGGAGTGTACCTGGGCCCCTTTATGTAAAGAGGCGGGGAGCAGATAAGCAGTTGCAAGTGTCAGGAGGCAGATGGAAGTAGGAAGATGGATCAGTTTGTTCACTGTTACCCCTTTGAGCTCTCAAGGAGAGGGCTTTAAAATAAGTACACTCCCTTGATGCTTCAGTTTGTCATCAGATCACAGTGTCCAATGAGAAAAACAAGCTGTCCTGATAGTAGCACTTTATGTCCGTTGGTCTCTCTTTTCCCGGCATACATGTTTGGAATCTTAGCCTTTTAGGCAGTCCTTTTTCTATGCAAGAACCAACTGCTTTGTTTCCCATCTGGCATTCTTGCTGGAGGGAAGAGCTCAGTTCAGTTCTTCTTCAGGGAAGTAAGCTACTTCACAGCCAGGCCCCTTTGAAGAGCCAGGGGAATTTTGCAGGCCTGAACAGAGATGTCTAGCAGACGTTTTCCACCTTTTGCTTTTGTATCATCAGCTGGCTTGCTCTTTCCTTAGCCCTTCATTTCCTCCCTTCTCAGAAGCCCTCCTCACCCTTACCTTTATCAGGCACTGAGCCTGAAAGTGTTCATTCCTTACTAATAAGGCTTACTCCCAAGGAGGTTGGTGTTTTCCTTCACCACGTGGATGGCACTGGGCTGCAAACACAGCACCTGGCTGTAGCTTTTTAAAGCAGCCGTGCCTTTTCCTGACAGGCACACTCTGAAACCTCCTTTTGGAATAGAATCTGAAGTGCTGTGCGGTCCTATAAGTAACAGTGCCTTGCCTTTCCTCTAGGGACCCCACAGATGTATCTTCCGAGAGTGACAGTGTCATGACATCTAGCACTGTAAGCAAGCTTGCAGAAGCCAGGAGGACCACCTACCTTTCTGGGCGATGGGTGTGCGATGACCATAATGGAGACACCAGCATTGGCATTGCAGGGCCTTGGATAACCCTTCCCAATAATGGGGATTATTCTGCTTATTACAATTGGGTAGAAGAGAAGAAAACCACACAAGGACCAGGTAAAGGGCCAGGTGCAATTTAAACTTCTCTGAGTCTGCTTGGAACCAGCTGCTGCTTCAGTTTTTTTTATCAGTACCGAAATGTAAATTCCATGATCTCACCCAGATAGTTGGCATGTTGGAACGTAAGAAAAGCACAGGATACCATAAACTGCCTTCTGACTGAGCCGTGGTTTTCATGGGGAGCCTAAGAATTGCAGAACATAATATTGGCTGGAGAGTTTCCCAAGAGCACATTTTAGCTCTCATTGCTGAGAAGATGATGGTTCGTTACACGGCATTACATACAGAAATCCCAGAAGTAAAAGATTGGCTGATCTCAATAGTTTGGCAACCCTGGGTGCCCAAAAATAAAACTTAGATCTCATGCAGGAACACTGAACTTTAGTAATACTTGGTGATCTTGTGAGATTTTACTAATTTAATTTTTTTTAAATACTTTTTTATTTAAATTTGAGATTCCACAAACAGCATCTATAGTTGTTGTGGTGCTTTGTTCTCCATGAGTACGATGTTGTAAATCCTTGGTCTTTATCTTTTCTGGTGAGTCTATGAAAACTTTCTGATTTTTTCCTTGCTTCTGTTCTAGACATGGAGCATAACAATCCTGCTTATACCATCAGTGCTGCTTTGTGCTATGCAACTCAGCTGACTAACATTTTGTCACTTATACTGGATGTAAACCTTCCCAAAAAGCTATACAACAGGTAAGGAATCCAGAAGGAGCTAGACTGCATGCCAAAAAGGTAATTTGAGAACATTATGTTGAATGACAGGCCCCTAGGAATTGGAGCCCAGTACAATATAGCACTTCATATACACCAAATTTTGAGCTCTAGGTAGATTTCACAGAAGCACTAATAATCAAAGGTTGACAGAAGCCAAGCTTGTGAGTGGATTCTGAGATGGTAATAGAACTTTAGAGTTGGTGGGCAGGAAATGCTCTTGTGACTTCATTTAAAAGAAAAAAAACTGACCACCCAGGGCTGGAACATTCCTGGCATTTATATCATTGGAGCAGGTGGGGCTGCTCCACACACACACACAGACAAACACAAATGGGAAGTTTCTGAAGCCTCTGCAAGAGTTAAACTACAGGCATGAATACTTAATATAGACATTAGGGTTGTTTTTGTGAAATGGTGTTACGTATTTTAATATGTTCAGTTTTGTAAACCAGTGTGATGGAGAAGGGAGGGAGGAAAGGAAAGGAAAGGAAAGGAAGTTAGGGGGGAAGGGAAGGAAGGAATTGTGTGTTGCCTCCTTTCCGAAATGGAAAATAGAACTGGATGAGTCTTGTTCTTTTTCTGCTAGCTGTTCCAGCAAATCCATTTTGCAAAGTCAGAGTGACCCTGAAACATGTTTGTCTATTTGCCTTGAGTTCTTGTTTAAGTGTTTTTGTGTCTTAATATTTTTGTCTTAATATATTTTGCAGTGAGTTCTGCGGAGAAAATCTCAGCAGGAGGAAATTCACCTGGGCAGTGAAAAAGCTAAATGCCAATATACTTTACCTTTGCTTTTCTCAGGTAGTTTTTATTTGGTTTTTTGGAAGGCTTTACATTGTTTCTTCCTCATCTCTCTCATCCTGCCTGATGAGTATTCTGCTTTCCTTCATGTGCTTTTCCAGCATGTCAACCTAGATCTTCTGCACCCTCTACACACTCTCAGAAACCTGATGTACTTGGTCAGTCCTGAGACAGAACATTTGGGAAGGTGAGAAACAGTTCAACAATCAATGCCCCTCTTTCTCCCCTGCCGTCAGTAACTTGGTTATTTTCCTCTTTCACCAGCCGTCTGAGCCTCCTGGCAGTCTTTCTCACTTCTCTGTATCAAGCATCACTGTAAACAACAGTGAAGGTGAAGTTTGATGAACTACTGTGTATTGAATGAGGCTCATGTCACAAGTAATATCCACTCTGACCATCACCAACTCTCCAAGTCTGAGAGAAAAGAGAATTTGGTCCAGGAATCTGGGATGGGCCTTTTCAATTACAGACATGTACTTTGTTACCGAACTATGAATTTCTGGGTGAAATGACAGCAGGAGCAAGTTTCTGACTTCAGTTAACAGCTTGCCTGTTTTTCAGTTTTTTTTCTCACCGTGACAAGGGACTGCAATTTGTCTCAGTTCTACATGAACTGCCATATCCCATAGAAAAACCACTTCTTCTAGCTTGTTGCTTTATGGGTTCTTCTGATACTTATTCCCTTATTCTGTTGATCTTTTTAAAATCCTTGATTCATCATACATACTTAGCTTGCTCTGCTGAGGTTTTGAGTCAGTTGCTCAGCTGAAGTGTCTTCTCCTTCAGCTTTGACTCTTTTACTTCAGCTTGTACACCTTTAAACATAAATGTGTGCTTATTTTTTCCATTTTGGCCATCAAGTGTGTGACCAAAGCATTTTTCTTTTTCTGTTTCTTTTTCTTTTTCTTTCCCTTCCCATAGGTCTGGACCATTTGAGATCAGTGCTGATTTGGAAGATTCCATGGAGTTTGTGGACCCCAGCGGTGCCGGTGAAACAGATGAGAGTGGAGATGAGCACATAAGTGATGAAGAAACTGACCTTGGAACAGACTGGGAGAACCTGCCCAGCCCACGGTTCTGCGACATCCCCTCCCAGCCAGTAGAGATGCTGCAGAGCCAGAGCACGCAGGCTTCACAACCGATAGCCAGCAGCAGTGCCGGTGGCATGATCTCCTCAGCAGCAGCCTCAGTTACCTCTTGGTTTAAGGCATACACTGGGCACCGCTAAGAAAGAATTGGACCTCTGTGTAGGAAATTCCCTATTCTGACCCCCCATCGCTGCAGTAGACTCTGTATTCAGTTCAGTAGTGCCTGGAACAATGGCGGTCCGGCCTCCATTTGCAAAAGAAAATCCAGAAACTCTTTATTCGCCCAAGCTGTAAATTCCTCCCAACATATATTTTCAGACACCTGCAATGGGACTCAGCAGTTTTGAGTCACTGCCTTTTTTTTCTTTTTGTGCTGAAAAGGAAAGAATTTTACCTGCACATTTAATTTCTAGTTTATATTTTCTCAAAGAAACTAAGAAAACAGACTTTGGGTATATAACCTGGCAATCATTTGAAGCATGGAGACAAGAAGAGAATCGTGGAAGAAAGCAATCTGACAGTCATGCAAATGCTTAAGTCTATTCTGCTCAATCAGTTCTAGCAAAGTCCTTGGACTTTTTTGTCTTTTAAAGTGTGCATTATTCACAAACTTAACCACACAAATGCACATTTCAGGAACCTTCTGGCAAATGATGCTTTTTTAATGAGTTTCTAAACTCTGTTGCCATAAATTTTAATACAGAAAATTATCTTTTTTTTTTTTTTAAGAAAAAACTACTGGCGATAATTATGTCTTTTTTGTATGTGTTGCATTCATCCATTAGTAGATCTTTCTGAATGTTTTTCACCGTGAGCCATCCAGAGTTCCCAGGCTCTTTACTCTAGCTACCAGACACCAAAGAAAGACTGGGCCGTAATAATTTCCCAATATAGAGCAACTCTACTGCAGTCATAAGGTTTGTTTTTTCACAAATTCTTTCATGGTGTGGAAGCATACCTCCCTTGCAGTTTGGTTGTGTGTACTACATGTTCTCTGTCTTTGGGAAAGCTGGCACTCCTGAGATGAGAACACGAGGACTTATCCTCCTTTTCATGTCCAGTTATTGGATGTAGCATGTTGTACATAGGACTTCAATCCATTGTGATTTTGTTTTGGAGGGCGTTTGGAAGTAAAAAAGCTTTCCATTTGCAATGTATTCTTCTTGTCCATCCTCCTTTGAGATGCTTCCTGGGCAGCAAAGCAGTCCACGTGAGTCTGTTGATGTTTCTCTTTCTCCACATGTGGTGGCTATCCATGCTGAGACCAGAACTTGGGAGTTAGGCAGTTTTGCATCATTCTTCCCATCAAAAAGGATAAAGGATATGTCTTGCAAGTCAGACTTACTTAAGGATTCATCACACATGTCTTTCAGTACCATTGTATCTTTCTTGATCATAAGAATTATTGACTCCCCCTGAGCATAGCTACCAAACCATCTTCTGTGGAACTCAAGTAAGAAAATCCTCTGTAACCAACAGTTCTGTGCACCAATTGCTTATATTGTGACACAGTAAGGAAAAAATGGCATATGCTCACTTGCTCCTTCATAAAGCAGTTTCTGTCTTCATATTGCCTAGTGGTCCAAAATACTGGCTAGGCAGCTGTAGCTTATTTTACATCATTTATACGCTGCCCCATTTGTGGATTCTGGGTGGCTAACATTTATAGTTAGTATGTAAGTCACCCATTCCTAGCATTGTGAGTTTTTGATGCTTTTCTGCCTTAGAGACAGTTCAGCCTTTCAGCAGAGCAGGTACTGCTATCATGTGGCATATCCTGTCTTTTTTTTTTCTTCATCAAATAATTTTACTAAGAATTATAAATGAAAAGAATAAACGCCAATACAGAAAAATACACAAGAAAAGAAAAGAGTGTGAAAAAGAAAAAAAATAGAAAAAGGAAAATAATACCCTGTCTTGAAGAACATGCTCCCAATGCTTGTCAAACATTAATGCTTTGGAGATTTTATGTTGGGAGCATTTTCCTGCATTACAGAGAGATTGCAGTCTTGCAAGAACTTCTGAATTGGCTCTTGGCAAATCAGTTCTATTAAGTGTTTCTATGATGGTCTTCTATTTGAGCCTGGAGTGGGTATAATGGAATACATAAGAATTTGAGTAACTTTGCTATGCAGATTTTTTCCTGCCAAATAGGAACTTATCTGGAGGATAGGAAATCTACTCCTTTACATTTCTGTTGCTAAACCAAAGATTCCTTTAGTTAAGTGTTTTGATTTAAAACCCAGGTGATGTGATTTTTCCATTCATAAGACTTAGTATAGAAAGACAGTAATACTATGATCCACACGCATCATTATTGGCTTCTGTGGAAGCTATAGTGATTTATAAAAAAATGGAAGTGAATGGAATTGTGAATGACTTTGGGCTTTGTCTCAATGATCTTTAGTAACATGGATTGTCCTCTTACCTGTGTGTGTTAATGAAATGGGAAAGTTGTTAGAAGAAAGGCACTTTATTGGTTGCAGGTGAGATGAGCTGCTTAACGTTGTGACTGCTGGAAAAATGGAGGGTGGGCTCTCAACACTGTGTAAATATGTTTGTGTATTTCCTTTTCTTCTTCTGTTGTGTGTTCTTTCTCCTGCTTATTTCTGAATATAAACACATGGAAATCATTTCTAGTGAACTGAGACAAATTTAAAAGCCAGTAAGCCATGAATCCTTTTTGCTTGTCAGTTTCAACCTCTTAAAATGGTGCCTCTCTCCTTCAAGAATGGAGCATCGCTTTGGAGGCTGCCAAGAGGCATCCAACTTGTAATAAGGTAGGGTGCTGCTCCCTTTCAAGAAAAGATTTTTGTATTTTTTTTAATGTTTTTACACTTCTAGAGCTATCTGGAGAAGCTCTGAATATGTTTCTAAAATTACAGTGCAAAAGAGAAACATTCTGTTTAATGGATGGCAAAGACAGACCACCCATTGATGGGTATCCTGGGTTTACATAGCTAATTGAGCATTTTGCAAGATGTTACAGTGTCACAAAGGCAGAAGTTGTACATTGAGGCCCAAGAATCTCAAAATGCTTAGTGGGTTATTACAAATACATAAATGGTTTGCTGTCTGAAAATTGGCCCTCCAAACAGAAGGATTGCTATTTGAGTACCCCTAAATCCATAGCTTCATGACCTTGTGGTGCCACTTTCAAACTAGTAGTCCTAACTAAATACAGACTTGTGTTTTTAAAATTGTATTACTGCAATAAATCTTTGTTGTTGTTTTTTTAATAGTTGCTCAGTTTGATTTTATTCTGTTCTGACGTTACTGTTATCATTGAAACTAATACTTGATGTCCAAATAGCTTGTGTGGAAGTTGCAGAAGACTATCAAGGAGAAAATGCACATTTCATGCTAAGGGTATGTAGTGTTTACATAATCAAGAACTAACTTAAAGGAAACATTTGTCAGGAATCTTTTCAGTGGTTATCTATAACCCCAGACTGAGCCCTTTTTTCCTAATTTATGATACAATTTATCCATCCAGTTGTAGCTAATTTTGGAACTTTATATATCTAAGAGATGGAGAGAAAATTGGAAGGAAGCTTATAGAAGAGACCTCACTTCCTCTGTAAATATTGAAAGAACTGTTTGGCTAGCAGAAACCTATTACATTTGAATGTTTGGATCAAATCTAGGTTTGATTCAAACTTTTCTTAGTAATTTCCTAGCAGTTCAATCACCACTGCAACCCTGTTGTGGTGATGGATAGGAACCTGGCTCCTGTCAACAGCTGAGAGTATAACATGGTGTGTTCTGAACACATAGAAGACAATTATGCACTTAGCTGTAACACCACCAGGGATTGGGGGTGATGTCACAGGATGGGAAGGGGGCGGGGGGTGCCTTGCCACACTCACTGGAACAGCAGTGAGCATGACAAGGAAAAGTGCAACTGGTGAAGTAGCTGAAGCGCCAGGTGACAGCTGCACTAGTTGCTTGCAGACAGCAGGAGAAGCTCACTGCTTTGTCTTTGTTGTTCATGGACAACCAGCTTTCTTCCAGTGCTACAACACTCACTTTTCTAGGAGATTCCCTCACTACTTAGAAACCTTCAAATAATTCAGATGGGTGGGTGGGAAAACAAATACTTTATGATCTATAATTAGACATTTGGATAATTTACAGCAGATCAGCAAGTGTTTCTGACTCAAAGAAAAGGCATCTTTGGATTGAACTCCGTTTCTGATGATCGCGTGGATGTGTCCATGCGGTTTTCTTACCAATAAAACATTTTATCATTGCATCTTTGGGGATTTTTTCAGCTTCCCTGTTAAAGCCCCAAGATTCCCTAGTAGTCTCCCATGTAAGTACTAAACTGACCTAATCCTACTTAGTATCAAGGCAGACAAGTTGTCCAGGTGCTGTGCCATTTGTTCAAATGTTTCTGCCAAAACTGTTTCAAATCAGATGTAGAGTTGTCTGGCACTGAAAACAAATTCCCAGAGTGAGCATATATTGTGAACCATTAGTTTTGCACCTGGTTCAGGTTGCCCAGTCTATTGAACATAATGGGAACTGACGAAGACAGACCATCCCTGTATCTTTGGCAGTGCGTAAGTGGAAGTCGTGTCTCGTGTCTCACAGTGTGTACAGTATCCCATTGTGTATACAGATTACTTTGAAAGAATCCCATTTCCATTTCAACTAAATCTGAGAAGCTGTTCAGGTTTGATCCAATCAGAGGGGTGGGTCTTTTAATCCCTTCCTTGTAATAATAGCCCTTAATAGTTATGCAGTGCTTTTGATCTTGCATTTCTCTACCTAAATCCTACAAGTTTGTCCATATGAGGCTCACTGTGCACAAGCAGCACATCAGCCATCTTTATTTTCTCTCTCTCTCTCTCTCTCTCACACACACACACACACAATACATTTTTGTGTGGTCCTAGGCAGGCAGTAAAATAGGATTACCTACTCTTCCTACTGAATGGAAATTTCCCACTTGGATTCCATATTTATACTTACCATTTTAGTATTGTAGGTGTTGATTTGGTGATTTTATGATGTTGAGGTTTTAGGGAGAATTTTATGGTCAACTGCCCAGAGTCCCCCTTTTGGGGGTAGATGGGCGGTAATAGAAATGTGAATAATAAATAAACAATAAAATAAATAAATAAAATAAAAATTACTGAGCCCTTAATGGATCATACATTGGCTATTCTGCATGATGAATTGAAAATCATGTAGGTCTGTCTTCCAATAACTTCACAGGCTAAATAAATACTACAGATGGGAGTCAGCAGTTCCCAGGGCTAACGGGGAGATCCGTGGTAGAAGCTGAACTGAGTTTCTAGTTCAAAACCTTACCCCACACACATGCACACATACCACAGATTTTGATTATTATATATAGTTATTTGTTCTAGCTTGACAATGAGGGATGCTGTAGTTCAGCAACATCAGCCCCTATTCCAATGTTAATAATTAAAGTGGGATGATAGGTATTGTAATATCCATGGGAAGTACCAGTGGGGGTAGCTGCCTCAGGTACCCAACTTCAGCAAAAACTGCTGAAGGAGCTGTACTGGAAACTGCTTGATTTTCGTTCATTAATGCCCGATACCAATTCTCTCAGTCCAACTAAGGACTCTTGCTAACTGCTTTGGTGATTTTCCAGAAGGCCCTGAAGATGTGGCTGTGTCAATGGGCCTGGGGACCCCAGGCCAATAAGGAACTGATCAATGGCTAATTTAGAGTGTGCTTGTTTCTGCTGCTGGGTGTTTTATTGGTTTTTAATCTTGTAAGCCGCCCAGAGTCACTACGTGTGAGGTGGGCGGTCATGTAAACTTGTCAAACAAACAAACAAACAAACAAACAAACAAACACATACATACATACATACATACAGTGATTACCATGAAATTTCAGAGTGCAAGACTAGAGTGTGGCTGGTCTCCCCTCTATCAGGTGCTCCCTTGGCACTGGCATTGGTCTTAAGAGGTTTTCTCTATCTTACTCTAATAAAAGCAACTGAGAAAAAATAGAGATACCCACAAGGAGGGAAACAGCACAGAACTGTAAGGTAGCCACCATATTGCTGGTAAAGTGCATTCGGTCTCAAGAATTCCAGTTGAGCTCCATGATGCTATCTGGTGGCTATTGGTTCCCTAGTTGTCCTTCATTTTTCAGAAACAATTCTTTCCACTTTGGCTTAGAAGAACACTGCTCCTACTTAACCAACTCTTTACAGGACGTGTGCTGCTACCCACCCCACCCCACCCCCCAAAACCAAACAAACCATGGAAAGAGTTAAACAGGAGCAAGTTAATGCAAACCTTTATGAGTTATAAAGTTTGTAAAATATTAACACCCTGAAGTATGCATGTTCAGATGAAACAGATCTACAAGAACACCAATACCAAATTAGGTGTTTTGTTGTTGTTAAACATAATGGGTGTGTTGCCCTGATACAACATATTTTTCTCATAGCTGTTGTAATCTCTGATTAGATTCTTGGCTGCCAGATCAAACCCAACCCTTAGAAATAAAGTCTGGATGCCCTTTGCATAAAGCACGATACCAATCATTTTCTGGACAAAACCTTACAGGGAGATAATGGCAAAACTAACTTTTCAGATCAGAAATCATTGCTAAGGTAGTACCCTTAATTAAGAGCATAGCAAGTCCACCTACTTCTCTCTTCTCAACTGAAAATCTTCTCCCATTTCCTCCCAATATTTAAGCCAGTTGAGATGTCGCCTGTCCTTAAGAGATTTGCAGACTTGGTTTATTTTCATAGCTGAAATTCTGCAATCATTTTGAACTTCTCCATTCTTCACTAATTATGCTGCTTTATATGAAGTACTGCCAAAGCATTGCTTCCTATTTCTCAGAATGCATATTTTTCTTAAAAATAATTTAAACATTTGCCTCGAATGTATGAACTCTACAAACTCATTTCGTTGTTTTTCCATTTTAGTGCACAGTATCTTGAAGCTGTTATTTGCAGAGTATGTAACAATCCATGAATCAACCAAATCTTTCTGAGAAAGGTTATCAGGTTTTCTCATCTTGCATTTATTGACTCATTATCAATTGGCTAAATTTCTCTGGCAGTTGAAGTCCACACATCGTAAAGCTGCCAAGTTCAAAGAACACTGCTCTAAAATATTTGCAGTATCTTCATTTTATGTCATCTGGAAAATTAAGCAATTTATTGCCCATTATTTAATGAAACCACTGCACAGGATATTGGACTACACACTGACGGGGGGGGAGGGGGGAATTCTTCAAGCTAAGGACCAACCTATTCCCTTCTATGCTTATTTGCTTTCATAGCCTTCTTAATATACTGGGTACTAGTCTGCTTCCGGATCCAATTCAAGGTGTTGGTTATCACCTTTAAAGCCCTACATGGCATGGGGCCAGGTTACCTGAGGGACTGCCTCATCCCCTTAACATCGACCAGCCCCACCCGGTCATGCAGAGAGGCATGCTGCAGACCCCGCTGGTAAAGGAATTCCACCTGGTGGGGTCCAGGAGGTGGGCCTTCTCTGCAGTGGCACCCGCCCTCTGGAATATTCTGCCCCTGGAGGTGAGACAGGCCCATTCGCTCCTGGACCTAAAAACCTGGTTCTGCTGCCTCACTTGGGGTGGGAGGGGCACCAGTTCATCTTGGGGGTGGCTATTATAGGTCTTTCCCCAACAAACAAGATCTGCACTGCTGGATATTTATATTTATATTAATTTTATTTTTATAGAGTTATTTATATTGTAATTTATGTGTTTTAATTCTGATTGTAAACCACCCAGAGTCCCCTTTTCGGGGGAGATGGGCGGTGATGGAAATTTGAAATATAAATAAATAATATCTATTTCTTAAAATTAGCTACTTTGTTCGTGAACTTTCCAGAAGATTAACAAGTTAATTTATTCAGGAAGAACCAACCAAGGAGATTACAATTAAAAAACAGACTGAAGCCAGAAACAAAATCTTGATTATATAGGAGATCAAGCACATAAGACTTGTTTTTTAGTAGCCAAAATATGATTAATGAAGAAAGTTGCTTTTTGATGTAAGCAGCTGCCCCCAGTCTATGATTAATATTGTTTGTGTGAATGTCTGCAGGAGAAGACATTACCATAATAAACATGAGTTGAGTTGTCTGCCATTGTTGCTGATTAAATCACAGACTCTCCTATTAACCAGTTATATCTGGTAAAGAGTCTACGGCTATTTTGAAGCTGGCACCATACAAATTATGTAATGTGCAGATAAATATGCATATAGGTAACAGTATCTGTTATTTGATCAAGGCAAATGTTTATGCAAGCTGGCAATCTCAAGAAAATTTTCTGAATGTCTGAAAAGAGATACTATAGGATTAATCTGTGAAGGCTGACAAAATTTTCTGTGATTTGCAAAATTCATCAGACATGGTTAACATTTAATATTCATTTTCAAGTCTTTGGTAGCAGAACCTGGTGTTTTTAAAAAAGAAGGAAAAAAACTGCCACAAAATAGACATTTATTCCCCAAATATTTTTTTTTAAATACTGGGAAGAAAAAAAAAAGATGAATAAAGGACAGATTTAGAATGCATTTTATTAAGTAAAAAAAAAAACCCAAGGTAAGGTGGATGCAACAGACCACAGCTTTTCTTAGTCCTCTGCTCTATGAGAACAGTCTTCTTTTGCTTGCTGCCACCCTAAAATTATAACAAATATGTGTTCTAGTCTAGTTTTAAGGTTGTCCAGTTAAACCATCCTTTTTGAAGATTGATCTTTTACATATTTAGAGTTTCTTTTCAGAAACAATGTTAATATATATTTATATATATTTATACATATATATAAATGTATATTTTATACACGATATACAGATTTGAAAACGAGACACTTTTAAAACACAGGACTGTAGCCACAACACTGGGGTACTGCGTTGTAGCACTTTGATGTTGGTCAACTGGCTGTCAGACACCCAAGACGAGGCTATTCTAGAGCACTTATGTACACAGATGGGCTAAACACAATCTTTTCTCTAAAAGGTAAAAAGGCCTTTGTGACTTAAAGTATGTGCAGTTTCGTAGCCCTGTGGAAGAGGGAAAGAAAAACCACCCACAAACTATATACAGTGTAAACATCACAAGGCGTGGAATTCTCCTCCTACCCAGGATTGAGGCTCCCAAAAGACGTGCAGAATGTGCTAACAGTCCTCATCTATTTCCCTGGATTTCTTGTGAATCGCACGATTAAAGTTATGGCAGGCGGGGACCCAATGATTGTCATGAAGGCCTAGCTTGCATCCGGGGACATTCTTTTGGGATCTGTGACAACACATCCAGTACCCAGGGCCATAAGGTAAAGCTTGGCAATAGGGCTTGGGGTGCCACCGACATAAAGAGACATCACCCTTGGTGTACTTCTTTTTGCACTGTTTGCAAGGGTCTTCTCTGTAGCGTGGATCACGAACCCAGCGTGAATCTGCTGGCCTGACATTGTAGTACTCAATGATAAATTTGAAATATCCACAAGTGCATTTGAGTGCCACCAGACTCTTGGTGGGCAACAAGCCAAATATCTTCACTATAATGTGGTGGGGCAGAAAGACCAGATATTGCTGGGGCTCCAAAAGTTGCTGGATCTTAAACCTGGTTTCCAAAAAGTCATGAGACCTTTGCCTCTTTAGATGAGATGAGTCAAGGATCTGCAGTGCATTCTCTGAGGAAACATCAGGGCAGTCACCTGAAACATGGCTTCTCATACAAACTTGGTCTGCAGGGGAAGCTTCCTTTCCTTGGGTCCCTGCTGGACATTCTTCTGTAGGAGTCTCCACTGACTGCAGGCACTCTTGGGAGATTTCACATTTGGATAAAAGCAAGAAAAGTCTTCCTGGAAGAGAATCTTCAACAAAGCTTGTGTCAGAAGACTGGTTTTTTCTACAATTTTGATCTATCTTGCTGACAGATATGCTAATATTCAGGGATTCACTCACTCTTACATTTGAATTCAGATTAGGAGCATCTAGTGACTCTTTTGGTGTACGTTCAATTGATGAAGATTTGTTATATAAGAAATGTGGAGATGTCTGAACAACTTCTGGATACGTAAAGGGTTGTGACTCAGTGGTGTTTTGAGAATCATACCAGTTGACAGATGTGGTTCCCTGCCCATGTGTAAGATCATGGTTCCCTTCAAGAGAATCATCAAAGGAAGACTGGCCAGAAGAGGGACCTTCCCATAAGTTATCTTCCATTGAACCACTGTGCTTTGATCCCCACCCAACCTCCTCCCCACTACGTTCTTCCTGGTGGAGGACCAGAGATGATACCTTGTCAGACTCATTCTCTGGCAGTATTCCACTTGCCAGGAGCACTCGCCCTACATTCCGCCGGAAGCTACTGTTTCTAGACAAGCTCCCTGCTTCACGTTCACTTTGGCGCCTCAGGCACTCTGATTCAAGCTTTGCAACCATCTCCAAGACACGCACTGGCTCAGCCTGCTGCTCTACACCATGACTGCCACAGGGTGGCTTTTCAGGCCGAAGCTCACAGGCCCTGAAGTCAGAAAAGAATCCAGAAGCAGAAGGGGCAGCTTTGGGTTGCCCGGCAAACCTGGGCACAGCAGAGGCACTGGGACAGTTTCTGGTGCAGCTGGCCAGCAAAACACTTGCTCTTTGCTCCAGGAAAGCAACCATCTCAACAACGGATAATGGTCGGCCAGGGAACCCCCCCTCACCACCATCATTCACATTATGTACAGAGCAGTGCTCAATGCCACAGGCAAATGGCTCAGGCTGGTAGCACCTCCCATTGGCCTCTCTCATCCTTTCCAGGTGGATCTTTGCCTTTTTGATATCTAGCGACTTTTTCCGGCGTTTGGTTGCTCGCCCATCTATGTCCCAGGTGCTTTTGTTCTTCATGGAGAGTACTCGGGTGTCACTACATAGCTGGGCTGCAAAGAAGGCAATTTTCTCTTTTGTGTTCCCTGGCTTCACAACTGCCCAGATATCCAGCAGTTCCTCCTCATCTTCCCCCTGATGGATGGTGGCAGGTGGGGTAGCTCTCCTCTCTTTGACCCAGGGTCCTTCCACATGGCTTTGGTTGCTGTTCCTACTATAGCGTGTATTGGAAGAGAGGTTCCCCAGCGGTTTCCAAAGGGGGGGATTGGGTAAAAATCTTGGCTTGGGGCTCCTCGGTTTTTCCTCTTTTGCCAATCTCTGCTCATTCATGGGTGGGCTTCGTGGAGAGTCTGGGCTTATTTCAAAAGATCTCTCTTTCTTCTGTAACTTGAGATACGGCTTTAAGTGCATTCCAGATATCCTGGAGAGGGAAGGGGGAAGAGGGTGAGAAAGAAGAGATGCACTTTAAAAAACTGCTGATTTAAGGGTAAAGATGAATTTAAAGATTAAAAGGAGATATGCTCTATGAACTTTGGTATCATTACATTGTGGGTTGCGCTGCAAGTGCAAATCACTGTATCAGGGATGGGCAACCCGTATGGAAAGGACCTTAAGTGCCCCCAATTCTTTTTTCCCCCCTGCTCTGAGAACATTTGTGTGATGGAAAGCTGAAAGTACCAAAATTGGTAGCATAATGTTTTCTAATTACAAGTATAATGGATCTGTTAAGACCCTAGCAGGTTTAAGGCACATACTATACTTCCTTAAAAGCCCCCACCTCAAAACCTGTCAATAGTTACCCAGTCTAGAGCAGACGATCTAAACCTGGGGGTTCTCCAGATGTGTAGATTCCAACTCCCAGAAGTGCTAATCCAGCAAAACCATGGCTAAGATTTCTGCTAGTTCAGATGAGGCTGAGAAGGTTGGAAAGCTGACCGAAAGCACTAATGAACCAACTTTCTGTAACAGGGGACCACATTAAAATAAAAGGAGTAGAGTGACAGGTAATGAGAAGAAAGAAAACTTCTCTTCCGAAGGACTGGAGGTTTGGGTTTTACTTAGAGTAGTGAATGTTCAGTATATCCATTTAATGTCTTGTTTTTAAAAAGGAAACAATGATGCTGCCTTAGTGGCTGCATCCTGGGGATCCACAGAGGCTGCAAACATGTAGCCAGGCAGAGCACCCCCAATCCAGAGCAAGGGAGCTGCTTATCAAGAATCATCTTTCTTTGAGATCATGCATGTAAGTATGATGTCTGGAGATGCTGGGCTGACGAGGTGGGTGGACTTCTAGCACTGCCTATTCAGCAGCAGGACTCCAGGGGGAAGGTCCAAAGGAATGAATGGAGCTTTCCCGAAGTCTCAGCTGATTCTGTGGAACCATTCTACAACAGATGATGCTGATTCAAGTGGGTCAGTGATGAGGTTTTAACCTCACCTTCTCCCTGAATTGCTCTGTGGTTTATATGAGTGTTTTTCAACCTTAACAACTTCAAGATGTATGGACTTTAACTCCCAGAATTCCCCAGGCAGCACATCTTAAAAGTCACTAAGCTGAGAGACACTGGTTTACATGATAGGATTAGTGCTGAAGCCTTTTTAGGATTCAAAGAATACCCCTATTTAAATAGCTCAAATAATTTGATTTATTCCTATGTCTGATTCAGAAACAGCCCGCCCTCTCCTTTTCTATCTCTGAAATAAGCAGTGCACCGTAAATCAAATCTCATTATTTTTCTAGGAACACAATATATAAGCCTACACATTCCTGGGGGTATCCCCACCCCAGTTCCTTTTGCCGATTAGTGCAGCAACAAGGGTGGTGATCCCAAAGCAGAAGCCACTAAGGCTGTGGAGCATTTCACTTGGCGACAGACAGGAGGAGCGGGGCATTCTTTGTCTTCCATACCGTTTGACTGGGTGGAAGGTGGAGGATGTAGAACTCAGCAGTTCCCGGTGGAGGCCAGCTCGGCAGGAACTCTTCATCATCACTCTCCCCACTCCCTCCCCCCTCCACCAGCAGGTTGTCACAGCCAATCCATCTCAGTCCACTGCCAGGGCTCTTGCATCGATTTGTTTCGCCCCTTGCAACGGCCAACTGGGTCTTTGACACCTAAAAACCGCTGGGGAGAAATGAAATGATGCTATCAGACTTGAATTAGTAAAGCATGTACATTCCACCAGCATTTCAGCCAATATTCAGGGTAATGCCCTCTCAAACAGGAGGACACAGGCTAATTTGCAGAGAAGGGTAGTTCACACAAACGCTAAGCAATACGATAGTTTCTTTGTGTGTTACGGTTTGGAAGCCATGGTGAGTGAACTCAGCCAACTATGGGGTGTATATCATGACCAAGGTTATGTGTGAGTATAATTGCCTCACTGTTATCCATCTGAATCAGGACTGTCCTGTTGCAGCTTTCAGAAAGCAGTTTCTCTCCACCCCTACCTAGAGATGGCAGGCAGTAAACTCAGTGTCTTCTGCATCCAAGGGAGATACCTATCACTGACCTACAGGTCAAACTTCCCTTCCCCACTTCTTGTGCTAGCTAGTCATATATTTTCTTTTGGACACTCTGATGAAGGGTTTTCAAGGCTCAGAAGCTTGTTTTATAATATGCACATGCACAAATGCATCCATACACATGTAAATACCTGTACTGTAATATGCATAGTAACAGAACCAAGGATTGATCTTACAATATAATGGCTTTAAAAAAATTCCTTTTATGGCTATTATGGTAGGAGAGGAGAGCATCAAAATTGCAAATGTTATCAGAATGCAATGCTGGCTCTTAAAATTTACATAGCATATTGGATTTTGGAGAAAAATAAAAAGATCTTCAAGGTAGCTGCCCTTGGTGCTCTAGTGGACCAAGGTAAGCCATCAAGTGAGTACAAATAGTTACTGTGAGTCTAACCAAACCACTGCCTCTCTTCCTGAAGACATTTCATTACCAGACTACGTAGCAGCACCACGGTTTGTTTACATGGAGCAGCTTGACCGACCAGCCTCCACTAGGGTATTTTTTCCCTGATTGCTTGTTTGGTGGGGTATTGTAAACCCAGACTTATGCTAATTTGCACTGATACCTCTACACTTATACCTGGAAAGAAGCCTTGTTGGTATCTAGGAAATTCCTGGTGAGTTGCTGAAGAGTAAATGGCTGATAAAGAACATTGTTTTAACATACCATTTTAAGCTGCTTTATCTCAAAATATCAATCTTATTTGGACTTCGTGTGCAATCCATTAACTACTGACCAAGCATACAGAGTCCCAAATGTTACCATTTTTACATGTTCTCACACCTCCCATTTTTTAAATCGATAATGGTTCCTCATGGCTGCAGCAAAAAAAACCAAAAAAACAGAATCACAGAGTTTGTGTAAGTGCTGTCTGTGCCCAATACAGTTCTTTTACCCATTTCTTATTGCTACCATTCCTGGCATTGACCATACTCAAAATGTCACCACTATGACATACTTCAAATTGCTTTTCAGAATTATACTTGTAACTAAGGAAAAAAGAGGCAATTGGTTCTAAGCCCTCAGGGCTTAGAAACTGATTGATTGATTGATTGATCGAGTGTTTCTTCACTGCCCATCTCATATAGCATATGTTTGCTGAATGCTGATGAAGGAAGTATCAAAGATACTATGGCTCTAGAACCCTTAGCAATCCTACTCTGGGTCTTTTATCAACACATGGACATCAGTATAATTGTATTATGGATTTAAATCCCCATGAAACAGCATCGGTGTGTCACTCTATATGCTACGGAGAAATGCCAATACTGTCCCTATATCTCAGGATTCCAGAGTAGAAGGACATTGGAATTCCTTCATTCTCAACAAACTGGTGCTATCTCTAGGATAGAAGACTAAAAGCTATCATGAAGCTGCAAAACAACACTTGCCAGAAAACCAAGTAATGTAAGAACCTATTTTTTACTAGATGGATTCACACATTGACTGTAGCTTCTTTGACCATAGGTTACTGAATATATTACAATTAGCTGGGTTTGTAAAACCAAACATTTTAGACTATTTTTGCCCTGTGTCGAACCTTCTCTTTTTAGGGAAGGTGGTTGCTTTGCAAGTTCAGAGGGCCCTGGATGAACTGGATTATCTGATTCTTCCCAGTCGGGTTTCAGGCGGAGTATGGGATTGAAATGGTATTGGTTGCACTTGTGGATAACCTCTGGCAGGGAGTGGGATGGAGGTAGTCCATCCATCCTTGCTGTGCTAGTGGCCTTCAATACCTTCAACCATAGTATTTTTCTGGACCGGCTCCAGGGGTTAGGAGTCCGGAGCTTAGTGTTATGCTGGTTCTCTCCCTTCTTCCCTGGCTGGTTCCAGTCAGTGTTGATGGGGGGAAGAGGTCTGCCTCATGGCCCCTTTTATGTGGGGTATCACAGGGCGTTACTCTTTACCCACTACTGTTTAATATCCACATGAAGCCACTGAGTGAGGTCATTCAACGGCATGGGGTGAAGTCTCAGTTGTATATTTCTGCCCCTGGCCAGCCAACTGATGCTGTGGAGGCTCTATCTCAGTGTCTGGAGACCATGGGGGTCTGGACAGGGAAGAACAGACTTGCTCAATCTGAGCAAGACGGAATGGCTTTGGGCGTTAGGGCCTCCTGGATCTGGTGATTTTCCATCCTGGATAGAGTTGCACTACCCCAGACAGAACTGGTGCACAATTTGGAGGTCCTCCTGGACTCGTGGCTCCTGTTTGAAGAGCAAGTGGCAGCTGTGATCAGGAGGGCTTTTGCACAGTTTCATAATGTGAACCAACTCCATCCCTTCCTGGATTAGAAGGCACTGTGCTCAGTCACTCGTGCTTTGGTCACTTCCCAAGTGGACTGCTGCAATGTAAACGGGTTGCCCTTGAAGAACATCTGGAAACTTCAACTGGTCCAAAATACAACGGCTTGGCAAATTATGGGTATGTTTTGCTATGCCCATGTTACACCTTTGCTATGAAAGCTGCACTAGCTTCCAGTTTGCTTCTAGGTGCAATTCAAGGTGCTGGTTATTACCTCTAAAGCCCTCCATGGCATTGGCCCAGGATATTTGAGGGACTGCCTTACTCTCATCATTGCTATCCATTCCATTAGGTCGGATAGGAAGGGCATGCTCTGGATCCCATCTATTAGCGATTGTCATCTAGCGGGACCCAGGAAGCAGGTCTTCTCTGTACTTGTGCCTGCCTTTGGAACACCACAGAACCTGAGGTCCAGCTGGCTGTGACTCTCCTCACCTTTTGGAAAACCTTGAAGACCTGGCTGTTTTCCCAGGTAGGGGGGTCAGAAGAGTAGTTCACACTACTGGTGAATGGTGTGTTCAAGAACCACTTTGTGTTGGTTGGTTGTTGCTGTTTTACTTAAATTTACTTAAATTTATATTGTATTTTAATCCCTGTTAGTTGCCCAGAGTTGCATTGGAGAGATGGGTGACCATATAAATCAATATAATAAAAAATAAATAAAAACATCCTAAATAAAAGACTGTAGCTTGGTGTGATATGCAGACCAAATCACTGTTGTTTAGCCACTAGGGAAAGACTGGTGGCCAAGTGCCACCATTAGCAGTTAACAGTAGATCAATCTGCTAAAATTCAATGTCAGGGTGGCTGAATTTCAGTGGCATACCTTTTCAGCTAAAAGGTACCTTTCTGAACTGTTGTAACAACCAGCTGCTTGACAGTAGAATTTTAGGCTAGCTGAAAATGACTCGCTATGATTTCAGCCAAGTATTATTTCTCCACCCAAGCTTAAAATGCTTGGAAGTGAATTTTCAGCATGCAAAACACTACATCTCTAACTAACAATCATTTCCAGTTATAAACCAACCTTGAATAATTGAAAAGATATAACAAAAAAGTGATCAAATTTCTACAAATTGACCAGAGCCACAAGATTTTCACTTTTTGCTTGTCTGAATGTTCATAATCATTTATGGTTAAGCATTCTTGACTAAATGCCCCAAATTCCCTCCCCATTTCCTCATTTATCCACTCAACCTCATCTCAAGCCCACTTAGCTAAAGGCGAATTTCATTGATTTGAACAGAACTTACTTCCCAGCACAGATGCTCAGGCCTGCTGCACTTTTTGCTGCATTTATCAAAATTCTCTGCTGTTTGTTAACATGGGATAAAAAATTGGACTCCGTAATCTATCAGAAAGCTGTTCCATTTCAAATAGCTCATCTGGCTGCCAAGGGGGTCCCAGAGGATCACAGTGAAACAATATGTAAGTATGCAAATGTCATTCAACTCTGCCAAAACCTCAAGTTCCTTCAGAGCAAACTAGATTAAATCCACCCTGAGAACTTCAATTGGTAGACAAAATATATGCATTTAAAAAAAATAATAAAACAAGCAAGTGACATAATTAATTCCACTGCTGAATACAGAATATTTACAACACTGACAAAGCTATTAATACTGCTGTAATAAACCTGGAAGGCAATGCTTTATTGGAAATCCTGAATCAGTCTTCCCCAATGTGTTGTCCTCCTGATGTGTTGAATTGAGATTCTGTCTGGCTGGAGATGACAAAGGGGTGTCACATGTTGAAAACAGACATGATCTATTGCACTTGAAAAGGAAAAGCAGAGGTAACATGGAAGGGATGTGAGTTGTTGAGGATAAAGATGGAAAGGTTCAGTCAAGAGTAGCCTCCTGCCGGCAAACCACTTCTATTCCCATGTGTAAAAGCATCCAAAATCTGGAAAAGTGGACTGAAATTGTCCTGTCAAAATTCAGCTATTTTACCACTGAATTCTGGCAACACAATCTGAGTGCTGGGAGAGTGCAAATGGAGTGCTGGGCTAAATCAAAGGCTTCATAGAAAAAGTGGATTTTGGAGGGGAAAAAAGGCTGAGAATCCTGCAGGTGTTCAAGGAACAAGCTCCTGATAGAGGACGACAGTGCCAAAATGGGTGGCAGCATCAAAGAATGCAGCATCATTGAATTAGAGCAGGGTTTCTCAACCTTGGCAACTTTAAGATGTGTAGACTTCAAGTCCCAGAAATCCCCAGCCAGCATGGCTGGCTGGGGATTTCTGGGAGTTGAAGTCTACACATCTTAAAGTTGCCAAGGTTGAAAAACCCTGAATTAGAGACTCTGCTCTCCCAATAGCAGCAGCTGCCTGACCTGCACAGTCCCTGAGCTTCACTCTTATACCAGAAGCTAATTGACAGTGAAGTGGTGGCACCCAATTCATATTTCAAGAAGTCTGTTCTACAGAGGCACAGAAACCATTCACTCCTTGCTCTTCAACCGATTCCTCAAAGGAAGCTGACACGCAGCTCCGCAAATTCATCCATGCAGTGACATCAGCCAATGGTGCTGGGCCATTTTCACTGTGAGGCCCTGTCCAGTTCTAGCTGCCCACATAATCGTGGCATATCGGCATAAATTCAGACAGGCACCCCACTGAGGATGGAAGGTGACAAGATGGCCACCTGTTTTTGAAGACCTATTCTGAGTACTTTCAACTGTGTATCCATGGCGACCTCAATGCTTTGTGGCATTGTTTCATTGTGGTGCTCACTGTCACTATCAGAAAGGCTTTCACATATTTTTCCACCATTTCCCCCCTCAAAAATATCCAAATGCAAGTAGACAAGTGATTTGCAAAGAGTGAAAAAACATTTGTGAAATGTTAACCATTTGCTCACATTTGTCTGAAATTGAACACACACATGCACATACACTATGGCTTATTCCCAGAAAAAACATTACACAGAGAGAACAGTACAAAGAACAAGATAGTACTTTTTAAAAACAAAGCAAAATTGGTCCTCTCTGTATAAGCAAGGTGCTAAGTTTCTATCATGAAAAGCTGCATATTTTATCCCATCTGCTTCACAGAGATAGCACGTATGAGTCTTCCTGCTTATCTTCCTCTCTGAAGCAGAGAGGTGTTTTCCACACAACTGGTTAACATACAATAACACAAAGTCTAGCGTCAGAGGTATTCTACAAACACCACTTTTCCTGCTGGTGGTGTTTGTCTGCATTTCTGTACCTAAGACACATTCTCACTGACAAGGTCATATGATTTACCGCATGGAACCAGGGCTTCTGAATTCTTCAGCACTTTACCCTAGAATGCCAGGGAAAATGCTTACCCTTTAATGTTATTTGATTTTTCAGGCATTTCGGAAAGGCTTAAGTACAAATCGGTGCGTTTAACCTTGTGAAGGCTTAATGCACTTCTTTTGCACTTTATAGGCCAAAGGGAGGGAGGAGGAAAATGAAAATAAAACACCCTAACACTGAAAATAATTTTGCTCCAAATGTTAATGGTGTGTTCAAAGGATCACAAAATGGAGGTGCGGGGAGGTGGGGGGACTGCGTATCAAACACAGATTACTATAGTACCTCTATACTGCACCACAGTCTGTGGGTCAGACTTGCTGGTTCTCCCTGAGAAAAACAAAATCAGTAAAAAAAAAAAGGCTGGATCTATCTAATCAATAAGCACATCAAAGCAGGCTTCTACAAGTTGGTTTGAGCAATAAAAGCAGCCAATGACTGCTAAAGGGAGCAGTCATATTATTTATTGGATGTTGACATTTCTGTAATGCTATTGATCTCAGCAAATTCAGGAACCCCAATGCCAAGTATTGGAAGCCATGCAAGAATGGCCTGAAGCAAATGGCTGCTCAGCAGATCTTTAGGGTAGCAGGACTGCATTTGTTCTATATATACAATAGTAGCATCTTGGGTGTAGATTGCATTTAAAAGGATTTTAAAAAAAGTGAGGGAGCTTTCTGTATCATGATTAGGATTGCTGTTAACAAAATGTAAGGATGCTTACAAAAGGATTAACAAAGTATAAAATCAAGCAAGCTAAAATTGGTCACTCTACAAATAATAAATAAACAAACCACCAAACAACACATATTTTTTAAAAAGTAGTGACATAAAAGCTATTTTAAAAAATAATGATTTAGAAGAAGTGATCCATAAAATCAAATTGGGCATAAAAGAATTAAACATGATTTTAAATAGACAGTCTTCTGTAGAACACTGTACTCAAACAAGGTGCCCAGAGGATCTCCACAGAGAGCATTCCTGCAATTTTGGAAAATGAGCTGAGTTGGAAGAAAACTCTGGGCAACTGGACTGACCAGAGCCTGAAATGTCATGTACAAAAATGGAAGAATCCTGGTGGGCTGGGATTAGGCATGGCCACCATCACTGACTCAAAATGCAAAAGGGACCAGAAGGATAGAGTCTGCTTGAACATAGAGCAGAAGTGGACAATCTTTGTGTGACCATGTGTGTCCACAAGGGCAAAGCACTGTTGCCACTGAAGGCATGAACACTGCACATAAAAAATCCTTCAAAAATGTTCTGTCAAATGTTGTAACAGTATAAATACTCCTGCTGAGCTATTTTATATACAGAAAGTAACTTTGTATATAAGAAATTGTTCATTTGGGAAGCCACTTTAAGTCCTCTGTCTAATCTCAGAAGAAGACCCATTTTTAGTCTCAAAGGTACAGTGCATCTTTTGTTGATGCAGGTAATTAGGCTGCATCAGGGAGTAAGAGTGGATTGATGTGGTAAATCAAAGATGTCCAACTAGGAATCCCAGAAGTCTATCTGTTCTGGTAATCAAAGCAGCTTAACCTGATGGGCCATGCAAACAGTCCTCAAATTCTTTGTGATTCAATTTTAACTACGATCAAAGCTTATAAAATGCTAGGAAACTAAGATGGTAAAACTACAATTTGCACATCTCCAAAAAAGATCACAGGCTTTGGCTGAAACAGAAACAGCAAATTAACACCAAGGTTTTTCATTTTCTTCAAAGAAGGAAATGACTATATAGTTCAAGGAATCTAAAAGTCATTTGGACTTTATTCTCTACTGTACTTCTCTGGTGTAATCCTTAATACTGTTTGCTTGAGGAAACAGTACAAAACTTTTGCTCTCGGAGTAAGAATACAAAATGTCAGAACCAACAATTCCATGCAGTCCAACATTCTATTTCAAGTAATGACTGGCCAGATTAGCCTTGGGCCTTCCAGATGTAGGGCAATAACTCCCAGAATTTCCAACTCTTATTGCCAAATTAAAAGAGTTTTGAGAATTCAGGGAATTGGAGGGTACTGAGTTGGCGAAGGCTGGGTCAGAATGTATCCAAGAAGATAAGGTCTGGCTGCAAATTCTCAGAAGTATTATTAATGTGGAAAGATCTGTAATCAGATCTTCTAGTTAGCCCTTTCTTCTAGGGAAGACTGAACTGATCTGGGCAGCAGGCTAGTAGAAGGGGAATTCATCTTCACACACATGCAGTGGCTGAGTTTGCACAAAATGTTCAACCCAATTACTAAGTTAGCTCATTGCACAATACAATGAATCATAAACCACGGCCTATAAAGAAAGCCCTGGGAGGGGATCTAGAATAAATTAGAATCCCCACCCTAGGCTGTATTTGGATGCCTATGTTCCTGGGGGCGTTAGTTTGTCTCTCAGTAATTTTTGTTATCATTAGTTATTAGTTTTGTTATTTTATTATATTGTCCTTTTATTTAACCCTTTTAACAGTAAGAAGAGAATGTCAACTGCTCAGCAGCCCGTAAGCCCCAGTAACTCAGTCAGTCAGTCAGTGAATGAATCTGCTCATTACAGGTGCCATTAGAGGAGGGTGAGGAAGTTCAGCCTTGTCTTACCTCCAGGACTAGGACTCCTGTTCTGAACTACATCTCCCACCACGCCTTATTACTGCCTATGGAGGCTACATGGACAAAGCCAAACACTTTTTGCTGCTTTACTAAGATTCTGCAAGATGTCAAGCCAATGCTCCTCTGTCTTTCCTCCAAGAGGTGGAGGGAAAACAAAACCCAAGAAACTTGTTTTTTTCCATTTTGGCATTCACAGTGCTGATACTGGAGATCTGACTAACTTCCAGCTGGGGACTGCTGTTTTTATTACTGCTACTCAAAACAGATCCTCCCAGTTCATACTGACAGGAATCTGGAAAGTCACTGGACTTACATCACACTCTGAAGAACTCAGAAAAGTTTCATAAAGAGATATAGCAATGCACCAGACTATCATCAATTCTAGTATATAAGACTTTCTTCTTGGAAGTAACACATACCCCCCACATACACACATAAGTTCCTCTTTATAAATCCATGGACACAGCATGGCATTGAACTGGGTGCCTCCCAAGATCCCAGCAGATTCTAAAGTTTTATCATAAGGGTGGGCAACCTGCAGCCTGAGGGTCATGTGTGGCCCTCAGCTATTTTTTTGGTGGCCACCAGTGCCTCAATACGTTGCTTACTGAAATGTAGCACTACAATTTTTCGTTTTTTTTCTTGAGGACAAAAAAGGAAAATAGATACATTGTGGCTAACCACTCCAATTTCTCTAAATACCCCCAACCCCCCATGGGGAAAAAAAACCCCATGCAAGTTTCATAGTCAAACCCAATGATGATGTCACTGCATATCCCTCCCTCTCCCTGCGGCCCTCAAAGGGCTATTATATTATTACTACTATTATTCAAAGTGTAGCTCTGTTTACCCATCACTTTATCCTATAAAATAATTTCTACTTTTCTCACAAGAACATGCAAGACCCAATCAAGAAGCCTAGCAGATAATACAGAAAAGCAGGGATAAGCAACCCTGTAATTCCCACTCAGATTTTCTACAATACAGTTCCCACAGTTACTTGCCATTAGCCATGCCGCTTGAAGCTGATAGTACTTAAAGCCCAAAGCACCAGGTTGTCTATCCCTATATTAAACACATACAACCACTAAATGCTTTGTAATATCTAAGAACCTGTAATAATGTTTGCAAATAACTGTCTTAATTCTGGCATGAAAAAACCCCCCAGTAACACAGCATTAACTGTGTACCTGTATGCATGATCATTTAGAAGGTGGATATTCTGCTCTAGAATCTGACCTAACCACTATTTTAAGTAGATCCACTGCAATCAACTGGATATAAGTCAGTTATAATTACTGAAAGTCCCATTGATTTCAATGGGGCTGTTCAAATGTGACTAAATCTGGATCCAATTTTGTACATTCAGTGACAGTTTTGATAATTTAGAAACTGTTATCATTGTACACAAGGAATTTCATAGGAGTACATAATCAAATGCAGGACTCTCACCCAAAAGGCTTACATTTGAAAAATGAAAATGGGGAGAGTTCTAATTAGCAAGATGTGTATAGTGGTCTGGTTTTGAAGAGCTTCATAACAGCCTTAAGCACATCCCTTGCTAGCCCAAACGTAAGACAGAATGAGGTGACCACAGCAGACAACTGGACATACAGAATCATGGATCCCTCCGCTAAACATTTACTCATAGTCAGGAAGCTCTTCTATACATGAAATGGAGAAAAGCACTGTTTTGTCTTTTGGCACTTTAAAAAAAGTATTATTTTGTTATTTTCTGCTGCTGAGGACAGGACTGAAATGGTTACGCTTTTTCTTAGTTTTGGCAAATGGAGTTTCTTGGGTTTCTCAAAGTCAAGGTTGTGCTGCTGATTTGAGGGGCCCTGGGCACTTGTGGGAGGACTGGGGACTGCTGGTAAGCATCCTTCCATAAAATATCTAATGACAATATATCTGGGATCAGATCATTTCTCTCTTTAATCTGATGTTATTTTCTCCCATAATCTCATGTCTTCTTCCTGTATCATTCAGTACTGATGCATTTAGAACCTAGAGGCCCTTCTTCAGAAAATCCATCCATACATTTAATCTGGATTGCAGAAAATTACCAAAACACAGGATATTAGCCCACAGAATTATCAATTCACTGACTGATCAGTAATAGTGAGGCTTGACAGTGAAAGTGCCAACTACTCTCAACCAGGGATCACTGCTACCCTTTCTCAAGTTTTAGAACAATAAAAACTGTCCAACTAAGAACAAGGTTTATTTGTTCAAAGCAAAATACAAGAGGGCAGCAATTTTTGTGGGCATTGCAAGAGCACAACATTTCCTTGTATCAGCTGAGATAAAACTGCCAGGTATACAGCAAGCACCTAGAGAAAACAACGCAGATGCTCTGGGCTGAACTCCAACAATTCAAAAAAGGTTTTACCACCACCAAGCTATTTTAATCTTGAAATGTGCTTGTTTGCAACAAGAAGCCATCAGTGCAGACAACAATGAAACAGTAAGATTTGGGTACACTTTGAAAGCATGCAAATAAAAGCAGAGGAAACATCCATGAACTCTCCCGCACACAGGAGCAAGAAATGAAGGACAGCATAAAATAGCAAAACCCCATGGGGAAGGAAACTTGTGCTTCAGTCTCCCAAACAGGAGTAGTGAGACCAAAGCCTTAACGTTTGTCAGTTACAAACAAGTTGCAAAAATGTGATTGCTTATGGGAAGTTGTATTTTGGGGGTGGGGGGAGGAAACAGTACCTCACTATTATCTCAACTGCCCTGGGGCTGCACACCCTTTTTATTTGTAGCCACATCTGCAAGCCAACAATGGGCAGCATGATTATAGGTCCCTTCATGCCATGCCAAAGCATATATACCACGAGATTCAGAACAATCAGCAAAGCATTCATGGGAGCAAAAGGTTGCAGCCAAATTAAATGGGTGGAGACCCTGTTCCACAACCTTGGAATCTGCTAATAGGATATAGGAAAATATGACCAGAGTTCCCTTTCCCAATGAATACAAGGAAAAAAAGGAGGAGGGGAGCTGGGAAGAGCATGGCTCAGTAAACATGAAATGATTCAAAGGGGATACAAATGAGGCCGTAACACCAGAAAACAATACCAAAGCAAGTAGAAATACGTGGCAGGCCAGAGCAATCTCGTGGTTGGGCTGGCCTGGAAAGATGTGAATGGTCACCCAACATACCTGGAGGGCCCCAAGCTGGGGAAGGCTAAAGAAAAGGTTTGAACCCCCTGCCCCTCCTTACCCCGCTGCACCAGAGCAAAATACCTATCCAAACAAGAGATACCTGCAGCATGTCATTCCCTCTTCAAGGTCAGTCAGCAGGAGGGCAAAAAAAGCAGCTGATTCATAGGTAACGCTTCTCTTGTTCTGTTCATGCAAGCAGGCTTACACAGGTGAGGTGAACTGCCCGCCACTCCCATCCCTTACTGGAGTTTCAGTCCTGCCAAAAGTCCACTTGCTCTTCACCTGAAACAAATTCCAGGCATCATCCAGCACTGAAATCACGTCCTTCAGGCTGTGACATCAGCCTGTTACCATGGGAATGATGAGGATGTTCAGAACCCAGCATTACAGAACTGCTGCAGGATCAATCAGCAGAGCCTGCTTTTACACGGTACAAACTGGTCCAGATTTCCTCTCTTACAGTCGAGAGCAGACTGTCTCTCAGACAAAATTTGTCCTTGAAGAAAAGCTACATTCAGAGAGTGGTGGGGGATGGCCATTAAAATGTACAAAAAAGGACCCACAGCTGAACAGCAGAGCACTTATATACTGGGCATACAGAAGCTCCCAGGTTCAGCCACCAGCACCGACAATCCAGCACTGAGAACTCTCCCTTGAGATCTTGGAGAGCAGTTGTGGGAATATTAGGCTGACAGTGCTAGCCTAAGTATCTGACTCACTTCACAACAGCTGCTTCAGGTGCTTGTTCAGCTGGCTTGAGGAGCATCCTCATCCTCCCCAAGGTGGGGAGTTAAATAAAGGCCACAAGCTCTAATTAGAAAAGAAAATTAAGCTGTAGAAAGTCTTGATGCACCAAGCTCTGGAAATGTTATTCAGCCCTGTGCTGAGGGGGGCACAGGGAGGGTGTGAGGAGCTTTGGCTAGACTCCCGCAGCGCAGAGAGCGTGAGCTGGTGTGCTGTGGGGCCAGCCACTGCCTGGCTGTTGACTGAGTTTTGGGGATGTGTGAGTGGAGGAGGAGACCCTTATTCCCATCCAGGGTTTCTGGAGGTCTGGGAGTGGAGGCAACTGGGCCTGGAAATTGTGGGGGCCTTAGGGCGGGGTGTACCATCGAGGTGGTGACGGGTTGGGGATGTTATGACGGGAACTGGAGGGTGGGCCATCTTCGGGGAAGATGCCCCCGGTGTCTGCTACCGGTGGCGTGTTCTGGCCCTCCGTGGTCATATCCAGCCCCTGGACAGCAGATCCTTGAGGGCCCTGGTCTCTGGCTGCTGCTGCTTAACGCCAGGTCAGTTAACAACAAAGCCCCCCTCATATGTGATTTGATAGCAGAGAAGGGGGCAGACCTGGCATGTATCACCGAGACCTGGCTGGGCTCAGAAGGGGGGGTAGCCCTTTCGGAAATGTGCCCATCTGGGTTTTGGGTGTGGCACCAGCCGAGATACCAGGGTAGGGGAGGAGGGGTGGCTGCTGTCATCTGAGAGTCTCTGGTGGCCTTCAGGGGCCCTGCCCCACAAGTGGCCGGGTGTGAGACCCTGTTCTTCAAGTTGGGTTCCCGAGAACAGTTGGGAGTGTTGCTACTGTACCAGCCTCCCTGCTGCATAGCAAACTCCCTGCCTGAGCTGCTGGAGGCTATCTCGGGGTTGGCAGTGGAGTTCCCCAGGCTTATGGTTCTGGGGGACTTCAATCTGCCTTCCCTGGGGCGTGCCTCGGAGGCAGCTCGGGAGTTCATGGCTACCATGGCAGCCATGGGCCCGTCCCAGATTATCCGGGACCCGACTTGAGACAGTGGTCTCACTCCGGACTTGGTCTTCTTGTCGGAGTAATGGCAATGTAATCTGAGGGGAGAGTTAGATCTGTCCCCATTGTCATGGTCAGATCACGCCCTGGTGGCCCTGAGATTCTCCTGTGCTGCCCCCCTCCGCAGGGAGGCAGGACCCATTCGGTTGGTCCACCCCCAGTGATTGATGGACCCAGTGAGGTTTCAGAGGGAGCTGGGGGTTGTACCCAAGGATCTGCTGCATGGTCCAGCAGAGGCCCTGGCTGCTGCCTGGAATAGGGAGGTGGCCAGGGCCTTGGACAGGATCACACCTGTGCGGCCTCTCCTGCCTCATCCAACCCGACACTCCCCGTGGTTCACGGAGGAGCTGAGGGTTTTGAAAAGGCTTAAGAGATGCCTAGAGTGCCGCTGGAGGAAGACAAAGACCAAATCTGACCGAATACAAGCTAGAGCCTCTATTAAGGCCTACCTTGTGGTGGTAAGAGCGGCGAAACAGCAGTATTTCTCCGCTCTTATTGCATCCACAGACTGCCGTCTGATGGCCCTGTTTAAGATCACACACATGCTTTTGGGGAAGGTGGGCCCAGTGACCCACCTACAGGGCCATGCGGAAGAGTTTTCTGAGCATCTGCAGGATAAAATCACTCAGATCCGGTCCATGTTGGACTCCATGCGTGAAGCAGGGTCTGAGGAGATGCCGAGGGAACGTTTTAGCCTTGTTATCTGGGAACAGTTTGATCCTGTTGGACCCGAGGAAGTAGACAGGATCCTCCAGGTTGTGAATGCCACCACCTGTCATTTAGACCCATGCCCCTCCTGGCTGGTGAAGGCAGCTCAGGAGGTGACGTGTGGTTGGGTCCAAGCGATGGTAAATACATCCTTGAGTGAGGCGGTGTTCCCGGTTGCCTTTAAAGAGGCACTGGTGCACCCCCTCCTCAAGAAGCCATTGCTGGACCCAACTGTGCTGGACAATTTTCGTCCAGTCTCCCACCTCCCCTTTTTGGGGAAGGTGGTTGAGAAGGTGGTGGTGTTGCAACTCCATAGGGTCCTGGATGAAACAGATTATCTGGACCCCTTTCAGTCAGGTTTCAGGCGAGGATATGGGACAGAAACTGCATTGGTCGCACTCATGGATGATCTCTGGCGGGAGCGGGATGGTGGCAGTGCATCCATCCTTGCTCTCCTTGACCTCTCAGCGGCTTTCGATACCATCGACCATGGTATCCTTTTGGGATGGCTCAGGGAGTTGGGGGTGGGCGGCGTAGTTCTGCGCTGGTTCACCTCCTTCCTCCAGGGCCGGTCCCAGTCGGTGGTGATAGGAGAGGAGAGATCCAACCCTCAACCCCGCAGGGCTCGGTTCTCTCTCCTCTCTTATTTAACATCTACATGAAACCACTGGGTGAGATCATCCATCACCACGGGATGAGGTATCATCAGTATGCTGATGATACCCAATTATACATCTCCATCCCAGGTGAGGTAAGTGATGCAGTGACTGCCCTTTCTCAGTGCCTGGGGGCTGTGGGGGTTTGGATGGGGAACAACAGGCTTCATCTGAACCCTGGTAAGATGGAGTGGCTGTGGATTGATGGCAGTTCATCTTCTGGGAAATTGTCATCCTTAGTTCTGGATGGGGTTGCACTGCCCCAGACAGACTCAGTGAGTAATCTGGGGGTTCTCCTGGACTCACAACTCCTGCTCAAAGAGCAGGTGGCAGTTGTGGCCAGGAGGGCCTTTGCGCAACTTCGGGTTGTACACCAGTTACACCCATTCCTGGAATGAGAAGCCCTCCGAACAGTCACTCACGCCCTGGTCATCTCCCATATAGACTACTGCAATGCGCTCTATATGGGGCTACCCTTGAAGAGTATCCGGAAGCTTCAGCTGGTCCAGAATGCAACCGCGCGGGCTATTTTTGGTGCCCCTAGGTCGGCACATATACCACCATTGCTGAGCGAGCTGCACTGGGTGCCAGTTTGCTTCCAGGTCCAATTCAAGGTGTTGGTTATCACCTTTAAAGCCCTACATGGCATGGGGCCAGGGGCCAGGTTACCTGAGGGACCGTCTCATCCCCATTACATCGGCCCGCCCCACCCAATCATCCAGAGAGGGCATGTTGCGGACCCCATCCGTAAGAGAATTTCATCTGGCGGGGTCCAGGAAATGGGCCTTCTCTGCAGTGGCCCCCGCCCTCTGGAACATCTTGCCCCCAGAGGTGAGGCAGGCCCCTTCACTCCTGACCTTCCGGAAGGCCCTGAAGACTTGGTTCTGCCATCTTGCCTGGGGCAGGAAAGTGAATAACCATTCTTGGGGGTGGCTCACACCCTAGAGTCCCTCCCACCAGCCTGGATTTTATACCTTCTTGGATTTCATATTTATTTATTGTATTTTATAATAATTCTGATGTGTTTTTATGAGATTTTAATGTTTATATTGGAGCCTGATTTTACTGTAAACTGCCCAGAGTCCCTCTTTGGGAGGAGATGGGCGGAAATTAAATTTGAATAATAAATAAATAAGTAACTCCTTCTTGACAACCAACACAAATAATAACAGCCCTGAAGGCTAGAAGCTTGGTGATTGTTTTTTTTCAAATGAAAAGCTGGTATTTTCAGGATGCCATATTGAACAAAAAAGTCTGTTTTCACACAGATCCTGTTTTTCATCATACTGAATACATTGGAGGAGGAACACTCATGAGTTGCTGTTGTCAAACAGTCCTCATCTGGGGACTGATGCTATTGGGGGAAGAGAAGTTAGGGTAGGGGGGTTGAGCACTGCAATTTAAAAAACTGTGGTTTAAATAGCTATTTCTAGGATTTGCTTTGCCTTGATGAAGATGACCAGAGACTCAATTCAACTTGGACTTTGTGTATGATTGCAAAATGAGCAAAGCTACGGCATGTGCATTTAGGTGCCATGAACTTGCTTGTGATAAAATGTTAACAAGGAAGATTTTTCTGGGTGGGAGTGGAAAATGAGGGGATGACAGCTGAGTAAAATATGTATCCTTCATCAGTCCATTCTGGAATGGATCCCAATTTAAAACATAGCTGGCCTTTTGCATATGTTGCCAGGGCCTGAGGGCAAATATTCATAAATGTGCCATTCTTTCAAGTAGAGGGTTTCATTCATAGCCTGAAGATTCAGATTAATTTCAAATTAGTCCCTTGCTGAACCATAGATGGGAGTGGGGATAGGAAGGAACATTACACCAAATCATTATTTGTTTCTATTTATATCTTATCTGTCTATTCAATTGAGTACTCAAAGTGGCTAAATAAAATAAAATATCAAAACAGAATAAACAGTCAAAACAGTCAAAACAAATACCAACATTAACTGTTTAAAATCTGGCAAACGAGATAGATCTTAGCTGCTCTTCTGAAACCAGAGAAAGTATGAATCCAGTGTCCAAAGCACTTACCATCTCTGGAGCTTTTGTATGGGCCTTGCTTTGACACAAAGATAACAATACATGGAGCTTTATAGTTTTGAAGTTAGGGTTATATGACCTCCAGACTATAAGGAGTGGATAAGAGCTCCAGGATATTTAATTCTGCTGTGCTTCCTAGAAACTTATTTTCCTTTGTTTTTGGTTGGCTCACACAATCCAATTTATCTGATTGTCAGAAAGTCTTCCCAAAACCAGTATCTGTCTGATGCAGTGTTTCTCAATCTTGGCAACTTTAAGATGTGTGGACTTCAATTCCCAGAATTCCCCAGTTGGTCCACACATCTTAAAGTTGAGAAACCCTGGTCTGATGTGTTGGGTCTACCAGATTAACCACAAAAAGGGTCTGCCAGCCTCCCAGCCCCTCTCCCAATTAACCTTAATGCAGCTTAGATATTGTGCATATACAGCCATAGTCTGCACTGTGAGCAGCCTGAATGAGCACAGACACAATGAACTGCAGGTGAAGAGCAGGCATGTTACAGGAAGTTCCTTACAGAGCTCAAACTCAAGCAACAAAGAGACTTGGGGCATTTTAAAGAGCAACATATTTATTATTACATAATATTTTGTGAATCACAGTTCACTTCATCAGATGCAGATTCAAAGTGGCTCAGGAAGTGCCCTGAGTAGCAAAATCCAAGAGCAGGTGTATCACAGAAAATTTTTTAGAGAACCCTAACTCAAAATGACTCAGACTCCTGGTCTTTGATCGCTAAGAGGGAAATCCTGAATTCCTTTGAATTGTAGATAAATGTCAGTTCTTGTGCAACTTCTTGAATCTGGAGAATGGTTTATGGACGTTGCTCTTATGAATGAAAATGTTTGATCAGAAGACAGAGTCCATGATTAAGACTGCAACCCAGGAGACTAGATCTTCCCATGGAGATCAAACTTCAGCATAACCAAGCTGCAAGAATGACACATTTGAAGTGGAAGCATTTTCACAGGAAATGAAATCACTCCTGCAGCCAACCAAGTGTCTCACCAGGGTAAAGCCTTCCAGGGTGCTGAATGCTGGAAAAAGTCCATGCTGTGCTGCTTCACCTGTACAAAACACACATCTGCAGCATGATGTGCTGTAATCTATTTCAGGGGGCCTTTCTGATGTTTGGGACATCTCTTCTTTTTAAGCATATTCACAGTTTTGAAGGTTTTTTTTGTTAATGGGAAAAGAGCCTTTTAATACTTTCCCTGTAGGTATAACAGGAAAGCCCACTCTTTGTACGTGGGCTTTCATTCACCATCATGCTTTGGTCACAAGCAAGCAGACTGCCATTCACTCCTAGCGGAAGGATATCCTATCTACACAGGTGGTTGTGTGCAAACACATTATCCTTGGTGAACAGCTGATGCACCAGAGAATGGGGCTAGTTCACTCCTCTGACCAAGACTTGGGGGGGGCGGGGAATACAGACCACTTACAGCTGCTGCCGACCATCAAAGAAGCAGCTGCAATTGAATTTTGATCAGAGTTCGGCTGACTTTTTCCCATAATGCAGAATTAGTCATCCTAATTCTAAATACTGCTATAAATTCTAGTCTACAATGCCAAGCTTGAAAAAAGAGGCAATTCTTAGCTGATCAGAAGATGCTGAACTCCAATAGGTTTGCTTGAATCAGGAGTGCCCAAATAGCCAACAACCTGCCATACTTGGGGATAGCAACTCAGAGGTGGTGTTGGAGAAGGCACTAATAGACAGAAACCTCCAGGCAAATCTCTCTGAGGCAAAGAGACTGTCAGAGAAAAAAAGATAAGCTCACCTCTCAACCAATATACATTTGGGGGGATGCGTGCAGTTGCCTTTCAGTATCTGCTGGATTCCCCTCCTGTCTGGCAGTAGCTTTGGCTATTAACTGCTCTCCATTGGTCTACCTCTGGAGGGGAGGGATAGTGAACATAGGCTACAGTATGTCCTCTCTATTCCCATTATGTAGACCAGATGACATCACTGTAGAAAGGGCCAACATCCAGTCCTATCCCCAACGCCTTTGTCCCACACTTAGAGGCACCACTTCAAAATAACAGAAGCCCCTTTAAGTACCTTACTTCGCAGGCACACCACCTGAACCTGCCCAATTTTAGCTCTCCCATGTATTTTCTTTTCAATGCTCTGTGGTCTTTGTTATCTTGGTTCTTTGTCTTTGGGGAAGGTTTAGAGCAGCTAAGACAGACCAAATTTGCAGTCACTTCCCATGGGACTGTTCAGGTTGCAGATGACAGGAAGAAGTTTTGGGGGAAGAGGACCCTCACTTCAGCCCCACAAGCCACCTCTTGCTTAGCAGACTTTCCATCCCTTTCTATACAAATCTCACAAGGCTGTGATGCTGAGACTCAGGCTGTACAGCCCGGAGTAAACAGATTTTGCAAGTGTTCACTTAACTCACCCATCCACCTCAGCACCTTCTACAAATATTGCTATTCCTTTATAGTATAAGACACTGGAATGAAGCATAGGATCTATTTTACAGATGATAACCATTGTTCTCTGCTTTTTTTTTAGGTCTCCAAGAGCCACAGAGGATCTATAGTAACTGATAACATGACATCACTGACATGGATAGCTCTGAAATGTTCAATTTTGTTTTGTGTTTGTTTGGGGAAGGTTTGAAGGGGGTTTAAGGCATCTGTTCTATCCCTTATTTTGTCAAAAGGGGCAAAAAAATGCACCACCACAAAAAAAGTATTTTTGCCACTGAATTCTGACTGTGCAATCCGGGGGTGCTTGGGAGCCACAAATATCAGACTGGGGCTGCAAGGACCCTGCAGGCTACCCATTTCCATTACATAGAGTTAAGCCTTCATTTTACTAATATTGGCTATTCTGAAAAAGGTTTTCTCCCCACGTGTAGGATAGCTACAGATTTGTTACCCCCTTTTTATACATCCAAATTTTAGATTCCTTTTTGAGTATGGAAGTATGGTCCATCTATCTGAATTTCAGGAATTCTGGTGTGCCTATTTAAAAATAGATTGCAGAACTATGTTGATGGATAGCAGAATCTGTTTTGCTATCCATCTGCATTCCTATAGTCCAAAACTCTGGTATTTCTTCTAAAATTAGAATGGTCCTCAACATCACAGGCTTGCTGAAAAGACCAGCAATTATCATGAGTAGAGCACATCTTCTCATGATTAAGGTCTTCCAAGGACATCCAGAATTAATATACTCCAACAAAAAAATGTTTGCACATCCTTGATACATGAGTCCCAGGACAAAAGTACTGTAATGATATCTGACTATCTTTGAGCCCAACCAATTCACACACAAAATAACTTGTCAATTTACTTTCCCAGCTGCCTACACATAATCTGTGTGGCACATCAGTGGTCCCAAAACAAACTGCAACTGGTAACACACCAAGACATAAAAACATTAAACTTTCTTTTGGTTTACAGATGCTCTCCTTGGTATGCCAGAAGAGATGGTAAATTCATGAAAGCCAGTAATCAAACAATAGAAACTTGTACTGATCACTAATGTCACTGCTTACCAATAGTTTAAGATGTATTCATGACTTACTGCATCAACACCTCTTAATTCCAACAACTTACAGAGCAACCTTCTTGCGCAAAATATGTGGAACAGTTCAAACACCATCTCCTTCTGATCACCTGGCAACATTAGCACAGAACAAGCAATGCTAGAGAAAGGGAGCCTTTGTTTAACCAGTAAATCAATCTCTTTGAAGTCAGTTTCTCCTCGGTTCCACTAATGCCATAATTATAGAGAAACTAAGTGTATAGAGGCATCTTTGCACTAAGAGCATTTGGAGGAGCAGAGATTCTATCTACCTACCTACCTACCTACCTGGGTTCAAATCCCAGCTGGTACCTACCTTACCAGTAGGGGTCCTTGGGCAAAGACTCCCTAACACTTCACCTGCCTACCTCAGATATGAAATTGACATGAACTAAGAGAGTCATGCTGGCTTGGACGTCACCCGATTAACAAGGTTAGTGCCAGATGTTGGGAACCAGGACAATCTGACGTTAAGTGGGCTACTGGAACAAACCATACATGGACGAGACAAGAGAACCTGGAATTGATGGAACGCTACTACAACAGTAGTCCTAATGGGAGGAGATATGTGAAATGTATGAGGTATGGATGGATAGACAGAAGATCTGCATCCACACTGAGAAACAGCTAACTGAGAAACAGCACACTAACTGAGAAATAGCTAGTTACCCAATGCTTCAACATAGTGAAGAGGAAGCTGTTCTCACACTTGAGACAGACCAACTACACATTACATCCCAGACTCAAGAAGAACAACTGGAGGTCCAGCCAACACCTGAAGCTGGAACTTCACTGCCACCTGTTCCATTTCAGAACACACCAGCTGCTTTGAGGCAAAAGATTATGGATAAACTAGCTACAGTCAACTCTCGAGACCGATTACCAAGGCTCAGTGGAGACGTACCATCAGATAGTATCCTAGAAGATGCCAACAGAGCCCTCATGACAATCCCTACTATCGCTATAATTCAAACCAATGAACTAGTATACGCTACAGCCGCTGTAATCCTGGAGATGCTTGGCTACATGATGAAGAAGAACAGCAGTACATAGCCCCCCTGGAAAATGAGGTTGGAGGGTAAGATCAAGGCAACTAGGAGAGGAGTTACTTAGCTGGTGGAACTACAGCAGGGTGTGGAGATTAACAATAAGACTCGGCTACTGAAAAAATAAAAGGGCCTGACTCCATCTGAAGCCCTAGAGACTGCTTAACAAAGGCTCACAGTACTGGCTACCAGGCTAAGGAGATACACTAGAGAAGCAGAGGCCAAGAAGATAAATGCCCTGTTTGCCAAAGAACCATCCAAGGTGTTCTCCCAACTGCAGTGCAACAACACAGTAACAGCAGAGCCACCAACAGCAGAAACTGAACAGTACTGGAAGAACATATGGGAGAAAGAGAAGACACACAACACCAGTGCAAAGTGGCTGCAGGACCTGAGGGCAGACCACAGCAATCTCCCAGAACAGGAACCAGTCACCATCACAGTAGCAGGCATCCAACAGGGGGTCAAGAACACAAAGAGCTGGACAGCACCTGGCCCGGACCTGATCCACACCTACTAGCTAAAGAAACTAACAGTAGTGCATGAACGCCTAGCAGCACAGATGAACCAGCTGTAGCAGCAGGCTCCCACCCAGACTGGCTAACACAAGGAAGGACAGTGCTGATTATGAAAGACCCCCACAAGGGAACAACACCATCCAACTACAGCCAATAACCTGCCTCCCCACAACATGGAAAGTCCTCTCAGGCATTATAGTTGCCAAGCTAAAGGACCATATAGGCCAGTACATAAGCACAGCTCAGAAGGGCATTGGGAACAACACCAGAGGCTGAAAACACAAGTTGTTCCTAAATAGAGCAGTCACCCAAGACTCAAGCTCTAGACAGACCATTCTGAGCACAGCCTGGATTGACTACAGGAAAACCTAGGACAAAATGCCACACACATGGATCTGTGAATGCCTGGCGCTAAATGTCCTGTTAACAAAGTCTAAGGACCTTCCTCAAGAACTCAATGGGACTGTGGAAGACAACACTGGAAGTCAATTCAAGGCAGCTTGCACAAGTGGCCATCAAGTGTGGCATATACCAAGGTGATGCACTGTCCCCACTGCTGTTCTGCATGGGCCTGAACCCCCTCAGCCAGATTATCACAAGAAGTGGATACGGATACAAGTTCAAGAGTAGAACTACCATCAGCCACCTCCTCTACATGGATGACATCAAACTGTATGCTAAGGGTGAACAAGACATCAACCTGCTGACCCACCTGACACGGATCTACAGTGAGGACACTGGGATGTCATTTGGACTGGTATGGCTGGATAGAAGTAAAGAGAGAGAGAAGGTAGTTAAGACTGATGGAGTGGAACTACCACTGGGCCACACAGCAGACATACAGACCAGCTACAACTACCCTGGTATCCCACAGTCACATGGGAACCACGATGAGGAGGCAAAGAAGACAGCAACATCCAAGTACCACCAAACAATAAGACAGGTTCTGAAGAGCCAGCTCAATGGGAAGAACAAGATCCATGCCATCAACACATATGCTCTGCCAGTCATCAGATACCCTGCCGGTATAGTGAGCTGGCCAAGGGAGGACATGGAAGCTGCTGATGTGAAGACCCGGAAGCTCCTCACAATGTACAGAGGCTTCCACCCCAAGTCCAACACCCAGAGACTGTACACCAGGTGGAAAGAGGGAGGTCGGGTTGGGTCGGGTCTGGTGAGTGTCCAAGCCACTGTCCTGGATGAGACCCAGAGCATCCAGGAGTACATCAGTAAGATGGCACCTAAAGATGAGCTGTTGAGAGAATGCTTGAGGCGGCAGCACACATGGAAGGAAGATCAAGCAAAGGAAGTGCCATGGCAAGACAAGACCCTGCATGGGATGTACCATCGATAGATAGTTGAGGTGGCTGACATTGGGAAATCCTACCAGTGGCTGGAAAGGGCTGGACTAAAAGACAGCACTGAGGCACTGATCATAGCAGCACAAGAACAGGCACTAAACACCAGAGCCACAGAAGCAGGGGTCTACCACACTAGACAGGACCCAAGGTGCAGACTGTGTAGAGAGGCCTCAGAGACAGTCCAACACACAGTGGCAGGGTGTAAGATGCAGGCAGGAACAGCATACACTGAACGACACAACCAAGTCGCTGGCATTGTGTACAGGAACATCTGCACGGTGTATGGGCTAGACCCTCCCAAGTCCAGATGGGAGATTCCACAGAAGGTTGTGGAGAATGACAGGGCTAAGATCCTGTGGGACTTCCAGATCCAGACAGACAGGCAGGTACTGGCCAATCAACCAGACATCATGGTAGTAGAAAAGGACCAGAAGACAGTGGTGGTGATAGATGTAGTAGCGCCAAGTGACAGCAACATCAGGAAGAAGGAATATGAGAAGCTGGAGAAGTACCAGGGCCTGAAGAAGGAACTAGAGAGGATGTGGAAAGTGAAGGCCAAAGTGGTCCCAGTGGTGATAACGGCACTCAGGGTTCTGACTTCTAAGCAGGAAGAGTGGCTCCAAGAGATTCCAAGAACAGCACCAGAGCTCTCTGTCCTGAAGAGTGCAATGCTAAGAACAGCTAAGATCCTGTGCAGAACCCTCAAACTCCCAGGCCTCTGGTAGAGGACCCGAGGTTGAGGAAGACACATGCCACCAATAGGGGTGAGAAGGGAATTATTATATTCACAACTAGCAGAGACTGATTAGAAGGTGAGAAAGTCAGTGCAAGAAAATCCTGCAGACATGTGATGAATACCTCCTGTGTGTGCACACTTTTGGACTCGGAGACTTCAGTTGTTTCATTTATTTTTCATAGCAGTTTCTCTGTAGCGAGCTCTAACAAAATGCTTAGAATACCTCTGAGCCACCACCTCCCAATATTTCCTGGTTTTTCTTTCATTATTTTTAAAGCAAATAAAAATGTAACCACAAAGCAGCTTTTATTTTAACACCCAAAATGGGTATCTGGAAAAAAAAATGCAATGCTTACTTAGTTCTCTTCACAGTTCATCTTAAGTCATGACTTCGTTAAATATATTTCTGTGATGGCCCTCATGAACACACACATATATTCACATGGAAAACCCTTGCTGTATTTGGTAGCTGATTTTGACAGCTGACTAGAGATGTGTTTAACCATCTCTCAAAACTTGCTGCACCTTTGCTGGAAATACAGCGCTACTGATTGCCAGATACACATGCCCTTCCTAGCATTTCCTACTCCTCCTGCAATTATGAGATGTGCCTCCTCAGCTCATATTCTTAACATTATCGCTCACACATAAAAGTGATTCTAGTATAACTCCTGCTCTAGAGCCAATCTTACAAATAATCAGCATTTGCTCGATCAGTTCATGCCTTGATTTCTCCCCTTTTTAAACTGTTCTCGCCTTGTGCCTCTGTACAATGGTTTAAGGCTTGGGCAGGATACAAAAACAAACTCGGAAACCTCAAACAAACCCTGCATTCCTAGTTGAACATCATACTAAGACACAAGTGCAATCAGTAAGCCAACAGCAAATTGTGGGGTTTACTGCTCTAAAACAAACCATGGTTTATTCATTAGACCTATTTGTACATCATAAGAAATGAACCACACTATGAGGTAGCATATCTCCAGTTTTGGAAGAATCACTGTACATGCTGGGACAGATTGCGTTCCCCATCCCCAAGGAGGCAATCAGAAATAAGTTGAACTGCCCGCAGACACATTGGTTGGGGCAAGCTTAAGGACTACCTTCAGAAAGCAGTCCCTCTGCGCAGTTTCAGGCATCACAGCACCCGCAGTGTTTTATATAATCCTTTGAAGGGCATTTCTGAAAAGCAAATAGGGAGGGGACGAAGTTAGAGGACAGCAGGCAATTAGCAGACACTGAATATTTTATCTTGATAAAAAGAACATAGCATACAAGTTAAAGGGGACAAGATCCAATGCATTAAGAGAGGTGGCAGCCTGACTAAATTCTCTGGAGAACACAGAGAATTACAATGCCAAGTGAATCAAAGGTGGCTTCTCCAACATGGTGCTGTTAGATGCATCTCAACTTCTGTTATCCTTGAGCAGCCTGACCTTTGATTTACAACATATCCACAGGGTACCACATTGATCATGGCTGAGATTAAGGGCACAATGACACAGACTCAATGCTTGACTTCTGACATTTCCTAGACAGCCTCAATTCAAAACAATCAAGGAGAGGAATCCCTGACCACTGGGACTGGACAATATCTAAACAAATGGGGTAAATGCAAAAATATCTTACTGCAATACAGGATTTTTCTTGTACAGAGCGAGACCATTTGTCCATCAAACTCAAGTACTACTAGCATTAACAGATAGCATCTCTTCATGGCAGCCTTCTCCAGCAGCTTTGGACATCAGTTACCTTAACTCCCAGCCAGAATTACAGGGGTTGGTCCCACTGCATTTGGAGGACATTAGATTGGGGAAGGCTACAATGAACTTTTGACAAAACTTTAATAACAATAAAGCAGGCACTTCAAGATCAATTCCGACTTCTGAAGTTTTATTAAATTTCCTTTCATTTGGGACCTCAAAATAGGATACATGGCGCTCCCTCTTCCCATTTTCCCAATAGCACCCTGTGAGGCAGGTTGGGCTGAAAAAGTGTGACTGGCCCAAAGACACAATTTTCATGCCAAAGTGCACCCAAGTCAAGGTTCTGGACATGAAATTTTTCAGCCTCCTTCAGTGCGTATGGTGCCTTCCAGATATACTGAACATAACTCTAATGATTCTCGGTCAACATAGCCTTTATAAAGAGGTAGTCTGGTATAGCAGTTAAGGTGCTGGACTAGGAACATGGAAACCAGGAAGTCCATACTCAGGTATGAAAGCTTACTGAATAACTTTGGGTCAGCTCCTATCTCTTAATCCTACCTACTTCAAAGGGTAACTGGGGATAAAATTGGAGGAGAGAGGCAGTGTGCAAATTATTGTAGATAAATAAATGTCCACTGTCTTGAACCCCTAGAAGAAAGGAGGGCATTGAATCTAACAAAAATATATAATATTAAACTAAAGGTTAGTCCTATCTAGCCTTTACATTGTCCTGGGATCCTCTATGCGCTTGGCACCCGAAAGGATTACAACAGGCAGGCCCCAGCATTCAAAATCAGAAATTAGATCTGGACAAATTTTTGTTTATTTTTATTTCTGCAGTCCCAACCCATCCTTCTCACAGTCAGGCCAGTTAACAATGGAGTATTGTACTTATTCCAGATCTGAAAGCAAAATTGGAATCTTGACTCTGTCTGGACATGTTGAATATCAGCTGTGCAATGTTCCTAAAGAACGATACTAAGACAGCAGTGAAAAAAAAACCGGCAGCAACCTGCTTTAGTATCTCAAAAGCTACAGACAACAAAAACATGGAATGTTTTCACTTCATTACCAAAGGAAGATTGTGGAATTGTGTGTGGGATCTTGCTTATATATCCTGTAGCATAAAACACCAGGAAGACCCAGAAGTGCACAACCCCTCTTGTGAGTTGATTAAGTTTAGACCTGCAGCCAAATCAAAATGAAGGAGCTTGAAAGGAAGCAAGACGGGCCAAGAAATACATTTCCCTTGCTCAACCTCATTGCATGTTCCAGAAGCCCTGCACTTTCTGTGGTTAGCATTTTTTTAAAAATCACCTAAAATGTAAAGAGGCGCAGGTAGTCCTAATTTAGCAACTACTTCGGACAGTGACCATTTGCAGTTACAACAGTGATGAAAAAGTAACTTTGTGACAAATCTTCACATTTACGACCTTTGCAGGTCTGTAAAGCAAAGGAAAGCTGAAGTAAGATCATAAGCACAGGTGTGGTTTTACTTAGTGACAGCTTTACTTAACAACCAAGTTGCTGGTCCCAATTGTGATTGCTAAACGAGGACTACCTGTAATAATAAAATGTCAGGATTACATGCTAATGTCGAAGCTAGAATCATAAAAGAAAGCTAGAATCCTGGATTCACTGTGATGGGGGGCAGGGGGACTTTGAACAGGTTTGTCTTGTGTGCCAATTGTGTCCTTTCCTGAACTGGGAGATCTTGATCACTCACTCCTTAGTCACCTCTCAGTTGAACTACTGCAATGCACTCTATGTTGGGCTGCCCGTGAAGACTACCCAGAAGTTACAACTGGTCCAGCATGCAGTGGCATGCAGTTCTGGGCATTTCACATTTTTCCCATGTTACACCACTGTTCTATCACCTTTAAAGATTTAAACACTTCTCTAAGGGTACCTGCCTGTCCTACCAGGTTAGACAGGGTAGGCATGCGCCAGGCTGCTTCTCTAAAACGTTGCCATCTGGTGGGATCTCAGAGACATGCCTTTTCCATGGCTGTCCCAACCCATGGAACAGCCTCCCCATTGAAATTCGAAGGGCCCCCACCCTGTTAGCCTTTGGGAAGGCTGTGAAGACCTGGCTCTTTGCCCAGGCATTGGACAAGGATAGAGGTGAACCCAGCAAATGCAAGTGTAAATGTAGAGTTTATGGGATATTGTGGCACTGTGTTCAGGATAACTATTGTTGGGTTTGGTCAGATTTATTTATTCTGTTTTTACTGAATATTATTGTGAGCCATCTAGGATTATTATGTATAAGATGTTATTTGTTCAGTCGCTTCCGACTCTTCGTGACCTCATGGACCAGCCCACGCCAGAGCTTCCTGTCGGTCAACACCCCCAGCTCCCCCAGGGACGAGTCCGTCACCTCATCCATCTTGCCCTTGGTCGGCCCCTCTTCCTTTTGCCCTCCACTCTCCCTAGCATCAGCATCTTCTCCAGGGTGTCCTGTCTTCTCATTATGTGGCCAAAGTATTTCAGTTTTGCCTTTAATATCATTCCCTCAAGTGAGCAGTCTGGCTTTATTTCCTGGAGTATGGACTGGTTTGATCTTCTTGCAGTCCAAGGCACTCTCAGAATTTTCCTCCAACACCAGTTCCAAAGCATCTAATGTATAAGATAGGCAGCCATATAAGTTTTAAAAAACTAAACTAAACTAAAATCACAGGGTTGGAGGGAACCTAGAGGTCTTCTAATCCGGTCCCATGACCAGCATAGGAATCTTCATACCATCCTAGACAAATGGTTTTCCCACCTTTGCTTGAAAACCTCCAGTGATGGACCACCCAGGACATCAGGAAGCCAGCTATTTCGCTGCTTAATAGCTTTTGCAGTCAAAATAGAAGAAACCACTAGACTAGACCAGCTACTCAGTTGCCTACATCTTAACTCAGAAGTCAGTTCCATCTATTATTATTCATATATTTATCTATATAAAGGCCTCCAACCTTTTTGGCTAGTGGCTATATTTGGAATTTTGAGAGTTCTGGATGTCATGGACATTGCTAATTACAAAACAAATATATCAATGAAATATAGTGTGGCAGGTGCAACAGGAGGGGTTTTAGGTACACTGGTGCCTATAGGAACCCTGTTGAAGATCCTAGATCTACTGAATGTATATTTCACATGTTTATTTCTGAGCACATCTGCACAGGATATCACTATGTGTCTTTGACATGATTACAGCCATAAAAATGAGAGAAGCATATGCATTTTGCAATTTGGCTTCCTGGCAACTACATACTAGAGGTACATTTTTTCTTGCTGTTATGACTGAAAGTACAACAGCACAGAGAGAAAAAAAATGGTGGAAATGTTGAAGCCACAGGGATGACTGACTTTTTTGGGTCCTGGATGCAAGCCTCATGATCGTTTCGTTATAAGAAAAAGCAGGAACAATATGCAAAGATGCTTTATTTCCACAATCAAAGGGCTTGCATAATAAAATTCTTATGGAACAGAATATTCAAAGCTGTGACATACAGTGAGCAAAAACAGCACCTTGAGTGATATTTCATCACAATCACAAAGTCTGACTGAGGGTGTTCATGCAAAGGACAGCCCATGGATATACAGAAAAGGCACACCAAAAAGCATGTTCTCAACAGCTGCTCCACATTTTTGCCACTCCATTTTCTCACCACCTGCTTATCTTATAGGTCAATGTTCCTTAACTGGATGCTCTCCAGCTGGCTGGGAATACTGGAATTTGTAGCCTCAGTGTAAGTGGAGGTCACCAGAATGTAGAAGACTGTCCTAGAAACAGGACAAACTCAACATCTGCTTTTCTGACTTCTAGATGCCAAAGTTAAGGTGAAATTGATGAGGGAAGGAAGATTAGAGAACTATGTGGGGGGCGATGAGATTTTATATTAATTCATTTTTAATTTGTTCTGACAGCAATCTGCTTCGTGTTTTGGAGCTTTCAATGAAAGAACAGGAAACACAGTTCTGCCTTAGAAAAGAGGGTGCTGTTTGCAGCATTCAAGCCTCTGACCCCACCTAAAACCTAGAGGTACACTGTGGGCTTACTTCCCACTTCTTTCTGCCACCAGAATTTACTTTCTATTTCCAGCTGTACAGTATTAAATCAGTTGCTCTGATGTCATACCTTTAATGTACAGTACTTGTTTCTCCCTTCCCATACTTTATGCTAGAAATAACTATCTTAACTAGAAATGCATAAATACAGTACGTCTGCTCTGTTTTCTATAAGGTGTGTATTTTTTCAAACTCATTTTATTCTGTTCCCATCTCAGTTAGCAAACATTCATTTATATAGTCTGCATGAAAACTCACATACATTGTCATATGCACCAAAGTTCATACACATTTCTTTTAACAGATATATGTTAGTAAAGAAAGTTCTTTAGCACAAGCATTTTTGTTCACATTCTTGGTCTGAAAAACTACATTAAAAAATCTGGAAAGTGAGAAAACAGAGACAATTCTGCAAACCATAGTACAAATGTGTTTTGGCTTGTGCATTTATTCACAAAATGTATCCATGAACCAAATAATTATCCTCCCCACCACTAAAAGGACAAATATATTTTTCTCATGTTCCAGTCCACATAGTTATCTCCCAAAGACCATTCCCCATTGCACTCCAACGCCTAGATCATCAGAGCTATTAATTTTGCAGAGACAATGAATTTGGATTTTACACCCAAATTCACAGGGTGTCAGCCTCTGAAACAACCTCCCAGGTGAAGTTTTTGAAGAAAGTCCAAAGGGAACTTGCAGAATGAATGTAACTTTTGCTAACTTGAACCACCATGCTGCTTTGTTATTTTTCACTGAATAATCACAGCTGGCTCTATTCTTGAGACTGAAAAATGTGGGGTAAAAATAAAACACACATCGAAAATGTGCATGTTTTCAAAGACATGCACACAAAGCAAGTTAGGGCCTAGTTAATTGTCAGCCTTCTGGAGTTAGTGCTTCTTTAAAACACAGTTAAATAGCTGTGATATACGGAGCTCAATTAACCTGTCTTTGAAGTCTGCTATCTTTTTGATGGAACTGGCAGTTTTCTATGAAGGACAAAGCACTCAGTACAGGGTTATGTAAACCCTGCCTAAAATTATTGCAGACACTTCAGTATATATATCTCAGTGCAGCAAAAAAAAAAAAAAAAATCCACCAGGATTATGTTCTCTACCTTGTGACATACTTTTTGTCCTCTTCAACACAGGGCTAGTAGGGAGTTAGAAAGGGAATTAAAAATAGATCATGAATTAAAACTGCCCAAGCAAAATCACAGGGGGGCAGGGGGAATCTACCAAAAATCTTATTTGGTCAGGAACTACATATCTTTATGAACAATTAAACATTCAGAGCTCACCATGCCTGTCACATAGTTTTGCCAGATCTCTTGGAAATCATTTATTTTATGACCAAAAACCCTACAAAGAGAAATATTTAAAATCTTCTCCCAAGCCATTTCTGTCATAGGATACTTTGCCTCGAAAAACCAGAGATAGAACCCTAACTTGAAGATAGCTGTTACTGAAGATACAAATATCTTCAGTAACAGCTAGCAAATATATGGGTTGAAGTGATAATGGTAGACTTTTTTTCCTCATGTGTGCTCCAACTCAATTATGAATTTCTCCTGGAACATTGGCTAATATGGGACCTAAGATGCAGTACTGCTTGGTTCCAGTTGATCTGGCTGAAGATTCCCAGAAGATGAGGCTGGAAGATTAGTACTTTGGATGTACTAATCAAGTCTTTTTAATGCTTTTTACAGACTACATTTCCCCTACCTTGTAACAATTGCTTTGGATTCCAGTTTGCTTCCAAGCCCAATTCAAAGTGCTGGTTCTTACCTACAGCATCCTATTTGAATGACTGATTTTTCCCATAGGAATCCCCTAATAGTTTACAATCTCTCTGAGGTACTGTACTGTGTGACATTAAAAAGACACTGTAGGCAAGCTAATTTTGCTATTAATCTGGTCTGCTCTAAATTTGTTTTAATTTCTTTCTTGTGTACCTCCTTGAAGGTTTAGTTTGAGCCACAAGGGAAGTTAGAAATGCTTTAATACAGGTAAGTTTATACTGTTGCTTAGATTTTCTCCAACATTGGAACCAGTGGAAATATTAGCTTTGAAAGAAGTGGAGCAAAGGACCATAATGCTTAAGAGAGCAATGGTGTAGGGAAGATGGGAAGAGACATAAAATAAAGAATAGGAAACAAGAACATAGAAAGATTAAACTTAGGCTGAACAGATGCTATCTCTCGTTCTTCCTTGTCCATCTTAGACTTGCTCTGTGAGGCAAGAATGTGTTGCATTTAAGAATACTTTCTGTATTCTGAACACAGCCAATAAGATAGGGCAGGAGGTGAAAACAAAATTAAAGTAAAATAACAGAAACATAAACAATTTAAGGGTTCTACCCACCATATATCAAGAGGTGGCAAAAGTCAATACTGAATAGCACAAAGAACTTAATGATGCCTCTGAAACGACACATAAAACGTCTCTAGCTTATGAAGCTCATCACTGGTTAAAATGTTTCTAGAATGCAGCCCTTCATGTTGCAGGTGACAGAATCACATGCCCTCCCCCCAAAACCCAGGCGGAGATTCTAGGTATCTATCTGCATAGCTTTCTCTCCAGTAACATTAAGATTTTTATTTGCAAAAATTTTCCTCTCTTGAGAGACCATGCGATCGTTCCCCTACATATAGTTTGAAACAGCAGGTTTAAACTATATTGCCATGAGAATAACTGCTTCTTCAAGGAGGCTCACAGTTAAATAGGAATTGGGACAAGGGCCAAGAGTATTAACAGGACCTTGATAGTCAGTCAAGCCATTTTGACAATTCATTATGTTGGTCAGGAAAGAAAAATTCTTTGTTATTTTGCTGAAGGAAAGTTCATAAAAAAAGAAAAATTCACCCCATGCTTATTGACCTGCGTTCCCACCCAGAATGAAGAGAGACCGGTGATTTGGCACAAGTCCTTTCTCAGGTTCATTTTACTGTACAAACAGTGATTAAAGCGGCCAACCTTGCACAACAGATAAGTCCACCTCAGAAAAATGCAGGTGGAATGTGATAATATCCATGCTGGATCTGCTTCCTCCTCCCATCCTCTTTAAAGAATAAGCCAGGTTATAGATTGCACACTGAAAAACAGATCCCCCAGGAGCCAGGAATTAGGAACCCCCCCACAATCATTCATGATCTCCCCACTGTAATTTAGGCATCCTGATTCCTCCCCCCGCCCATTCCCCTTCAGACATTATTCAAATATCCACTTAACAATGAAAGACCTGGCGAATAAAACAGGAAAGTTACAGCTCACATAAAATAAGCAAGCATTTCCCCATGCACTCCTGACATATAAAAAAGTACACCAGCCTTAGTATCGTGCTTTCTGAAGGAAATGGACTATGAATGGCTAATGTGTAAGCAGCATGGGAGGCCTGTTTACTCAAACCCTGAGGTGGAACAACAAACCTAGGACAGTGAATACTGTAGTCCAACTTTAGTGGAAGTTGCGTGCAGTTTACTGCAATACCGGTGGGTGTGGTGGAAGGATAAAGGGAGAAAAAAAGAGAACCCAGCTTTGAAGTGTTCTTAAAAACGAGAATGCAATTAAATACAGCTCTGTGCCAGGTACAAGCTGTCAGATTATCCTATAAGCTTCTATTATAAAATTGGACTCCTCACTTGGCTCACATGGCCACCTGCCTGCAAGTATACATTACAGTTTCTCATACAGGTTTTGTAAAAGGAAATGCAGGGGAGGAATCTTCCCTGCCTACTCAGATCTCCAGATGTGAGCTTTTGTGTTATTAAAGCCACATATGTCAACTAAAAAGAACAACTTGGAGTTTAAGAAAGTCCTCACTGATATTTTAGGCATTTCTCCACTTGAAAGCTATTCTGATGTTAGTAAAAGTTTGGCTCAAAACTTGCTATGTGGACCAGAGGTGAGTCAATGGCACGTTCTGTAAAACAAATATACAAGAGCAATAAAAGAATTGTCTAATCTCCAAATTTCACCCCCACAGAACTCTGTCAAAAAAGGCCCTAGATCTTATTCTCCTACACCAGAGCTGGACAATTTTTTGCAATGGTAAGATGAATTGTTTTTTCCTGATTCTTCTTCAGCAGTCAAGGGCTACAGGAAGTGTGGCAGTGATGTAATAACTTCACAAAAAGGAGAGGGTGAGGTCTGAAATTTCAGCCTTTTTTTCCACTGTGAGATGGTTGGGAATGTCAGTCTATGTCAGATAAGGAATATTTATTGCAACTAATTATCTTTAGTTTTCCACAGATAACCACTGGAAAATTGTGCCAATATTATTTGGTGTTTGCCATCAATGGAATTCGAAAACCTGCAAAACAGGGGTTAGGAGCTATATCTGGAACATGAGCTGTCCACCCTTCTCCTACACAGATACCCACCTTGTGCCTCTGCGGAAGACTCTATGTTAAGTTTAAGCAAAAGTCACAATCAGAAACCTACTACTTGGGTATACAAATCTGCCCCATCTTGCAGACAAGGACAAACCCAGGTATTCAAGGCCTTCTAGAAGGTTAACCGGGCTGGGGCCATCTGAATCTCAGAAGAGAGGCTGTTCCAAAGAGCAGGTGGAGTTAACAAGAAAGGACATCTCCTGGATTCCACTAAATGACATTGTTTCACAGGAGAGAGCTGGATCATGCCCATCCTACTGGATCTGGTGGGATGGGCAGAACACATAGGACTACAATCAGTAGTCCTACAAATAATCTGGCCCTGTACTGTGCAGGGTTTTATAGGTGACAAGTAGCACCTTAAATTGCACCCAGAACCTAGTGGGAGCCAGTGCAGCTTGCAATGCAGTGGTATTATATGGGTGTGTCATGGTCCACCTCAAACTGCTTGCACCATTGTATTCTAGGCCAGCTGGAGCTTCCAAACACTCAAGGGCAATCTCATGTAGAACACATTACTCTATAATAGTCCAACCATGAAGTGACTAAGGCAGGAGTGACCATGAGCAGAACCTCCCAATCCAGAACTGGGTGTAATTAGCACATAAGGTGGATTTGTACATAGGCCTCCTGGCCACAGTTGCCACCTGCTCCTTGAGCAGAAGCCACAAGTCCAGAAAAACCCCAGTAATGCACCAGCTTTGTCTGGGGGAATACAACCAGTCAGAGGGGGAATACAACCTATCTCACAGTCAGAGATAGAAAATCTCCAAATTAGAAGGAGCCCTAAAACTCAGAGCCACTCAGTTTTGCTAGGGTTCAGTTCCTCATCCAGACCTCTAGAGCCTCCAGGCACTGGGAAAGAACTTTGAAGGCACTGGATTGCTGAGGGCAGAGATGTACAGCTGAGCATCATTACCATTCTGATGATACCTAACCCAATGTCATTGAATAACCTAACCCAATTATTATTTTACAAGATATGAACATTCTCATAATTATGGCATGCCAGCTGTAGTTAGTTTAAGTGGTTCCACAACACCTTCATTGGGAACAAAAGCTTTATCTGAATATAATCTCAGAAAACTGCTGCATTTAGATCAGATCTATAGAATATGGTTTGACTCCACTAAACCCAACTGAGCTTTTCAGCAAAGTACTGCAGCCCATCAGGGCTTGGCAATCTCCCTGCTGTTGTGAGTTTAAGCTAGATATAAAGGAAGTTTACTGAGCCTGGAAGTTGCCTGACTAAAGCCAATAGCCACCATTGCTCTTGGTAATTTTATTGTAAACTGCAGGGTCCCCCGATGGGAGGAGATGGGCGGGGACAATTTCAATAAATAAAATAAATAAATAAATAATCACAAATGGTATGAGACTGGTACTAAAACTGAGTCAGTGTTGTGATACAAGAAAAATATCCTGAACTAATTGAATGGACATTTAATTCAGGTGCAATATTATCAATTAATGTATATGGCTTCACGAGTAAAATCTTGTTTTATCACACACCACTATGTTCTCAACTGTTCTCCACTTCCATCCTTACCAATGCATGAAGACCTAGATGAAAATGGTTTCGTTTCCAGTGATGTGGAAGAAACTAAATCTTTTCTCCAATAAAAGTATTTTCAAATGGTACAAACAAGGTATGAAAATCACTTAGCCTCACATCAGAGCAGTATGCACTACAAAAAGCCAAATCCCTTAGCTTTTATATTTGTTTTAATATAAAAGACACAAAAAAGGAGCTTACTAACACATATAAATGATATACCCCAGTGAAAACTCAATTGAATGTTTGTGTCATATTAGGGAATGTATTTAAACACTTGTTTAAAGACAATGGGTTAGATCGAGAGTGTCTTTTTTGCAAATGAAAGAGTCTGAAATCCAGTGGAGAACCTGAGGAGTGGAGTAAGCAATTTTGGCCAATTTTGCAAACTGCTGTCTTCCATATCACTCAAATGGATCTGGAACCCTCTGGAACAGATTTCCAGAAGGGACAGAGAAAAGGCAACATCAGTGAAAATTATCTCCTATTACAAATGTACACAGCATCAATTGAAGTCTGTCTTATCATCTGCATCTGACCCTTGTATTTTCAATTTTGAAATATTATATTAACCAAGAAGCAAAACACAGTAAACGTTGTCCAAAGTCCAATCTACCTACTTTAAATATATTTTCCAGGCTGCTTTAAAATCCTTGTGAAAGTTCACTTCCAAACAGAACAATGAAGTTTCTGGTCAAGATCTGGATTAGTTCAATTCTTGACATGTATAAAGCAACACCAGTCAAACCAGTCCATACTCCAGGAAATCAAGCCAGAGCGCTCACTTGAGGGAATGATATTAAAGGCAAAACTGAAATACTTTGGTCACATAATGAGAAGACAGGACACCCTGGAGAAGATGCTGATGCTAGGGAAAGTGGAAGGCAAAAGGAAGAGGGGCCGACCAAGGGCAAGGTGGATAGATGATATTCTAGAGATGACGGACTTGTCCCTGGGGGAGCTGGGGGTGGTGACGACCGACAGGAAGCTCTGGCGTGGGCTGGTCCATGAAGTCACGAAGAGTCGGAAGCAACTGAATGAATAAACAACAAAATAAAGCAACACAAACTGTGGCAAATTTAAAAAAATCCAATTAATTTTAATAACTGATAGTTATCAGGAACACCATGTACTAAATGGCAAGCCAAGCTAAAGTAGTTCAGAATTACAAAAATGTCTGTCCCAGACAACTGCTGGGACAGAAAGAAACCATACAAACCTCAGCAAGAGTGATATACTGAGGAGCACAGAACAGAAGCGGGAACGAATTCCCTCCTCAGAGAAAAGTAACAACGAAAACAGTATTACCTTGACATTCTCTGCAACGAGAATCTGCTATGTTCCAGTTCATTTATAAAACGACAGAAATCTATTTTACTCTAAGCTGTTTCAGACAGGGCACTGTCATACAACCTGGGGCCTGAAGGGCTTATTTAAATAAATTATCAAGGAGGTAAGAAAAGTGAAATAAAAGAGCTGATTCAAATTTCTTTGGAGATTAAAAAAATACAGAACTTGAGATCAAATAGTTACAGAACATAAAATGGGGCATCACGCTGCTTCTAGGACCTGTATTGCCAAATGAATGCTACTCAAAAGCAGGACATGAAAGCAGTAATTCTTCAATGGAAGCCACAGTCATCCCTCCTTAGTTAGCACATAGAAGCTTCCCTAACTTCTAGCCTTTTAAATAAGTTGGACTGCACTTTTCATCATGTCTCCTGCTAGCATGGCCTATAGCTTAGTCATGCTAGGGGGGCATGATAGTAGTTGTGGTCCATCACATTTGGAAGACATTTGCTTGGGAAAGCTGGTGACTGCTAAATAAATATGGCAGATCGACTTGTTACTTTTTACATTAATTCAGAGTCCTCTGCTAATTATCACTGCTTCTTCCCACATCTCCCATGGTCCATATTGGTATGATAAACACAGAAATTAAGTCACTTCCACATGATGAGAATATCCTACCTTTAGTCTTCAAACGAAGCTGAACCTAGATGTGGTACTGGCTGCCTATTTCAAACTGCTCAGGGACCCATCACACAAAGAAGCTAGAATCTAACAAGAATTAATGGCATTGCTAGTCCAAGGGAAAGTTGAAGTCTGTAAGAGCATCTGGTAATAGAGTTGCTATCTTGACTGAAGCTTTGAAGTTAGAGAACAGCCATTGTTCCACTAACACCCCGGAGCAAAGGTATTCTAATCCATAAAGAGAGCTGTTGCAGAATTCGTAATTCTTAACTCATAAGTAGGCCTTCACTCATGAGGGAATACTGGTTTTAGTACCTTAAATGGACATCTCTATGCCTGGCAACTGACTCAACCTGCAACTTCTCGTGTTGGTGTGGTATTCCCTAAAACTAGGCCAGGGTTCAGTTTCCATCTTGGAATTCACAGGAAGTGGTGGCTCTTTGCATCCCAGAGGCTTAATGGAGTGGCCCTTGAGTGACTAAAATCCCTCCCAGTCAGTCTCAGGGTACAAACTGTATTTAAAGTGAAGACTCTATCATATATACAACAGATGCTCTCAGGAAGTCAAATCCTGAATGTTATCTGTGTTTTTAAGAACAGGGGAGTACTCCTCCTGTATGTGAACATTTCTTCAAGAGCTTGGAGGAGAGATTCAGAAAATTCAAGGGATGGTGTAAGGTAACCTTTGATTACCAAACTCTGGGGAATCCTGCCCACTTCCACAGCTATCTATCTCCAAAGCTACTATTACAGGAATTATAAGAATGAAGAGTATCTGATTAAAGGAGAATTGCAAAAGCATTCAGCAAGGCTGATAGCCAATCCTATGAACCACCTCATTAAGGCAGCAGCGCTAGGAAGTACAATTAAGGATGTCTCTACCATGGGCAAGAATTTTGCAACAAACCAGTAGTGGCAACACCATCGCTACCACCATAGTATTTTTGGAGGCCTTGAAGCAGGAATCCTTGGTTCAACAATATATTTTAGTTCTGATTGTCATTTTATTGTCTTAGTAGGTTTGTAATGGTATGTGTTGCTTTTTGTACGCTACAAATAAACAAACAAGCCTTGTGCATATGCTTTTGTTATTCTATCTATCTATCTATCTATCTATCTATCTATCTATCTATCTATCTGAGTCTGCAATTCTTTTGGAGACAGAAGACATTGCTGGAATTTTTAAAACTGGCTATATAGATGCATGAAAAGCATGGTTAGTCACAAAACATCCACTTACCAAAGCTGTTTCATCCTATCTGTTTTGGCCCTTTAGGATGCTCTCTGTCAGTGTGCTGCAGCACCCCCCCCCCCCATTTTTATTTTTGAAGAACACCCATGGAGACCATGTGGGATCCAAAGGCAGCCTTGTAAAGAAATAATGCTAGAGACTGATTACAGAATGTAAGGGTTGGAAAGAACCTTGAAGACCATCTAACCTAGTATAACAATCCACTATTATAGCAACCCTAACAGACAGGCCCACAACTAGGGTCTGTGTCACCCAGGGCAAACATGGATTCCGTGCCCATTTTGGCAACCCCCCAGTGCTCATTTTGGCACACACACCCCAGCGCGGCACCCGGGGCACATGCCTACCTTGCCCCCCCTAGTTGCAGCCCTGCTAACAGATGACCATCCAGCTTTGTTTAAATACCTCTAGTGAAGGAGAATCCACCACCTCCTGAGGCAGTCTGTTGAATTGCTGAGTAACACCTTTCCCATTAATTTTTTTTAAAATATTACCTTTTTATACAGAAGATACAGAAGCCCTGACAACTCTTAATGTTGCTTTTCCATTTATAAAAAGACTTATTTCTCTGTGGACTTATTTCTGACTTATTTCTCAGGAACAGAGTCCAGGACAGGTGTTGTCTTCTGCCTGCAAGTTTCTAGTGGCATTTATGATCCCAATTAGAGTCAACAAAGAGGGAACTCTCATCTTTTAGTACAGCTCAAGGGGATGGTCAAAAGACTGAAATTTGAGCATTCAAGAGGCAGAGAGTGAGAAAGAATGGATGATCCTATTCACTTTGGCCCTTTCCCATCAACTGGTAACTAGCTTCTAACAAATTTCCGCTAAGGGACATCAAAAAGGTCAACTGCCCCACTCTTTGACCTTATAGGCAAGAGTATGTACTATAAGCAATCCAGCAATAAATTCTGATTGCGTTTCCAGAATATACAAGTCACCATTATGGCAATTTAAACGATCATCCAGCAGCTTCCCTTCAGGAGGAAAAGTAGTGAGTAGAAAGTTTGGATATTTACACATGAATGAAACAGAAGCAAGACACTGCCAGTCCAAGCTGAATTCAACACCACCAATGTCCTTTCTGCTTACACCCAAGTTTCCATCCAAGAGCTATCAAGCAGTGCATAGCCTGGTAACTTCCTGGCAGGGATCTAGTAAACCCTCATATTCTCAGCACCATTATATCCACTTTTCTCCACAAGTTAGTTAAACCTTTCCTGCAAATAGGACAGCAAAAAAGAAAAAACAACCAAACAAAATAACCCCCCTTACACTAGCCAAATGGGAAAAGCAGCGAGGACAAAGGGGGGTGGGTGGTCAACAAAGAAAAACCTAAGTCAAAGCACCTAGCAGCCTTTGTCTGGGCTTGGAAGCTAAACAAGTCTGGCCCTTGTTAATGCTTAGATGGGAGGCCACCTGGGAACACCAAAGCTATGGGCTCAACGGGGAACCTGAAAAAGCATCCCAGAAAAAGGCAAAGGGGAACCACTTCCAAAAATCTTCCCAGTAAAACTGTAGGGACTAGTCCAGGCAGCCACCAGAAGTCAACGTTGACTCAAAGGCACAGGAAAAAAAGAAAAAAAGCTTTACAACATGATGGCTTTCAAACTAGAAATCTAGAAAAGTCTGAAATTGCTCACAAACTTACTAAGAATTTATAAGATCAGCAGTAGTAGGTCGACAGGAACATGTTCCAAGACATAAATCAAAAGAAGACTGAGAATTCTGGAAAAAAAAAATGCTAGCTTAAAACAGGTTAATTAAGATAAGAAGACTAAAGATGTTTAAAGCGATTTGGTTTTGAATCAGAATCCTCAACATCTGAATCCAGATGCCAAAGACATAGAATCAAAAAAGTTCTGAGCCAAGAAATTAATCTGAGGCACCCAACAAAAAGACTATTGCAAGGATATACTTTTATTGTATAATTATTTATTGAGAGTAATTTTGTATTTATATATTGCTGTTTTAATCGATTTTTATTGTAAACCACCCAGAGTCTCCCAATGGGAGGAGATGAGCAAGGATTGACTGACTGACTGACTGACTGACTAAATAAATAAATAAATAAATAAATAAATGCTCTACACCTTCCATTTCTGCAATGAACTCCCTACATAAAATGGCCCAGCACCTAAGATACACATGACAATCAAAATGAACTATCCCCAAATTATCCATTCTAAACGTTTCTGAAACATGGCAAGAGAAAAATTTCCTGAAGAACTAAGTACTAACCAGTACTAAGGGTGGGAAACCACAAATATGTAACCCATAGCTAAAGTAGAAAAATCCAAAATGCCGCCCCCAAATGGCAGTATCCCTACTTAGTAGGAGGCATAATCTTACCATGGGTGAGCAATGAACAGGGGCTTGTGCAAGAGAACCCTTCAAGGATCAAATCTATTATGCCCACTGAAACACCCTTAATGGCCGCTATTTCTGGCTTCCTCATTTTGCTTCAAGGTTATACACGAAGAATTTTGGCAAACTAGAGGTAAGGTCAGTAGGCAGAGTACGGTAAGAAAAGATAGATTAGACAAAGAATCTACCCAGGATTGAGAAATAAGATGAAGAAAGTTTATGCTGGCAACAATATTTCCTTACAACAAAGCAGTTTAACAGAAAGGAAAATATATTCAATGTATATGCCATTCATTGCTCAGCTCCCAGGCTCTTCTAGAAAGTCATGTACATGGAAAAACAAGCATATTTAAGTTACTGTAACTTTTGAACCCACAAAATAACTGTGTTCTCTGGAAAACAAACATCAACAAGCATCAGTGAAAAAGAGAGCTTTCTTAACAGCAACTGGTGTGCCTGCAGATTTCACACCTATGTTTTAGATTTGCACTGCAAAGAACTGGCTTCAAAGCTTCACATATTGGCTTCAAATGATTCAAAATATTTGCTGGAAAAACCACTTAACTTCCAAAGTTGTAAAAAGGACTGCTTTGTCTGCAATGAATTGCCATTGCTGCAGGGCATTTTGAAAAAGAAACTCAGTGGGTAAACTTTTCTAAACTGAAAATACGTTTGCATTTTCCTATGCTACTATTCTTGAATGGGAGACTTGGGGACATAACATGCTTCCCACCCCACCCCACCCCATTCTTTTCTCCAGCATTTCTCAACCAGGGTTCCATGAGAGGTCACTAGGGGTTCCCTGGGAGATCACAATTAATTAAAAATTATTTCAAATTTGGGCAACTTCACATTTTCATTATTTTTAGTTTAAGAACACTGTTACTGCATATATGCAGGTGTACATGTGAGATGAACATCATAATTTTGTGACTTCTGGCCTATACTTGAGCCTGAATGTGCAGGGGTTCCCCGAGGCCTGAAAAATATTTCAAGGGTTCCTCAAGGGTCAAAAAGTTGAGAAAGGCTGCTTTTCTCTACCATAGCGCATTGGGCCTGCTCTTGAAGAGGGTTCAAAAACTGACACTAGAGTAAAATTGGTCAACAAGTTTAATTTCTAACATACACTTCATACAAAAAGCTAAGCAGTGTATGTTTTTGGTATGAGACTGATACATATGATCAGTCTCAACCCAAATACATTCACTGGCTTCTAGCAATTTGTTCTCAGGCCCTATTCAAGGCGTTGTTTTTTCACCCAATAAAGCTCTAAACAGTTTGGAGTCTGAATAAATGAAAAGTCACTTCAGTTCCCCCCTATGAACTTGTCCAGAGTTTACCATTTTCTTCAGATCCTCTTATGTTCTCCCACCAAGAACGATTACAACAGTGCTTTTTCCGAGGAATATTCTCAGAAAGATCAGACAGGTCCTATCTTTGCCAAGCTTTGGGCAGCCGATAAAAATTGTTCCACTGAGGCTGCTTTTTGACAGGCCAGCTGCTCTCTGGTTATTATAGGGATGTTTTGTTCTGGTCTTCCTTTGCATTGTTTGATACAATGATGCTTTTAACATTGTATACTGCATTGTGGTGTCCTTTGAAGCGTAACAAAAACTCATCAATATTTTCATATCACTGATTTCAAAAGCAGCAAAAACACCTTTGATGGAAACATACCGTAAAATTATATGCTGTGGCCAATATCAAGAGACAAGTAACAGTAGTGAAACTTTTCATACATTATACACAAATATTCTAGTAAAAATGAGATGTTGCAGTTGTACAACTATGCACTATTAAGCTGTCTAAAACTAAACAGAAAAACTGCTGCAAAATAACATGTTTCTGGCTCTTCTTATAACGAAAGTAGAATTTAAATTCAGAACAAAGCCACTTTCAATTAGAACTTACTACATAAAACTAATAATAATAAATATCCAGATAAAACAATGTACACAAAGATTCTTAGCAAAATTCAGCAATAAATTTGCATGAGCAAGAAGTAGCATAGAATAGGAGAATGATTCCCTGTCCACAACTCTCCATGTCTCTCCAAAATCTTGTCCAGAGGGTCACCCAACTATCTGGAACAGATTTAGGTGATTCACAGAGAAAAGAAGAACAAGCGGACGTTGCAATGTGCAAGCAGATATTTATTCCATTTGCAGAACATTTAATTCTATCCACTGCTCATTAAAACTTGGAAAAATAACTTTAATCTGGGACCAAAAATTTAACAGGGATAATTAATTAATATGAAAAAAATACCTATTATTTGGGGACCACTATCAAGAATTGTCTCTCACCAATGACCACGCAGAGAACGGCCTCCAATAAAGATGAATGTCTGAGGGTTTGTGTCAAGTAGGCAGTTCTTCAGTTGGGCAATTTAAGCTTCTGGAGCTATTTTCCAGTGCCGAAGGTATAAAGTTCCCATTATACCTCCTCACTTCAGAACAGACATATTCCCACAAAGATGTGCCACCCCTCTGCTGGTGTACCAGTTGGAGTTACAGGCCAAATTATTTACTCTCCTTCCACAAACACATTTAAATCTAAATCAGGATGGACAGGCACACAGAGCTCCAAATCTTGGCCTGCAATTCCTATGACATTTCACCTTTGGCCAGTGTTCCCCAACCTCAGCAACTTTAACATGTGTGGACTTCAACTCCCAGAATTCCTCAGCTAGCAGGTTGCTGAGGTTGAGAAACACTGCCTTTGGCTATGTTGACTAGAATATGGCAGTAGGGGTTGAACATCTAGTGGGCCCCCCATTGCAAATTTCTAGTCTAAATGCAAAGGAATACTTTCATATTAATGCTACAGATGCAAATCCACTAATTGATTTTCATATGAATTATTATTAAGCCATGTGAAGATCTGGATAGCTGAAGAATTTTACATGATCTTGATTCTATAAAAGATTTTCTGAAGATCAGAAAAATCTTTCGATGCCATTGAAGATTATTACAGGAAGGGCCATCAGCATCAAAAACAATAATGCATTTCTTTATGAAGGCTATAGAGCCAGTTTATATACATGTAGCAGAATCCAGTGGAAAAACCACCTGGATTGTATTACTGAATCAATGATGATCAAGTGGATTAAGCTGGGACAGAAAGAAAGCACAGATCAGTGATTACCTTTTAGTGGTCTGTGGCTCATGAGAGTATTACAGGTAATCCCTGGGATGGGGAAAAGAATATAATCATGTATTTTTTAAATGAGAGTCAGTTCGGTGTAGTGGTTAAAGGCTCAGGCTAAAAACTTGGTGACTGTGAGTTCTAGTCCTGCCTCAGGCATGAAGCCAGTTGGCTGACTTTGGGCCAGTCACTCTCTCTCAGGCCTAGGAAGCAGGCAATGGCAAACCACGTCCAAAAATGTTGCCAAGAAAACAGAATGGACTTTTTCAGACAGTCACCAGAAGTCAAGCCTGCTTGAAGGCACAAATACATTTAAAAAAAAATTCTAAAAACATTAGGTAGCACATACAATGTTATGTTATTATTTGCAATGTATTTTGCTTCACAAACTGCAGGTAAACATACTCTGACTAGTACAATACATTTTTGACTGGCATAATATATTATTAGAAATAATGTCATATTTACTATTTTTGATACATAAATTTGGTTCCATATAGCTATGTGTTTAAATGTGTAAAATGGCTTCCTTACATGGTAATGCATAAAAATGTTCTGTGACATCACAGCACTTATAAAAAGGAAAAGCTAACTGCAGATGTACACCTTCTGAGAAATTATATCATTTAGGGAAGTTTGTAGTAGCCAGGATTAGATTTTAAAAAAATGATGAGAGGATTGTGGACAAAATCCAGTTCTGATACTCATAATTTATTCTTAACCTTCTAGATCTTAGAAGCCTAAAGCCTTTTTACATAACTTGGTGTGCTTCCAGAAGGCTCCTATTTCTACCAATAAAAACACTGTAGAGCTATTCAGTCTTTTCCAACCTAAAAGATTTCGTTTAGTAAGGAAAAAAAGGAAGTAGCTGTGGGGAAAAATAGAAAGACGACAATGTCTGAAGCTCCCATTCTGTGAAGCAGGGCAACTGCACAATAAAAAGTTTATCTTGAACTCTCCTCTCTTCTTAACATTTCCAAGAGTTTATTCTTGAAATAGAAGGTACTTTTCCAAATTCCTAAGCAAAGAATCTCAAAGCCAATTTTCAAAGATATTCACCTCTATACTTACAGGATATGTATTTTAAACAAGAATGCATAATCCCATATCTTTATCTGCAGACATTTTGTTAACTCCAAAGCCTACATTATTAGTCTTCCCTATCTCAATGTCCTTCCCAGCCTTCCAAATGTGTTTGGACTACCACTTCCAGAATTCCTAGCCAGTTGTGTTATAGCATGAACATAAGCATACTTTTCTTCACAACAGCAATCCTGTGAGGTATGTTGGGCTGAGAGAATGACTGGCCCCAAATTATCCAGTGAGCTCCTATGGCTGAGGGTGGACTAGAACCCGATTCTCTCTGTTCCTAGTCCAGCACCTTAACCTCTGTACCACACAGGCTCTCATATTTTATTTTAATTTTCTCATAGTCCCATTTTAGGAGAACTTGCACATTTGTGCAATGGAGAACTTGTGTCTCTTTGATCCCAGAAGTCTCGTGGATACTGAATAAGCCCCAAGTTGGTAGGAATAATAGGACCGTACAATGATCAGCCATATGAGAGGACCATTATACTGATTACATAAAAGTGGTTATAGAAAGTGTCCACCCTAGGTGCCTGGACAAAGCTGTTATCTGTGATCCTGGAAGTATGTGAAGAAATCCTGAAAACAGTGATCATATTACTGAGAGAATTACTGGCTATACATCAGCATCATAAGTAATCCTGTGTGATTTAATGACATGTTAAAAAGAATACAGTGAACACTGAAATGGCATTTACTAACAGAAGCTAAAGTACAATTTTCTAAAAACTGGAAAAATCAATATATTCCACAGCATATAGATGAGCCCAGGAGTGGCAACTCTACAATTGTCTAAATGTTACTGCTCTACTCAGTGACCTAGCATGGCCAATGTGGACTGAGGCTGGGACTTGAGGTTCAGGCCACAGGTTCCCCATCTCTGAGCCAGCCAGCACAGCAATGCAGGATATAATGTTTAAACAAAATGACACATGTTATCAATTTATTTTAAAACTACAGAAAAAGAATATTCTGCAGGTGCATATATTGTTCAGAAAATCTTTTGTGGTTTAAGAAATGGAGCACTTCTACTATACAAAATCAAGTCATTTCAGTATTATAATTTAGAGAAAATTAAATTAAAAACTTGATAGAAGCATGTGCAATGCAACCCTGTTTTTAAATATTCTCTAAAAGGAAACAAGTCATGCAAGACCAGGAAATGGGCATGGGCTATGTGCAAGGGAGTGGTGCTGACTGTTTAATGATTACTCAATACACAAGGTTTTATTTTTGCTGCCATGTGTTTACTGAAATCCCAGTAAAAACAATTGATAAAACAGTCATGCAGCACCAGGCATATGCTGGGTGCAAAAGAAGCACAACTACTGAAAGAGGTTATTTCATTTTGTCACTGCCACTCCCTTGCTTCGCAGCAATCAGTATCCCAAACACACCCAGTCCCTGAAGCTAAAGGATTAGGCACTCTATTATTGAGGAAATGCACTGCAAGTATTTTCCACTTGTGATTTCAAGGACCACACTTGATGCTGGTAAAAGTCCAGAGGTAAATGAAGTTTATGGTAGAAACAGCAAGTGTAATTCATGGGTTTGCTGGGAAGTGGAGAGACAGAGAAATATGTCAAGTGCTAGAACTCTGCTTAGGCAAGTTAAGTAACATCTCAGAAACACCGCAAGTTATTGTTCCATTCTCAGATATGTCAGTTTTATGATCCTCATATAGTTTATAAGCTGTTACGAGGTACTTTTAAACTAAAATAGTTTCCATCACCATTCATGACTTAAGCAGGCCCGGGTCTAACCAATATAGGAGATGGCAAGGGAAAAGCAGCAACTGAGAATATTTTGCTTTTTTATCCTTCAGAATCTGGCAGAAGAACCCATGCTTAAGCCAGGCTCCAAAACTGGGAGCTCCCCCAAAGAAAAGCAGAATGTACTGAAGGTGATGCCGCTGAGCAACACTTCATTTATGTTTCTTTAGCACCAATTGTCTCTAAAAGAGTGCTGCAGCAGAGACAGAGAGAAATGGTCAGGGTCAACTACTTCCCCTTGACTGGCTTGCATGCTAAGCCAGGTGACAGTGTGGCTTACTGTGCCAGCCAAAACTAGAACACGAACTTGCCAAGGTTAACTTGCCTACATGGTTTGACATGTTATCTAAATCCAGCCTAGTAGCTAGCTTACAATTAGGGAAGCCCTCTAGGAAAAGGGCATGAGATGTGGGACTACTGTATTATACTGTTATTCATCTGCCATACATAGAAGTATGTGGCAGCTTCTTTCGGGAAACAAAGAGGATGACGGAAAATGTTAGCCTTTTCCCACAACACACACAGCAGCTCTGAGTTTATATACATATATTTTAAAAATAGGAAGTGCTGCCTGGTAAAAAGGTTTTTATGAAGTTTGGCCTTGGCAGCAGAGCGAGAAAGTGCTGTCAGGGTCCTTCACTTGATTAAGTGTGAGACAATTAGCACGTTAGTTCCCTGACTACAGTTTCCTGAACATGATCAGTATTTGCCAAGAGGGTCCCTGACTAGATGTGTTTCTTTCTGGGTAAGCTTCAGAACTGAGGAGCCTTATGATGAAGGTGAAAGAAGAAAGTGCAAAAGCTGGCTTGCAGCTAAACCTCAAAAAAACCAAGATCATGGCAACCAGCTTGATTGATACCTGGCAAATAGAGGGAGAAAATGTAGAAGCAGTTAAATACTTTGTATTTCTAGGTGCAAAGATTACTGCAGACGCTGACTGCAGCCAGGAAATCAGGAGATGTTTAATTCTTGGGAGAAGAGCAATGACAAATCTCGATAAAATAGTTAAGAGCAGAGACATCACACTGACAACAAAGGTCCGCAGAGTTAAAGCAATGGTGCTCCCCGTAGTAACATATGGCTGTGACAGCTGGACCATAAGGAAGGCTGAGCGAAGGAAGATAGATGCTTTTGAACTGTGGTGCTGGAGGAAAATTCTGAGTGCCTTGGACTGCAAGAAGATCAAACCAGTCCATCCTCCAGGAAATAAAGCCAGTCTGCTCACTTGAGGGAATGATATTAAAGGCAAAACTGAAATACTTTGGCCACATAATGAGAAGACAGGACACCCTGGAGAAGATGCTGATGCTAGGGAGAGTGGAGGGCAAAAGGAAGAGGGGCCGACCAAGGGCAAGGTGGACAGATGACATTCTAGAGGTGACAGATTCGACTTGGGGGAGCTGGGGGTGTTGACGACCGACAGGAAGCTCTGGCGTGGGCTGGTCCATGAAGTCACAAAGAGTCGGAAGCGACTAAACGAATAAACAACAAGCTTCAGAATTCTTGACACTAAGTATTTATTTGTTTGTTTAGTCCCACCACAAACCCAAAGGACTCTTGGTAGTTCACATGATGTGCTACTATATAAGCACATGATGTGCTACTATTCTTGAAGCAATTAATGCAACATGCAGCCAAAATAAAAGCATATTCCCATGTCCACATATAGTCAGCCATGTCATTTTTTAAAATAAAATATTCAACAAACACACTCCTATAAGCCTCATAACTCTTAAAAAAAAACAGAAGATGGGTTAGTTGGCATTAACAGTGTACTCCAAGCTATTCATTATATCTCAAACCAGCAGCACCTCAGCTCCTAAAGTTTAAATGAACGAGGTGGTGTGCCTATTTTTTATTTAAAGCCATTCGAGTACACCAGTCTTCAAGATGGGAAGTCTTGGGTTGTGATTTCACACAAGGCCAATTAGCAAGATGGATTTAAGTTAGGACTGGCCTTTGAAATTCATGAAATCTTCAGCCTTCCAAAATATTACCAGCAAGCAACACCTTCTGGCACACAAACAAGAATGAAACATGGGAGTTCTTAAGACAGTAATATTAACACTTTCAGCCAATCAATACATAGTGGAACAGCAAGTGATGAAGAAACCAAATTCTTTCTTCCTTTCCAGCATGAATGGGAAACAAGTATTCTGGCCAGACTTGGGTGATAGAATTCTATACTTTCTTATCAAGGGAATAAAAGTGCATTTGATAAAGGCTGGTAATCTATGATCAGTAGGCATGGATCAAGGCACTCTGCAGACAAGAATGTGATGGGATAAAGTAGAGGAAGGCAATCTTATATATGTTGTCTCTTACACGAGAAGATGCAACACAGATTAAGTCTAACCATAATTACGCTTTCTGATATTTTTAGTCTAACAACCTGGAGTGATGTTCTTTTCATTTGTTAATAAAAGGCTCAGGCTGGTAATCTAATTGTATGGCTCAAAGTACATCCATAAACATTTGGTAAGCCTCAAACCTGGCAAGCATCACAAGTTACTATCATTATCTCTTTTGCTTAAAAAAGAGAAAAAGGTGAATATATTTAACCAGGCCATTGAACACATCACTACTGGTTTCAGAGATACTAACTTGCTCAATATTTTAAATGTGATGTGATGCTATCTCATTCTTTACACACTGTTTTGATGCTATCTCATTCTTTACACACTGTTTTGAGCACATTACTGTGCAATATTAGTAAATTCAGAGGTGTTGCTCTGCATGTTACAACATTTTGTCCAATCCAATTACACAACATCCTCTTTATGTAACCGTCACTGTACAACAATGAGACAGAGGAAAAGAAGGCAAAAAAAAGCACTCACAAAAGCAGGGAAGAGAAAACCCATGAACTATTTTTAATATCCACTGCATTAATATACTGTATTTTAGCAAAACATTATCTGTAAGCCATGGCTCCCAAGCCATAGAGGTACCATATCACCACCAATCGCTACACAACATCATTCCAATGTTAGGTGGAACTACATAGTATATAGATGCTTAACCATACAAGGTTTAGACATTCAGCAAAATGAAATACTGAAGCTTAATCTGGATGGTGCCACTGCAGGCAGATGTTTTATTTATTTTATTTATTAATCAAATTTATCACCGCCCATCTCCCAAAAGGGACTCTGGGCGGTTTACAATAAAACATAAATATAAAAATATAAAACTGTAAAACACTATAATACACAATAAAATAAATATGATAAAAACCCCAATGGCTGGAAGTTCTCTGTGATTTGCAAGCAGAGCAAGGTCCTTCTAAGAAACTAACCATCCCCAGGAATAACTACGCTCTCTCTCGCCCCAGGCGTAATTACAGAACCAGGTCTTTAGTTGTCTCCTAAAGTCCCAGAGGGAGGGAGCCAATCTCACATGTTACATGTTTTATTGTTACTCCATGAAGAAAAACCAGAGAGAAAGATTGCTTAGGATTCTTTTAGATATTTTATTTGGGGCTTTCGAATTTTGGAGATGTTATTGTGTCACCTTGAGACATATCTCCAAGTCCTCCATGGTGGTATATAAGAGCAACCACTTCATTACCAGGGTACCCCTGAGCCTTATGGCAGGATGGGCAACATCCTGCTATCCAGGGGCCATCCTTAATAATTGGGAGGGGAAGCTGAGGGCATGATGGATGAGATAATGACATAAAATAAAGCGGCCACCTCCTACATATGAACTGGGGTAGAAGAAAAAAATCCCTCACTGATTTATTTTTTCAACAGTGTTAAATCTTTATTACACTCTACATATTTTATGTTTTTCCTATCTCAAAGTGGAAAGAAACTTGGTGTTGCTGGAGTGGTTTATACAGAATGTGAGGGTTCCAGATTGTTCACCTATGGGGATCCCAAAGAGGGTTCTTAATATCAAATATCTCACTCCCATCATCATAACCATGCTGAGTTACATTTACAGAAGGTGCAGTCCAAAATATCCAAAGGGCATCAGTCTAAAGAAAGCTACAATACAGGCTCAAGGTGGGGGAAGAGGGAGATGAAACTGTAATTGACAAACTGTATAATTGATAGCACTTGTCAATTTCACTTTTTTTTTCACTTTATCCCAGTAAAAGGCAGTGATGTAAATGCTCCTATGACAGAAAAGGCACAGACAAGAAAACTCTTTAGCTATCGCTGCTTGAGGAAAAAAATTCTATTTAAAGGGAAGCAGTAGCAGTAATAGCTGGAGCATTTTAAAGGATGAATGACTGAAGTTTCCTCAACAGAAACAGAAATGTGAAGATAAATTTTTCATTGCATGCTAAGCTTTCCAGAAGGTTTGCATTTATATAGCTTTAAAGTAGGGGTAGGCTATTTTTTTCTGACAAGGGCTGCATTACACAAAAACTCTATAGGGAGCCACATTATGGGCAAGATTGAAACAAGCAATATAGAAGACACAATAAAAAATGTATGGAGACACCTCTCTGACACCTTATTGTTCCTCTCTCTCTTTCTCTCATGTACTTTTTTCTTTAATATTCTTTCTCTCTCAAGCAACAGGCTGCAGAGAAGGGACTAATAGCTCTTATCAGAGGTCTGACCAATTCTATTACAGAGGATTTTTGGAATTAAACAAGGCTTGAATGGTACCCTAGAGCCACAAGTTGTCCATTCCTGTTTTAAACAAAGGGTGTAAGTAAAATCTAGAAGCAACCTTACATACTTGCAGCCACACAGTCAATGAGAAAGCCACTCTTTCAGCAGAATCGAGAACCTGGTCCTAACATCATAGCATTATTCATGCCTATAAACACTAAAATATGCTACAGCAAGAACCCAATCAAACACAAAAGCTGCCACCATTATGGACAAGGGCACACATTAAAGTGCCCAAAATACAATCAGACTTTTAGACTGACTTGTAATTCTCATTATTCCTCAACCACCACATTCAGTTGTAATTCTGGTTTAAAGTTGACTTTATTAACAGTTGACTTAAACTAAGCTAAAAGATGGGGTAAAAAGAAGAAATCCAACATGTAGGAAAGTTCAGCTGAGAGCAAAAAATAAATTCTTAAGCCTTCCATTTGGAATGAAACTCATGACACACCATGTATTTGATTTTACCTGTAGGCATAAGAGAATATAAGTGCATACAGAATCTCTCCTACACACTGAAGCTGTCCTAGGGTGGAAAGATGCACCAGCTTCTTCCACACTCTTGAAACACAGACACAGAAAAATAGTAGGTTCTTTCTACTTACACTTACAAATCACAGAGAGAAGCCCTTAAAATATGGCTAATTGATCATTTTGCTAGAATTTACCAATCCCTTTGGCCAGGACTCAAACCTATCAGAATACCTGCATGAGGTAAATGGTATGCCCTGAAATTATTGAAGTGGAGCAGAAAACTGTCTGCTCCAGCTAAATTTTGAGTCTAAGGTTTAAGGCAACCCTAATTATAGATGAGATGAATTGTTATTCCAAAGCCCAGTCTCAGATCCCCATCAATCTGAGAGAGAAGAAATCTTTCCCAGTACCAAATCTTGCAAGCAAGAGCAGCTTCCCCAATTCTGCACTACCTCCTTCATGATAAAATGTTAATTACAGAAGATATTCGTACAGAGACCCTCTGGGTTAAAAAAAAAAACCCAGAAAATTAAGCTGCCTTTTCCAACTGTGAAAGCAAAGGCAGCCAACATCTTAAACCAAAATCTAAACATGGAGGACCTCCATCCCTTATCCAGAGAGGAGGTCTCTTTCAGGAGCACAAACTCAAAAAACGATCTCAATTTTATACAGTTGGAACAATATTTTTCTTCTTTTCCCCTCCACGACCTTCGGGTGTGGGGAAAAATTTCCAATCCCTAATTCTTAATGATAGACAAGGAAAGGAGCCCCCACCCGAAATTTCCTCACACCAAAGTGGAGAGGCTTCTGCTCCTAAAGTCATCATTTTCCCCTCCAGCCCCTCAGATATTGGAGAGATCGGACGGCCATTCTCCCAAAGAGACACGGGGGGCAGCTCTCCGAGGCCGCTTCTTCCGAAATGTGTCCTTGAGCGATGGCCGGGAAGCCCCTCGAGGGGGTCAGGCGTGGAGAAAGAGGACCCCCGGCCCACCGGAACGGGAAGGGAGGCAGCCGGGTCTAGGCGACCACGGCGCGGGCTGTTTCTAGAGAGGCCTGCGGCTGCCTTACCTAGAGAGGAGGCGAGCTGAGCAGCCGGCTCTCGGGGCCTCCGCCGTCTCCCGCCGCGGTTCCCTTCGCCGACGTCTCCTCTGCCCCTTCCCTCGCTCGGCCCCAACTCGGCGGGGAGGAGCCTCAGCCGAGGCCCCTCGCCAATCCAGGCCCGAGGCGGAGCCGCGATGCCGAGCCCGGAACCGCCCGAGCCCGCGCTTGGCGCCCGGCCAGGCCAGGAGGCCCTTTCTGACCCCAGCGGCTTCCTTCACCCGCTCGCCTTCCTCCGCCGTGCCTGGAATCGGCGGGCCAGCCGCCCACTTCTCCTGGGTGAATTTCGGGCCGTGCGCCAAGTTGAAGCCAGCGTGTACACACAGCACCGCCACCTCCAGTTCCAGCAGCAGCACAAAAGCCATGTTCTCTTACAACATGAATACATAGAAAACCGCCAGCGGCAGAGCAGGCTGTAGCACCTTCGCTTAAAGCCAGGTGTGGACCTTAAGACTAGCTGCTACCAGCTCGGCTTCCATGCTGACTTTAGCTCCAGGTTTACACTTTTTTTAAGCCAGGTATCAACCCGGTATATTTCTCATTCAATATGTTAATTTTGGGACAAGCTAATACTGTATAATTTTTTAAACCAGGGGTTCCTAAACTTTTTGTCATCACCGCTCCCTTTAGTGTAATCTTAATGTACACACCTCCCCTAAAAATCCAAACACCAAAATGAACACAAATGAACAATGAAAACAATACAATGAAACTTGGGGAAAGGTGGATTTATTGTAATAACCTACAACTAAAAGGTTTTTCACACCTCCCTGGACTTTGTCTGTACCTACAGCACAAAAGAACATGGCTTTCGTGCTGCTGCCGGCATTGGAGGTAACACCTCACAGATTGGGAAACCCTGTTCTAATCCTCGGTGCAATCTATTAAAGCTGGGTTGCTTATTTTTTAAAATGTATAATATGAACTTTAATGGTGGGCTGATACACCTTTTTTTGAAACAACCAGCACATTACCAGCCTCCTCCATTCTGCCAGGGATTCACAAACCACTATTCAAAATTAAAAATTGTGGGCATGTTGTATAATTTCCCCCAGTCAGTAGGCCTGTCTCTGTTTTATGGTCTTTCTAAAGATAAATGAAAATGTCTTATCACTGTTGTTTTTGTGTGGCCACCTGATTTAATCATTGCATGTCTCAAGGCTTTTAACTCCCGGGTAATACCCGCTTATCACTATGGTGTTTGTTTTAATGAGAAAAATAACTGGCTCCAGATGCTTTGCCAATTTTTCAATTTTTCCAATCAAGGGATATGAAGGGAACTGGAAAAAAGCCTCCCCTGAAGAATTTAGAAAACTAATGAACAGCATTAGAGAAGACAAAGGACATAGCTGGCTGGATTGACATATCATGTTAAAACATGGTTTGCAAAGTTACTTAATTGGGTTTCCTGCTTTCAGACATTACCTGAACCAAGCAAACCAGATTGTTGTTTAGTGTGGAATTTCATGTTCATAATCAACATGACTTCGTACCTTCTTTATTTCCCAATTATGCATGTTCCTTCTGATCAGTTTAATCTACGTATATGCATCATCTTTTATCTTTCAGGTGAAATGTTTGATACTCACACTCTGGTTATGAAGCCAACCTGCCTTCACAATACTCCAGATGGATAGCTACTTTGATTCAAATACTCCGTCATTTGAATCAAAATTTGCTCAAGAAGAAGCATATAGGTTTTGGCCTGTGTGCAACAAGCAGATCCTCCAACCTGTTCCCCTTCTATAGAGAAAATAGGGCCAGGCTATTTGAGGGACCACTCATCTTCCCCGGTTTCTGCCCATCTAGTAAGAGCTGGCAGAGTTGGCATTCTCTGGGTCCCCTCAATTAAACAGTGCCACCTATTGGGACCCAGGAAGCATGCCTTCTTCGTCACGGTGCCTGCCCTCTGGAACAAAATCTCTATCCCTGTTGAAAATGTTTTGCAGAAAGATGAGATACTTAGATATTTCAAGCAGCAGTATCTTCCATTGTACAACTTATATTGTTCAACGGTTCTTGCTAAATGCATTCTTCTGGAACAACATAAAAAATCTGCTCCATCTTCCGCTTAAGAGAACTTCAGTTAAAAATAGCCATCACATTTGTTCTTTCCTTTTCCAGAAATATACCCAATACTGTCTACCATTTATTGTGCAGTTTGATTCCTAGGCTTCTCAACACCCGATTTGCCTTCCTTTATATGCATCCAACATCCCTAAAATATGGCACCCAGAACTGTATGTATAGTATTCCAGAGGACAAAACCAAGCTTCAGCAGTGTAACACTGCCCTGTCCATTTTAGATTAACCAGTTCTGCTGGTACTCTTTACTAAAACCAGCAACTAGTCTTCCAACAGTCAGAGCTGTAGATCCCACTTAGATGCCAGCCATTATACATCTCCCTCAGGTTCTCTCCCCATTCTTCTTCTCACAGTTCTTTGGTAATTTAAGATTTCACCTCTGATGTTGTCACCTAATAGTTGTTTTTTGCTTTTCTGCAGAGATACATGACAAACCAACAGGAAGACATGACAACTGCAGGAGTGTCACGGCATTGGTCACTCTTTTACATTCAGCTCATATTCATTCGTCACTTGGTAATTCTTGTTTTACCCTACACACTTCTTAAGGAACACATTCCCACTGTATTCAACTTATTTTTATGTTTTTCTTGACATATCCACCTCTCACATCCATATAACAATGTAGGCACAAATGTACTCTTATAAACGAGCAGCTTTTAACTTGTTTTATGTTTTACTCTTATAAACAAGAAGCCATCTTTTAGCTTCTTTTGACATTCTTCTCAACAAACACATAGTACATACTACTTTTTACCCACAGTTCTGTGTTTTAAAATTAAGGTGGCTTTAAGTTGGCCATTTTCTCAGGGTTATATTACATATTTTATTAGGTTGCTAACTATACATTTGATGTCATTGTACATTTTTCAGCGGAAATTATCTGAATCCAGTGATTTGTTTTCAATTTGTTAGTAACATCAAAAAACTCATCTATCAGCACCAATATCTGCAACAATTCCTCAGAGTCCAGGCCTCCCCCTTTTTTAAAAAAAATTGTTTATTCATTCATTCAATTTAAGACACCTCAGTTATTCAAACAAATCTAAAAAACAAATTCAGGCCCTATAACTTCTATAGTGAAAATAGCTGTCAAGATGTCATTGAGTTTCTCTGGAATCTTAACTTTAAAATTCTCTTCATACAATAATCCAAATAAATTACTTGCCAATTTTCTATTCTATTGACTTACTGTTATTATTACTTCTGATTATCCTTATTAGATGGCTTATCTTCTTGCTTATGAGAGGTACTTTCCCATTAAATAACACTTACTTTTAGAAAGGCCTTAAAAACATGGTTATTTTCCCAAATATCGGGGCCAAGGTAAGTAAGTTCCCATCAGGAGAGGATATGAATGTGAGCAAGGTCACATACTATTACTGTTGATTGTTGATTATTGTTTTTAACTTGGTTATTTCTTGTGAGCCGCCCAGAGTCACATTGTTCAAGTTGGACAGCTATATATACAAACAAATACAGTATATTGCATTTGACTTTCAGTAATCACAGTACACTGCTAATTCATATTTACCTTCTCATTAACTGTAAGATTATTATTACCAAGGCAGATATTCCTGCATCTTATATGTGTATGTGGTTTCTTTTTCAGAAGTGAAGAACTTCACATTTGTCACTGTTCAAGTACACATCAAGAACATTTTGAATTGCGTTGGGTTTTCTATGATTCATTATCCCGCTGCTTTGTATCATCTGCAAATCTGATAAACGTTCCCTCCACTTTTTTCTCCAAGTCATTAAGGAAAACATTGAGTCTAAACCATATGGCACCTCACTTGGTATCTCCCTCCAGTCTGATGATGAATTATTGAGGAGCACTCTGTGAGTACAATGTTCAAACCACGAATCCATCTAACAACATCCCATTGATCTCTATCGTAAGCCGCCCAGAGTCATGTTTGAGATGGGCAGTGGAAAAATGTGCTAAATTAATTAATTAATTACTATCCATGTCATACTTTTGACAAAATGTATTGTCATCCACAAAGCTTACATCGCAACCTATCTACTGTATTGACCTTTAAGAGGCTGGAGGTCTCCTTATTAAAATAGGACTATCCTTCTGAAATTCATTAATATATCTTTTGGCTGACATATATAAATGTGAAGTTGTATGCAAAACTTTTGGCTTTGCTAGCTAATACGGACACATTAAAAAATCTTTACGCTAATATATGGTTATTCAGAAATGTGCTGTACCTAATCAGCAAGATTTATCTTTAGGTAAGTTCTGTACAGTATTCAAACACAACTTGCTAAAAATTATTTACAAATCTATGATTTCCTACCCCTCTGTTGGTCAGTGTATTAACAGCAGTCTTTCAATGCACCATTATGCTACAGTGATTATATATTCCAAGGCAAGTGGAAAATACAGCTGCAACGAGTCCAAATAAGGGCATCAAACATCAGTTGCTGGATCTGGATACTCCCAAATAGAGGTTAGCAAGTAGCAATCACATTAAGCCAAAATGTAGTTTACTAGTTAGAGTACAGCCAATCGTGCTCTGTGTGTATGTAATAGTTCAATATTTCATATTTATTTGAATTTTATTCCATTTCAATCTATTTGACTCTAAGCCAGGGCTCCCTGAAGTGGTCAATATCGACCCGCAAGGGTCAATGGGACTATCCATGATTGTTGTTGTTGTTGTTATTCATAGTACTATTAGTTAAAGTAGAGAGCCAGTTTGGTGTAGTGGTTAATGCATCAGGCTAGAAACCAGGAGACCATGAATTCTAGTCCCACCTTAGGCACAAAGCCAGCTGGGTGACTTTGGGCCAGTCACTTTCTCTCAGCCCTGGGAAGCAGACAATAGCAAACCACTTCTGAAAAAACCTTGTCAAGAAAACTGCAGGGACTTGTCCAGGCAGTCTCCCAAGAATCGGACATGATTGAACAGATTAAAAAAAATAGTTCAAATAATATTAAATTAGTTTCATATAATAAATGTTTGGGGGTTGATGAACAATCTCAAACTTCATGAAGGATTCAATGAGCTGAAGAATTTGGGGACTCATGAAGGAGTCAATGAGCTGAAGAATTTGGGGACTCCTGCTCTAAGCAATCATAATCTAAACATGACTCCAGCCAGCTCTAGCTTTTTCAATAAGCAATAGCTTAGCATATCGTGTAAAAACACCCTTAATATACTCTTCACCAATTCAATTATCTTTAAGGAAGGCACAGTTCTGCGTTTCTCAATTGATTCTAAAAAAGGATTTATTCTCCTCTAGGGATGGAAGACTATGTACTGTATTCTCTAGGACAAAAGTTCTCATTCTTGTCGACTGAACCATCCAGAGTTGCTTAAAATGGGAGGCCATATAAATCTTTCAAACAAACAAACAACTAGCATCTCAGTGATTATAGGTAATAAGCAGTTAGGAAAAATCTTAAACTTCCTGGTTTTTTTAGAGCAGAGTTAAGAGCTGTACATAACAATGGAAGAACCCAGGATTTTAATATAGTCGCAAACGTATAGCAGCAAATCTCTAAACAAAAAGTGGCTCATTTTGAGTAACTCTCTCAAAGGCTCAAATTTTGAGTTTTATACAATGAGGAAAAGTTATATAAAAAATGTTGATGCTATACTGGGGCTGTATTGTGTAGAAAACACAATTTTAAATGTTACTCTATCTGCCACGATCAACTTTTCATGTTCAAGACTACTGTTGGTTTGAGTTTATTGTAAAAAAAAAATCCCCCCTGCATTACCTCCATCAGACTGGATTAAGATCAGTTTGAAATGATTTCCATAACACCTCTCACTTAAAATCCAGTGGTCAATTTTGCTAGCAGAAACCTTATGCTCCAATGTATGCATTAATTTATATTGCATTTCAATGGACTAAAACCTCCCTTCCCTTTCAAAACAACCCAAAATAAAGCATATCAGAGCAAGCATTAGCTTTCTGATTCAGAAAGGGAATGACAGAACTCTGCCCAATCTCATCTATGTTAAAATCCTAGATATTGCCTGACATAATCCTCTTTTGCTAGATTATGCAGATGGTTTTAAGGATTCCTTAATCCCCATAGGAAACAGTGAATCCAGATTTTACACATCTAGATGTATACACTATCCATTTTCTAGATTTACTATTTTACTCACTGAATACTGCTCCACTGACTTACAGTGGATATGGCTGGGGGTTAGGATTGAAGGACTAATTAAGCACAGTGATCTTGGCAGTAACTTCACAAGCATTCTCTTGGTAATGGGTTCTTTTTGTGAAAATGCAAATAAGTCACTGTTAGAAAGTGAACAGATTTTGGAATATATGTGCCAAAATTCAGCTTTTTAATTTACTATTTAACAACCAAAGTCTCAATCTATTTCATCAAGTAATTAGCTTTCCCAGAAAGTTAACTGATAATAGATTTATGTAGATCCTGAGCCTTAAGTTATTGCTTTGCCAGTGTGATAGGTAGCTAAAGCTTCACGCTCCATTAGTTCCAATTTGCAGTTTATTAATAGGATTTGGGAAGCACATGATTTGTTTTAAACTGTACAAAGCTAAAAGTAAATTTGATTTTACAGAAAAATCAGAGGAATTTTACAGAGAAAAGAATTTACAAAAATTCTAAACATCTTTATGCTCCAAAACTGAACTCAAAATTAATGTTTTGAGGTGTTACACAATATGAAAATCCTAATCAGAGTAAATTTCTTTCCATCGTAATAGAAGCTGTGGATAGCATAAAGACGTAGAAACAGTCAATAACCAGTTCAAAACCTGAAGTTCTAGCCAACAATTTAGCATTGGCATAACAGCTTGTACACTATTAAGGAACATGTTACTATAGAAACAAACAGAACATAAACTTGCTGAGATGCCAAGAAAGAAGAAATCTTAAAATAATGGTTGCATAGATTTGTTGTAGGCAGCCATCCAAATCTTGATCAAAAGGGAATAATAAAGTCTGTTTTAATTAAAGCATTTTAGATGGAACAAGATTTGATACTGTCTTCTGGGAAGAGGTCAGATGTAATCCTTTGATTAATCTTCCAGAATGAAGTCAATATAAGGGGACACACAATGTTTTGCAAGTACATTTTGTTTTCCAAGCTGCTCATATGAGATTGTTGTCCTCCACTTCTCTCTGGCAGAAACCCTAAGTAATAAATATTGGCACCTGATCACACATGGGTGTGTTTGGTTTACAGTCTGTATTTAACACAACAAAACAAGCAAAACATAAATAAAAGACAGAAATCTACTAGCAGAGCATCTCCTGAGGCTAGGTGAGTTTAACTGAGTTAAACATTTGAGGTGTTATCCTATAATCCACCCAGATGCATAACCAAATAAAAGGAAGGCTGTTTTTAACAAGTCAAGTCAAAATCATCCCGTTCCTGATTGTAGTTAAGTACATGTTGTCGGATGCGAGAGGAATCAGTCCAGGTAATAAAGTCCTCCATGGCCCTGGTCACCAAGAATGCTGGGTCTGTTACAACTTCTGGTCCCACCCGGATATGTCCCTGCTCCACAAAGGTCACAGCAGATTTCAAGTTTTGTGCCATGCGGAGCTTTAGGAGCAGACAAGGCAACCGGCGACGGCAGAAGGAAGAGGCCGAGACTCGATCACATTGCTCAAGAGAGCTCTTAGAGGCCACCACACCCATGGCATAAAGCTTCTCCAGAAGAGCAGAAGTGCTCTTAGCACGGAAACCTGCTGATTCTGGTACATCACCCAGGTCTCTGATCCGGCGAGCTAGTTCTCGAACAGCCCGACTCAGCTGATTGTAGCGAGTGTAATCTTCCCTCCGTTGTATACGGAAACGACGAAGCACACGCAGCTCAGCTAGATTGCCTGTTGCAGCTTCCCAGTTCACCAAGTCTAGCTTCTTGAGAAGCTTCTGCTCATGAAATTTCAGTTTGCGCACCATATTGTTCTTTTTGATTGCCTCAAGGGGAGAAACATATTTAAATGTTCAAATATTCAAAAATTATTCAAATTAAGAGATTTTATACGGGGTAAGAAGGGATACGATAAATTATAGCGAACGAAGGAAATACGTGTCCCAATTCTTACTTAAGAGGATTCTGAAGCACAGTTTAAAATGCAATGCGCACTTCTTTGGGAGAGAGCTCCATTAAAGGCAGTGCAACTTACTTCCGAGTAGACATGCATAGGATGCATCATCCCCTCCTTTTCCCCCGGCTTTGGAAATCCCCAAAGCAACGTCCTCTCATCAGATTTTACTCACCTACTCGTTGCTCCTTCAATAAGAAAAACAAAAAAACGGCTTATAAAAATCCCGAGCCTGCACTAATCGTTGGAACGCAACACGAGCATCCACGCGGCAGAAGGAAGCAGTACTTCCTTTTCCGGTCCCGGCACACTAGACACGCCCCGGGTTTTCTGAGCATAGACTTATGAAAGAATAAGATGGGATACGCACCACCCGCCTTCCGGGTTGACTTGGGATTTCCTTAGCAGCAACAGCAACCCAGTGGAAAGTGGGGTGAGGAAGGCTTGGACACGAGAACTTTTAACGCAGTATATTAAAAAAAACATTATTCATAGTTTAGAGTCTGTTTTGAGGAAGCAACTGGGAGATGGAGTGATTATTTTGTTCACTAGATGCTGTTCCAATCGTCAACTGAGTGGCTCACAATACGCAAACACGATCAAAACAGGAAGAATTAGCCAAAAAAATAAACGTTACATAATAAAAAATTCCTGTGAAGAGGAATCATAAAAACCCATACTTCGATTCCCTAATAGTAATCGAACAGAACTAGAACAAAGTGGATGCATGTATGCTTCCAGCAATCAACCATCTCAAATCGTAATTCTCAGAAGAGTGTAAGAAATAGAAAACACGGCGGGGGTGAGAATTAAAATTAAATTAAAACAATCTTCCCGGTCATGGAAGCGGGAAACTGATGGGCTGCAACTTTTCCATAATACTTACTGACACCTCCCTCTGCAGTATAAAATAGCGCTGTGTTGTTTAGCATTATACTGTCAACATAAAAGCTATTTTACACAAGTATCGCAGCAACTGATTTTCCCGCCTTCACTTCCTTTACGTCCAACTGCTCGGAGAAAGGAGGACAAATATAACCAATGAAACAGCAACGATCGAGATCTGTCGCTCCCAACCAATCCGAGCTCTGAAGGACGGGTGTCCCCATTAGGACACCGAATAAAGACCCACACCGTCTTCCAATTACATCTCTCCGATGATAGGCGGGCTGACGTCAGGGCATAAGAACACAGCCAATTAAAATGCAGTTTCTTTGTCTCAACGGCCAATCAGAGACCGTAACGAAAATTTGAATCGGAGCTCCGGCCAAGCTGGCTTGATCGATCACCTGTTCAAGCTCGCGCGTGGATCTTACTGGTGCGGAGGTTGCGTGTAGCCGTGAGGTATGGCGGTGCGATGTTCCTCAGGGATGTGGGTTGGGCGTTACGTGGATCTATTTTTCTGTATTAGTTTCTGTTAGATCTTATCTGTTTCAAAATTTAATAAAGTTATTATAAAAAAAGGACATGGATCTTGGTGGGGTGTTATGTGGTTGGGGGAGTAGAAGGACGTGGGAGTGGGGTTATGGAATCGGCGGAGGAGGGCTGAAGGTCTTCTGGATCTTTGTATTTGAAAGCAGAAATTTTAATTTCAAATTCTGCTGAAGCGGACGTTAATTTAGTTAGCCTTGATGTCTCTTCTTCATCGTTGTCTTGTTAGCATAAAGGTGCTGGTCAGCCTCTATGAACACAACAACAGAGCATGCAGTGCTACCAGAAACAGACCAACTTCATTGTGGTTTAAATTTATGTGGATTTAAAATGAACCAGAGAGAGCCAGTTGCGTGTAATGGTTGAGGCACCAGGGCTAGAGACCATGAGTTCTAGTCCCACCTTGGGCACAAAGCCAGCTGGGTGACCTTGGGCCAGTCCCTCTCTCTCAGCCCTAAGAAGGAGGCAATGGCAAACCACTTCTGAAAAAACCTTGCCAAGAAAACTGCAGGGACTTGTCCAGGCAGTCTCCCAGAGTCAGATGCAATTGGACGGATTAAAAAGAAAAAACGAATCAGATCCACCAATGCCCTCCAGATATGTTGGACTGTGATTGCCATCACCCTGTCTGTAATGGCCTTGGTTGTGCCAGCTGGAGATGTCGGGGGTTACATTTCAGCATATTCTGGGATGGCTGCCTTGTTTTAGCCTTTCTCAAATGCATGAGGAAGAAACCCAAAACTAGAGGGGCATCAGAGAGTAGAGTAAATGCCATTCTGCCAGTTGAGATAACGTATTTCTTAATGCCACTGGTGTGGATGTTCCACCAGCTGAGGTGTAGGGAATCACTGAGGAATTGGGTGTGCTGCATCTCAGGCCCCATCTCCCCCCAGGGGCTGGTGTACTTATTTATTTATTAAATTTATTCCCGCCCATCTCCCATCGGAGAAACTCTGGATAGTTTACAATAAAATAGTCAATTAAAACAGTGAGGATAAAATATAAATACAATATATAAATATATAATTACCCTTAATAGATAAATATTAAAATAAAAGTAGGAATAAAATCCAAGTGGCAGGAGGGTCTAATACAGTCCATATGTGAGAGGAGCACTCTAAGGTACCAGCCATCCCCATGTGGAGCTACTCCCCTCTCTGCCCCGAGCAAGGCAGCAGAGCCAGGTCTTCAGGTTCCTCCAGAAGGTCAGGAGCAATGGGGCTAACCTCACTTGCAGGGGTAGCATGTTCCACAGGGCGGGCACTACTGCAAAGAACTCCCGCCTCCTGGACCCTGCCAAATGGAATTCTCTTACCAACAGGGTCTGCAACATGCCCTTTCTGCATGATCAGGTGGGACAGGTCGATGTAATGGAGATGAGACAGTCCCTCAGGTAGCCTGGCCCCATGCCATGTAGGCCTTTAAAGGTGATAACCAGCACCTTGAATTGGACCCGGAAGCAGACTGGTACCCAATGCAGCTCACACAGCAGCGGTGTTACATGCGCCCTTTTAGGGGCATCAAAAACAGCCTGCGCGACTGTATTCTGGACCAGCTGTAGCTTCCGGATACTCTTCAAGGGTAGCCCCATGTAGAGCACATTGCAATAGTCTATGTGGGAGATAACAAGGGCATGAGTGACTGTCCAAAGGGCCTCCCGATCCAGGAAAGGGCGTAACTGGTGCACAGCACGAAGTACTTCATTGTCTTCCATTAATGGAAAGTTTCCTTGTAGCCCAGTAGCATAGCATATTTCCTTGTAGTACAGTAGCATAGCAAAAGACAAGACTTGCTTCACCAGCAGATCTTTAATTCCCAGCTATATTAAGAGAGTTAGAATTGCCTTATCCACAGACCATAAGGAAAATCCAGGTTTATAGGCAGTTTACCACTGAACATAAGTTGCTGTAGAACACCTATAGTGGGGGACCATTGCTTTCCTGCTTTGCTCTAAGAGGCAAGATGCTAGATAAGCTGTAGGTCCAGTCCAACCATTATATTCTTCTGATGTTTAAGGCATTTGTTTTGCAGTTTTTGAGAAAAAAAAATCTTGGTTTGCAGTCGGACAAAATGTTAGAAAGCAAAGAGGCTTTAAGTATTTACATTCAGTTCTGTGACTTACTGTATATTACTAGATTTTTTTTTCCTGGGCCTTTACCATTTTTAAATGTAAGAATAGGTACAGTATTTGAAAATGTTCAGTGCCTTTTTTGCAGAAAGTCCTAGATTCAGTGCTCACCATATCCAGGTAGACTCTGGAAGATGCCTAAGGGAGCTGCCCCCAGTCAGACTTGGCAACTCTGAGCTTCCAGTGGTTTTGGTTCTGGGAATTTAGGAAAAGAACTGGGAAAAAAAGAAGCACCCTCTACCAGTATTATAAGGCATTCATCTACAATGCAGTTGCATTTAGAGTATTGTGTACTTTTCTGGTTGCCTTACTCCAGAAAGATATTTAGAGGTATATAGAAAAAGGTAACTAAAATTATCAGAGATGAAGCATGTATTGTGAGGGAAGTTACATTGTTGGGGTGTGACAGTGGTAGATTCTGCTGCTTGTTACAATATGGTTTACCAACATGCATAGAAGCAAGTTGCTTGTCAGTGAAGACATTTTGGAGGAGATAGCAAAGATCTATAATGCAAAATGCTTCTTGCCCTTATTTTATATCTAGATTAAGATGGCTACAAATTTTGCCACTCGGTACAAAAAAGATCTGAGCATCGAGACACTCAAGACAAAACTTGTTCGCCGAAAGTCTGTACTTCAGAAAGAGAGTAGGCACAAGGAATTTAATAAGGGCAGACAATTTGGATTAGTTGATGTGAATACGCAGCCATCAAAAGACAAAGCTCTTTCTCAGCTGCAGGAAAGAAGCAAAGGATGCTTGCCAAAGCCAAGTAAGTAAAAGCTTGTGACTTCGTATTAACCAAGACTTGTTTTGGGTCTTTATTTTTATTTTTATTGCCCTTCCTAAATTCACTAAGTTAGTCTGTTATCTTTATAAGTACATAGCTCTTTCGGTTTTAGCCTACACTTGGGTTAAATTGTATTACAGTTTCGGGGATGTTTTCAAGTTAACGTGGCTGTAAATTGGGAAAGGATTTCTGCTTTCTGCACCATTCAGTGCAGAATTTACAAGGTTATAACATCTTTAACAGATTGTTGTTTAAATATTTCTCATAAAGGAGCGCCATTTCCTCTGGAAGCAATTCTTACTTTATATCTCTAATGTTTAGAATGAAGCCTGCGTCTTGTATTTTCCACTTTTTATTGTCCCTGAAACAGTTGAGATCTGCTATATCTTCTGTTTCAGATTAGTTTTCTGTTCTCTGTGCTATGTATCCAAGCTCTTTATTGTTTCTCACCAAACTTACCTTGTTTGCATTCTTCTGGAGAACTTTCTTCATTTAAGAGTTCCTGTTAAAACATGATGCCCAGAACATGATTTCGCATCTGACCTGAGCAACATAAAGTAGACTGGGGCTATTATTTCTTGTGTTCTGGATGTCATACTGCTATAAAGTAGCCTGAGACTTCCTTGGTTTTTAGATATTGGCTCCTGTTCGTCTTGCAATCAACTAAATTGGCTAGATCTTTTTCACATATATTGTTGCCAATCTAGGTCTTTCTGCCTTATACATATACTGTGTTTTTGTGAATCTAATTGCAGGACTTTGTTTTTACCTCTCTTGAATATAGTCTTCTTGATTTGAGTCTAGTGTTCTAGCTACTCAAGCTAAGTTTTAATCTTGATACCACACTTCATGTGGGATTTCAACTTTCCTCCTCACATATATTAAATTTTAGGTGCTGCAGCCAAGACTCATGAACAAGAACGCATGGAAATGCTTCAGCGCTACAAAGCTGAAAAAGAACTTCGCAAGCTTAAAGATCAGAGAGATAAGCCCATTTTTAAATGTGGACAATTCAAACCAGAGGTCCCTTCTTTTCTCTTAAAAGCATCACAGATCCCAGTATTGAACAAATCAAAGGAGAAGGTAAGAACAACTTGATACTTAAATTTAGCTCCTATGCATCTTGTATTCTTTTACTGAGTTGTCTGAACAGCGAATTCATATGTTGGGTTGATAAAGCATGAGTTGAACTTCACAGGTTCTCTGCTCTTCTTAGATACTTCAGTCCATTCCATTTCTTGTTTGTATGTCCATACCTAGATTTGAAGTATGTTTCTGCCTGTAGTTTAGTGGATAACAATAGCTTCTGTGAATCACAAAGGGAGAGGAGATTTGTGTATGAAAATGGAAGGAAAGGTTACATGAATATGATTGCTGTTTTAATTGATTGTTTTTATTGTAAACCACCCAGAGTCCCTCTTGTGGGGGGAGATGGGTGGTGGCAAAATTTTGAATAAATTAATAATAATAATATAAGGTGCATTTACAATAGCCAGATCATGATTTTGTTTTTATTATTATGTGGGATGCCATAATGCTCACCAGAATACTTCCAGGAAAGGCAAAGTCTTTAAACTGATGCTTTGTCAGGTTGCCTTATTTAAATAAAAGAGGAGCTATGAGTAAGTTTTCACTTCCAATTTTCTAATTCTTCAAGTGAAGGAATAACAAGATAAACACATACATGGCTCTTGAATAGCCTTCTTCAGATCACCTCCAAATAGATAGAATGTATTCCGTCAGCGCAAATATGGCCCTGACATTCTGCTCTGGTTTCCTGACCAGAGAGGCTGCTACATGACCAAGCTAGGAAGAAGCAGTTTCTCTATGACTAACCAACTAGTCTTTATACTTGGTGCACCTAGAAGGCAACGGTCTGCATGTTCTGTGTTAGGTGGCTTCTCTGCTTTAAATATTTGAAGTTTCTAAAGTTTCATTGAGTTGATGCACAAATGCTTTATTCTGGATACGGTATTTCACAGCTGTAGGTATGGTTTGGTGAAGTGATTCTTACAGCTCATCCTATTTAGCTTTACATTGTATAGTACTCTGTAACGTTAGATGAGATTTCCATGTTGTAGTGTGATATGTTACATTTAAACCACTGTGGGGGAATGTAATTCAAATTTGCATTTGACCATGAATCTGATTCCATGATCTTGAGCCAGTAATGTGCAAACAACAGAGACTTCTATGAGAAGCATGCCAGGGGGGTCATATATGCTGCTCTAAATACTTTGGAGAAAGGATAGAATAAAATTAATCTCAAAAACATGAAAGGCAGACATTAATTGTTATACAGTGGTGTGTAAAATTCAGTTGGGATGAGACAATTGAGCAGTTTAAGTGAACACAGAGCCTTTTCAATTTCCAGATAAAGTACCTAGTTACATGAATGATTTAACTGCATATGTTTTAAACCTACCCTCCAGCAATCCTTTTTACTGACTTTACTTTTTAAAAAATATGTTGTTGTTTTAGTTTGAACATTTTTATAAATTGCTTTTGGAGAACTCCTGAAAGCCACATATTAAAATATCAGTAGGCAGTCAAGCAGCAGTGATTAAGAAAATAAATAACCAGGAGCAAAATAAGACTTTTTTTAAAGTCACATGAGAATTCCTAACTGCTTTCAGATTATTCCCAAAATGCTTCTTGCTAAAAGTTGTACATATAATATAAAGATTGGAATTTTGCTCATTCTTATTTCTGGATTGTTCCTAGGAAGCTCCAGCTGTAATGCGAATAACAAGGTCAAAGTCAAAAAAACAATTGCCAGAACCAAGGAGACCACAGCTCTCAGTGGTTTGTCTTACATGTTTGTTTTTGATCACATACTATTTGCATGTTAACTACAAAAATGTGCTATTGTGTTTGTGGCAGTTAAATCAGGGTGGATAGTTTTGGTTTGTACGTGAAATTTTAGTAACTAGGTGATTTATGGTGTATCGCAACACCCAAAATTAAACCTATCCTACTTCAGTTTTGTTCATATTAGAAGATAAACATTGATGGATCAATAAATGATTTTTTAGCCAAAAACTAGGGGATGGGGGTTCTGTGCTTTCTGATCTATGCCATGAAGAATTAGACTACTAATATACTATGTAAATTGATTTGTTCTGTCTATAATCCAGACAATGATTGGGGTGTGGGGTTGGCAAGGAGATCTATTTCTCCAACTTCTTGATGCTCTTAAGTTCATTAAATAGTTTTTCAAAGTGTCTTTGATTAAAAAAGACAAATCCAAGAATCCAAAACAAACTTAAAATCCTCATTAGTGTATTCTCCCTTTCAAGTGGGCTGTGTAACATCTAGAGACATGCCCAGAGGGTTTTGTGAAGGCTCATGCCATATCAGAAAATGTGATGAAAACTCTTAATCATAGCTATTTGTTTTACAACATGAAGGAGGGGAGAGAGTGCTGGTCAACAAACACATGCTTCATGTTCCTTCTATCTCTCTCTTTTCTAGTACATGGAACTAGGTGCACAATTCTCTTGAATTCTAGATCTTACGTATTAATTTTCGAATAATTATTTTGATTTAAAACACTACTAGATTTTATGTGCCCAAGATTTTAAGTGCCATTGTTGGTATAGTTTTAAGCAGAAAGGTGCAAAGGCTATCACTTTCATATAGAATTTATCGAAGCAATATCTTTAATGCTTGCTGTTTGATTTAAGGCAAGCTCCAGGTGATTAAACAGAGATTTACAAAGGCTGGATCAAAGACTCGGATCATTGATGGAATACAGGGCTAGCCAATGTTTGCTTATAGACTCTGGGATTAAATTAATAATTAAGTGCGTTTGCTTTCTCATAAAAAAGAGTGTGTCTTTAAATTTATATTTCTTTAGATTGCGTCTAGCTATGCCAGCAAGGGCTGCAGTCTGCAGATATCTCAGCATGAGCAGAAGCAGATCTACATAGACAAACCTTCCAAAAGAGAGAGCCGAGGTATGAATTCTTTCTTGCAGCCCTGGGAGCCTGCTCCAATGGCTCTAGTGAATTTTGGTGATGCAATAGCCAGAAGTCAGTGAGGCAGTTTCACATCACTGTGGATCAGGAAATACAGGAAAACTATAGTGTAAGCTCTAAAGTAGATTTAGTACCAGAACAACTAGAAAATCTGAGCCCTGCCCAATAGTATGGTTGGTCCAACCAAGTTCATTTAATTTTTGTCCTGCAACAAAAGGTGTCTATCCCTGCCTTCTACACAGAACATGGAAGGTTTTGTGATTGCACAGCTTTCTCCCACCTTCTTTCAGAGGTGCAGTCTGCCATCTCAAGAACCACGCATGGAAGAATGACAAGAGCAGCAGTGGCAGCTAAGTCCAAAATACCACAAGCATCACAACCCGATATAATTTCAGGTGATCTTCCATTGCTTTTTTGTTGTTGCCGTTGAGTTCCCTGTGGTGAAACACTTTGGGAATGATGCTCAATCTGTTCTGTTTTAGTTAATCTGCCACAGAAAAGAGTTACAGTTAAAGGAAAGCAGCAGAAAGAGATAATGAAGAAAGAGACAGCAGTAAGTTTATTTTTTCATAGTATAATTTTATTTCCTTTTTAACCTATGGTGTATCATGCCATAAATGGTATGCTACTATTATCCCCAATTGGCAGTTCTGAAATCAATGACTGTGGCTTGCCTAAACTGAAATAGTGAAGTCTTGCTGATTCAACTCAGTTGAGTGCAAGTGTATATTCAGGCAAATCAGGCTGATGGAAATATTCCCCGATTGCTTGTGTTTTTTGTTGGTAGCTTTAGAATCCATCGAATTCTTAGATATCACCTAGAGACAAATGAAACTGGTATCTTACCTACTAATATTTTCTAGAAAAGCTGTGTGTGTGTGTTTAAATTGAAAAAGAAATCACTGTGTGTTTTAGCAGGTAGTGCACAATACGAATCAAGATATTCTAGTGGGACAAGAGGAAGAAGAGGTGAAGCTCCAACCTGCAAGCAGTGAACAGAATCAGGCCTTCCTTGAAAAAGAAAACATGCCGGCACCCCCCAAGAGAAACCCTTCATTTGCCCCTCAGAATTTTGTCTTTAAACCCCCCGAAGGCTTGACCACCTATAAGGTGAAACCAATGACTCCTTCCAGGGCAAATGTGTTCTTATCACCTGATCTTTCCTGGAGCCCTTCAGAAGCAACCAAGTAAGGATCTCATGCTTCAGACTTTCTTATAAAGCATCTTATGAATCTGTTCAAGCTATGTTTATTTTCTCCCCTTTCTTGATGCTGCCTCAGAGTCAAACTGACTTAGGAAACAGCAAAGGAAGATAATTATTCCCATTCCCTCACTTGCTAATTTCTAGTCCTTCTTACCCCTGTTGTAGCTGATCTCCTCTTAAAATGCCTCAGCTCTATGTATGACCTAGTTGCTCCTAGCTACGTACCGTGGTTTTCTGTTTAGAGCACTCTGAAATTATGAGGACCAGGAAGTCTTTTGAATGGAAATACCAAATCAAAGGGGTATTGTGGTCTCTCAGGTGGCGCAATTATTCAAAATAATTTTGGGAGGATACCTGTACTAGAGCTACACAGAGACTCAGCTTCAAGGACCAAACTTTGAATCTGAGCATGCATACAGATAGGAATATAATATTGATTTGATTGATTGATTGATTGATTATGTGCCATCAAGTCATTCTCGACTCCTTGTGACCACATAGATAGACTTTCTCCATGATGATCTATCTCTGATCTGTTCTTTGAAGTCTCCTAATGGTGTACTCATTGCCACTGTAACTGTCCTTACTCATGACAGTAACTGAGTCCATCCACCTTGCTGCTGGTCATCATCTTCTCTTTCCTTCCACCTTTCCCAGCAGTAGACCCTTATTGAGCCCATTCATATGCATATCTTGTCAAATGATATATTTGTTATTATTATTAGTGAAGTCTACAAAGAAGAAGCACAAGATTATGATCCACAGTTGTCCCCTAACCCAGAAATGACAAAGGAAGCCACTGAAGGACACCAATATGCCCTGGATTTATTGGAAGAAGTTAAAGGAGGTATATCTAAGAAAGCTTCTGCTCTATGGGTGCTAAGAGATAAAAACTTAAAAAGAAGCAAGAAGTCCCATTGTGAATACACATTTGCTTTTAGGCAGGATGCCTTTTCCTCCACCTCAGTCTTTGGTTTGTAGTGCCAGCACACCTAACAGGCAGGGATGTGCTACACTTCAGATCTGAAACTGAAGAGGTACTTTGGAATGGGTATGGCTGAACATTCTATATCTGTTGACACCTCCTTAATGAAATTGCATCATTCCCTGAAATCTTTGAGGAAAATTTGTTTTGGGGTTGAGCACTGACAGCATGCTCATGCTCAATCTGAAGCACTCTGTTGGCACATCCTTAATTCAGATCCTGTGGCAATGCATCAGGGTTGGGTTGTTTGTTTGTTTGCTTTTATCCAAACCCATTGACCTTTTGAGGGATCCCTGTGGATGGGATGATGATGATGCAATATGACTGCAATTAGCCAAATGGACAGCATTCAGTTTTTCATTGGGCAGCTTGTTTTTTATTTCTTACTTATTTAACTTCCTTATCTATCTATCTTACTTGACTGCATTAAGCCTAAAATGTTGTAAATGTCTGTATTTACTGCTTCAAAATGACAGGATATTAAAATTTGGCAATGAGATGGTCAGGTTCCAGGGCCACAAAAAACAAAAAAGTTCAGAGACCGTAAGCAGCCCTGGGGTAACAGGTTACCCCCTCCCTTCCCCTTGCATTACTGTAAAAGAAGAGGAAGGTGAAAAGATAGCTTTTAGTCAACTTTAATTGGAACTTTAAACGTACAGCAAACTGGTGTTTTGGCCAATATGATGGTTTAAATTTAATTGATAATTACTGAAACAGCAGCTATGGCCTGTTTTGCCGCAGTTTACATTCTTCCTATATTTTATGCAGATTTTGCAATTTGCTTTCTAAAATAATTTTCTTTTTTCCAGAATGTGGGCCTAATGAGATGGGGGATAATGTTGCCTTTGAAAGTAAGAGCAGTATGCAGCAACCAGACCCACCAGTGACTGAAATATTGGAGTCAACAACAAAGCTCCAGCATGACGTGTCCTATTTCAGGTTTGTAGACAAGATCAAAGAGGCCTAAATTAATAAACTTCCTGACTAATAGGGATGCTTGTTAAAATCTCTTCCCCAAAGAGACTCACCTCTGTACTAAAATAAGCAAAAGATTTGCTGACCATGAGTACTGGGGAGTAGAAATGGTGTCCAAATCCATTTTACCTGCTTTAGGGATACATTTACCAGCTAATGTAATTGTTTGGAGTTAAAATGAGATTATACCTTCTTATAAGTTTGCTGTAGTGCACCAAGGCCTATATCTTTCCAAGCACGTTTGTTTCGGAAAGATATATACCAGCCCTGCACCAGCACTTAAGTGGACTGCCTAAGTAGAGCGTGAACAGAATGATAGGAATAACATTTTCCCTACTATCTGTTCCCTCCCTTGAATCAGCAGCAGTGAAGTAAAATGGCTGGCAAAAAGGGCCTACTCAGTACTGCATAGCCTAGAATCCATTCCTGTAATTTGGACTATACTTCCCATGCTGCTACTATATGCACTGATGTTTTTGAATTGCAAACAGGGTACCTAATCTTAAAGATACTACACGCATAAAACTGAATCAGCACGTTCTGCCAGTCTTTGTTTTGAACAAGGTCGGAGTAGGAAAAGAAGCAGCAGAAGTGGGGTGTAATCCTCAGCCGAAAGAACTGTAATGTGTCCATCCTTAGCCAGTACTTGATAGCGATAACTCTGTGTAATATAATGTGTTGTGTTTTTTACTTAGATTAATAATAATTTTAATTGCTATTATTGGTCTTGAAGCTACCATATTTAGTTTTACACTGTTAGCTCCTTTGAGTGTCTTATGAGTAGAAAGCTGGGTCATTAATTGAAATAATGAGAAATTATATGTCTGAATCTGCTTTTTTTTTTTTTAACAGAAACATTCTTCGATCTGAGACAGAGAGGCTGGCATCGTTTTGTCTTGAATGGGATGAAACTATTGAAATGGATATTCCAGAGGAGGGTAAGAGGCAAAATGCAGAGAGGTTTTGTGAAATTATTGTCGGAAATAAACAGCCACCTGGGTCTGACTGTGACTCTGATAAGCCCCATATCTCTATCTGTATAGGTAGGTCTCGATTAGTGCGGTTAATGAATCCCACAAAATGGTTGCATTATTCGAATTCGATATTTCTATGGAAAACATGGTATTTGGTTCCAGCTTAATGGAAATAGGCAATGAAAAATTTTAAACATAATTTTTTATATGTATATTAAGGAAATATTACAGTAAAGGATAAAAAGAATATACTTATTTAAATTTATGGTCAACAAAGTCACGAAGTAGTTATAGAAGGCAAAATAAAAACAAATTCTATACATTCTTAAAGATAAACTTACACTGACAAATACACCTTTATGTTTATTTTAGCAGTGTAGACTGAACTGTTTTCTCTTTAAATCTTCTTACATATGCTGGTTGACTCAGCGTGCTTTATCCACACCTTTGCATGCTTCGATCGAGGTTAGGGTCAGGTTCCATAATATTTTGCTTCACAACTCCTGCAACTCAAAAGATTTCACATTCCTTGAGAGTGAACTCCTTTACTTACAAATTACCTTTTCCTCTGACAGAATCTTCCTTTGCTGCACTTTGCACAATGATTAGCAGCATCTAAAACTGCAACTGCACATGCACTAGCCTCAATTGCACATGGGCTAGCCTTGCATTAACTCAATTTTGGGCCACATTAAACTTGACCTAGAATCAATTTACAATTCGCCCTAAATTGAATATCATATTATTTGAATTCGCACAAATCACGACCTACCTTTATATATCTATATCTGTATCTGCAGTTTTAATTTGTATACTGTATGCAACAAAATATTGCTATTTTTCCAGCAAAAGATCTTGTCCGCACAACCATCGGGCAAACCAGACTGTTGATGGCAGAGAGATTCAAACAGTTTGAAGGGCTGATAGATAACTGTGAATTCAGACGTGGAGAGAAAGAGACGATGTGTGCAGATCTGGATGGATTCTGGGATATGGTGAACTTTCAAGTAAGAATTTTTAGCTGTGAAGCTCCTGTTTGCATTCAGCTGAGCCTTCTTTGTCTTTTACCTTTACATAATGGCCAGGCCTCTGCTTGGTCAACAGTAAACAAATTAATCCTCGCCTGATAATTCAGATTCTGCAGCTGATTAAAAACGTAAATTAGAAGAATTACCCTAAACTGGGGAAAAAATACAACTTGTAGAAAATACATCATGAGGAAATTACATTTTTCAGCTTGAACGTGCATGTCTCTTGGCTTCTGAGAGTTTACTAATCTCCACGAACAAAACTCAAGCCTGTTTTGGCCATCATGTAAACTTGAAACTCGTACCTTACAATAAAAGCTAAGGTTCTCCAGCAAATGCTAAATTTGGCAATCCATATTAAATTTTCATTCACACAAAACAGCAGGATACAGTGGAGTGTGGTGGAACATTCGTAAGATATGGCCAAAAGTGTCATATCTTTGATTTCTAGGTGAGGCTGATGTGCTTTATATGGCTCCATCTCAATGGCATATTTTAACATACAATTCCTAAACTTAGAGATTTCTAAAGAAAGCAAACTTATATAAGGGTGCATGGAATACATTGTCAATCCACTACTTTGATACAGGAAATTAACTCATGTTTTCAGTACGCGCTTGCAAAAAAGGCATTTCTGAGATTTCTTCCTGTTGGGATGTACATTCATCTCAGTATTTCCTAAGGAAACTTACTATGCATTTTAAGGCTTAATATCTTTTTTTTAAAATATAACCAGATTTTTTTGTAACATGTTCACTTTAGTCTTGTTCTGCAACCTTTCTTTTCCTCAAACAGGTAGAAGACATAAATAAAAAATTTGAGAACTTGAAGAAACTTCGGGTGAATGGATGGCAAATGGTGGACAATGTTCAGCCCCAAAGACCTGCCAAGGTATTGAGGGTCTTCGCTAGTTCTGCTTGTAGGAGGCGATTTTGCATGGCACGTAATTACCAAGACTATTTCCCAAAGGTGAACTGTCCTGAGTGGTACAGGAAACTGCACAAAAAAAGTACAGTTCAGTTTCTTATGGATCAGAAACTTAGCTACCCGTTCATCTTCTGGCAACTGTAACTCATCATGTAACCAAGTCTAAGCACCAGGGATGCACAGCTATTTGGATCCAAAATGGAAAATGTGATTTGTGGGGGCATGGGCATGTTCGTTGCATCTGTCAATATCTCCTTAAATAAGCTTGCCTTTTCCTGGGTTTGCATGATACCCATGCAGTCCCAGACATTAAAGTAGTGGCGCCCTCCTTAACTGAAATACCCATATTTTCCTGGGATTTTGCTGGTACCATGTGAGATCAGAAAAAGGCACAGCTTCTTTAAGGAGGTGACGCTGGGTACAGCAAACATGCCCATGCCCAGCCGTGCTAAGCATGTATAAGCAGAACTATCATATATTGCTTTCCTGCCCCCTTTGCCTCTTCTATTACGTTTCTTCAGTACTGAATTCTTTGGAGTGGAGATCTCTCTTACTGTACTTGGTAAATCATTGTGCACATTGATGGATAATTAATTGCATCACCATCCATATTCAGGCTGACAGTTAAGTGCCAGTGAAGCATCTCTTTCTCTTCCAACTTTCCTTTTTGTAGCCACCTCACTTCCTGGCTGGTTCAGGTTTTCCTGTTAATGCATTCTATTGCCCATTTTCCTGTAAGCAGCACCAGAAGTTTGCTTCTTATAAATAAATAGCTGCATTGATTTTTGGAATTTTGATCCAAGCTCCTAATATCTGTCATGTAAATGATATTTCCGGTGAATCTTAGTGTTGTGAAGCTAATATTGAACACGGCTGATGTTTTGGTTGGCCTGCATTGACAGTCCTGAGTTACGCTAGCTGCTAAGAATAATACTGTGAAATCTGTCTTTTATATAATTCAATATTCAATACTGAATTTATCAGTATTGGAGTCCAGATTGAGAAAGATGACCTTTAAATGCTTCCTGTGAGTGAAGCTGTCTCATATCGTAGGTTATCATTAGAGGGCATGGCACTGGACATCTTTGTGAGTCAAGGAGCAGGGTTTGGCTAAAAATATTGTGACAAGCAGTTCCACACTTTGGAATTGTAATATGCTTTTATTTTGGGGGGGGAAACCTGCTTTTTTCTGTACTGTTTTCTTCCACTCCTATTAATAAACCATTAATTGGGGGAGATGGGTGGTAATTAAATTTGAATAATAAAATAAATAAATTCTACAGTAGTTGCCTGAATAGTCAGGAGGAGGGTTGACAGAAGAACATGTCCTGTTGGAAGTATATTTTAACTTTCACATATCACAGTTCGGATGTCAGAACAACAGCCCCTGGCAACCCAAATACAGTAGAACTTTTTTTTTCCTACCTGAAATACTGTTTTCTCTGGTGAGATATTCCCTGGGATAGACAAATCTTTTGGAATGGTAGTCACATCTGAAATTTTGAGAGTACACTTTGGGCATCCCATCATGGATTGGGTCACACATTCATCCAGTGATGGAAGTCCCTATTCACAAAAAGTGAATTTCCCAGAAAGCAAACTGGTAAGGCTCTTCTCCACCACTCATTGTAGGATGCTGGTAACCAACTTGGCTGATCTTTATCATTTATCTGGATGGAAGGGCACACTTCCCAGCAAAGCTTCTCAGCAAAGATTTCTGTTTTAAATTGATGAGTGGTTTTTATTTGCTTGTATATTGGTTTTTTAACTTGTTTTTATTGGATTGTTTTTACCTGTTGTAAGCTGCCCAGAGTTGCTTAGATGAGATGGGTGGCCATACAAAGAATAAGAATAGCAGCAGCAGCAATATTGTTGTTGTTTATTCATTCAGTCGCTTCCGACTCTTTGTGACTTCATGGATCAGCCCACGCCAGAGCTTTCTGACGGTCGTCAACACCCCCAGCTCCCCCAAGTCAAATTTGTCACCTCTAGAATGTCATCTATCCACCTTGCCCTTGGTCGGCCCCTCTTCCTTTTGCCTTCCACTCTCCCTAGCATCAGCATCTTCTCCAGGGTGTCCTGTCTTCTCATTATGTGGCCAAAGTATTTCAGTTTTGCCTTTAATATCATTCCCTCAAGTGAGCAGACTGGCTTTATTTCCTGGAGTATGGACTGGTTTGATCTTCTTGCAGTCCAAGGCACTCTCAGAATTTTCCTCCAACACCACAGTTCCAAAGCATCTATCTTCCTTCTCCCAGCCTTCCTTATGGTCCAGCTGTCGCAGCCATATGTTACTACGGGGAACACCATTGCTTTAACTCTGCAGACCTTTGTTGTCAGTGTGATGTCTCTGCTCTTAACTATTTTATCGAGATTTGTCATTGCTTTCCTCCCAAGAATTAAACATCTCCTGATTTCCTGGCTGCAGTCAGCGTCTGCAGTAATCTTTGCACCTAGAAATACAAAGTCTAACATTTTCTCCCTCTACATTTTCTCCCTCTATTTGCCAGTTATCAATCAAGCTGGTTGCCATAATCTTGGTTTTTTTCAGGTTTAGCTGCAAGCCAGCTTTTGCACTTCCTTCTTTCACCTTCATCATAAGGCTCCTCAGTTCCTCTTCGCTTTCAGCCATCAAAGTGGTATCATCTGCATATCTGAGATTGTTAATGTTTCTTCCAGCGATTTTAACTCCAGCCTTGGATTCCTCAAGCCCAGCATGTCGCATGATGTCTTCTGCGTACAAGTTGAATAGGTTGGGTGAGAGTATACAGCCCTGCCGTACTCCTTTCCCAATATTAAACCAGTCTGTTGTTCCATGGTCAGTTCTTACCGTTGCCACTTGGTTGTTATACAGATTCCTCAGGAGGTAGACAAGATGAGTTGGTATCCCCATACCGCTAAGAACTTGCCACAATTTGTTATGGTCCACACAGTCAAAGGCTTTAGAATAGTCAATAAAACAGAAATAGATGTTTTTCTGAAACTCCCTGGCTTTTTCCATTATCCAGCAGATATTGGCAATTTGGTCCCGAGTTCTTCTGCCTTTTCTAAACCCAGCTTGTACATCTGGCAATTCTCGCTCCATGAATTGCTGAAGTCTACCTTGCAGGATCTTGAGCATTACCTTACTGGCATGTGAAATGAGTGCCACTGTTCGATAGTTTGAACATTCTTTAGTGTTTCCTTTTTTTGGTATGGGAATATAAGTTGATTTTTTTCCAATCTGATGGCCATTCTTGTGTTTTCCAAATTTGCTGGCATATAGCATGCATTATCCTGACAGCATCATCTTGCAAGATTTTGAACAGTTCAGCTGGGACACCGTCCTCTCCTGCTGCCTTGTTATTAGCAATGCTTCTCAAGCCCAATCAACCTCACTCAATATAGGGTTTTGTTTTTATTTTTCTTTGGATTGTATGCCTACACTCTCTCAGACTACTCAGGATTGTACTCCGATGGCTGAGAAGCCACTAGAGCTGGGTCTTATCTCTTCCTCTCTGAGTGAAGGAGCAGTGTCTGTATGACATAGGCAGGATCTCTAGAGAGGTCTGATTGTATTCCCTGTGCTCTGTGTTTCTGAAGGCTGTGTTTCCAAGATTATCCTTTGATTTCCAGAAAAAGCCCATCCTCCGAAGGACAACCAAAGCAGCAGGGGGGTCTGCTGAAAGGAGAGCAGCCAGAAAACGCCTTGCAGCTGTAAAAGCAGCCATGAAGAACAAGAAAAAAGAAGGGTTGGCAGCAGAGGCTTCAGGGCGAGAAACACCAAAAGAAGCAGAACGGATATTTGATGGAGGGTTTTTCCAAATTGAATCTCCTGCTAAACCCTTTCCAGGTCAGTCCAGAGCACTGCCCTTGTGCAAGAATGTATTTATTATTATGATGCTTATTGCAGTAGCTACATCCTGCTGACTCTTCATGAATTCTTGGTGGTTTACAAAATATCCAGAAAACATCAAAACAATCCATTTTCCCTCATTGTTCAAGTTCCAGCAGCGTTAAAGATCAAAAGCTCTCTGAAATAGTTTTCTTTCACTGCTTTTCTAAAGATCATCAAGGAAGATGCCACCCAGGTCTCTGAGGGCAAGTTATTCCATAAAGACTAAGAAATATTGCCTCCTAGTCCACCTTCCCTGAAGCTCACCTGGGGTTGGGAATCTTTAGCACCTCCACTCAGTACGTACAAACTGGATAGTCTGGCTCTAGTTGTGGTAAGCAGCTGGTGACCAGACAGGTAGAACTCCATAGGTAGCAACACTCTGATTGTACTGAAAGCCCTATTGACAACCAGTGCAGTGCCCACAATAACAGTGTTACGTGATTATGGTGGTTCTCATCCAACAGTATGTAGGCTGCTACATTTTATGCCATTCGTAGCTATCAAGTAATCTTCAAAGGCATCCCCACATAAAATACATTTATTTATATTTATATTAATTTTTTATATTTTATTATTTTATTTTATTTTGGCCACCCACTCCAAAAGCCTGGGTGGATGGAACTGTCCATCCCCAAGGTGATGGGATCCATTGGGCCTTCAGTGAACCGCAGCCAGAAAGTAGTGTGCCTTAGAGCAGTCAGTGGCTAATAATCAAAGCTGAAATAAGGAATGTAAATGGGGAAAAGGCTGTTTTATTGCAAAACAGTTTCCCAGGGAGCTGCCTCTTTCTCCCTTTGGTTTCTCATTGTATACTCTTGGTTTATGGAATATGCATACAAGCACACATAGATTGTAAATAATTTTCTAACCTTAGGTAGAACATGTGAGAGACTCTGTTGAGAAAATTGAGCTTCCCAAGGGAGGGATACTTACAAATGGAGACTTTTCACTGAGAAGCTCCTGCTCCGGGAAGGCTTCCAGCACACTAGTCAAAATTCAAGTGAGGCATTTTGGCCCCTTGCATTAGGGCAGTGTTTCTCAACCGTGGCAACTTTAAGATGTGTGGACTTCAACTCCGAAAATTCCCCAGCCAGCCATGCTGAAGTCCACACATCTTAAAGTTGCCACGGTCGAGAAACACTGCGTTAGGGTATGTCTGGCTACACCCAGGAGACCCAGGTTGAAATCCTCACTCAGCCATGAAGCTCATGTGGGAAAGTCAGGCACTCTCAATTTAACCTGCCTCAAAGTTGTGAGGAAAGCTGAGGTGGACATCTGCAGCATGCCTTATTGTTAGTCAAATCCCCTTTTAAAACTTGCCAGATTGTCTCAATATAACGTGTGTGAGGAAAACTAACTGTGGGGATGGCTTGTTTCAGTCCTTTTATTTTTATATATATCTATATCTACAGTCTGTGTGTGTGTGTGTGTGTGTGTGTGTGTGTGTATACTGTGTGTGTGTGTGTGTGTGTACTCTGTGTGTGTGTGTGTATTTCATGCTTCAAGCATTCTGCCCCCCCCCCAGTCTTCTGCAAATTTGGGGGCACAGAGCTACATATTAATAATTCAAAATTTAACATGGGTAACATATTAATACAATATTCAATTGCATCCCTCATCCACTGCCTACAGGCTGGACTCCTAAATCAACCAGCAGGATTTCCCAGCGGACGGCCCCAAGGTCTGCCAATAAAGCTTTGCTTCAGAGTTGTGCGGAGCTCTGTGTTTTAAGACGAGGCACACCAAGTACGTCCAAAGCCATTTCTCCTTTTCCAGATCCGAAGGCATTCTCAAATCCTGCTGGAACTGACTGCCTTGGTTCTGCGTCTGAACAAAGGTATGCAGCTAGATGAACCCTTTGTTTTGGCTGGTGTAGAAATAACAGCCCTGTTGGGGAAATCCAGGGGGGTCTCACAGCAGAATAATCACTTCTGGGTCAAATGAAAGATCAAACTTGTGTTTTCCACAGCAAAATATTTCTTAAGTGTTCAAATGTACAGAACAATTCTTGCATATTACGCAGGATAATTCTGCCTTTAGAAGGGCTCCATTTCACTTTCACACCACAAGCTTGCTGGGGCTTTTGAGCAAATGGCATTTTCTTCTTTCAAGCCAGAAGCAGCACTGCCTCTTTTTGCATCATAGTTGTTGTTTTTTTCTGTTCAATCATGTCCAATTCTTGAAGACTGCCTAGACAGGTCCCTGCAGTTTTCTTGGCAAGGTTTCTCAGAAGTGGTTTGCCATTGCCTCCTTCCTAGGGCTGAGAGAGAGTGACTGGCCCAAGGTCGCCCAGCTGGCTTTGTGCCTAAGGCAGGACTAGAACTCACAGTCTCCTGGTTTCTAGCCCTGGTGCCTTAACCACTACACCAAACTGCATCTCCTGCTCTCCTGCATCGTAGTACTCCATAGTAAATTCTTAATTCCTCCATCACGCATCAGAAAATATAGTGTAGATTTAAATTGTCCTGGAAGCAGTGAGTGTAATTTTTCTGATGATGATGCCTAATGGCTGAAGGGTTTAAAATCATCTTCTTGTTTCAGATTTCTAATCCTTCCAGCAATGATGTTAAACCTAATTTTTATTAATAAATCACATGGCTGATATTATCAGCTTTTCCTATGCTGAATAAAATAGCATGGGATGGTGAGAGTGGGTTCATTCTTGCAAATGTGAGAAATTGCTCTTCATTGTAGAAGAACTGTTAATTCTATCTTTGTATTAATTCACACTCGAAACTTAAGTTTTGTCATTTTTCTTCCAATGCCTTGCAGTTTGGTATGCCTCTGTAAATCAGTTCACGTTCCTCTCAAATGGATATGGGGCTGTTCCCGGTCATGATGGTTAATATGTTATTTCCTGCAATCCTCCGGATGCCAGCAGCTGGGGAAAATGAATGGGAATGTACTATTATTGTCGTGTCCTGCTTGTAGGCTTCCCGTTGATCTCTGGTGGGCACACTGGGAATAGAATGCTTGACTAATTAGAGAGCACAATTGTTTTTATGCTATGATGTTTGTATGCATGCAGCATTTGCAAGCTAAAAGCTTTTAAAAACTGGGAAGCGATAGAGTTTCAAATTTGCACATCTGTGTGCTTTTTCGTTATCTCCAGCGGCACTGGAGCAACAGAAGAACTGTGTGCTATAACAGACATGGCAGAAATAGCAACTGTAAGTGTTACCATCTTTTAACATGCCTTTCTTTAATATCAGGATGTCACAGATTTGTTTTCTGTTGCTTCAGAAAGTGGGACTGCAGAAGTTGCTGGCAGTGGAAACATGTCAGCCCCACTAGGGAGTCCAGACCAGGAAATCCACTCCACCTGAAGACTATAACTGTTTTCATTGAGACTGGCTACAGTAACAGAATCTTGCAAGTCTGGTTGTGTTGCCCATCCTCCCCTTGGTATACTCCAGTGAGTCAGCGAGGTGTCCATCTGAGCTGCTTCTAAATATTATCTGGTTTCTCAGGGCTTAATGAATGTTTCAGCCCTTTTTGCCTGCACAACAGTTCTTGCACATTTCTGTCAAGGCCATTCTGCTCACTCTCTACAGAAATAGCACCCTGGAAAATGGTGGTTGTCTTGTTTTTTTGTGTAGAGTCTGGATGGGTGCCGATCAGGGATGATATGAAATGGAAGTGAAACTGTGAGCTAATTCCTTTTTTAACCTTGGTTGAATCATTGAACTAGATGAAAATACAAGGGCCAGTTTATGCCCTTGCATAAATGCCCGTCAGTGGTTTAAAGAGATCTTGTCTGTCGCTTTTCTGTATTGCAAAGAATGACCCATCTTTGTGCTCCTTGAACTTTTATCTTTGCTTCTGAATCCAGGATGCACAAACAGCCAGCGGTGACAGGCACTCATTCTCAAGTGACATGGATGTTTTAGATTCTGCTAGTTACCAATTTAAAAATGAAGTTTCAGAAACTGGAGATGAGATGGAACAGACCACTGCAGATGAGGCCAAACAGGGTCTTCTCAGTCCTACAGGGCATTCTCAGGCTGCAGAAACTTGTGATTGGGATGAAGTACGGCATACTCCAGAACGTAAGTAAAGTCGGTGGATTTTCTTGTGATAAGTGGTAAAAAGAACTTCTTTGGATGATCTTATAATCTGAGATCATGTAAGAATTATTTGGGAATCAAATTCCCAGAGCTGTGTCTTGTGTCATAGATGTCTAAGTTATTTTGCTTCAGGCTGCTGATAAAAACTGTTGGCTGCAATTTGGGCATGCCTTTATGTAAGTTATGTCCCCAATGCAATCGGTATAGATCACTTTTAAATTAATGTGTATAGAATCAGGAGGAAGAGGAGGATTACAACTATATTGCCATTCATTGTAAACTCACCTGCTGCTGCTGCTATTGCCACTGTAGATTAGCCACTGGATATTTTGGGAGCTGACCCATCTCAAACTTTGTCATTCATGGTTCTTCATCATTTGTTACAAAGATATATAAGGTTAAAGCAGTACTAGGTACAGCCCACTCAGAATGTTGTCTGCATAAGCAACATTTGTTTCAATTGGAAGCTTCCAGATAATATAATTAATATCTATGCATAACTTAGTAGGCATTTTTAAAGTACTTCTCTGAAAATTAGATTTTATTTTCCAGGCTGTCTTCTCAATTTCTCCTGTGATGATGGGATCCTTGATCACCTGGTATGTTTGCTTGAAGTCAGTTGAAGCACCATTAGATGTTATTTAAAATTTACAAAATTATAATGGAGATAGTGCATCACTGAATAACCCACACATATGTGAGTCTCCCCCAGGCATCCATGCCTGTGATGTGAACATCTGTATGGATAAGGGTTTCATAAAGACATTGTATGTATGAGGAGGCATCCGTGCAAGTAGAAACTTTGCACTGTCAAAATTCCAGCTCATATAGAAGCCTATTTATATGACATAGTCTCAATATACGCAGATTCATGTGATTCATACAATTGTTGGGAGTTATGTTATGTCACATGTGTGACACCAAAGGGCAGAATTTTGGGGCAGTCCTTATTCTGGTTACCCCTTGACTTTCCATAATTAAAAAAAAATGCCTGAGATCAGTTTAGGTTAAATACTTGTTTTTATTGTAACAATTATGATGCATCACCAGAATTTACCAGCTCCAAAACTAACTGCTTACTGAAGATGACGGTGCACCATAAACAGAGCACATAAAGCATCTTCATAGGAAATGGTCTAGCTAGTCTTACCTAGTCTTATCCCTTTCTTGCAGCGCCATCAATTTATTGTCTGTCTGTGCATATGAAATGTGACAGTTTCATTACCAAAAGAGACTGGGGCCCTGCCCCAGAAAAACTTACATTCTAAATCTGGAGAAAAGGGACACAGAAAGTTAGCTGGAGCCACATTGAGCAACAATTCTCATACCACCTTCTCTGATTTGGTACCCTCCATCTCCTCTTGGATTACGGCTCTCATCATCCTCAAACAACATGGTTATGAGCACACATTTAGACAGCTCCATTTGGGACAAAACTGTACTAGGATCGTGATGATTAGTATCATCATCATCATCATCATCATCATTCCACTATGGAGTATTGGTCACAAAGCAGTACTGGCAGAATCCTCGCTGCTAGGCCAGCTCGAGGTCAGAGATGAGTGCACAAGTTCATAATATAACAGCAACTGTCATAGTGAGTCCTTAAGTGTGAAGAACATCTGCCAGGAGAAAACCTTTTAAAGTTTTGAGCTACTAAAGATGATTTTTTAAATGTCTGATAGAAGCAACTGTTATACCGTAACAATATCCTGAAAGAAAAATACATATTTGTCCAAAGGAACTCAGATACACTTCAGATAGGAGGATTCTTTCTTTACCTCCGTTAGGCTGCTTACTGCACAACTTGTTAGGCTGGTTTGAGGGCTTTTAGTAATGTTCCATAAGTTAACACTATTAAGTAAGGCGTTTCAAGAGGCTTTTCTGCTCTCCAGTTATGTAGTAAGTGCATAGTGTGGAAAGTAGCTTTTTAAAAAGTGTTTCATCCTTTTGACACTGGACCCAATTTGAGTGAAATGGGGTTGGGTTGTATTATGTGCCAAATTAAGAGAAATCCAGAACTTTAAATATGAAGGAAACTGATTATTGTTGGAATCACCGTTCCATACTGAGCAGATAAATGATTTTTGCTTAACATGGCCTACCTTCAAAGTATGAGTTTGGTAATTATGTAGGTTTTCAGTATGAAAATATGGGCAAAGAGGGCAAGTGTTGGGTGGCTGAGTTCCATTACAATTCCAGGTTGGTGGAAAGATTCCAACAGCCCATTTTTTGTTGGGGGTGGGGTATTAAAAGCCTTGCCTGAAGTTTTGTGAGAAGTTCTATTTTCCTTTGTCTCAGTTTTCTGCATCAATGAGGTCAAGCAATTTTCTCTCCAATCAAAGTGAATATTTGTAGCTCAGGGTTGAACTGTGGGGTCCTTGGTGCTCTCTGAGCCTTGTTGTTTTCTTGCAGACATTTCATTGCCAGACTAGGCAACATCTTCAGTACGACACTGAAGATGTTGCCTAGTCTGGCAATGAAACATCTGCAAGAAAACAACAAGGCTCAGAGAACACCAAGGACTTCACAATTTTCTCTCCTTTGCTTAATTTCTCCCACTTCCAAACAAACAAAATTGGGGTTCTCAAGATGTCAATAGCTCTAGCAGAGCTACAGACATGCATTTCTGGTTGTGGCATTTTATATTTCACACCAACCCCCACCCCACCCCCAAATTCAAGGAATATATTAGAGACATCTCATGTGTTTCAAGGAAACATTTATGGAATTCATATTAAAACTGGAATGGAGGGGAGCTCTTAAATTGCCTTGAAACCTGGCAGCAAATAACTTCCATCCAAAAACTCAGCCAGAATAAAAGAGCTTGGTGGGATTTGGGGAGACCTAAATTTTAACAATGTATTAAATGTATTTCTTCTGCCCTACAGCCAAATCTGGATGCCAGCCCTCTCTTCACTCCTCTGAGGAACAAGGCTGAAAAATGTGTATCAGCTGATTCATGCAACGACCTTATTGTATTTTCTCCTTTTCCTCTACCAGACAAGGAGAAATAAGTTAAATTATAGTTTAAAACTTCATATGCGCAATTAATGGATATAAAAAGAACATAAGCGTTCTTTTCCTTCATAAGTTTTAGTTCCATTACTGAACTGAACTGTCATTTCAAAAGTATACTTCTGCTGGAGAAGACACCCATAGAGAATATGAATGTTAGGATGTTCTGTGGCATCTGTTGACTATCCATCTTTAGTGAAATTGCACTTGAGGAAAACTGTTCTGAATTGGTTTGACTATACCACTGGTAAATTATTTCTGATCTCAAACCTAAATAGTAAGTTGTTGCTTGTCATTAAGTGTGGCAATGGGTGGGAGAGAGAGAGGGGAAGAAGTATCTTAATTATTTGGCTGCTGCATTTTAAACGTTGTCTATTTTCTTTAATCTAAATAATCCAACTTATACTTCAATGTATAAACACAATTATTAAAGTTCTGTAAACTAGATTAATCTCTCATCTATGTGGGGATCTGTACCTGCCTTCTATTTGGATTGTTTAGTATTCTTTCCTCAGTCATTGTTTCTCAGATGGATTTATTTTTAAATCAGGGTAAGTAAAAATATTAATTTAAATAATTACTTTAAATCAAGTTCTCCACTGATACTATTTCTAAAACAGTTGTGTAGATCTGATCACTGAATCATAACTGAGTAGTAGGCTGGTTCACACATGATGTTAAGTCATGATTAGTTTAATGGGCTGGGTGCTAGCAATACTAATAACGTAACTGTCTACATTTGGTTTATAATGTGGACAGTTATGCTAAGCCTCTGAGATTTACAAGGCATGCCTGGTAATACCGTACACTGATATCACTGAATGAAGGGGATGAAAAATGTTGGCCTTTAAGAGGAGCTGAAACCAAAATCTTTTTCTTAAGTCCCTTGTTTTGTGTCTAATTTTTGCATAAAGTGACCTGCTGAAAATCACCCATTTTCTTGTCAAATTTCGGTTCTCTGACAACGCTGTGAAGATTCCAAAATAGGGTTTGGATGGGAGGAGAGGCACACCTGGCCAACCAGTTACCTACAGTATATCAGCTGTAAACCTTGGTTCACAAACTGCTAACTCTGGCTAATTTCACACAACATACTAAGCCTGAAGCAATCCATGGCTTAGTGCAATTGTGAATCAAGCCAATATACCCATCCAATATGAGCGGCAGCAACTGAAGAGATTGAGGCACAGGGACTTCTTCCCATGCCTTTGATAACTGTTTCCTGGAGATTGATAAATGTCCTTGATACTCTTGGCATCAGAGCAGGTGTGTCCTATACTCTAAGTCAATGTTTTTCAAACTTGGCAACTTTAAGACATGTGGACTTCAACGCCCAGAATTCCCCAGTCAGCTGGCTGAGGTATTCTGGGAGTTGAAGTCCACATGTCTTAAAAGTTGCCAAGTTTGAGAAATACTGCTCTAAGTAATTCTTCATTACCAATCCTTGCAATTCTTCTATGTGACTAAAAAAGGTAAAAAGCTACAGCAAAAACATGGATGTGTGTAAATAATGTCACTGAAACAAGCCAATCTTGGAATGCTTGAAAAATGAATGAAAGCTAAGATTTTGGGATGCTAAATTACACACTGCAGGAAGAAGCCAGAATCTTGTTTACAACTATGTTTTTATACATAAGACCTTTAGCCTTTAAGGATTTTATTTGTTAATCACTGCCCAATAAAGACTAGCTAATATCTTTTTCCCTTTAGAAAAAAAGCAACCAGTTTTTTCAGGGATATTGTGCATTAGTCTGCAATGGGCCAAAGGCTTGGCTTAAATCATGAAAGGAGTGACACTGATAAGAGTGATGTCACCAGTAACAGACAGCTTGGTGATCTGCTTCAGCTCTTTTATACGGTGATTGTACTGCATAAGATGAGCATCATTGACAGCTATCTTCAAATGATCTGCTTCACAGAGAATCTGGATCTGTAAAAGGACAGATGTAAACATTCCCAAAAAATTGTGAATAGGGATAACAGATACACCATGAATTCGTGCAACCTGATTCTTGCTTGGTTGCACTGGGCTTAGACACCTAGCATCTTGTGCTTGTCCTGGTTACATAAAAAACCACTGACAAATACTGTATGAAACCACGAAATGGGGTGGGAAAAGCACCCCCCCCCACCTCAAGCATCTCAAAAGAGTGCAGTGCTGAATTAGGTAGCACACACATTTTTAAGTGCACCCTTGGTCCTGCTAGAGACTAATGCAGTAAGGCCACATTGACTAAGGCTTATGGAATAAACATTCAACATGCACCAAGTTGGTGAAGACTGACATCAGCTTTCATCTTCTAGAGCCACTTCATTATAGGACTGAAAATTATGACTACCTACCATGTGAAGGAGCATGGTGTACATTTTAAAGCTCTGATTTGATAGAATGTATCTATTACATTGCATTCCATTCTCATTTTAAGTCTAGTCTTTACCGTTTTTTCTCTTATGCTGGACAACTGAGATTGACATTCCACACATCTAACTAAGTAGATCCTGATCCCCATAAACTGATGCCTTAATAAAACAAAGGCTCTGATTACCCCACCCCCCTAAAACCCCCATAACTGATAGCAAGCTGGCATCCAGGAACAGGTAATAGAGTCAGTTCTGTGAGAGGAAGTCAGCCACAAATCCATTTCTGGAGCACTTTTACACAGCACTATTATGAGTAGTACCAGATCAGGACTGGGAAAGATACATTGGCTCCAGATTCCTAAATCTTTCCCAGCTAGGAAGAATGTGCAACGGATGACATTCTCTAGCCCCTGACAATTCATCCTTTGCCTGTCTTTCTCAGTCAAGACAAACATGCAAAGGATGAAGCTGTTCTGGAGTGAGTTTTGCATTTCTCCTAAGTCCAGCTTCAAGGAACCATGCTTGCCTCAAGTTGGAGCACACTGGGAATGACAATGCTCTTCTTCCTACACAGAAAAATGGAGGATGACAGGGGCACTCCTTTGGGGGCAGGGAGGGGCTTCCTACTCATCAGTCCCATCTTTTGATGTCATCTGATTTGCAGCCCCCATATCAGAACCAGTTCTCCATCCTGCTTTAGGTGCTATGCAGAAACAAGGCAGCAGGCTTACGTGCATTCACATGACTCACTTAAAATAGTGAGTGAGTGACCCATTTTCTGCACAATAAATTGAACCATATACTAATCAAAGTCTGGATTTGTGCAAAACACTACTACATACAGTATGCACACACCAAAGTTAACACTAAGCATATTGTTCAAATGCAATTACTAGGTATTTTTCTGACTAGTGTTTAATGAGCGAACCCAATGAAAAGGAAATGCAAGCAATATTAATCCCTGTCTTCCTCAACCTGAAGCCCCTGCAGGTGTATTACAATTCCAACTCCTAAAATTCCCACTCAACTTGGGAATTGCTGGGGATTCTGACAGGACCGGTCCCAACAAATTTTGTGAACAAGAAACAGATCAAGAAAGGGAATTATAGTGATTAGTTGGATTTAGGTAAATCAAACTGTTCTTGCAACGTTCAGATGACTAAATTGCAGGTATTCAAGCCATTTGTTGTTATTTGATTCTTCGCTATCAAAAGGACACACGCAAAAGAGCCCTTTACCTTGAAAGGCTTGCCAGCCTCAAAGGGAAACCTGGGTGCCGTCCGGTCTTCCTTCCCCCAGACATTCTGAATCTTGGTGTTGCATACAATCACCTTCCTGTTGTCCTCATTGAAGCGGGGATTAAAGTGTAAAGCAATGTCATCGCCTTTCTTCAGATCTACTTGAAATCTGCAAGAAATAGGGACACACAAAATGTTACCTGATGTTCTACGGGAAGCTCGCTTATGATGTTTACAAAACAAAACAAAACAAAAAAACCCTCTATCACATTTATTAAATTAATCATTACCTTGAAAACTTGGATCCCCAGTGTTGCCAGTGTGCCCAAGGGCACCATCAGGTTATTTCATTTTAATATTAAAACATTAAATGGGAACCTAGTGTGCTGCAAAGCAGAGCGCCAGTCTCACATGTAAACTTTATTTCTAATCATACCACTAGGTTCATGCTGGTCCCATAGGCATTCTTAGAAAATAAAAATGACGGGTTTGGTAAACTCAGAAGAAAGCTAAAGTGGGGAGAGAGGGGGTCGGTGGGTGGGTTATTTATTTATTTTTCAAATTTCTATCACCACCCATCTCCCCTCAAAAAAGGGGACTTTGGGTTGTAGAAGGAATGGCCAGGTGCAACCTCTCCTGGGTGTTTGCAGCAAGCCAGACTTTTCCAGGCAGGTGGGCACAATCTCAGACTAAGTACTGGAGGACAGCCACTCACCAGAGGTATCCTTGCAATTACAGAGGATGTTACAGGCTAGCACCTTGCTTTGCACCCTACCAGCATATCATAATAATAATAATAATAATAATAATAATAATAATAATAATAATAATAATAATAATATAATAATAAAATAGTCATGTGGGACAGAGTACCAGGAAGATCCAAGGGAGACATCTGCAGGCACTATATAAGTTCCATCTGCTCTAACCATAGCAAGTGTGTCTAATGTCTTTTGGGCCACAGACCTTGCTTGGAGTGACAGGCCTCCAGCATCATTTTTGAAGCCTCCAGAACCCCACGGATTGAATGAGCCAAAATATGCCCCCTTCTGATTGTTAGATATATATCCTGCCTTATATCTTAGATCTCAAGGAGACCTCCCTTCGTTTTCTCCCCACAACAGCAAACCTGTGAAGTAGGCCAGGCTGAGAGACTGTCCAACAGTCACCCAGTGAGCTTCCATGGCTAAGGGTGGACTTGAACCTGGGTCTCCCCAATCCTTGTCCAACACCTTAGCCATTATGTCCCACTGGCTATACTTTTGGAGATTGGCCTCAATACATGTAACAAAGGGGCAGGGCTTTGATTGTGACTATCATCTTGTAACACATACAAACTTTCCAATGCATCCCTGATTTAATTTGGTCCTCCTAATCCCCCCAAGTAACACTGGAACTGTGCTTCAAGGAAAGATGATGGGTTGGATGCCAAGGGGCAGTCTAGCCCACAATAAACCCAACTGTATCCTGCAAGAAACTTTGGATCAGTATCACCCACCACCTCTATCACCCCTGCATTGCTACCTGTTTGGCCTTGGATTCACTGTCCCAGTTATGGTTATTAACAAGCGAGGCACAAGTCCTGAATGAAGGGCTAAGTCAAAAGGAACTTTCTGCAGAGAAAAACAGATTACTTTGCATCAGATCAGATCAAAACAAACAAACTAAACAAAATTAAAGAGCACAAGGTCCAACCTTCTAATGCTGTAGCTTGCCTTGACTTTCAGCTTCCTTTCTGTTAAAAATATATCCCTGCCATCACTACCCCATTTTCTGTAAGGTTTCCTCCTAGCCTCTTTTCCTTCTGGCCTCTTGGTCTCAGATAAAGGCTTCCTCCATGTTATTCTCCATCTAGTTTATATCTCTGTCCTGTACTATTCCTTTGTATATGTTGGTCTTGAGTGTCATTAAATGCATTTAGAATAAGTTACCACTGGTGTTCAATAACTGACTAGACTTTTGGACCTTCAGTTTGGAGCTGAAAGGTTTTGTTGTCTATGTGAAATATTTGATCACCCACCAAATATTCAGAATTTAATTTTGGTTCTATCAACAAGATTTGCTGTTCCTTTTTTAAAAAACCAAATTTTTTAAACATCCTAATCAAGAACTGGAAAAAATGTGGATGCCCCCTGCCTTGCACAAACCACAAACATGAACATAGTTTTCTCACCAATGGAGCAGAAAGGCCTCCAGGTCCACTTTGTGGTGGAGTTGGCTGTGCTCCTCTGTCACTTGGGGGCTGCCCAGGAGCAGGATACATTCCTGAGGCCCCCGGTGGAGCCATTCCTGGTGCATTTGGAAATGTGCCAGGCATTGGTGGGCCTCCAAAGAATGTTCCAGGTGCTGACAGGCCTCCTGGATATGCGCCTGGTGCTCCCGGATATGCGCCTGGTGCACCGGGATATGCGCCTGGTGCTCCAGGATATGCGCCTGGTGCTCCGGGATAGCCTGAGAAGGCACCAGGCTGATTCCCCCAAGGAGTAGGTTGCATATTTGGATTAGGGTTGTTGGACCCTGACAGGGCATCTGATAGCTGTGAAGGAAACAAGGAGACATTTGTTACCTACAAGCCTTTTCCCAGCCAGTAGTAATATCTTGTCTGAATTTAGGTATGGGATTTTTGGCTTTCCCAGAAAGCTGTATGGTCCACAGCAACTTCTAAATGCCCCTTCTTTAAATGACAATAAAGTGTTTAGACAAACCAAAAAGTAGGGTATAAATTTAATAACAATTAAAAACAAAAGGAAAAGGAAATGTGGCATTAAAAAGCACCATCTCCTCAGAAACAGACTTACCGAAAATCCGTCAGTCATCTTCCTGAAATAAAAGAGACAATGGGCTAATCAGTAGCACTCAGGATTTTTAGAGACCCCGTGTCCAGCCCAGATCTTGGTAGAACTTCAGTGTAAGACAGGGAGAGAATGTGGGATATGCTGGGTAGAGTTCAGAATATAGTGGGGTGCCTTTTTTTAGCATAGAAAAACTAAGGCTTTACATTAAGCCAGTACAATCTGTGAAGCCAACAACTATCTTGCTAGAAAACAATGTGTGGTTTTGTTTTGTACCTAGACACATAGTTTTTACTCTGTTTTGGCCACTTAAGCACAGGCTGATGAAGAGATGGAGAACTCAAATTCTTGCACATTTTGATTGGTCTCAGTAAAGGTATTACCCAACTATTGATTTTTGGATTGTTTTTCACAGATCACAGAATGAATATATATGAATGTATGTATGTATACACACACACATATACATACAGACACACACACATACACACGTAACACATTTATATGACTGCCCAACTCACACACAGTGACTCTGGGCAGCTTAGAACATTAAAATTCATAATACAAAAAAATAAATAAATAAACCCCCACCCCCCACGACAGCAAATAACACACTCAAATTAACCACCTGATCTGCTCCGAATCAACCTGGGGTCCCCAGGCCCACAGACAAAACCACATCTTCAGGGCCTTCTGGAAAAGGAGCAAGATGGGGGCCAATCTTATCTCTGGGGGAATAATACTCCATAGGGAGGGAGCCACCACGGAGAAGGCCCTTTTTCGCGGTCCCACTAGATGTACTTCCCTCATTGATAGGACCTGCAACGTATCCTGCCTCCCCGCTCTGGTGGGCTGGGTAGATGTGACTGGAGTGAGGCGGTCCTTCAAATAACCTGGCCTCAAGCCATGTAGGGCTTTAAAGGTAATAACCAGCACCTTGAATTGGACCCAGAAGCAATATGTTTATGATATTATTGTTACTGCCATCCCATTATATAGAGGAAAGAAAAGAGATAAGGCAGCACAATTTCCATGGGTGCCATGATGCCTGTGATGTCAGTAGACTGTTAGAAGGAAATCTTACCAAGGGTTCATCCCGAGCCGGGAATGAAGAAACATGGGCAGTTGCTTGAGCAGAGATAAAAGTTTATTTCCCAAGAGCATGTACAGAGTGAGTATGCTGGTTGGAAGGTGGCCACATGTGTATCTTCTTGCCAGCCCCTTATATAGAAATGTGGCCCTTTGATGGAAGAGGAGGTGAGCAGTTTTGCTTGATTCACACCTGTTTTTAGTTTCAGGAATCTCTCTCTAGGATTGTCTGAATGAGCCTTAAAGAACAAAGGCATTCCACCCGCTGCTGCTTTTGTGGTTTCTGGCTCCTTTGATCAATTAAGTTTCTATCTCTGCTGATTGCGGATTTTGTCTTTCAGGTTTTTTGATTCTTTGATCGTTTGATACTCTAGAAGGGGAGCCCTTTCTTTACTAATGCTAAGATGTCTGTTGCCTTTCCGCCTTTCCTGCATGGATCAGCCCACAGAGGCGGGAAGCATCTCCCAGCAACAACGACAGCCCCAAGGAGAAGGAGAAACGGGGGGGGGGGTGTCCCTCAAATCCTTCTAACAAGACAGTGCCCCAAGACCTCAAACAAACAAAAACTGAAAGCAATTTAAAAGTCAGTTAAACGCTTCACATCTCATGAGCTAATCAAATCTTGCAAAATCTATATTCTTGCACGAGATTTCATCAGTTTCTAAACATTTTTAATTCAAGCTTTTTTAAAAAAACAAATGTAATGTAAGGTTTTAAGAGGGGGCACCCACAAGAATGTATAGAACTGTAAAATGATTTTAGCTCCCTGAAAAGGCTCCTATGCCCTGCTGTACATCATCTGGCCCACCAGGGTTTCCGGTGGGGGAAATTGCAATTAGATGGGCTCACTGTACAAAATGCATTGGGATGCATATTAAAAAACACAATTTGGAAGAGGCACTTTTTAACATCTTCTTTTTTGTGTTTGCGGGGGCTAACTATCATAGGGCTTCATATGGAGCAAAATCTAAGTCCCTCCTTTTACATACAGACTAGAATGAACCCTGCTTTGTCAAACTTTAATGAAGAAAAAAGGAAGATTTTCAACTGTCTCTTGCTTGTTCCAAAGGTCTTCACCCACTTGTCGCCCTCCAAATGCCTCAGGAGCGGGACTGAGAATTCTTAACCCCAAATGAATGGCCTCAAGCTGGGGAAATCCAGAGGAGAATATTTTACCTTCAATATAATTGGGTATTATAAGGAACATAGCAAAGATCCAGTGAAGTCTTCTGTCTTAGGAGAAGTACTGAGCAGAACTTGAGTCAGGAAGGGGAGGTAAAATGAAGGAAAGGTGGAATGGGGAAGGTTTTGAGGTGGACTTTAAAAAAAGAAAAGAATAAAACAGATTTCTGAAGAAATTTCATTCCAAAGGCAGCCCAGAGACAAAACTTTGCATTGGGCGATCCAAATGAGTTGCCAATTCCTTTTGCCTTTAAAGACATGGCATTGACTCATCTTGCAATAAGCAGTGAAAACTGTCCCAAAACATATTTTGGTTTCTGTAACGGAAGCAGAGTTGTTGCGGAGAGAGATCAATACATCGGCCAGCGTTGGAAGCCACATGATATGTAAACCACAGACACTGCAGAAAGCTTGAAAAGCACACATGCACACAAGCAACCTTTGTGTTTCCAGGGAGTTATTCAGGGAAATTGCTTTAGACACCTCTTTGGAAAATACACTGTCACTGTTTGTGGCGTCAGGCAAATGCCCTGTGCAAATATGAGCCGTAACTTCACACACCCAGAGTTCGGATTCAAAAACTCTTCTCTATTACGAAGAAGCGGTTTTATCAACCATATAAGATAAATTGTATCACCATTATAAACCTTGCCCTATATTAATTCAATAAGATATACAAAGAGGGGCTGATGCTCACAACCAGTCTGGGAAATATAAAAAACAAAGAATCTTGCAGCAACTTAACAACACACATCTTTAATGGAATGCACTATGGTCTCCCAGTGTGGCCTCCCTGGATTCAATATGCCTGCAAACACCTCACCTCCCTTGAGGCACACCAGATTCCATGTCCTGCTTTATTTTAATTCATTTCTTTTGGAAGGAAGGAAGGAAGGAAGGAAGGAAGGAAGGAAGGAAGGAAGGAAGGAAGGAAGGAAGGAAGGAGGGAGGGAGGGAGGGAGGGAGGGAGGGAGGGAGGGAGGGAGGGAGGAAGAGAGGAAGGAAGGAAGAGAGGGAGGGAGGGAGGGAGGGAGGGAGGAGCTGTCTGTCTGTGAAGCAGTGCATTAATATTAAATGTCAACTTTATTTTGAATACGGTCTCTGAGTCCCACACCCAACCTGGAAACCTCCTTAGAAAATAAAAACTGTATGTGATGCAGCCGAGACCTATTTTGGGAACAGTGCCCTCCAGTCCTGAAAAAAGACAAACAGCAGTTGACATGGAGAAAGCATCTTGAGAGAAAGCAGCTTCCTCACGAGTTTGCCTTTCAGGAAATGGGCATTTTGTGAGTGCATGTTCTCCAAATTCCAAATGTGTTGACCCATCCAAAAAAGCTGGGAAATCCAGGCATCAGTTTCTGTAAAGCAGAGTCTGCTTCATCAGATATAAGTTGGGCAAATGATTGACCAGCATCTCCTAGCAAGCTTCATGGTTGAGTGAGAATTTAAAGTTCACCTCCTCATGAAACAAGCTGCAACTCTATTAAGGAAAATGGGAAAAAATGGGACTTATATCAAATATACAAAAGCAACCAGCCTTAGAACTGACACTGGAGATACTGAAGTGGTGGGCAGCTTCTGCCTTTTAGGACTGATTATCAACAGCAAAAGAACCAGCAGGCAAAAAATACACTTCAGACTTGTCCATGGTAGTGTAGCAATGAAAGCCTTGGAAAAAATATTCAGATGCCATGATGGTGCCAAAGATCAGAATCATGAAGGCAATGGTTTTCCCTCTATGGAAGTGAAAGTTGGACTTTGAAGAAGTAGGATGAAAAGAGTATTGGTGCTTTTGAACTTTGGTACTGGAGAAGACTGCTGAAAATATAATGGAGCCAAAAAACAAACAAATGGATTACAGAACACATCAGTCCAGACAGGGCTGCAACTAGGGGGGGGCGCCAAAATGAGTGCTGGGTGGGCGCCAAAATGGGCACGGAATCCATGTTTGCTCCGGGTGACACAGACCCTAGTTGCGTCCCTGAGTCCAGAGCTCTCACTCAGGGCAAGTTTAGACAGTCATATTCCTGACACATTATTTGAACACCTAGCTCTCTTGAGAAGTCCCTGGTGCTGGGAAAGGTGGAAGGAAAGAGAAGAGAATGACTAGCAGTAAAGTGGATGAACTTGATTACTGCAGTGATGTGTCCACTGTTGAAAGACCTGAAGGGCCAGGTTGGCCTGGAGACAGGGACAGATCATCCTGGAGAAGGTTGATCTATGTGGTCACTAAGAGTCAACACTGACTTGATGGCACATAATCACTCAGTCAAAATCCTAGTACAATTCTACTCCCATTCCCACATTTATTTTTACTATCAAATCGGTGACTAAACCCTGAATTGGTAGCAGGGGTCTCGGGGGGCGGGGGGTGTCAAAAAGATCATGATGGCAGCCATGACTACATAATTAAGCCCTACTCAGTTTTTACATGAATCATGTAAAAAAGAGGCAGGGTTTCAACCATGCAGTTGTGGACGCCGTCTTGACTTTTGACAACGCCCCTGAGACCCCTGCCAAGAATTCAGGGTTTTTCCTGCTCCATCCAAATCCAAATGTTCTGTCCTAGACATCACCCCAGCTTTCTCTCATGAATTAAGAAGAAAGCAAAAGCTGTATGTTTGAGATCTCCAATCTCTGCCACAGATTGCAGGCCTTGGAGGAGGAGACCCGCATTAGTCTATGGCAGCAAAATATCAGGAGTCTGGTAATACTTTTTTCTGGCTAACAAACTTTATTAAAAGATATAAGTTTTCATGAGTTGCAGCTCACTTCACCCGATGCATAAAACTCCTTCTGAATCTCCGCTACAGGAAATTCTTTCATAACACACACTCTCATATTTAATAACGGCAGATATCAGCCAAACAGCATGTGCTAACTGGCTTCAGAAAGCCTTGTTGTGCTGCATAAACTCTATTACTGCCTTGGGCACAGCTCTCACAAACAACTCTGCAAGAGACCCCAGTCCAAAAGATCCTAATTAGAACAGCTATGGAAAATATGTTTCATGATGTCCTTTACGGCCAGCCAAAATGCTCCTTCTCCATTTATTAAAAAAGACTTTTCTGTTTGTAGCTTGAAAGCAGTGCTTCTCACCATAAAGATCCAAGCAATTTGCTGTTTATATGTTTGCCGCCAGCAAAGAGCTACTCCACACCTTTAAACAAGTTTACCCAGAAGTAAAATAGGGTTAAAATCGCTGGAAGAAACATTAACAATCTCAGATATGCAGATGATACCACTTTGATGGCTGAAAGCGAAGAGGAACTGAGGAGCCTCATGATGGTGAAAGAAGAAAGTGTAAAAGCTGGCTTGCAGCTAAACCTCAAAAAAACCAAGATTATGGCAACCAGCTTGATTGATAACTGGCAAATAGAGGGAGAAAATGTAGAGGCAGTTAAAGACTTTGTATTTCTAGGTGTGAAGATTACTGCAGATGCTGACTGCAGTCAGGAAATCAGAAGACACTTAATCCTTGGGAGAAGAGCAATGACAAATCTCGATAAAATAGTTAAGAGCAGAGACATCACACTGACAACAAAGGTCCGCATAGTTAAAGCAATGGTGTTCCCCGTAGTAACATATGGCTGCGAGAGCTGGACCATAAGGAAGGCTGAGAGAAGGAAGATCGATGCTTTTGAACTGTGGTGTTGGAGGAAAATTCTGAGAGTGCCTTGGACTGCAAGAAGATCAAACCAGTCCATCCTCCAGGAAATTAAGCCAGACTGCTCACTTGAGGGAACGATATTAAAGGCAAAACTGAAGTACTTTGTCCACATAATGAGAAGACAGGACACCCTGGAGAAGATGCTGATGCTAGGGAGAGTGGAAGGCAAAAAGAAGAGGGGACGACCAAGGGCAAGATGGATAGATGACATTCTAGAGGTGACGGACTCGTCCCTGGGGGAGCTGGGGGTGTTGACGACCGACAGGAAGCTCTGGCATGGGCTGGTCCATGAAGTCACGAAGAGTCGGAAGTGACTGAACGAATAAACAACAACCCAGAAGTAAGCCCTGCTACATTCAAAAGGAACAGAAGTATGAATATCTACAAAGAGTAAATTAATTTGGTTAATTATATTAATTCCAAAACAGAATTAACCAAGGGTATCTCAGGAGTAGAGGGCTGCACGCAACTAGCCTTTGGCTCCTAGTCCCTAGACCTCATCCTCCATTCCTGGCTGGGAACACCTTGCCTGAGTTTCACTGCAACCAGGGTACCTACTGAGCAAGTTTAATCAATGATTTATGCTTCTTCCTACAGAATGGCCATTTGGTTAGGCATCCTCCATACAGTATTATCAGTAAACAACTGAAAGCAACTTCTATGCGAAGTGTCAGGGTGTTATGCATTCCTGCTATCACATTCAAAGAACTTTTATGGAGAAGATGTGAAGATACACATCCATGTAAAAGAGAGAGTATATGAAATACCACCATAAATCTTAAACATGGGGTGGCACTGGATAGTGAAGACTCTTAATTTTCAGTAAATGCTTTGGGTGGATAGTGCCATTATATGGTTTAGTCACCAGGTGGCAGTGGACTTAAGGGTTTTTTTTGTCCAAAGTCAGATGTTCCCTGTGACTGATTTCTTCTTGTTCGAGTAGGGCATAAAGTTGCCTTAATTGTTTACCTATGTACTTATTTATTTAGAAGGACTAATAAATAGAGAGAGACTTTATTAGAGGGACTACTGTGCCCTACAAAACTTCATAGGAACACAGATCTCAAACGATACCTTCTTCTGCAAACACCTCACAAATCTATTTGTTGTCCTTCTACCCATTCTGATGCTGCTTTTTCACATGCTAACTTGCCTGCATATTAACACATACACTATGAGCTAATGGCCAGACACTAAAGGGTTGAGAACTTGTGCTTGCTGAAAAAGACATCTGGAATGGAAAAATAATGATTGCGCAAGAGTAAATCGAAACAGAAGACACTGCAAGATGTTCTAAGCTGAAGCGTGAAGGGGTAGGAATTTTTGAACATGCCATTCTTGTACTCCATACTATTATGCTACAGTCGTGACAAAGGATATCTTGACATTTAACCAGACTACTCAGTGACCAACCACTAAAAATTGATGAAGGATGATGAGGCCACCCAGCAATTCAGATGAGATAATCCAGCACTACCTACAAAAGAGAGCTGGAGGGAGCAAAAGTCTGAAGTCCTGTCTTATATTCCATCAAAGATCATCTCACAGAATAATCCAAGGGGACTTCCAACACCCCATTGCCACTTGGCCAATGTCAAGGAGGATTTCCTTGGTATGTAAGGCCTGAATGAGTGAATGAATGAGAGATGCTTATCTTGCTAAACTAAAGCTTTTAAAATCTACCAGTAGTCTCCCAGCATTGTTAGTTGGGGTTCACTGACTTTGCTGTGGTGCTGCATAACAAGTTTCTTAATTCTGTAGTGGACGGCAACCCTCTTCTAACACACCCCTCACCAGAAAGCGTTCTCTGAGTCCATCCCCACCATCACCTTTTCCTTAAAGGAAGCTTATTTGCAGCACCCAGCAAAAGACCTCTTTATTCCCTGTGGCACTCTGGCACATCAGTGAAACTGGGCGTTATTGTGGCATATGAATTTTATGGCTGGTTGTAAATCTGCTGCGGTTTTTTTGCGCATTGCTTGAGCTGGGTGCCAAGGAGGCCCAGAGAAAGGAAAGAAGCAAAAGTCTTCTGTTTAAGTGCTAGTTAGCTTACAACCTTTCAAAAACTGCTAGCCTTCCTTTCGGTCCTACAGGACATCCAGGCTGAGCCTGAAGTCTACTGACCACAAGGTCTGAGGAAGGACTTTTGTCCCAACCCATTTTTCTATTAAATGTATTTCCTTGCTGCAAATGTTGTTTCTCAATCCATCTTCAACTAGGATCATACAACACACTAAGCATGGTTTGCTTAACCCTGTGTGTGGTCTAAGACACAGCTGGCTGGTTTATATAACTCTAAACAAAAACCAAGCAATTCGCAGTATGGTTTAATGCAATGTGTGAAATCAGCCTCTCTCCCTTTCTTCCTCTCCCCATTTAGAAAAACTTCCCAATCTGGCACATTCCAGCTGAGTTAGGATCACAAGTCCCACAGTTCCCCACCAAATGGGCAGGAATTCTGGGAGTTGTGGTCCCAACTAATCTGGAGGACAACTGGTTAGGGAATATTGCTTAGGATGGGGGAAAGCAAAAGATTCAATGCCAATATCATTTAGCATACATCTTTCTTTTCTATTTCTTTTTCTATTTTCTTTTTTCACTGTATACTATTCTTTATTATCTTTATTTTCTCTTATAGCTATTACTTTGTTAAAAATTTCTTTAATAAAATTTAGCACACATACACCCTGGTTGTAATGTTCTTGTGGGCTGAGTTTAATTAAGAATTTAGAAACAAGAAAAGGAATAGAGCCTTCAACAAACAGCCTAATTCTGATTTGAGAATTGGGAGCGTTAGAATCCTTCTCTCTCTGGGCAAATGTCAGCAATAGAAGAAATAAAATATTTAAATTGTGAGGCAGCATCTACATATCAAGCATTCAAAGCAAATTAGCCAAACCAATCAGGATAGAAGTTACTTGTCCCAAATATTTTCTAAACCAGTTTAACAGGTTTGCATGCCTTTATCTGAGGACTCCAGTCCTCAGTCAAACATGTTGAACACTCAACCTCTGGAAAAATAAGCATCCTGGGATTCAGTTCCATTGAAACCTAATATCAGCCAGTTCCAATCCAAAGGAGTTAATTCTGATAATTCAGTTATGAAGGAAAAGCTTAGTACATGCTCAAAGGGATTATCTTCTGTTCTTCCATGTCCTTTAAGAACATAAGGGAGACATCTACATATCCCCCTAAATTTGGCTCATAAATGCTCTTTTTAGCACTGAAGTGATGTCAAGATGTTAAGATACAGATCAGACATTAGGAAGAAATTCCTGACAGTAAGAAATTTCCCCCCAATAACCTATTTCGGTGGAATAGGTTATAGCATGGAGAGGTTTCTTCCCCTTCACTGGAGGTTTTCAAACAGAGGCTGGATAATCATCAATCAGGGATAGTGAGGTAAATCCTGCAGTGTGAAGGGGGTTGGACTGGATGACCTCTTGGATCCTTTCCAATTGTATGATTCTATGACTGTTGAACCACCTTCACTACCAGGACTGGAAAAAAAGAAGGAAAGTCTTGAATGGATGAGGACTAGGATGTTTGAAGGACTGGCTTCTCCCATTCTTATAAATGTGTTTAATAAATAAAATAAATAAATAAATAAGAAAATCCCTATTGAGCTCATCTTTGAAGGCCCTAGATGCATTTGGCTGGGGTGAGGGATGGGGTCTCCTTGGTGACAAGATGTACGCAAAAAGGCTCAGGGGATGGTGCTGGGTTCAGCTACAGACAGTTCACCACCCTCAGTAAAGTTTGCAACAATGATTGGGGGGGCTCAGCTGTGTACTGTTAATGGGGCAATGAATTCTGAACTATTACCAGGGGGAAATGCTGACCATTAATATGTATTCATGCATTGCCTTATGTGAGAAGTATAAACACTATCATGTGTGTGTTAAAGTTGTCAAATAGGCTACATTTTTAATCAGGGGGAGATTTCTCCAAATTGATCAGAACAAGAAGAGGAGCAATAAAGATACACATCATTTGAGGAGCCATTTTATTTTGGATCATCCCTGAAAAGCTTGTGAAAGTCTGAAAAAGCGCAACCACATTGCTCCAAGCAATGTATTTTCCTCTTTGAAACCACCCACCTCCCTCACGCCCTGACCACACTCCCTGCACTAACCATGTTTTGCTAAACTATGGCTTACTGACTAAACCATCATTAGGTGGCTCTAGGCAACACGCTAGCCACAAACCATTTTTTTCAAAATCGCAAAAGCTGAGTCCTCACACGTCCTAAACTAGTAATCTAGAGCAGTGTTTCCCAACCTTGGCCACTTGAAGATGTGTGGACTTCAACTCCCAGAATTCCCCTGGGTGGGGAATTCTGGGAGTTGAAGTCCACACATCTTCAAGTGGCCAAGGTTGGGAAACACTGCTCTAAACTAACTACATTGTGGCTCAATGTGTCTATGTCGCCGCCACTTCGTCATTCGACCATTCGCTTTCCCCAGAGCTCAGCCCATAGCCACAGCGTTTGAACTGGAAACTCCTCGGGGCAGCCGACGGAACTCCCTGTGTTGCTGGTGTCGCCCCTAACAGCGCCTCCGGCGTATTTCTCAGATCGGAGGCGCGGCCTTCTGCTCGCCTGTTTGCCTGGGCGTGCGCTGTATCCCCGCCCGAGTGAGGAAGGGCTCCGGGCGACCGTCCCGTGGAATCCCCGGGAGAAGCGCAAGGCAGGCCAGCCCTGCTCTTCGACTCACGGTCCCGCCCTGGCTGGCGGCTGCTTGTAGATCCAACTGCTAAGCCCATCCCTCTCCCAAATTGCTGCTTTGGGTGGGGCAGGGAAAGAGAGCCGACCAGCCAACTTTTCCACCCCGCTTCCTAAAAGACGGGACAAATGCCTCCCATCCACATCCCGAAAGAAAATGTTCGGGGGCGGGGCGTGCGAGGGGGAACCACAAGACCGTCCTACGCGCAAGGCAGAGGGAAAGGGCAGCCCACCCACCCCAGAAAAAGGTGTCCCGGTCCTCGCCTTCCCGCCCCGGCTTACCTGGCTAGATCCCGCTGGAGGCCCTGGGCTGACACGGCGGAGCAGCGGAGGACGACTCAGGCTGGGCGGGACGTCCAGGCAGCTCAAATACGGGAGCCCGTCCCCGGACCGCCCCGTCCTTTCCGCTCCAGCTGCCGCCTGACTCCGCCACGGCCGGCTCCCCCACGCAGCCCGATTGCCAGCAACGCTCCCCGAACGGCTATGCCCTCGCCTCACCCAAGGCAGGCATCTTGAAAGCATACTTTTGCATCAAACCCACTTCGCAGAGTTGTGCAGATGAATTGGGCGGGAGGGGGGGAGACCCACACAACGAAATTGGTTGATCTCCTGGGAAAGAGAAAGTCGAGATACTGATGCCACGCCTAATAAATGCAGGTTCTTCTTCCCCTATCCCTAAAGTTAGGACACTTGGAAACCAAGTAAGAATTAGAGGGGAAGCTGGAGGCCTCCTTTCTCCTTTCTGATTGATCCCAATGACATTATAGGGGCTGTTGGGTCATTTGCAGTCCCACAACAGAGGTGCCATCCTCCCTGAAGACCCTGGGGATTGCCTGTCTCCCCAAAACATTAGCATGGGGCTGTTATTGCCCTGCAAATGGACCTTCTAGAAACGACTTCCCTCTTTACCCAAGAACCAGATTGCAAAAGTGGGCAAATATTAGGTTGGTATTGTCAAAAAAAAAAAAAAATCTTCCTTAAACAGTTGTTATGCAAGCAGAAATCCAACAAATGTGGTTTCACCCAGATTTTCCTATTCAATAGGGCCAAAGCTGTCCAGTTGATTAGGTGCTTGTCATTCACAGATAAGCACAAGGCACTATCCATGTTTTTTTTAAATCGTGTCTTATGAAATTAGATCAGTGTTTGAGTTTGTACAACACACTGATATATTATGAACTAATCAGACTTTAACTCCCAGAATTCCCCAGCCACCCATCTTAAACTTGCCACTGTTGAGAAACACTGGATTAGGCAATCACAGCCTTACAGTTATAGAAACCAGCCTGGAGTGGGGAGTGGTCACTAGGGGGATGTCAGCCATATAGGACTTTCAAAAATTCAACACAGTTCTCAGGATACACGTGTGTGTGTGTGTGTGTGTGTGTGTGTGTGTGGTATATAGTGTCAGTTCCAGCTTTTCATGGAAATCCAGAAAACAACACTTTCTTTGCCAATAAGAACAGTTTTATCCACTGAATTCCTATACTGAGATTGGTATAGTCTACCCCATGTCTCCCAACCTTGGCAACTTCCAGTGTGGACTTCAGCTCCCAGAATCCTCTTCAACAACCATGCTGGCTGCAGAATTCTGGGGATTGAAATCTACACACCTTGAAATTGCCAAGGTTGGGAAACTCATTTGTCTGATTCATGCATCTCTCTCATATGAAATTAGGCTCATACTTTGCATAAGACATGGCTTGGTGAACCATGTGGTATTATATAAACCACAATTGGCTAAGTTAACACAACAAAACAAACCACATTACAGTTTACTGTGTTGGTGAACCAGGCCACAGTCGCTGAAATGTTCCAGACTTTTCTCCATGTAGCAATGTGAAGTGGGACAAGCATAACCCTAATCAACCATAACCAATGTATGACAGTCACACAGTGACAGGTGTGCCGTCACACAGTTATAAACCCAGGGGTCTGGCTATTGCAATCAGATCAATGTATTTATCTTGTGAAAAACAAGAGAAAGGTTGGATTTATTGCCATGGAGACCTACACAAGAATGATTCATCACTTGTTTTCCATTCCCATGATGTTGACCACAGCAGCAAGAAGGGAGACGGGGAAGTCCATAGCTGGTCACGCTCTGTTAATATTCTGATGGAGACAGGAGACAAGAGACACTGTGAGCTGGAAGCTGTGGCCAAACCAAAATGGACAAGCCACTTTATGACTTAATGTGATAGCTGGGTTCACATAACATGCCAGTATGGTTTGTAAACCATAGCTTACCGTGTTGTGTAAATCTGGACATTGTCACTCGGGCACCAATGAGGGAGTTAAGAAAAAAGCAAATGGTGGCCGTGACCATTCAATTGAAGCCCTGTCCCTTTTTTATGTTGTGGGGCTTTGATCACACAGTTGCAGCCACCATCTTAGCTTTCCTGATCCTTCCCGCATGGACGTCCCATTGCTTGATTGTCATCCCTCTGGGTGGAACATTAACTTTTTGGCAGATTCAGCCCTAATGGAGGATTTGTGATTCCTGTTGACTTCAGTGGCTAAAAGCAATATCAACAAAGATGCGCTCAGGTGCAATTCTATTCATCTCACAGAGAACAGACTCCTGAAGGCATGAGCGTATGACCATGGGAACCCAGTATTTACTGGGAGGTGCACCCTGCGTCCTTTTGTGCATGTTTATAGCTCTTATTAGTACATGATGGCAACACCTTGAAAAGCAAGCATTAAGCAGAAGACAATGTTGGTATGTCTTACAGGATACACTATGCTGAAGGTACAGAAATTTGATTTCTTAGGGGCAAAGGTTAGCATCCCTCTATGTCCTCAAAGAGGATACTGTGCTTTTCAGAGAAATACAATGATCTGGGATGGATAAAACTTTATTTTGGGGATCATATAGATACAATTTCTTTCATGAGTGTACCGATTGAATTTTTATTCAAGTTTCTGAGCAAATAATGAACTGGAAGCCAGTGACCAATTTCTGCCTAAAGATTCACTATAACATCTTCAATTCCAAACCACATTTGCATTCAGGGCTGTTCATATGGATTCCCAATTCCTGATGCACGATGTGGCCAAACATTTTGCCCACCAAAAAAAGTTTCTTGCCATGTAAACTCCATCTATATACTCAAGTATCTTTCAAAGCTTAGAAAACAATTTACATGTTTGCATTAGAATGAGTTTCATAGTTTAATTATGGCTTCTAGAACATTTGAAAATCTGTTTCAAAAGGGTTTTTTTAAAGTCAAGTTTAACTTTCCAAAAGTTCAAAATGGTTTTGCCTGCCAAATAATGAGATATAACCTACTTATGCATATAAACATTTTTAGTAAGCGTGGGAAATTTGACTTTAATTCATAATCATTCCCTCTTGAGGAATAAAACACCCCACTGAACCTTTAAACCCATTGATCTGGAGTAAATCTGGGATCTTCCAGAGAGACTTTGAAGCAGGTTGCAACTGAATTTTTAATGTCTCATCCTTTATCTTGTCTGAATTATTAAACTATCTTAGAAGTTTATGCATTGCTGTCCCCTTACAACAGCCTTTCTGCTTAAGGAGGCCATTTACTGTATATAAAAAAAAGGGAGACCACCAAGGACACACAGTTCTTTAAAATGTGTGCCTGTTTATTGATATGCAGAGATACCAACCCAGAAATAACTACTAGCATTCTCTTCTATTGAATTACTAGCATTTCAGAAGGAATATAATGGGTAAGACTATGGTTGACTTGCTTCTTCTCTCTTGGTCTACTGAGCTTTCACTCTCACCTTTTCCTGAGGTTTTAATCCTGGCTTAAACCAGGCAGCTCTTCTGAGACCAGGCTGCTCGGTGGAGTTCAATGGGGTGGAGGGTAGTAGCAAGAGGGGTCAGGTGGACAAAAGCAGCACTGCTGCATCGTGATACAAGCCCTTCCCCTTCTTCTGCATGCCTTGCAGAATCACATGCCTGCTCCAAAGGAGTGGAGCTTGCAAGAGGAGCTCATAGACTTTTGTCAGTCCTAAAAAAGCAGTGAGGTCCTATGGATGCTGCTAGGGCTTCTCTTTCTAAAATAGACTATCTTCTCTCGTAAGGGTGTATCTTGTGAGCACTAATTAGATGTTTAATTCTTGTAAGAGGGCCTTTCCACACTGCTTGGTTAAACTACTACCCACCATTACTTTTGCTGGCAGAAAACTATACAAACACAGAAGTCACAGTCCACACTGCTGATCCTTGCCCTGCCTCTATTGCTTCTCCTGATTTTAGACATACAGGGTACATTAAGCCAAGCTATTCACTCTGTTTCCTTCCCCATTTCTAGTTTCCTGCTAGCGCTTTGATTGGTGGGCTTAATGTACGAGGTGGACCCATGAGGTTAAATATCTGTCAGACCTCACTCCTTGTCTTGCCAGCCCAAGCCCACAGATGGGCATCTGCTTGTCCCACTGACAACATGGCCAGCAGTCAGATTTAACCCTTGAAAATATGAAACTGCTCCCAGTTGCTGTCAGTTTAAGAGGAGAAATGAATTTCAACAATAGAACAGCTGCCTCAGGTATGGGAAGGAGGCAAGATGAAGGCAACAAAGAGATTGGGGGCACAATTGGGGCACAGTGACTGGAGATTGAGGGCACAGTGGCTCTCTTCTGTTTTCCAGGGCCAGTTCCAGTCAGTGTTGGTTGGGGGGAGAGATCACTCCCTAGGCCCCTCCTGTGTGGGGTGCTACAAAATTCTACTCTCTCTCCCCTCTTTTTCAACATCTACATGAAACCGCTGGGTGAGGTCATCTGCCAGTTTGCAGTTTAGTATCATCAGCAGCATACTGATGATACCCAATTATATCTTTTGACCCTAGGGCCAGCCAAATGAGGCTGTCAAGGTTCAGGGAGCCCTTCAGATGTTCCCTTCAGACATTCCCTGGTTACGTTATGGCTTGACTACTGCAACACACTCTACATGGGGCTGCCCTTGAAGACCACCCAGAACTTCGGCTGATCCAGAATGCAGCAGCGTGAGCAGTGTTGGGCATGCCTCAGTATGCCCATGTAACTTCTTGGCTTCATGATCTGCACTGGTTGCCAGTTTGCTTCTGGGTACAATTCAAGGTGCTGGTCACTACCTATAAAGCCCTACAGGGCATAGGACCTGGTTACCTGAGGGACTGCCTGTCTCCCATAGTATCTGCCTGACTGGTTCAGTCTGGCAGGGTTGATGCACTTGAGGTTCCTTCAATTAAGCAATGCCATCTATCAGGACCCTGGAAGCATGCCCTCTCTGTGGAGTCCTTGGTGCTCTCTGAGCCTTGTTGTTTTCTTGCAGACATTTCATTGCCAGACTAGACAACATCTTCAGTGCAAGAAGGCATATGCACTGAAGATGTTGCCTAGTCTGGCAATGAAATGTCTGCAAGAAAACAACAAGGCCCAGAGAGCACCAAGGACTCCACAGTTCAACCCTGAGCTACAAATATGTGCTTCGATTGATGCCTTCTCTGTAGCAGTGCCTACCCTCTGGAATGAGGCTCCCCCCAAGATTTGAACAGTGCCACCCTGCTTTGAAGGGTCCTGAAGACCTGGCTCTTCACCCAGGCCTTGGGCAAGGATGATTGATGCCCCTTTTTTTCATTTTCCTTGTTCCCATCTGGGTTATTTCTGCCACCTCTGTTCCTTTGTTTTGTGTTGTTTTTATGTTTTTTGTATTGTTACTTGTTTTTAAATGTTTTAACAATTTGTAAACTGCCCAGAATTGCTGGGAGTTGGGCAGCATATAAATTAAATTAAGAGTTAGAAGAGCAAAAAGAAATTGGCAGGCCATACTTCTCTCCTGCTTAGATACAAGGTCCAAAGTCCAACAATTCAGGGCAAAATCTGGTCAGGGAAGGCTGGGGTGAAAAAGCATCTCCCATTGTCAAGCTTAGTGTAAAAAACGTTAAAAGAGAAGTTAACCACATGAACCCACATCATCTACTGCTTTGGACACTGTTGGTGTCAACTGCCCATGTGGGCGCCCTGTCTATTGGAAGCATGTGGTTCCCAGTCACAGGCCAATGCTCCAGAATGAAATGATGACACAACTTATTCTGCAAAAACAGCTATGAGTCACACTTCGAAGCAATTCAAATTCCTTTCCAAGTCTTAAAACACATAATATGTATTCCTCCAGCAATCTATAACAGCAACTCTGAAGACAAATTGGTATTATCTCCTTTTTGAAGACTGGAGATTGCAGCTGGGAAAATAATTAACTGCCTCAGTTTGTGACTGAACTGCACCAAGGACTTTTTAGTTAGCCATAGTTACACCAACCTTTCCCAGCCTAGTGCTCTCCAGCTGTGTTGAGACTGTTTCCCTGATCCGCAGCTATTGGCCTTGCTGGCTGGGAATTCATGCAGTTATGAAGTTGGAAGGAATCATTTAGACCATTTAGTCAAAGTCCTCACCCAGTGCTGGAATCCAAATTAAAGCCTGATGGCTGTCCAGCTCTGCTTGAACATACCCAATGAAAAGGAACTCATCAGTTGTCACTTGTATGAGATGGGCGGCTATAGAAATTGAATCAATCAATCAATCAATCACCCACTGGGAAATTAGTTAACACTTTCAGGCTCTTCTTGCTGTTAGGAATCTGCCTTCTTGTAAGTTATATTCAGTATTCCATGTGCTGGACATGAAATGGAGAACCATATTGATATTCTTCTGTGTGACATCCTTTCAGATATCTGAAGCCTTCTGTCCTTTTTTCCCTGTCTTCCCTAGTGAATCCCTCTTTATAGAACCTAATTTCTAATCCCCTGATCATGCCCACTGGGCTTCTTGGAGACTTTCTCCAAGCTGTTCATACATTTGGTGTCTAGAATTGGACTTGGTAGTGAACTAACTAATCTAGATTGGTTTTCCAGCAAAGGTGAACTAATCAACTTTTCAGAGGGGATTACTTTCAATTTGAAAGAGCCCTGGTGTTGTTAAAATTAGTTTCCAAATAAGAGACAAAAGTGAGATCTCTCCAAGCAAACACAATTGTTGACAGAAAAAGAGAGTCATTTCAGATTGTACACTGCACAGAGGTAGGTCAATTGATCAGAAGAAGAATGACTGAATAAGCAACATATGGAACGGCTCCTCAGAAATATTTTGAATTTTGTAAGAGGCAAAGACTTTTTTTCCTTTTCCCAGGCTTTGCTACCTACTCAGGTTCTAATAACTGTTAATCTCTTCCATCTGTTCTTATATATTTATGTTTTATCAGTTTTGCTGAATTACTTTCTAGATTTTTTAAAACAGAAAAATAGGAAGATGGCTTGTAACTAGTCAGATCTGTGGCCCTCTGGCTCAGTATTAACTACTCTAGCAGCAACAACTGTATTGGATTTCAGACAAGTGTTTTGCCCAGCCCACCTGGAGATGCTAGAGGTTGAATTCGGGACCTTATGTGTACAAAGCACTTCTGCCACTGAGCCATGGCCCTATGACATCTACAGATATTCTTAGAAAATACCAGTTCTCTTAACTCTTTTCAATCTGATGAATGAGCCAGGGTCACCCTGATAGTTCATCTTCTGCAGAAAGAGATGGGGGAGTAGGAATTGTTTATTCTACTTGATCCCTCAATAGCTTTTGATACTGCTGACCGCAATATTCTTCTGGACAATCACAGGGATGGTCACAAAGATAGCACTGAGTCACACTACCACCACACGTGGGCAACTACACTGCAGGGTGCCACAAGATACTATTTTGTCCCATAATGCTATTTCACATGTATATAAATCTACTGTGGTGTTGGAGGAAAATTCTGAGAGTGCCTTGGACTGCAAGAAGATCAAACCGGTCCATCCTCCAGGAAATAAAGCCAGACTGCTCACTTGAGGGAATGATATTCAAGGCAAAACTGAAATACTTTGGCCACATAATGAGAAGACAGGACACCCTGGAGAAGATGCTGATGCTAGGGAGAGTGGAGGGCAAAAGGAAGAGGGGCCGACCAAGGGCAAGGTGGATGGATGATATTCTAGAGGTGACGGACTCGTCCCTGGGGGAGCTGGGGGTGTTGACGACCAACAGGAAGCTCTGGCGTGGGCTGGTCCATGAAGTCACGAAGAGTCGGAAGCGACTAAACGAATAAACAACAGCAAACAACAAAATAAATCTACTGTCATCAGCAGGGGCTGCCATCAGGATTTTGGAGCTAGGTGTGATCAATATGTGGATGATATCCCCATCAACATCTGGATCAAAAGAGGCTGTGTATGTCTGTACTGGCACCCGGATAGAGAGATGAGGTGGATGTGAAGATTTATTTTTCTAACAGTGATATAAATAGACCTTCAATCGGAGCCACTAAAACCTAATTCTTATTGGAAGAGAAGCTTGTAACTCACCAACATGGCACATATTTCACAAACAGGAAGTCTTCTGTGCAGTCTGCAACTTTCTCTAGTTTCAGTTGCGAAAGATTTTTATATGAAATCCTTTAAATGGAAGATCATTATACTTGGATGCTAGAGAACTGCATGAAGTGTTCTTAAAAGTTACAGGTAATTGTGTTAATTAGAAAAACCAAGAATAATAAGGCAATCCCACTGTTAGGACCTGTGATAGTGTTAAGCAATAAGAAAGCTTTCTGGTTGCTCAGGTTTTGTGAGAAGTAAATAGTAGCAAAATATGGTGACATGACATAGTCTTTCTACTTTCCAAAACAAACAAATGAACCTTGAAGATTTTCTTTAAAATAAGCAGAATGAATGGTGAAGTGGCAAGTTTGTTGAAAAGCAGGGGTCTTTGCGCTCTCTTCTGGCTGAACTATGAAATGGCAGTTGCAGTTTAAAAGGCAAGTAGAGTCATATTAATCAGTTATTAAAGAGGTTTATAGAGATTACCATATAGCAGTGTTTCTCAACTGTGGTGACTTCAAGGTGTGTGGACTTCAATTCCCAGAATTCCTCAGCCAGCAAGACTGACTGGGGAATTCTGGGCGTTGACAATAGATGACTTCATAGATGGGATGCTACTACAGTATTGCTGGATTACTGCAATGCCCCTCCATGGGGCTGCCTTTAAAGACCACTCAGAATTGCACCTGCATATGCTCCTGCACTTGCTGGTGGGAGCACATTATACCTCTACTATGGGGCCTGGATGGGCTTCCTATAGACCTCCAGAGGATTTAAGGTGCTGGCTTTAACCTACAAAGCCTTTTATGGCTTGGCCCCAGGTTATCTTAAGGACCCTCTTTGCCCACTGGAATTGGCCCTGATCAATTTGAACTTGCTGGGGAAAGCAGCTGGTGGTTCCTCAGTTTTGGGAGGTGTGGAGGATCTACTTTTGGGAAGTTTGGAAGCACTCCTTTCCTATAGCAGCACCAGTCCTCTGGAATAGCCTCCTACCACCATTTAGATAAGCTCCAATTTTAGCTACCTTCTAGAAGCAGCTGAATACGGGGCGCTTCTGGAGGGCGTTTGGATGTGATGCCTGTTTTTTTGGTTTCTTCACATTTTATTAAGGTTTCTGTTTTTTAAGTGGACTGTGGATATTTTAGTTGTTTGTGTATTCTCATAAAATCACTGAAAGTCCTGTTCAACTGTGGCATATAAATGTGAAAGAAAAATAAATAAAATAAATAAAACACAGTAGAACATTGTTGTTGTTCCACATCTGATAGAAGTGGGATCCGTCAAACCTGATTTAGTATATACATAAGAATAGCCCAAATAGGTCAGATCACAGATCACTTACCAGCATTTCATTTCTCAAAGTGGCCAACCAGATGCTTCTGGGGTGCTCGCAAGCATGGTATAGAGAGACGTAGCTACCTCATTCCCACCTTTATTCTTCTGTAACTGGTTCTGATCACGTTGGTCGTCTTCTGCATTTTTGCCGAGAGAACAGCAATTTCACACTGAGTTGTTTCATAACTCTCTTGTAGATACTATCAGGTATCCTGGTGATTTGTTACTATGAAATCTCTCAAGATGTCCAAGAATATCTTCTCTTGTTACCCCAAAGAAGTTTCTTTGCAATCTCCATATTTTCTTGAGGAGCCAGTCACCCCTTTGTCATTCACAGCCCAATTGCTTTAAATAAGTTCTTATTGTTCCTATTATTAGCCATACATTCCTCAGGTTTTGTGTTTGTGTGTCAGGAGCACCTACCAAGGCACTTCTGTATTGAGAGGATTTGCTGGTGACATCACCATTGCCCAGGGGATGCCTGAGGGGGCTCCTTTCATGTCCCTGTTATTTTCCCACCAAAGTGGTACCTATTTATCTAATTGCATTTGCATGCTTTTGAACTGCTAGGTTAGCAGGAGCTGGGACAAGTTGACAGGAGCTCACTCCATCAAGCAGCTCACGCTCTTGGGTTTTGAACTACCAAGCTGCCAACCTTAATAGTCCTCTGACTCAGCGTCTTAAAAGCTACAGAGAAAGAAATTGCTGGGGGTGATCATTTGAGCAACTGTAAGCATCTGCTCACTTGCTTCCCTCCCTCTGAGGCAATCTCACAGACCCAGTTCCATTTAAAAAAAAAAAATCAATTATGATTCAGTGAAGGGAAATGGGTGGTGCTTTAAGATAGAGAGGATTCCTCCATGTCTCCCATTCCCACGCTTTCTCAATCAGCCCTTTGGAGTTTAAAAGAATAGTTCCCCCCTCCAAATAAGCCCCCTCCCTGAATAAAGGCTACCTGTTTGGGGGCATTCTGCCATTTAGTTGTGTGTGTGTGTACAGGCACTAAAGACAGTGATGCTTACACTCTCTCTATAAATATATGCATCCATATGATATTGTTTTTAAAATCAGGTTGGATTTAACAATTCTATCACCACTACCCGGTTTCAGTTATGAGATACACTCCCCAAATTGTCCCCCATTTATAGAACCCCTACAGAAGCCATGATTGAGAGAGCTAGGCTGGTTAAATTGAGGACAGTCAGTGCCAAGGACTGCTGGCCAAGGGATAGGAAGGAAGGCTTGATTTTAGTACCATGCTCGCTCTTCCTGAAACAACAGAGATGCCACCACTTGGCACTGTGGTGAGCAAGTATGGAAAGGCTAAGTGCTAATGGAGGAGTTTCTCCATCACAAGTAGAAGAGGTGACAGTATTGCTTCAGGCAGACAGCCCACTCTTCTCCATTAGCAAGCCAGTGATTGAAAAATTATCAGGAGGAGGAGTTGTCTCTTCCTGAATCAGAGTCCATAGCACATGGTGGCAAGAGCATTGGCCCAAGGACAGAATGGTGTGGAAACAATTCAGGCTTGTCCTGTCTGCAACCACTGTAAGGTGGTCAGGAGGAGAAAAAACAGGCATCTTTCAACCTCAGGGATGTTTAAGATCTCTATCGAATTATCTATGTGTCATTTCCACCGTGGATAGCACTAGGCAGCCTGTATTGCCAACTAGCAGCAAGGAACCTGCTGTGAAGCAAATCATGTCTGTGCACTGGTTGAAGCAGCCATCATAGGGCAAGTGGCAGAGTAGTCCAAAAGCTTCAAACATGACATGAAGATGATGGCTTTGGATGACCATGTGTCCAGCACATTGAAGGATGCTGACATCTTCAACTGCTTGAGTACCAGATCCCCCCATACACCATTACACAGGCAATGTCAGCATTGTGAACAGCAGGTCCTGACCATTCATCTCAGACATTTCATCCCATGAAGGTAGAGTGGGTGCTTCTGATCTCTTCCTCACTGTACACTGGTAGGGTGGGATGAGAATGAAAGGTTGTCTGCTACTGTAGGCCCCAACATGTCAACTCAGACCCAGGCTGGTGCTACTTCATGCCAGGTGCTGGACATAGCTCCCATGGACGTGGTCATGAAGTACACGATGCACTTTGCGCAAAGGCATATTTTAACTTGTTGGCTTGATTTTAGTAACTCAAGTGTAAGTAGAGTTGCTTTCCAGAGCAAAGATGTGTATATGAGTCATTATTATTTTTGTTCTATATGCTGATGTTGAGATATTACTTACAATTATAAAGCCCACCATCAGCCACTGAAGCTCATTGGGGGACTTGGAGCCAGTCGTACTCTTAGCCCAATCAACCTCACAAGTTTGCTTGTGCGTGGGGAAAAATAGGTCTTTTACTGCACACAGATATTCGCCCATATCAAATAAAAAATGCAGTGTTGCTATAAATACTGGCAGCCAGCCAAATAGGGATTTTGGGATTTCCCAAGGTAGGCCTGTCTCCAGAGCAGCATCTTTTCTTCCTGCTTGTTCAGGCTTCACAAAGAGAAGTGCTTATCTGTTGTTGACAACTGTCAAATTATCAGGCTTATCCCTAGTCATAAATCCACATTTATGACTAGAGTTCATACATTGGACATATGAAGCAGGCAGGTATCAAAGGGGAGTCCGAGACTGCTCAAAGGTTGTGATTTCAGAAAGAAGCCAGCAAGGAAATCTTTCTTCAATATCTAAAGAAAAAGTGCATTTCCAAGGCAATCCAAGAGTTCCTTGAGACATTCCCAAGTGATATTATTTCAGCAAATCTCCCCACGCTGAGTTGTTTCTTAAACAGCTACAGCTCCAAACTTCACCCAAGCACAGCTGCTTCTCATCTGCCTTGGATTTGAGATTAACCCCATCGGGTCTAGTTGGCTGCAGGCTGTAGGCGGAGTTGAGCACTCCACCAGTTGTGTTTTCAGTTGTTGCCTCTTTAATGTCAATGCATTGGTGTGCTGGGTGGAGGAGACCCTTGGTTAAGGTCAGGGTCTGCTGCCTTGGATGGGCATGGTGGTTAGAAGTAGGCTCCACCTTTCCTGAATGCTGGTTCTACCTCTTCCTGATCCCTCTTCTCATCTGTGGGACCAGGTCATGATTAATTTAAGGGTGTTTTTTTTAATGCAGCTTACATTCCAAATTTTGATTTTAAGTACTGTGGTATGCAAATTCACTGACCCAGGAACACAATATTCCAGAGAACCCTGGAACACTCTATTCCCCTTTCTAGATCATGTTATTCCAGAGCAGTTCAGCAGTTCCCAGAAGTAAACTGTTGAAACTAGAAGAGGACATGGCCCACTCTTCAATCTTTAGTAGAAACTTACTTTTTAAACTGTTAAAGTTAGAGAGTTTATTTTTAAGTTGAACGTTTCTTGTATTGGTCCAGCACAACTTCTCTATAGGATCTGATGGATAATCTGGAGGCTGTACTTCATTCCCATTATTTCTCCCTTAAAATGGGGTACAGGGGGAATATTTCTAAAAATTATGATAGTGACACCCATGAAATTATCTGGCTAAATTTTGCTGGTTAATTTCCTCTAAAGGATCCATTATTTGTCCTCATTCTGTCAAAAACTGAAACAGCTGCAAATGTTTTGATGCTCCCCCATTTTAGCCCAAAGTTACATCTTTTATTGAATTGACAATAAAATTTGTCAATTTGAATTGGATGCCCCTTTAATTTTACCCTTTTCTGTGTCCTCCACTCCATTATGGAACATAATGGATGAGAGCTGGAGAAGCAATAAAGGTCTTAGAGTTTTCTTAGCATCTAATCAAAATAAAATACCCAGAATCTTTTGGGATGCTTCAACAATCAAAGTGTATTAAAAATCACTTTGTAAGTAAAAGCCCTTGTTATAGAGGCAAGTAGCTGAAATAAAACTTTTATGAAGTGTACTGTACAGTCTCATCTTGAAAATATGCTTAATGTCTAACTGTATACAAAAAGTGACAGCATTTTCAAAAAAAATATCAAATTCTGTATTTAAAGCCTCTTCACTACCATCATACAGCAAATATTTGTCATCTATAAAGAAAAAAAAATACAGCAGCAGGTGATATGGTCTATACTTCAGAAGTGTGATCGCTTAATAATTCCATGTCGTAAACAAAAGCAGTTAAATATCCATCCCAGAAGCACAAGCCAAACAACCCGCCCCAAACTCCTCAGCGGTTTTAACTCACAAGGAACACAATAGAGAAACAACACACATTTCATTGCATAACAAGCATCATGCCCAAAATCACTCACACGTGAGACAGAAGGGTTAAAAAGGTTTTACTACACAGCATCGAACTACAACTGCTTTCTGAAAGGGAGTCTTCCATTATTGGAGGAATAGAATCTCGATAGGGCAGGAAAAATCTCTTAACATGAAGGAATAAGATAAGCAAAGATGCTGAAGCCCCCAGTAAGAAAGCAAGCTTCCTTTTAGTTTGGTTTTGAACCACAAAGCTTGCCCATTTTTAAAATCTGACTTTACCTTGTCCTTTCTTCCTGTATGTATGTAGGTAGGTAGGTATTCCTTCGGACAATATACTAAAGGACTTCCAGCCAGGTTATTAGGGCAAGGGAAGGCGAATGACATGCACAAGATGATGTCATCACACTCATATGCAACTTACAGAATTGGCATCAAATGTCTTGACATAAGGACAGAACTGTGTCAGTTGCCTATCACCATTTTGCGGTCTTTGCGGTTTCTTACAGTCCTCTTTGCTTCCAGCATCTGATGCATCAAAAGTAAGTTAAAGGCTGACAGAGTCTTTTGTAGGCAGAAAGGTGTTCATGAAGTATTTCTGTGGGAAGAGGGACAAGGCATTGAGTGCGGAATTAGGCCACAAGGACTTAGGTTTAAGACAAATCAAGCAAGCAGCCAATGTGCTTGCTTGAAGCCTCGGACACCAATGAATCAGCCAAACGGAATTTCCAGTGGCAAAGAATGGTGCAAGTGCTGCTGCACGCCCATCAACTGTGTCCTTTCTGCCCTCCCCTCCCTTATGCAGCAGAATTTGCATACCATGCACAGATCACCACATTCAGAACTTTAAGCACTATATAATGTGCTGCATTGCATTTTTCTTACGTTCTAGTCCCTTGTGTGGAGCAATGGCTGACAATCTCTGTCAAGTCCCCCAAGTTCAGAATCTAAGCCAATCCCACTAGCAGATATAACATGGATGAAGTCCCACTGATGCCAGAATGCTTTTACTTCTAGTTCAAGCAGGGTCCCACTCTGACTTAGCTGCAACCCTATAACCACTTACATAAAAGCCACTGAATTTAATAGGACTTCTTCTAAGCAGATTTGTATGGGATTATACTGACAGACACAAAATCATGGTGCCTCCATCACAATTTAGCTTTAGGATGGGGAGAAACCAACATGTATTAGGACAAATCTATTCTATGAACTTGATTTTAAAGATTTAGCAGAAAAGGATTCAGTCATCTTAGAAAAACTATGCAAAATGTCTTTCAGCATTCTTCAAGAGTCCATATAATTTAATATTTCTGTAGAGTAGGCAGAACACAGAAAATAATGCTAACTTGTTCTATATTTCTGCCCACATTTCTCATTTCATATAATTGCATTTGCCTCAAGAGTGTTCTGCAAGTATCACAAACTTGTATGCTTTTGTTGTCAGCAGTAATTAGTCTCTTACTGCAAGCCAACATGGGGAATATCTGCTGAATTTTTCAAATTTAAACTGGAATTCTGACAAAGCTTCTTAGTATCTTCCCACAATTGAAACTTGTCAAAACTTCACTTTAATTATTTCTACATTATAGCAGATTCCTTTTCAAAGCCAACGATGCCACATGCAGTGCAAACTGGAACAGATGAGGCAAGAAGATGTCCTCAGAGACAGGTAAGTTCATCAGTTGTGTACTCAGGATGAGAAAATGGGATACCCATATAAAGAAGAAAAGCATACCTATCCTCAAATAACCGCATTAGACAATACAAAAGGTAACGGGACGTCCCTTCAGAGTTCATTAGCATTGGGGTTCCCAATCACTGCCACCTGAAAATATCTAATAATTTAGCTTACTTGTGAAATATGCCAGGGTGCAGTTCTCACAAATAAGGCAAATTATCAGATATTTCCAGGGATCAGTCGAATTCTAAACCCATCCCCTGTACAAAGTACTGTGGTTTAAAGGGATGGGAAGATGCAATATCCTTCAAGAGAAGCTGAACACTGAGAAGAGACAGGAAGATAATATGTAACCAATGGGGGTGGGGATGGGAAATGTGTACCAAACTGGGACAAGAAGGGGTGAGGAGGAAAACAAAGGGCTTTTCCAAATTCTGTCTGATTTTACTTTGGGGAAATGAATAATTCTACAAACAGTACAGGACATATGCTTGAGTCATATCCATTCTTACCATTCAGTTAAGCCAGTCCATTTTTTCTTAGGAAGAACATGGACTCCCTAAAAATCCCTCCTACAAAGTTATTTCCTAAAGCTTGGAAATAGCCGATTTATGATAAATGCTAGAAATCTGTATTAAGCAAATTTCTGGAGACAATAGAAGGAGACAAGTGTTAAAACACGGACTTATCTGTAAGACAATGGTGAAGAGTTGTACTCTTCGTGAACAGTGATAAAAGATCCCAGCATATTACACCATGGGACACTCCATGAGGGACTGGTTTTTTGGTGTTCCTCCCAAAACTGAAGTGAGAAAACTGTACATCCAGACTGTTGCATCTACTGCCAATGTTCATCACATACATATGAACTAGTTACGTTGCAATAATCTAATCATGAGCATTAAGAGACATCCTCAACTAGAGAAACTTTCCTGTTTAGAGTTTGTTATCCCGAGACCAGATGTTCACATGAAAGTAAGGCTTCGAAATGACTTTTCAAAGATTCTGGAGCTGCCAGACAAGAGATTATACTGATCACATTCCCACCCCTTCTTGCAAGAACTTTTTTTTAAAAAAAATTACTTTGCAGAAGTGAAGCACACCAAACTCTTCAAATGGTTTTGAGGCTAGCCTCAGATGTAGAAGTAGATTATTTTTAGGTGGCTCACACAAAGTATGAAGGCTAATGCAGCTGGGAGACTCATCTGTCAGAAATATCTATCTGAACTACCTGAACGTCTAAACCAGCTTGTCGCTCCCCAAGTGTGCTTGTAGGAAATAAGCATCAAGTACCAGATGTTCATCTCTACAAAGGCTTCTCAAATAGGACAAATCAAGTCTGATGCTGAGAATTGCCTCGAAATTAATGTGCTTTGCTTCTCTTCAATTTGATGAATGAAGGTAGGGTGCCTAGCTCATTTCTTCACAAGCTCCTCCAGATAACCGAAGTGATTTAAATTAAGATGTGGTCTGTCAATCTGGTCAATCCTCTAAATCCAGCAATTAAGAAACAGTCATAGTATTGATCCAGGGTTAGTCCTTACTCATTAGGTTAATGTCACTTGATGAAATCTTGACTAGAGTAAGGATTAGAGAGCTGGGGAAGTCAACTTGTTTATCCTAATCCATCTCACACAAAATAAGCGTTGGAAGAGTGCTCCCTCACACCACACATGGGCTGGCAGAACACAGGTAGGCTCTTCAAGACTCCAAAAGATTACTAAAAACTTTTTTTCTGTAAATAGCAGGTAGGGAGGCAGTACCTCATCAGCCTGCCACAAGTTCAACGGTAGGGCTGAAAAACAAAAGATAAACATAAAAACAATCAGTTTCTATCGTTCCGAGATCAAATCATTTTTAGTTAAAAATAATGAAATAGAAAGTAAAAATTTGTCAAATACGTATTGCCATTTTGTATGAACCACCCGCAGCTTCCTGACATGACTTGCATGGGGTCAAAACAGGTAACATCAAACATTTACCAGGTGAGTCAGCGGAGGCCATGACTGGCCCAGAAACCTCTGATGCTGGTGACAGAATGGTTAGCAGAAAATGGGTAGCAAGCCAAATAAAGTGGCATGCTTTTAAACAGCATCTGTAGTCCCAACCCTCTGACCAGCAAGAGCCATGCCTGGTCTTTCCCTTTCTCCCCAAACCAACAGGTCTTTGATATGCAAACTCCAAGGTTACAGTAAACAGTGCAAAGAATTTGAGCTTGCTATGTTACCTGGACAATGGGTATGGCTACCAACATCAATACCAAAAGCTTCAAAGTATCTTAGTAAAGGTAAAGGTTTCCCTTGACGTAAAGTCCAGTCGAATCCGACTCTAGGGGGCGGTGCTCATCTCCGTTTCTAAGCCTTGGAGCCGGCGTTGTCCCTAGGGACACTTCCGGGTCATGTGGCCAGCATGACGACTCGGAACGCCGTTACCTTCCCGCCGAAGCGGTACCAATTCATCTACTCACATTTGCATGTTTTCGAACTGCTTGGTGTGCAGAAGCTGGGACGAGCAACGGGAGCTCACCCCGCCGCGCGGTTTCGAACCGCCGACCTTCCGATCGGCAGCTCAGCGGTTTAACCCGCAGCGCCACCGCGTCCCAAAGTATCTTAGATGATATTTTATTCAACAAAAAATAACATTGTGGACTCACTGGGCTCCACTGCACTCCATTGCACTTATAGAGGAAATAAAGGAAAGATTAACAAAACTAAAAAAAGAAACAAAAATGTGGGAGGCATATATGTTGTAAATCATAATGTTGTTGGAGATGCAATGAGATAAATACTTCATTTCAGCACGATTATACAGTGCCCTGTAACTGTTCCTTTTCTGGGGGGACATTACATGTATTAATTCAACTGTGAGACAAAATTTAATATCCTCACATTTCATATTGGTTTGAACTATATTTCTGTTGCACAGAAATTAACATTTGGATAAAGAATGTAGATTCTCTGTGTCATAGCTAAAAGACACTATTCAGCACTGGAAGGATAAACATATGGCCCCAACTACTCAGTGACCTACACAGTTGACATTATTAGCAAGAGATGAACAAATTACTCATGGATGGACATGAGGTACGGGTTATTAAAATGAAACATGGTTACCATTTATTGAAATGTTTATATAGAATGTTTATATAGGTATACATATCTGTGAATATACCCCTCCCATGTTTTTCTTTCTTTTTTAGTTTTGTTCATTTTTTCTTTATTTTTTCTATTCAATTAATAAAATAAATCTTAAAAACCAATAGGCTTTTTTATTCACTCATAAAGGCTTTTCAGAATCTCAAATCAAAAGCTATAATCCGTAGTGTATCTGTGATCCATAGATTCTAATCCCCACCCACAACAGCAAACTACATTTTACAGCTCTCTTTAAAAGAGCTGTGTTTATTTGCAGGGCACCAAAAAAAAAGCACCAAAAACCAGTGAAATTAACCCACTATTTTGCTGAAAAGTTTATGCATTTCTTCCTACCAACTTACTATTTCTAGAACTTAGTCACCTATATTCCCCTCACCTTGAATGAATGGATCCCCCAGAGATTGACCACAGGACTTTGCCTTTTCAAAGCTTGCCTAAACATGTATACTGTGTACTACACTCAAGCTGCTAAACATGTATTCATGTGTACTATATTCAAGCCCCTAACTACATAGAGATGTTCTGTTTTAAAAGTTTGTTAAGTCTGATAGCAGGACCAATTATTTTATATTCACGTCAAACCCAATCATTTTAGCTACAATGCTTTCAAAAAGTTTTCTGGGAACTCTAAAAGTTTCTACACAGCAATGGAGGTCATCTTATTCACCGATATTGAACTTCCCCTGGAAATCCCCAGCTCAAGATATAGTGTAGGACAATTATGAAGTTTAACTTGCTATATAAACAGTGTGCGCCCTAGAGCACATTTTGCAAATAACTAAGGCTCCTTAGGCAAATTAATATAGAAACACCTGGAAGCCATTGCAATAAAAAAATAGGTGCATCACATGGACACGAATTTGATCACTAGTCTTTGCCTCTGAAGCTTAGCTGCACCATATCTGAGAAAAGCTTTACTTACATGAGGGCCACCAGGTATGGATGGTGCTCCAGCAGGCGCAGGTGGCACTTGGTAAGGATTAGGTGGTGTTGGGTATAACCCTGGAGCTGGATAGGATCCTGTTGGTGGAGGAAATGGGGCAGGAGGCGAAGGTCCCCATGGTCCTGGGGGGACAGCACCCCATGGCACTGTAGGAGCAGCCCCTGGAGTCTGAGTGGGAGTGGAATATGGCCCTGGAGGTGGATATGGCACGCTAGGTGCAGGATATTGTCCCCCAACTGAGGGTCCCCACCCTCCAGTGGGCATGGATCCCCATGCTCCAACAGCAGCAGGGGGTGCAGCTGGTTCAGTGGGACCCCCATATGGCCTTGGAAGCTCTGGGAAGGGCATGTTTGGTGGTGGGTACTGCCCTGGTGGGGCAGGACCAGGGGGTGGGTATGGAGCACCTGGAGGACAAGTAGAACCAGGAGGAGGAAAAGGAACAGGTGCCCCAGGGGGGAGGGAAGGATACATTCCTGTTGGTGGCGGTCCAAAAGGCACGTTGGAAGTAGATGTGCTGGGAGGCAAACCGGATGGAGCTGCAGGAGGAGCACTTGGTGCGTTATTCCAGGGACTGGAAGCTGGCCAGGCTTGTGGAGGCTGGCTGGGCTGTTGGGGTGGTTTTGTGTTGCCCACTGAGGAACTCTTGGCAGGAGAACTATCTGGTAGAGCATCGGCCAGCTGGGAAAACGAAATACCAGTGAGTCCTTGTGGCTAATGCCTGGCCAACAACAACTTCTTGCTCATCTACTGTTTAAGTTGGAGACAGTGGGAGAGGAACGGTGTGTGTGTGAGAGAGCGAGTGAGCGAGCGAGAGAGAGTGAGGGTGCACGTGTGAGCAGGCCTGTGGAATATGCCATGCTGTGAGCCTGACACTGAGACCATCTCCGTAAGGGACAGCTACACAGGCTAGTTCAGTGGCAGCAGCGGCTGAAGGGAGGGACGGAAAGCAATGAGAAGATCAGAGGTGGGGCAGAAAGACAGGGAAATGGGATATATTGTGCTGGAATATTGTGCACGGGGAGGTGACGTGGAGGCAGACAGAGAAGGGCAGATGCTGGAAAGGATGTGGGGGGCCGGATGGATATACTATTCTCTGGATCACCAGCAGTGGAGGGAGAAAAGAGAAAGTGCTGGAAAGAGGAGGACTGGCAGGCTGGCCAGTGGGAGATGCCTCACTGGGACATTGGTGGCAGCTGAAGGAGGCAGTTAAGAAACTGGGAAGATGAGGAATCATGCAAATTGTGGGCACACACACACACACACACACACCCCCCTACTCGTTCCATATATCACTCCAGGATCCACCCAAATTTTGTTTCAGCTGAAACCAGAAGCACCCAAAATAACAGGTAGTCCTTGCTAAATGATGGTAATTGGGGCTGGAAGTTCCATCGCTAAGCAATGTGGCCATAAAGCACAATGTCACATGATCATATTGCTTAGTGACGGCAATCTTGGCAGGTCTCATTCCCGTCTTAAGCAATGATTGCAGGTCGTTAAGTGAGGGCCTCACATGACTGCAACTTGCGACTTTGTTGGCTTCCAGCAAGCAAATTCAATGGGGAAGCCCACAGGAAGTTGCAAGTCCCAGTCACAACAAGCCTTTCCTTAGGCAGTGCACAAGCAGGCTGGTGGGCAGGTGAGTGCTATGGAGTTTGGGCGGTCAGGAGTGGGCGCTGAGGAGCACAGGCAGGTGTGCAGGTGGGTGCTACAGCCCAGAGCAAGCACAGCCAGGTGGGGGCAGAGTGCTGCGGTGCGAGTGCAGGCAGGCAGGGGCAAGCACTACAGAGTGCAGGCAGGGTGATAAGGGCTACGGAGTGCAGGCAGGCATGCAGGTGGGTGTTGCAGCCTGGTGTGAGCATGGCCAGGTGGGTGGGTGAGTGTTATGGAGTGCAGGCAGGTACAAGATCCCTAGAATCTCATACTCTGTAATGGGGGTCCTTGGGAGAAAAAGCAATGGAAGTAGGAGTGACTTGTGACCTTCCCTGCTGGCTTCCCCATTGACTTTGCTTGTGGGAAGCTGGCAGGGAAGGTCACAAATGGTGATCATGTGACTGCAGGACGCTGCAACTGTCATAAGACATGAGCAGGTTGTCAAGTGCCTGAACTGTGATCATGTGATTGCAGTGGTGCTGCGACAGCTGCAACTTCAAAGACCAGTTGTAAGCAACACCCGTTCAGCGCTATCGTAACTTGGAATGGTTGCTGAACGAGTGGCCGTTAACCAAGGACTACCTGTATTCCAGATTTTCTTTGCGCCAAGCTGACCTGCAAAGTTTCGGAACTTGCAAAATATGATGATTTGTTTCAGGTTCAAAACAAAGTGTAGTTTCCATATTGGGTACACCCTTGCTTATCTAGTGCTTAACCCATAAAAACTAACTTATATTATAGTAGTGAGACTTCCTCTATAAAAAAGCAACACTTCATCTACTGAAACATCTTAATTCTTTTCATTAGTTATTACAAACTTGTTACAGCTTATGAGGTTGGCAGAATGGACTACTCACCGAAAAATCGTCAGCAGCTAACATTTTCCTGAAAAAGAAGACAATCGTTAGTTTAATGAGCAACTTCTGGCTGCAGTACGCAAAAATAAAAATAAAAAAGAACTAATTTCTTTCTCTGATCACAGGATGCATTTGCAGCTCCTAAATCACATACGTTTAGGTCTGCAGTTGCCTTTAAAGAACCATGTATAATAGGCTATACTTTAGGGACAACAACCACAATCACAATGAAACGGAGAGAGATACCCCCACAGTGCTTAAATGAAGGATTCTGACTAAATTTGGGGGTCATGACAGAACTTGATAAAAGAGGAGAGAAAAGAAAGAGCCACCATAATAAACAGTTGTCACAGAGCAAACCTCTGTCTGCCCAAAGAGCAGGAATTTCTTCAGTTTAACGGTGACTCCGTACTTCTCAAGTGAGCAATAAAGTGTGACATGAAGCAGTAGCAAAACCAAGCCTGCTGGTGTGTCGTCAGACATTCTGTCAGGGTCTCCTTGAAGAGCTCTCCAAAACGGCACAACTAAAAGGCCCACCTACCTGTGCCAGCCTCCAAGCTAATACAGATTGACTGCATAATGAGCCACATGTAAAGGAGAGCACCCACAGAAAAAGGTTGTCCTCAAATATCTTCATTGCAGCTGGCGTTAGTCATACGTCTTCCCAACCTTAGTTATTAAATATCCTCTAATAATAGATTAGAGTAATGGATTACTCTATTATCTAATAACAGATTAGAATAATAGATTATTACTCTATTATAATAGATTAAAGTAATAATAGATTAGAGTAATATTTCTAGTGAAGCCAGGAATCCAGAGGTGGGGTGGTGGTAGCAATTCAGCTTGAATGCAATTCAAGCTGCATTCTTACTGCTTTCTTCTACACCCTCTGTCTCTGGAGCCAAGGACCTCAACAAAAATATTGCCACTTCAAAGTTATTACAAACACAGAATGTGTTCATTCAGCCAGGAAGGAAGGGAGGGAGGGAGGGAGGGAAGGACAGACAGACAGACACAAAATAACCAAATATTGAGGTTAACCACTATTGCCAAAAACCACTTCTGTCACATTTACATACTTTTTGGCATAAGAGAAGCTCCTCCCTCCCCACCTCAGCATACACTCAACACTGCTACCAAATCTGGCTTTGGCTTCCTGTACTGAAAGAGGAAACCAATAGCTTCAACTGTATCATTCTAGAAGAACACATGCTATTAAAAGATTACCCTCCAACTCAGTTATGGAAAGGTTAAAAATAGAACTGTTTCAGCAGCAATGACTGCGACTCTGGTAATCATCACTGCTGCTGGCACCACACCTATGCTAGGAACAGGAAAGAGAAATATAACCAGATAGACCTTTAAGCTTGCCGCTTATTAATCCCAGGTTGGACCTAGCTGTGATCAAAAGAGGCACAAAGGTTCTTGCATAGTCTCACCCCCAGGGAGAAGCCTAGAAGCAGGCAATACTGTACTCCAGTGTTTCTCAACCTTGGCAACTTTAAGATGTGTGGACTTCAACTCCCAGAATTCTCCAGCCAGCATGGAGTCCACACATCTTAAGGTTGCCAAGGTTGAGAAACACTGCTCTAGGAGGTCTGTTGGTTTGTTCAATTATACAGTAACCCCTATTTCTGTTCAGAGATTAGGATAGCCTGCCCAACCTCATACTCTCTAGGAACTATGCAAAACACTCAACGCTATGCTAGCATACTTCCTTTTGCTCCTCACCATTCCTCCCCAGTCCCCAAACCGACTCAAAAAAGCCAGAGGGGATGGCTGAAGGAAGTAAACTTTAAATGAAACAGGAAGAGCAGGGACTTAGGGGAGGGGACAGGAACAAAATGCTGATAGGAATCAAGGAGGGAATAGACAGCTAGAGAAATTATGGGACATGGAAACACTGAGGCCATATCATGGTATTATGTTTTTTAATCTTGTGAAATTACCCAGAGTCATTCTGGAGTTGGGCAGCCTTGATTGATCAGTAAGTAAAATACCAACCTGAAATAAGCAATATAATTTTGGCATAATCTTATGAAAATGGCAGTTTCCCTAAAACACACAACATTAAGAATGGACTTTTAGAGCACATATTCAACTGTATATATTCAACTGTATTCTACTCAGCATTTCAATGCTTGTAGCATGACTCAACTGGATATTAAAATCTCAATGCAGATTATTCAGGGGAAAGAAGCATCTGTTAAATTCAAATTTATTTAAATGGTATAATTTACAAGATTTGTGTAATTATGCAACTGATGTAAAATTATCAATTATGTAATTATGCAAATGATGTAAATTATTTTCTGGACTGTTTTGTCCATTGCTTTGACAGTGACAGTGATGTTCTATTTAAATTTTGTCCACTGTATCTGAAGCCCGCTGAATGGAGATCCAGAGAATTGAGGCTTCAGTACGTATAACATGGCAAAATATGTAGGATACGTAGGTAAGATTTTGGAAGGATTCCTACATTGCCTATGCTTTACAGTGAGATCAGAACATCATGCAACTTAGCTGTCAGCTATTCTTAGTAAATGCAATAAATATTTGAATCATAGGGAGCTTTTTCATGATTATCTCTTAAAAATATCTGTTTCAATATCAATACCATTTTACTTTTTTATTTAATGCATTTGTAAGCCCACCCAACTCAAACAATATGATTCTGGGTAGCATACAATAAAAGTCTGCAATAACAAAATACAACATTAAAAAAGAACAATCTGCATAAAACATAACATGTAAAATGGCAACCAAATGTGATAATAAAATAACCAAAAGGGACTCCACTCAACACCACCCAAATGTCTGGAGGAAAAGCCAGGTCTTAATAGCTTTCCTAAAGGCAAGTAGAGTTGAGGCCCTTCGTATATCGGAGGTAGATTGTTCCAGAATACAGGGGCAGCCACTGAAAATGCATGCTTCCTAGCTCCCATAAGATAGCAATGTTTAAATGTGGGAACCTGGAGCATGTCCTCCCTATGGGAGTGTGTAGGATGGGTAGATCTTCTTGGGAGAAGGCAGTCCCACTAGTAGCTCAGTCCTATTAAACAACTAAACATGTTTATGTTTATGCAACTAAACATAATACTAATCACATTATACAATTAATGTCCTATAAACACCTTAAATTATAATTAAAATATATACATTATAATATATATTATAATATAATAGATGACACCTCTATTATAATAAAGAATTGTTTTGCTATGTATGATCTCAGTGGTACCATATCTAACAACCACAAAAGAGTCTGGTATAATAAGGGCTTCTAAAATATATGATTCTTCTTTTTATTCTCCCAATGGTTGATAATAGACCACTGAGAAAACTGCATTTTTAAATCTTATATTATTCTTCCCATTAGCTAATTGATTAGCTGATAAAAATTCCATGTAATTCAAACAGCACAAAGTTAAGATGGATCACCTGCCTTGTGGCTTATATTGTTAAAATATAGACAGCATCATTTTGCTTGAGGAGATGGATAGTAAAATATTAGACAGAAAAATATTAGCAGGAAAGCAGAGGGGTGCAAGGCACGCATATCAAATCTGCAGATACAAAGTTAGGTGGGATGCTTTCATTTCAAATAAAATAAACTTCAAATAAAATTTTAAAAATAACCATCAGACTGTCACAGCATGAATTTCAAGAGACAAGTGCAGAGTTGTTTACTTAAGAAAAAAATATCAAATGCATGGATATGGAATGGGGGAACTTTCACCTGTCTTACTAACAATATTTGCAAAAGAAGATTTTGGAATAGAAGCTGCTTGCAAGCACAATTTTAGGTTGCAACAACAGAAGTATAATTTCTAAATCACAGGAAGTTTCATTTTATTCTGCTGTGATCATATCCTATCTCAAATATTTGTATCCAGAAGAAGTAAAAGAAACCGAAATAGATGCTAGAACAAAAAGCATGACCGGGGACCTAGAAACTATGCATTAATGAAGAAAGGATCACCTGCTGATTTCTGCCCTTTCAGTTTTCCTCTGTGAGGAGAGGCTGAAAGAACTGGCTACATGCTTAGCATTTAAAACAAATGGCTGAGGGGAGATATGACAGCACTTTTCAAACACTTGAAGAGTGTCACGCAGAAGAACAATCTCTCTGTGAAGGACAGGAATAAAGGTCTTAAATTATAGGAAGGCAGATTCTGGTCCAATGTCAGGAAAAGCTCTCTAACAATAAGACTAGTTCAACAGTTGTAGAGGAGTATGGAGATAACTTTGAAGAAGGAACGCAAGAGGAGTTACGTGAACACCACTTAGCCCTTGAAAGGAAGGAGGGGAGAAGAAAGAATCCTGTGAAGCTTTCAAGATTCCATTACAGGTAGTACTTGCTTAACGATGGTAACTGGGACCGGAATTTCCATCGCTAAGCAACACGGTCGTAAAGCACAACATCATGTGATTGCACCACTTAGCAATGGCAGTTCCAGCAGTCCCTGACTACGGTCATTAAGTGAATTACCGCAGGTTGTTAAGCAAGAACCTCATGTGACCGCGACTTGTGGGAAGCCAGCAGGGAAGGTCACAAATCATGATCAAGTGACAGTGGGACGCTGCAATGGTTGGAAATGTGGGCCGATTGCCCCAGTTGTGATCACTTGACCATGGGGGCACTGCGATGGCCTGAACTTCAAGGACTAGTCGTAAGTATTACTTGTTCAGCGCTGTCAAAAGTTCAAACTGTCATTGAATGAGTGGTCATTAATTGACGACCACCTGTAACATATCCCACAACAATAGAGTTCCAGCAGCCCTTAGGAAGCCTGTTTCCTGACCTGGTATACCTTGAAGGGCTAACAGTTGCAAAAGGAAGTAAACTCCTTTACACTGGATGCATTCAAAAAGAGGCCGGACAGCCTTCTGTCTGGGATGCTTTAATTTGGATTCCTGTACCAAGATGTGACTTGGACTCAGCAGCCTAAATGGCCCCTTCCAACTTTATGACTCTATGTGTAATAGAACTAGATTTTTGCTATTAGGTTTCTGTGTTTTTATTCATTGTTTATCTGGCAGAAAGTTACAGGAATTTCTTTTCCTGGCATGCAGGTACACAAATGAAGAAAAGATCACTTGCTGATTTCTGCCCTTCTAATTTTAAACTCTGCTTTGGTAGTCATTGCATACAAGTAAGGCCACATAAGAGTTCAGTCCTGCCCAGTCATCAACATTTTCCTTAATGACTTGGAGAAAAACCTACAAGGAATGCTTATCAGATTTGCAGATATGAAACTGGATGAGACACCTAATACTACCGAAGATAAAAACTGAATTCTAAACAATCTTAATAGGAAATTGAACAGTAGCAAAGGTCAAGTTTTTGCTTATGAAAAAGAAACTGAATGCCTAGTGACAGAATGGGGGTACATGGCTGGGTTTATTTGCGAGTTTTAGTTAATCTCAGATTGAATATACATCATTCCATTGTGCAGCTGCTAAAAGGATAATGCAGTTTTAGGCTGTTTCAACAGAAGCATAATTTCAAAATCACTGGAGGTTAATGTTCTAATCTATTTGACTTTAGCCAGGCCCTACCTTAAGTACTGTGTACAGTTCTGGGGACTACACTTTAAAAAGGATTCAAAAAAATTGGAAGAGGTTCAGACAGAGAACAATGATTATCAGAGGACTAGAACCAAACCCTGTGAAGAAAGATTGAAGAAGCTGGTATGCTGTATTTAGCTTTGAGAAAAGACAGTTGAGGAGGATGATAGCATTCTTAAACACCTGACAGGATTTCACTGAGAAGGTCAAGATCTGTTCTCTTTCATTCCAGGGTGCTGGACAGAGAACAGTGAATTTAAGTCCCAGGAAGGCATTAAGTCAATGCCTTCCTAATGGCTGCTGGTACTATCCAACGTACCATCCCCACATTTTAGAAGACAACTCACCTTAAAAAGGGAGTGGCAGAAATGTGAGGCAAATCGAGTATTACTTATACACAAGGATTGCCATGATCAAATATTTAGACTTAAATCTCTGAACCTGCCATGGAAACTTGGACAGTAATTAGTCAGAAAAGACTTTGACAATGAGACAGCATGGCGCCAGGAGTGGGCAACCTCTAACCCAGACCTGTTTAATTTAGTGTCTGATCCAGCACAACACCCTTACAGCTTTGATCTCCCAAGGAAAAACTGGACAGCGCTTAACTGGATTCAAACTAATCATGGCAGGTGCTGATATTGGAAACATAAATGGGGGCTGGTTGATAATCCTAACTGTGACTGTGAGAACATCCTGCAAACTTCACATCACATTGCGATGGAATGTCCCCTCAGAAGGTTTCCTGGTTCCCTGCAAGAACTACATCATCTCCAGGGTACTGCTGTCCAATGGCTAAACGATCTAGATATCCAGCCATAGGCTTAGATACTTTAGCAACTGCTCATACATAACTTAATTTATTCATCATTTTATTCACCATTTGTATTGCGTGTTTTTAAAATAATTTGTGGTCCCAATGTCCTATATTTTATACACTTTTATATATCATTTCTGTAATTTTTATGCAACAGTGCTGCATTCTGCTATACCATATGAAATCTGAAACAGGAATGCAGATTTCGATTGAATGTCAGAAGAAAAAAAACAACCTTTCCTAATAGTAAGAGCAATTTAATAGTGGAATCAGTTGTCCAGAGGAGTGGGGGGGGGGTCTCTCTTTCAAGTGGAGGCTAGACAATCCAGAATGTTGAAATTGAGATTCCTGCACTGAGCAGAGTAGATCTGATGGTCTCTTCCAACTCTATGATTCTAAAATATACACCGTCCCTAAACAAGCTCAAAACATACTATGTATAAATACCAGGAAAAAGATGATTTAGTCTCCTAAAAATTACTGAGGGAGTTCCTAGTAGTTTTCTTAGGCTCCTCAGAACTAGGTTTACTCATGCAAAAGAAACTTCAGTTCTTTTAAAAATTCCACAGAAGAGAGTGACAAAAAATTCCTTTCTGTACTTCCTCAGAGCTGTTATAGCTTGGTTTCAAAAATCCAGACAACTGCAAGATGTAGAAGAGATACAGAATAGTCTCTGCTGCTATCTAGGGGTTTTGTGGCCCAGATTTGATAGCCTTATATTTCAGAGCTACAATCCAGCTTTCTTCATAAAATGCATAATTTGAACAAACAGTTTAGTACATCACTTCCAACTTCAGCCAGAAGTTTAAAATACACTTCTCACAGCATAAAGGCTATGTTTGCACAACACTCTATTCTACAGTTAAGTGAACCATGGTTTACTGAATTAGCCTAATATCCTGGATTTGTACAACACACCGCATTGCAAACAATACTATATATGGTGTGTTGTTGTTTATTCGTTTAGTCGCTTCCGACTCTTCGTGACTTCATGGACCAGCCCACGCCAGAGCTTCCTGTCGGTCGTCAACACCCCCAGCTCCCCCAGGGACGAGTCCGTCACCTCTAGATACATGGTGTGAACCCAGTCAAATAATGCTTCTTTTATGCAGTACTAAATGACACTTGGAAATACTTTTTTCCTCGATCGATACTAGAAATGTTCCATTTTCCATCCAAAATGTTTTTTCAATCTGTACGCCCAGAATGGCAAGGTCAAGCAATGTAACATTGCCCAATTACTCAAACTTCAGGAACGTGGTTGTGTGTTCTGCAAGTGATGGTGCTCCGTGATTTCCTCTGTATCAGCAAATTCCCAGATATACTTATTTCCTTTAATCAGAACATCATAAATGCCCTCCATTTACAAGAGTACCTCTTGGGGCTCCTTAAGAATCTGAATGAAAATAGAAGGCCTTTGTAAAGCAAAATGCTTATATTTCCACCAATAAATTCTTTTCCCAAATCCCAGAATCAAATAAAACTCATGTGGCAGAGAATCAGTTATTTTGCCACCATAATAGTACTATCTCAAAGTGCTTAAGGCAGCACAAAGGAAGTGTCAGGGGCCATCTGCATTAACTGATCAATCACAGTCTATAAAATGCGATGCCCAAGTACATACATAACAAAACAAGCACCATATTAAAATATAGAATGCTGCATGAACCAAACCACTGTTGAAAAAGTCTAACATACTGCTCCAGATATGTCTATATGAGCTCATACAACTAGCCAGCAAAATAACCACCATCCTCATTCAGCTCCCTCCCCACGCTAGGGTCAAGCAGCCCGATTAACATCGAAGAAGCTCCTCTAGGAAGTGCTCTGTGTTCGCCAGATATCGACAGGAAGCCCTTCTGCCCCTCAGCTTACGCCTTTCTAGACCCCGTCATCAGTCGCTCTAATGCTGCAACTTACCTGAAGCAAAGCCCGCTGGAAACTCATTCCTCGGGAAACCGAGGGCCGCCCCACGGGCGCTTCTGCGTGAACCAGCGGGAAGGAAGAATCGGCAAAGGAGGGCAAAGAGGCAAATGCCGCTGTCCGTTCAGAGGAGGCCCCGCCGCAAACGGGGCTAAGAGAAGAGACCAAAGAGGCGAGCGAGGCCTCCTCCTCCTCCTCTCCCCGTTCAGCCCAAACTTGAGAGCGACGGAAAAGCCAAGCCCAGGCCGTGCCTGCGTCTCCCCACCAGCATCGACTTACCTGGGACGCGCCGAGGGAGCCTGACGACAGAAGACCACAACGGCGACAACCGCCGCTCCTCGCTCGCTCCTTCCTTTCTCCCTCCCTCTTCTCAACCAAGCGGAAATGAGCGTTGTTGTCACTTCACCACTGCATCCGCCTTCCTGGAGAGAGGGAAGATGGGAAAGAAGACCCCGTGATCACGTGACGAGATCACCAGCAAACAGGCTCACGACCCAGGCGGGCGAATCGAGGGATCATGTGATCTCAACCCGCCATTCCCGCGCCTTAACTCTTCCCGCGCCGAACTGCTCTTTCGCTTGCGCACGTGACGACCCCTTATCCTTCTTCAGGTGCGAGGCCTTCCTCCTCCTAAAGGTGGCCTCTCCCCGCTGACAGCATCTCCTGGTGGTGGGAGGAGGGAAGTACCCGTGGGATTAAACTGGATTTGCGTTTTGCCCTATGCTAGGTACGGCAGGCGGGACGGAAGCTGATTTCGTTGTCTCCAAGTAGGACCCCATCTCCGTTTCTCCAGAGAAATCCGTTACGAAGAGCGGCAGGCATTGGCACTATTTTGAAGCTGTACTCGTTTCGCGTCAGAAGTGCAGGAAGTAGAAAACGGGAAAGTATTAATTAAAATCTGAAAAGTTAAAAACATGTAACAAAAATATAAAATTTATCTAACTCTAGCCACATTGATGGCAGAGGTGTTTCCGATCAATAAGTCACTCTGTGTGCATGTCGGTCCCAAAGGGCACTGTAAGAGATGGGTAGTTGTTTGAATATTGCCGCATTCGCAGCAAATATCCTTGCCCTCAGGGAGAAACCCCATTTTTCCATACAATCTTTAGTTCTGGCCCAACCAGTGCCCAGTCTGTTTAAACATCTCCAAACCATCCACTCCTCCTCCCAACCTCCAGGCAACTCCTCAAGCGGTTCTATCCAATTATGAAGATGTTTTATTTGAGATTTCCATCTTTTTAATCGTTCTGTTTGAAGCGTAGTAGCAACCTCAGCACAGTCTAAGAAGCTCCTTCTTGACTTCAATCTTTGTGGGAGGTACTTGGCCAAATCTTCAGCAAAGGATCGTTACCTTGTCGTGGTGCTGGAGCTTGAGCACCTCAATGATGCCATGAGCTAAACCGTGAAGGGCCACCCAAGATGGGAAGGTCATGACAGAGAGGTCAGACTAAATGCGATCCCTGGGGAAGGTAATGGCAACTCACCCCAGTATTCTTGTCGTGAAAACTCAGTGGATCAGTACAACCAGAGATATGTCGGTATACCATCGGAAGATGAGACTCCCAGGTCGGAAGATGGTCAAAATACTACTGGGGAGGAACAGAGGATGAGGTCAACTAGCCCCAGACGCGATGATGCAGCTAGCTCAAAGCCGAAAGGACGGCTAGCAGCCAATGGTGCTGGTGGTGAACGGCGAATCCGATGTTCTAAGGATCAACACACCATTGGAACCTGGAATGTAAGATCTATGAGCCAGGGCAAATTGGATGTGGTTATTGGTGAGATGTCAAGATTAAAGATAGACATTTTGGGCGTCAGTGAACTGAAATGGACTGGAATGGGCCACTTCACATCAAATGACCACCAGATCTACTACTGTGGACAAGAGGACCACAGAAGAAATGGAGTAGCCTTCCTAATTAATAGTAAAGTGGCTAAAGCAGTGCTCGGATACAATCCAAAAAACGATAGAATGATCTCAATTCGAATTCAGGGCAAGCCATCTAACATCACAGTGATCCAAATATACGCCCCAACCACAGATGCTGAAGAAGCTGAAGTAGAGCAGTTCTATGAGGATCTGCAGCACCTACTGGACAACACGCCTAAAAGAGGTTATTTTCATCACAGGAGACTGGAATGCTAAGGTGGGCAGTCAAATGACACCTGGAATTACAGGTAAGCATGGCCTGGGAGAACAAAACGAAGCAGGACATAGGCTGATAGAATTTTGCCAAGACAACTCAATGTGCATAACAAACGCTCTCTTCCAGCAACCTAAGAGACGGCTTTATACATGGACTTCCCCAGATGGACAACACCGAAACCAGATTGACTACATCCTTTGCAGCCAAAGGTGGCGGACAGCTATACAGTCGGTAAAAACAAGACCTGGAGCTGACTGTAGTTCAGATCACGAACTTCTTCTTGCACAATTTAGGATCAGACTAAAGAGATTTGGGAAGACCCACGGATCAGCTAGAAATGAGCTCACTAATATTCCTAAGGAATGTGCAGTGGAGGTGAAGAATAGATTTAAGGGACTGGACTTAGTAGATAGGGTCCCAGAAGAACTATGGACAGAACATTGTTCAAGAGGCGACAACAAAATACATCCCAAAGAAAGAGAAAACCAAGAAGGCAAAATGGCTGTCTGCTGAGACACTAGAAGTAGCCCAAGAAAGAAGGAAAGCAAAAGGCAACAGTGATAGGGGGAGATATTGTCATGAGTAAGGATGGCGAGCAGCATTTCTTGGTTTTCTGAAGACATTCCAAACGTATCTCCTTAATTGCTTGTTCCTCCCTCTTTCGATGGGAGTAGGAGTTTGTTAGGATTGATGTCCTAACAGCCAGGAAACACACTGAGACAAGGAACTGGTCTCTAATATTTATTGCTAGTACTTAACAGGAATCCTAACAAACTGAAGAAGCGTGGGAAAACCCAGACATAACCCCCAAGGGTTAAGGCGGTCCCGATCCGTGTCTCTTTGAATGGCCGACCAATTCCTCAGTGCTACGCATGCGCTTGACAGTCTGGACGGGAGCCCCCTGCTCGCCATCCTTACTCATGACAGATATGCCCAATTAAATGCAAAATTCCAGAGGTTAGCCAGAAGAGATAAGGAATTATTTTTAAACAAGCAATGCATGGAAGTGGAAGAAGACAATAGAATAGGAAGGACAGGAGACCTCTTCCAGAAAATTAGAAACATCGGAGATAAATTCCAGGCAAAAATGGGTATGATCAAAAACAAAGATGGCAAGGAGCTAACAGAAGAAGAAGAGATCAAGAAAAGGTGGCAAGAATATACAGAAGACCTGTATAGGAAGGATAACAATATCGGGGATAGCTTTGACAGTGTGGTCAGTGAGCTAGAGCCAGACATCCTGAAGAGTGAGGTTGAATGGGCCTTAAGAAGCATTGCTAATAAGGCAGCAGGAGACGACGGCATCCCAGCTGAACTGTTCAAAATCTTGCGAGATGATGCTGTCAAGGTAATGCATGCTATATGCCAGCAAATTGGAAAACACAAGAATGGCCATCAGACTGGAAAAAAACAACTTATATCCCCATACCAAAAAAGGGAAACACTAAAGAATGTTCAAACTATCGAACAGTGGCACTCATTTCACATGCCAGTAAGGTAATGCTCAAGATCCTGCAAGGTAGACTTCAGCAATTCATGGAGTGAGAATTGCCAGACGTACAAGCTGGGTTTAGAAAAGGCAGAGGAACTAGGGACCAAATTGCCAATATCCGCTGGATAATGGAAAAAGCCAGGGAGTTTCAGAAAAACATCTATTTCTGTTTTATTGACTATTCTAAAGCCTTTGACTGTGTGGATCATAACAAACTGTGGCAAGTTCTTAGTGGTATGGGGATACCAAGTCATCTTGTCTGCCTCCTGAAGAATCTGTATAACGACCAAGTAGCAACAGTAAGAACAGACCACGGAACGACAGACTGGTTTAAGATTGGGAAAGGAGTACGGCAGGGCTGTGTACTCTCACCCTACCTATTCAACTTGTACGCAGAACACATCATGCGACGTGCTGGGCTTGAGGAATGCAAGGCTGGAGTTAAAATCTCTGGAAGAAACATTAACAATCTCAGATATGCAGATGATACCACTTTGATGGCTGAAAGCGAAGAGGAACTGAGGAGCCTTATGATGAAGGTGAAAGAAGAAAGTGCAAAAGCTGGCTTGCAGCTAAACCTCAAAAAAACCAAGATTATGGCAACTAGCTTGATTGATAACTGGCAAATAGAGGGAGAAAATGTAGAAGCAGTGAAAAACTTTGTATTTCTAGGTGCGAAGATTACTGCAGATGCTGACTGTAGTCAGGAAATCAGAAGACGCTTAATCCTTGGGAGAAGAGCAACGACAAATCTCGATAAAATAGTTAAGAGCAGAGACATCACACTGACAACAAAGGTCCGCATAGTTAAAGCAATGGTGTTCCCTGTAGTAACATATGGCTGCGAGAGCTGGACCATAAGGAAGGCTGAGAGAAGGAAAATAGATGCTTTTGAACTGTGGTGTTGGAGGAAAATTCTGAGAGTGCCTTGGACTGCAAGAAGATCAAACCAGTCCAGTCCATCCTCCAGGAAATAAAGCCAGACTGCTCACTGGAGGGAATGATATTAAAGGCAAAACTGAAATACTTTGTCCACATAATGAGAAGACAGGACACCCTGGAGAAGATGCTGATGCTAGGGAGAGTAGAGGGCAAAAGGAAGAGGGGCCGGCCAAGGGCAAGGTGGATGGATGATATTCTAGAGGTGACGGACTCGTCCCTGGGGGAGCTGGGGGTGTTGACGACCGACAGGAAGCTCTGGCGTGGGCTGGTCCGTGAAGTCACGAAGAGTCGGAAGCGACTAAACCAATAAACAACAAAACTTGGCCAAATAATGGGTGTGCCACGTTGTGTAACACCCACACCTTGTGCCGCACTCCTCCTAATGCCTGGCGGGGCTATTCCCGCCAAGATACATAATTTATCAAGTGGAGTGGGGCGTAAACATCCAGTAACAATGCAGCATATGTCACTAAGTGCCCATCCACCTGCGTAGAGTGCGCAGAGTGGCCCCAAACAGGGCAGGCATACTCTCCCGCTGTAGCACAATGCAAGGGCGGCCGTGCGTAGAGTAGTAGGCTGAGCACCCCAAGTAGTACCAGCCAACTTCCTGAGAAGATTATTATGGGTGGAAATGTCTTGCATTAAGTTGAAACAATGTCTTTTAAAGGTTAATGTTCGGTCCAGTGTAATGTTCGGTAACATGGCGTCTTGCAATGTGCCAGACTCACTCCATCCCAGATAATAGCAAGCCTATGTCTGGCCTGCCTATTTTTAAGGTGGAATGCACAGACATTAGTTTTTGATGGGTTAGGTTTTAGACCATTCGCGTTAGAATATTCAGACATATTCTTAAGAGCCAGAAGAATATGTCTGAATATTATTCTTAAGCTGTACTTGTATGACACATTTATCCATAGGTAATTTACCCATGGTTTACAGAATCTGTTTGCAGGACTCATGGGACCTAAAGTAGCCACATGACCTGAGTTCAGATAATACACCAGATTTAGATGTAGTCGACAGTTGACAAAGTGTGTTGTACAAACCCAGTCAGAATAAAAAAGGGTGAGCAAATGTGACAAAAAAAAGCCTCTTGGGCAGCTTTGTTGTTTATATATATCTATATCTATATAAAATGTATGCTGCCCAGAGTCACTGTGTGAGATGTGACAAATAAATAAATATTTGGAAGTTGTTAAACTGGAGAGTCTGGCAAGTGTATCAAGTATTATTTTCTACTTTTCTTGGAAATAATTTTTGGACCAACGACTCTATAAATAGAAATGGTTAAAACCTTCCTCTAAATCACTTATATTATAGGTTCCATTGTCCTGAACTGTATTAATGCTGAAAATGAGATCAGTATTGAAAGGCCAAACTATTAATTTACAGAATTTAAGACATAAGAAAAAGAAAACAAAGCATAGTTGTATCTAATTTATGATAACGCCACATCATACCTCTGCATAACTTTGTGGTTCACCCTTGCTTCTGTCATATCTTGACACTGCTTTATACATGGCCTTTTCACCTGTCTTCTTTTCAGGATCTCATCAGCTCCATCAGCTCCTTCCAACCAAGTCTTTCTCTGGCTTTACCTTCCTTTCAACCCATTCTCTTTGTTCATATATTTGTTTTGAGATTTTATCATTCTCTGCAAATGATCAAACTACCTCAATGCACTTCTTATATTTTGGTCACTCACTTTTATGTTCAATTTCCATTCTGTCAGTGCCTATTCATTCTTGACCTCATTTTATAGAAATGTTTTATAGAAATATAGACCTGTTTTATAGAAATACAATGCTTAAGTACCCAATTTCCACTGTATTCAGTTTACTTTTTATGTTTCTCCTGACATAGCTGACTCTTATTTCCATGTAACAGAGTGGCCAGAAGCATGCTGTTATATATGACCAAACCCAATAATTTTTGCATTCACTCCTAATACCTTTTGTTTTTCATAGGGGAACAATAATGGTATTCTTCCAATTGTCAAACACAGATCCAATCTTCACACACACATTAAACAAGTTCCATAGCCATTCTGTAAACAAATCACATGCATATTTTAACATTTCTCCTGTTATACTCTCTAAACATACAGCTTTACCATTTTTCAACATTCTCACGGCATTCATTTAAAAAAAATATGTTAATCATTTTTTAAAAGAAGAAAAAAGAATGAACAAGTGAAAGGAAAAAAGGAAAAAATGGTTGATGCAGAAATATAGTATCAAGTGGACAAGGGAATTACCAAAATTGTACAATTAGTGCTCAATATATCATTGATGAGAAATTAACCATGAAAAACGAAGTACATTGACTTATTTTAACAATATGAGAAAGGATTTGAATCTCTGAGCTGAGTGCCAAAATCTTCACTATTAGTTATTTAAAAATAAAAAATAGAAGAACTACTAACTGTAAAAACATTATAGATAGATAATAGATTTTAACTTCCCTTGTGATACGCCAACTGATTTAAAATTTTTGTTTTAGTTCAGTTATTCTCATAGCATTTATGATTCATCATTTCGTCCCTTGGATTTTAACACATATTGCATTCATTTTCATTCCACTCTTCAACATATAACTCTTCTTCTGGAGGCTCCTTGTTGCTTCATCCATTTTTATTTTCTTTGAAATTTCTGTGCATTTTCTTTTAATTTTAACCAATCCTTGCTGTCTTTGACCACATTTTTATAACTATAGTATATTTTTCTCTATATATATACTAGATAATACCTTTCCTCATTTTTGCAGCAACGATTTTCTCAATTGGCCTTTTTTCTCATCCACAGCCTTTTTATTTTTTCATTCCACCAAGCATCTTTTTTTATACTTCCCATTAGTGTTGTTCTACAAGCTCTATGGCAGTGTTTCTCAACCTTGGCCACTTTAAGATAGGTGGATTCAACTCCCAGGATTCCCCAGCCAGCTCTTTTGTTTTGTATGTTTGTTTATTTGTTTAGTATATTAGATACAAAGACAAACAAAACTGGCAGAACATAGCCAACAAAGAAATATAAACCACCCTTGTAGCTTCCTTGGGGAAACAACAATGCAAAACAACATACACCAAGCAAGTTACAAATAATGCTGTCGCAAGACCGGTTGAAAGAGCCAGGTCTTCAAGACTTTCCTGAAGGACAAAAGTTACCAACAATCACAATGACCATATTTACTGAAGCTGCAAAATGTTGGGCCATCACAAAAAAGCAGTGTCTTTCTCTTTGCTGCCATAGAGTGGCTGTTAGGATTTTTGCAGCCCAGTTCTGATAGCCCTAGGGTGGGCCATCATTTTGGTAGGAAGGCATAGGATTTAAATATTTGATTACTTGGGTAGAAATCTCTGTTTCGTGATTAGAAAAGGACCTGGTATACTTTAGGTGAACATCTGAATCCTGCTGGATCTGGTGAAAGGCCCCCTAGTTTAGCCTACTGTGCCACTCGGTTGCCAACCAAGGAGCTGACCAGCATGAGAAACAAGAGAGCAATAGCCTCTTCCTCTATTAGGAACTTCTCTAGCACCTTTTAAAAACTATTTAAATTTGATTGATTGATTTGTATGGCTGCCCATCTCACCAAGTGACTCTGGCAGCAAACAAAATTTAAAAAATAAAAAGAATTAAAATAATGCAAACATTAAAATACATAGCTGAGAATAAATACCAAGATAAAATGGTGGTTATCAGTCCATCTGAGGGTAGCAAATAAGAACAATGTAGTCTGACTTTGGGAACTGCTTTCATTGTTAACGTTGCTGGTCTGAAGACGTTTATTGTCAGGAGCTTAGTGGCTTTTGGTTTTTTGATGCTCTTGGTAGACCTCGCCAAGTTTCCCTGCTGAGAGTATTGTCTGAGCAAAGGACAAGTTGCCTCTTGTTGGGAAGACAGATACTCCACACCCTGTTTGTGGCACTGTGGAAACTATCAGGCATTTGTTGTGGGGCTGTGTTCAGTTACTCGCTGAATGAGAGGTTCTTTTTCTGTCTATTCATTCTATTGGTTACTCTATTTCATCCCTGCAGAGACGGGGGATCATCATTAGCTAGTAACTGTGGAAATTTCTTCTATCATTCCACCTCCATGAAGAATTGAAATGTTAATTGATTGTCTTCTAGAAGGTGGTGTTGGTGGGACCTTCTGATCCTGATACAAGAAGAAGAACTTCATTCATGCAATTTTTTTGGTGCAGTATGGAAGTGACTTGCCACTGCCTATTTCTGAAATGCTTTTTTGACTTCGTATTCTAGCTAGCATTTCTAGAATTTCCAAGTGGTCCTCCAACCAAGTACTATCGAAATTACTTTACAGTAATTTGCAAGATAGCCAAGGTCAGCTAAATGCTGATACCTCTGGAAGCAGTGTCCCTAATCATATTTCATAATCTCCCTATCTGTCATGAGTACTGGTGGTGAGCAGGAGGGGGCCCCTATCCAGGGGGGAAAACACAAGCGTAGTTTAGAGGCTTTGAACTGTCCTTCAAAGAAACTCAGAGCAGACCCGCCTTGAGTTTTGGGGTTTATCTGTGTGGGTATCTACTAGAGCAGATAATAAACACTAGAGACCAAGTCCCTGTCTCAGCGTGGTTTTTTGCTCTAAGTCAGGAGCCTATCATATTCTTTAATACAGTGTCTCTCAGCCTTGGCCATCTCAAGATGTGTGGTCTTCAACTCTCATAATTCCCTAGCCAGCATGGGGAGTTTGTCCATACATCTTAAAGTGGCCGAGGTTGAGAAACACTGCTTTAATAACAAGAGCTAAATAATGAAGACTGTTACATATTTTTTCCATTTAACTGTTTTGACTCTTGTCTGCTTTGGTAATATAAATAGTTGAAATCTCCATCCCTACCATTTCCTTCCCCCCCCCCCCGCCCTTCAGGATGCTTCTGACAACGGTAACAGATTCAGTGAATTCTAGAGCAATCGGCTAATTCTTCCAATTCTCAAGGCTATTAATATAATGCCAACTGGTTCCTCTTCCCATTTGTGAGGAGAGGAAGAAATGACGTTGGAAAAAAGTCTTTGCAAAATAGCAGCCAGTGTCTCTTGGGGAGTTTGATGGACATTTCAGTGATAAATTGAAAGAGGGAGCTTCCAGGCTTTCTGCACTTCAGCCCTGCTGCAAGCATCACAAGGGGCTGGAGTGCTTTAAGAGTAGGCAGTTGGTCCAAATTAGCTCTCTCAAGTGCCTGCTGGCTAGGTAAATGGTAGGGAGAGGGAGAAAGCTTCCACTGAGCATTTGTCTGAACTGGCCCCCTGCCCTGCTTCAGCATCAGGCCGTACCCAGAAAAGAAGCTTTCCTAGTCAGTGTGCAAAAGAGGAAAACTGGAAATGCTCTGGCAGCCTTGGGCAACATCTGAGGAAGTCAGATGTATAATTGAAACTATCAATCTTTTCCTTGGGCCTCTAAAGGAGATGGCTGTACTGCTAAATTCAGTTCTATCATTATCCTTCTTTGTCACTACAGTCTTTTTATGATGAATGCTAGCCCCATTCTTATGATGAACACTGACTTAAGCCTAAGGATGAGCCACTCAACACTGCAAAATCCATAGCAAGGCCATATTTTTATTAGGCCAACTCAAGATGACAAAACATCATGGAAGCTTTTGCAGGGTCAGGTGTTCTCCAACTGATACAATGGGAAGCAAAGAAAAAAGGAAAAGTAGAAGATGAAAAAGAAGATGAAAAGTGAGATATGTTAGAAGAAAGCATATTAGGTCCTATCATAAATCATAAATTGTGGGACAAAGAAACCACTGGAATTCTCCAGACAGCATATACGTTGAAATCTTACAGTATTTTATTTTATTTATTTATTTATTATTTTTGTATCCATTTTCTCCAAAACTTTACAATGGTATACATAGTTGTCTCTCTCCAGTATTATTTTTGCAACACCCTGTGAAGGGCTAAGAAAAAAAAATACTTACTCAGATTATAATGATGTCAACCACCAAAGTCTTAGCAAATTATTATTTTTTTTCTAAACTGAAACAAAAAAAAACGTTAATACAGCAGTGAAATCAAACAAGTGAAAAAGTAAAATTAATAATTAACAATTAACAATTAAAATGGAAGTTAAAAGCTTGTACAAAAATAGGTGCTTTATGGGCTTTTTAATAAAATAATTAAGATGCTGGGCCCCCATCTCTGTAGGGAGTACATTCCAAAGCATTGAAGGGGCAAAAGAGAAGGCTTGATGTTGGTTGCTACCAGAGAAGCTCGTAGCAACTGTGGGCAGTTCTCCTTAAAGATGATCTTAATGAATGTGCAGGTTCATAAAGAAAGAGGCATTTTCTCAAACAACCCAAAGTCATTCACTGAGTTTCATGTCTGAGTAGAGATTTAAACCTGGTTGTCCCCAGTCCAATCCAACAGTCTAACTTAAGTTAGACCCAGAGTCCCTCTTTGGGGGGAGATGGGCAGTGATTAAATTTGAATAATAAATAAATAAAATAAAGGTGGGGAATCCAAGGTCCTCCTTATGGTGCTGAATTCCAAATACCCATAACCCCAGCTGATCTCTCCAGGCCAGTGAGAGCAGATGTATAATTATTATTGTTGTAAGCCCACCAGAGTAGATTTTCTGTGAGATGGGGGGCCATACAAATTTGATTAATAAATAAATGAATAATAAATAAATGTATAAAAAGCACCAGGTTTAAGAGAGCTGGCTTAGAAGTATAGCTTGGGGCAGACTTTCTGCTAGCCAAACATGCACAGTAGGGTTGGGACTGTATATTACAAGGGTGACCTGAGGACCTTGTATGCTGTCCTTTGAGGGAGGGAAAAATAAATGTGTAATAAATAAATAGAGACTATAGAGCAGCGTTCCTCAACCTCAGCAACGCATCTTAAAGTTGTTGAGGTTGAGAAACATCGCTATAGAAAGACTGAAGTTCAACACTAGTGCTGTGCTCCATTCATCACAGTGAAACTGCGTTCACTGCAGAAGCAAAACACCCCGAATAAGTTACTTGTCCAGAAAAAGGGGAAGTCTTCTTTGAGAGGATGTGTGCATAGAAATTGGAAAAGAAAGAGATAAGATCCAGGGAAAATATTACAAAAAAAGAAAAAGAAAAAAGAAAACCCACTACAGATTTTCATGGGTTTCTCCAGCATATCTGTATGATATGCCTATACCGTATTAAAAAGTTTCAGTGCTGCTGGAAATGGCCTCATCCAGTTTTGTTTCCAAATAAGAAACAGCAATTGGATTAGCGAGTAGGTTGATAGTTGTTATACTGTATTTTGGTGTGCTGCTAACAAATCCCCTGAAAACAGAAAATGGTGTAAATTCCTGGAAGTGAAGCTGCTGTGTTGATCACAATATCACATTTAGTAGAAGATCAAACAAAGGGTAGTCAGTCTGCTGGAGCCCCCACATTGTGCTAGATAATTTGAAATGGTCTCTTGGGTGTTAAACTGTTCATTACTTTTGTGAGGGAGGGGCAGGTGGTAGGACAGCAAACATGTTGGGTGGGAAAAAGGAAGAAGATTGGTTCTTTTCACTGATATTTAAACCCTGACAAGTTGATGCAACAAGCTGCAGGCAAGTGAAAAAATCAATGGGGCTTCATAGATAACAGCAGCAACAGCAGCATGGAGCTAATGCAAGAGAATTGTGTTTCTAAATATCAATACATTCATTAATTTCTGAGACTTGTAGGCTGCCTATTCCTGACAAGGCACGGTATGGGCTGCTTTATCAACATTTCTCCCTTGCTAGCTGTTGCGGGGGGGGGCAGGGATTTTATGTCTTTGGAAATTCATTTGGGGAAAGATAATAAACTCACTGGGTGTCCTCAATTCTGCAAGCAAGACACTTTTGATGTGTCTGTGGTTTATCCAGGTTTGGTTTCTTTTGAAAGGTGATTGCAAAACATGGTCATTTTTAATCATTATGTTCATTTATAAAAATACAGGCCTGGAGTAATGGTAGCAGCCCAACTTAGACTGATCAGAAATAGTGAAGTCCAGCATTCAAGATACTGTTAGTGTTTCAACCTGTTCTAGGTATCATTAAAGTCAGTTACAGAGAGTAATCTGTCCATGTATTTTGTTTTCATGGTAACATATTCCCAACAAAAAGAGATGATTGTCCTGCCTGCCTAGTAATATTAAGGTAACCCTTTGTCTAAACCGGAGTGATCACAGCTATAAAATGTCATCCAGTCAAACCACATAAGCTTCCAATGATGTTTGGCCTGTTTCAAACAAACCGTGAATCAACTAAGGTCATCCATTTGGTCACACACACAGAAAATGAGAGGCTAAGGTGCAGGAAGGGGGAAATCTGAAAGGCCTCTCCAAAATGGCAAAGTAGAGTAAAATAATCCACCTTTGTTTATTTACTGCATTTAGAACATTTATTGCCATTTAGAGCAGTGTTTCTCAACCTCAGCAACTTTAAGATATGTGGACTTCAACTCCCAGAATGCTCCCCAGCATGCTGGCTGGGGAATTCTGGGAGTTGAAGTCCGCATACTGTATCCTGAAGTTGCTGTGGTGAAAAACACTGATTTAGAGCATGGTTGACGATCCTGTTGCTGTTGAAGCTGTGGAGAAGAGAGATAGAATAGGGTTTTTTTTTCCTCATCAGGAGAATGGGAACCAGCATACTGTACAACTGCCAACAATAACTTCCAACATGATTTGGCCCTCTAAATGTGGGGTGGGTCTCTTACATCCCCATGGGACACTTGTCTGGTTCCTGGATCTGCCAAAATGCCAGGATATGCTTTGCTTCAAAGTACATGGCAGTTTTGGGCGAAGTAAGGAAAGGCTTCTTCTCTCCTTTGGGCAGCTGCTTGTTTACCTCTGAGAAGAGGGAGAGGACGGACCCTGCTGCTGTTTCAAAACAGGCTCAGAGCCTCGAGCAATGTTATTTTCTTCAAAAGCAAACCTCAAAGTTTGTTATTGTCAGCCAGGTGACAGTGCTTCTGGTTGGCAGGTCTGTTGATCTAGATATCTCCTATATACAAAACAAGAGGGTTAATCTCTTCCGTCCCCTCACATAGCTACCCTATCACAACTTTCTTGGGCTTTGTGCAGTAAATTCTTCAGTCTAGGTTGTTCCTCTTGGTCAGTGTTTCTCAACCTTGGCAACTTTAAGATAGGTGGACCTCAACTCCCAGAATTCCCCAGCCAGTTGTGCTGGCTGGTGAATTCTGGGAGTTGAAATCCACCTATTTTAAAGTTGCCAAGGTCGAGAAATTCTGCTCTTGGTACAGGAACAATTCTTTAGGTGGCAACTGTGAAGCTATGATGCTGTAGACCTGGCCTAGTTTTGGTGGATAACTCTCCCGATCAAAAAATCAGGGGTGACACTATATGAGGAACCTCAAAGCCCATCTTAGTCCAGCATATTCTTCTCCCAGTGTCCAAATCAATCCATATGGGAAGCCCAGAAATGACATAAAAAGGAGTCTCTTCCTCCTCTTCTACAGCAACTAGAAAATTATATTACTTCTATAATGTAGATGCATGTAGAGTTACCAGATCTGTGTTGCAAAAATTTGGATGACCACAAGCTGATCACAAGGAGTTAGATTTTTCTGTATTTCATTGCTGCAATCTAGTGATGATCTGGACTTCTGTAGCCTCGCTGTTGTAGCCCTAGGAATTTAGTTACTGATACTCTTCCATTTCTGTAATCCCTTTTTAAGGCCGTCTGATCTGGTAGCTGTCTTCACATTTTCTGATAGCTAATTCCAGAGTTAAGCTATGCACTTTTATCTGTCCCTAAATGCTCACAATTCAGCAGACTGCCTGCAAGCTCTTTCTCTCACACACATTCAAAATGACCCAAGTTTCTAGCTCTGAGGTCTTTGAAAAAGAAAGATACAAACATTAAAAATAAAGAGGAGCCAAAGGTATATTAACCTTGAAGCTCAATATTTATCATTTTAAAAATACTCAGTTCATAGATCTCCTTGAGCAAAATGGCTCCCCTGGCAGCATATAGGCTAAATAACAAATACAATGAAAGTTGGGAAAACAATAAATATAACAGAGAAGCAGCATAAAACCAACCTCTAATGGAATCTTAAGAAAAACTTGGAAGCCAACTATAAAAATATGATAAAAAGTCTGGTTATCATCACTAGGCCTGCCACAAATAGAGCATATCAAAGTTAGATCTAGAGAACTTAGATGGGGATGACATTTCATATGAGACGCACCCTGTTCCACAAGACCTGCCCTTTGGATGAGCAGGAGAAAGTCCTCAGAAGGCAAATGAAGCTTTTCGGGAAGGTCATATCCCACCAGGAAAAGTGTTCCTTCAAGGAACCAAATCTCTGAGTATTCATTCCTTCAAGATAACAGCCTTTAAATTATGCCTGGAAAGAAACTTGTATAAACAAAAGCAGCTGTTTAAGTGGTTGCAGAAATGTTTTGTAAAGGAAGCAACAACAACAACAGCAAAAAGTTGAACAGCAAAGCTCACCGCAACCCTGCTTCCACACCATGTTTTAATTTTATGTTGCTATTCCATGTAGAATCATAGAAGTTACATTTCTTCACTACCCAGTTCTCTTGCTGTATACTAGTTAAAGAAAGCTTGGCTAAATGAGAGTTAGCCTATTAGTATTATATATTCTAAAGCAGTATTTCCAAACCTTAGCCATTTTAAGATGTGTGGACTTCAACTCCCAGAATTCCCAAGCCAGCATGCTGGCTAGGGAATTCTGAGAGTTGAAGTCCACACATCTTAAAATAGCCAAGGTTGAGAAACAAACACTGTTCTAAAGGTTAAAAAGCCCATTAATATCAGCAGTAATTTTTCTCCAGTTAATCAGTGCTCAAGTTCCTTGTTGGGTTTTTATTACAGCTAGATTGACAGAGAAAATGACAAAGATAGACTTAAAAATTGAAAGGAAATGTGGATTCCTAATAAATAGATCATCAAAGGTCTTCTGTTCCATAGGAAGGAAGCTGTCTTTGTGTAATGCCAGCTATAAAAAATGATTAAAACTGAAGTGAGACAGGAAGTGATAATTTGATTTATCATCTTAATGGCTACACGTCATGAATAAATAATAGAGGCAGGTTATGTTATCTCTAGTAAAATGTTAAAAAGGCAGGGAAGATCTCAGCAAAAGCCATTTCTCTAATAAATGGTCATGACAATGACATCCTGAGTCATGTTCATCACGTTTAGCCTGCTTAAAAGGGTTAGGGGAATAACTTATTTCTCTTTATTTAGGAGATAATGCCTGGCTTTGTTTCTAAGAATCCAGAAAGCTTAACTAAAAGCCATTCACTTCCCATTAGCATTATATCCTGGAAAGAGCAGAGACCTGATGACCAGATCATCAATACATTTGGCTAAAGAACAGACTAAAAGCTTCCTTAAGCTTCTTGTCTTCATCCTTCTCCCTTCATTCCAGGGTATGTTTTTCAAGACTTCCTCCTCCAGTTTTCAATTATTTAAGAGCAGGTCAGCTGTACAGTGAGGTCAGGTATGAGTGCATTCTTCAAGAATGACTTTTTTCAATGGAAAATAGGGGAGAGTTTTTAAAGGGGTACACTGCTTTAAAGCAACTGCATGGTGTGAAATTATATTTGTATCTATTTATGTTCACAAATAGTGCTAAGCCAGAATGTAGTGCATTTGGCTTTTGTTTTGCCCATTGCGTGAACCCAGCCACTGCAATTTTGAGAACTATGATATATGGTTTAATGTGTGGAATGACTCCAGCCCTCCAGCCCTCTTCTCAATCCATGGTGGGAAGCCACCGAATTTGTCCCTCAGAGCACATTTGGTAAGAGATGTAGAAAAGGGAGAAGCAGGGATGAAAAAAATCTGTTCTGCGGACTCCATCAACAGCATATATTATTCTCCCATAATTTCCCTGCTATTAGAGGTGGGGTCTCAAATATGGTACATGTAATCATTTGTGTTGATATGCAAGAGGCTGTCTGACTCAAAGATCCACAAACCTGGCAGGCTTAAAGCACTGCATCAGCCTCCAGCATCATGCTAACCTGCCATATACTTTTGTAGGTAATAAAGATGGCCTTGGATGCTGCTGAGTGCTGTTTTTGGGTGGCTGGGTGGGGAATGTATCCTCCTGCCTGGAAAAAGGACAGATTAGCCACAGGAGAGTGGCGTTTTTCAAATTCTCCATTATTCTGGTTGGATTTTGCTGCCTCTATTGTAAGGCCTTGACTTACATCTTTTCTTTTTTCTTTTCTCCAGCATTTTGCTTAATTGCAATAAGAGGGCCAGTTTACATAAGCCCCTTTCTCTTTTCTGCATTGCATATGACTCTTTGTTTGCTTGTAGATTTATTTAGGGAGGAGATTTAGAGCAGTCTGGGTAGGATGTTTGAGGTTTTTTTAAAAGAAGGTCCTCTAATGCAATGTTTCTCAACCTTGGCAACTTTAAGGTGTGTAGACTTCAACTCGCAGAATTCCCCAAAATCACCCCAGATCTCCCCAGAAGCTGGCTGGGGAGTTCTGGGAGTTGAAGTCCACACACTTAAAGTTGCCAAGGTTGTGAAATACTGCTCTAATGTGATTGAACATCTCTGGCTTTTGGGTCAGGGTTGCTGGTTTGTGAAAAATGCCTATTTTCTTCTCAGAAAACTGGAATGTTCTACTCTGCCCTACCACAGGCAGCTATGGAGATGGCAGGAATTTGGAGGCACAGTAGTTATCTGGATTACCAGCAGTAGTTATAAATAATTTCATGTATCCCAGATATAATTTCTGCAATTTTTCTTCACAGCATTTTTCTCCTGGACTTTTCATTCTGATAGCTCAATCAACTTGTTTTGCTGCCTGATGAAACTTAGGCTTTATTTAACTATAAAAATAGCAAATACTTACTTTGTGGCATCTTAAAAGCATTTTAAGAAGTCATAGCTGTTTATGGACATTGGTCAGTGTAGTCATCCTTTTGGCATCCAGGAGACAAGTTTTGTGTTTCTTTTCTGGGCCACTGAAGGATGCAGTATTCACAGTGATGTTGTCATAACCAAAGCAGATATTTTGGGGGGTTGTGAGGTTCATTGACTTTGGGGATGTACTAAGCATATCTGGCAACTTACTTGCTCTTTTCCTTCCTACCCAAATTTCCCAGAAAATCACACCATCATTCTTCCATGGTTTGTGCCCAAAATTCAGCAAAGTCATTTCTGGAGGCTCCAGAAACTACAGCAAGGGGGTTTAGAGGTGGTTTACAGCTTATGTGCCAAGCGTTGTTTGCTACAGATGCACCAGTGAAAGGCTGTGGGGTACAATACATCTGTCCATCTTTCAAAGCTGCAACATTCTGCTATGTTAAGTGTAAAACCTTCCCCAGTCTCCAGTGTCTGCTTCGTTACTTAGAAATAAAATTAAGAGGGACCCACCAGCAAAGTTTTATGTATCTGTCATAAGGGTGATCACTAGTATTGAAGATGAACCAGCGCATCAGCGACATGCCTTATGCGCAGCAGTATACCTTTACTCACCTCCTTTGGCATCCAACAGTTTTCCTGCTCTGTTTGGCTGTATTAGTTTTTTATACTTTTAATAAAGCAAAGAGGAAGCTGACCCTGCAATACAAAGCTTCAGCTTCCAGCTTAGTTTAGTTGTTTTATTTTAAGATCTTAAAGACCTAAAAGTAAATCTACACTTAGCTTTGACTGAAAGTTGAGCTTGTATATTTTGTTTAGAGACAGATTTTTCTACGAGCCAAGTTTGGACAATGGTCAAACTGCCATCAATGGCATTTAAATTGTTGTTCTAGTACCAAGCTGTTCAGTGTTAAGATAAACAATCCTCTCTGTTTGGGGTTTGACATTTGGGCATCAGTTTTGGTCTTGTAGAGGTCTTCCTTTTTGGAAAGAGTCCTTCATTATTGAACAGAGGCATGGCTATGGACAGGGCAGAATGGAACAGTCACTATTTTTACCAACACAACTGCCAAGTGGATGAGCTGTTTTGTCTGCTGAGATAGTAAAGCATGACTGAGAAATGGTTGGCCTCAGCTGCTGTTGTGGAAACAGATGTCACAGTAAAATGTCCTGCATAAAACAAAAAGCCAACCAAACACAAATATTATAGTAAGTTGGAAGATTATCTCATGACCTTTCACTAGCAACTAAATAATCCGGTTTTAATCTAATGGCTGAACACTATTGCCATTTTCTTGACAAGTGGCTATTCTTCAAACTTATATTAATCCTGATGAACCAAGCAATGCTGCTGTCAAATCATTGCATTCCAGCTGTATTATTCCTGAATTTATCTAACCTCTTCTTAAAAAGCCATCCAGGCTGGTATCTATCGTTATATTCCATAGCAGTGAATTCCATACTTTGCTTATGCATTTGGTGTTTTTAATCTCCTGCTATTTAGATTAATTTGATAATTCAGATCCATGATCCCTCTCTCCAACATCATCTTTATTTCCCAGAACAACAATTGGTAGCTGCAGCTCAGAACTTAGGCATATGAGTTTAAACCTGTTGGGCCTGAGGAAGCAGACAAGGTCCTTATGACTGTGAGCTCAGCCACCTGCTTACTAGCTCCTTGTCTCTCCTGGTTGGCAAAGGCCTCCTGGGAGGTGATGTGTAGCTGGGTTCTACCAGTGATAAACTCTTCCTTGAGAGAGGGGGTTGTTCCTCTGCCTCTTAAGGAGATGTTGGTTCACCCCCTCAAGACTATTGTTAGACCCAACCATACTGGACAATTTTCAACCAGTATCTAATCTCCCTTTTTAAGAAGGAAGGTTGTTGAAATCATGGTCATGCAACAGCTGCAGCAGATCCTGGAGAAGCAGATTATCTGGACCCCTTTCAGTCAGGTTTCAGATCTAGGTATGAGATGGAAACAGCATTGGTTGCACTTTGGATGATGTCTGGCAGGAGTGGAATGGGGGTAATGCGTCCATCCTCGCTCTACTTGACCTCTCAGTTGCTTTCAATACCATCAACCATGACATTCTTCTGGACCAGCACTGTATTGTGCTGGTTCTCTTCTTTCCAGTTGGTGTTGATTGAGAGTGAGAGATCCCACCCTTGGCCCCTACTGTGTGGGGTCCCACAGGGTTCGGTACTTTCTATGCTCCTGTTTAACATCTAACATGAAGCTGCTGAGTGAAGCCATCTGTCGCCATGGGGTGAGGTACCATCAGTACGCTGTTGTATATCTCTGCCCCTGGCAAATTAAGTGATGCTGTTGATGTCTTGTCTCGGTGTCTGAAGGCTGTGGGGGTTTGGATGGGGAACAATAGGTTTTGGCTCAATCCTGACAAGACTGAGTAGCTTTGGGTTTTGGGGCCTTCAGGATCTGGGAACTTACCATCTTTGGTGCTGGATGGTCTGGCACTGCCCGAACAGACCTTGTGTGCAATCTGGGGGTCCTTCTGGACTCACTCCTGCTAAAAGAGCAGGTGGCAGCCATGGATAGGAGGGCCTTTGCTCAACTTCGTGTTGTGCTCCAGTTGTTCCTGTTCCTGGATTGGGAGGCTCTACTGTCAATGTCTGCTATTTCCATTACAGACAAGACTCTGTCAGAAGTACCTCTCTTCAAGTAAGTAAGGCAGCACAAGTTATAAGAATATGGGCCCAAAACAAAAAAGAAATAGAAAGCAGTTAAGCAATCAAGAATAATTGATTCTAAATGAAATAAAAGGGGGTTATTGCAAAAATAGAATCAGGTATTTGTGATGTTTTAAGACAACAGTGAAAAAGGCCTAGTAAGTTACTTTTAATCCTAAGGGGGGACAGTGCTGTCCTTGAGATGGCAGATAAATTGTGTATGTAGTTCAATTCAGTTCCATTTATACTTTTTTTCAAGAGCCTCATGTCTGAAAGGGGAGGGTAGTATTGCTCTAACCTTTATCTTAAGGACACACTCTTCTCTGTGTTCTTGGTGATTGTGACCATCTGCAAGAACAACACAATCCTGCATCACAGGAGTGACCAAAAGCAAGCACTTGGTAAATGCTGGAGTGGCATCGTAAGAAAGGAATGGCAACAATTTGAAGAGTGGATGAGTTATGTGCCTATCGAGTGTGCATGAGGGAACTGCTTTATTTAGGGATAGGAGAAGGGCCATCCTCTCCCCCACATCAGCATGGCATTTATACTTCTACTAGCATCTGTGAAATATTTTTCTTAAGTTTAAATGCCACATGGAGAATTGGATTTTCTAAGGGATATGTTTTAAGTGAAGAGGAAAAAGGACAGTTAACCACTTCTTCCCAGCCATAATTGCCCTTAGAAGTTGCCCTACATAATAGTTAAATCCCCAAAACAAAAACGTTTTTAGCACGAAAGGACATTCAGCAGGCTGAGAAAAAGATCCAAGGCCCTGCTGAAACAGAGCAGCAGGGCAGAGCAGGGAAGCGTGAAGATCTGAGGTAGCTAGATACACACCCATCAGATTTATTCATACATTTCTGTTAGCACTTACAGCTATTGGCTTGTGGAACCAGCATCTACCTTGTGCTTCAACACACAGTTCCTTTTAAAACATATACTAACTTCATATCAAAATCCTTTAAGATGATCTGCAATAGTTTCAGGATTCTTAGTAGATGTCCAGAAAATTATATATGTTCAACATTTATTAAAAATGATAAATCAAATCATGTTCTGACAAATAGCATACGGCAGTGCCATTAAATCTCAAAACATAAACAACATATATAAAATTTAAAACAATAAGCACCCAAAGATTAGTAGGAGCACGATAATCTTATTAATTTTACTTTTATAGCAAGGACAAAATAATAATTAAAAAAAATAAACTACAAACTGGCAATTCTTGGAGAACTACTGTATTCAGTGTTTCAAACATGCCTGTACTGCATATAAATTAGCTTATAAAAGGCAAGTCAAATCTGAACCTTGACTTAGCTTTATATCTGAAAAGTTAAGCTCAAGTGAAAACTTTAAAATAGCTTCCTTGAAATTCCACAAAACTTTATAGAATGTTAGTACCAATTTTGTGTTTTTACAGAAACCTGTTCATTGGGGCAGGAAATAAAAATATATTGGGATGTAAGGCTCAGGTAAAGTTAAATTTGGTCTATAGATATTTTTGCATGAACATTTTGTTGATAAGAGAGAGAAATAAAAACAAAGTCCATCGGAATAATTATAAATAACTAGAACAACTTCCAGAATGTTTTCTAGGCATGTTGATCTGGTACATCAATCCTGAGGACTCTTACTTTTGATTTATAATGATATTCTTTCAAATACAACTTTACAGATGGAGGAATAGGAAGGGCATTTATGCCATCGTAAGTTGTAGAGTTACAAATAACTGTCCTGCATAGATGTTGAAGGGAAAAAGGGAAAGTTCTGTTTAAGGGAGTAGAGAGAAGTGGCTCAAAGAACATACAAGAGCTTGGATCTTTATAATGTTCTAAGAGTCCAGTAATGTCAGGAGAATGGAAGACACATGGATCATGAGCATCAAAACTGAAGTTGTGATTCCACTGTTCAATCCTGGCATGAAGGGAACGACTGTAACGCCTAAAACTAACAGAAAATAAGTAATCCTCCTGGGCAGAATCACGTAACAAAAAAGTCCCCTCTGGCTTTCCATCTAAAAGTGCTTCTGCAGCATATTTATCCATCACTCCCCAGTAGCATGGGTTATTATTGATCTGAAGGAGGTCAGGGACAAGACAATGAACGTAATCAATCTGAGTGTGATATCTGAGAGGCATCTGCAGCTGAAGCAGTTCATCATCTGTTTCCCACCGTGGCTTGTTTCTCTTCCTAGAGCTAGTGCAAAGTGTCACCACTTCATCATCAGAGTCCATGTCACTTTCCTCTCTGCTGCTCTTTAGCTGCTTACCTGTGGCAGATTCATCTCGAGGATCACATGGACAGGAAGCATTATCAATAACACTACTTGCCTGCAAAACAGCAGAGTCTTGTTCATCTGCAGTCTCAATCTCCCTCAGTTCTTCATCTTTCCCTTCACCTTTTGATGAGCCCGTACTTAGCCAACTTTCAGATTTTTGTTTTATAGGGGCAGTGTGCCGCTTGATTAAATGCCATCGAAATGCTAGCTCAGATCGTGGTGGAAAAGGGCACTTGTCCAGCATAAGCTCACTGATATGTATTTTTCTCTTTGAGGAAAGCCCTGAAGAATGCCGAGTGGTACAACTCTTTATGGGGAAACATTGTCCCATTGCATCCTGCAGTTTCTGTTTAAAAGAACGGCCTAAGAACCTGTGACCACATGCATGTTCCAATTCCATTTCAGCTGAGGAGCAGCTGTGTTTCCTCTCCTGATTCCTTAGACTTAATGTAGGTTTTCCTGAAGTGCTTGCCATTTCAGCATTAGAACTGTTCTCATTCTTTTTTGTCCAGGAAAGCTTCTTTCCACTCCATACATATCCGTCCTTTCTGTCTGCACTCCTACTCCGACAGATTTTAGGTCTCACATCTGTGTTTTTAGGCTTCCTTTCTTTATTTTCTGCCATGTTTTAATGTTACACACTTCATAAAGGTTCCAGAACCAATGTTGCCAAAATCCTTCGTCCTCAGTGACTATCACAGAAAGCACCCCTCATGTGTTCTGAGGCTGTATCTATGAAAATAGAAAAAAGAGCACTCAACATATTTATTTCTCACATTTCTATACTACCAGAATCTGAAGGCTGTTTACAAGAATAAAAAGGGCATAGCAGAGATTAAAAACACAGTGCGAATTCTGTTAAAAAGATCAGATAATCACTTTAGCATCAGATAGTGCCAACTCATATAGGCAACATCAACTTTTAAACTCCTTCAGAATAATCTGACCACCTTCTGGAATAAAGTCAGGATTGTCACTGGTCTGACATTTTGGGGAGGAGGCTGTTTTATAGGGGTAGGGCACCACTCAAAAACATTGTCCCCAGGCCACCGCTGATCTTATCTCATGTGGAGTGGGGACCCACAATATTCTGACATGGAATGAGTATATGTGATGGGTCAGTTGTACCAGGGGGAAGGTGGTCTTGGAAGTACCTAGGAGCCAACTTATTTAGAGCTTTAAGAGTTAAACCCAACACTCTGAAGTAAACCTAGAAGCCTATAGGCAACTACAGCAATGCCTGAAATATAGGTGTAACTTAGCAGTAACAGTTCTCACCTGTCAGCATGTGGGTCAAAAGCAGAATACAGTGCACAGACTGCAGCATCTGAATAATCTTGAAAGGTAGCTTTATAGAGAGTATATCACAGTAGTCTACAGAAATAGCAATGAGATCACTAATGGCCATTACCAGGTCCTTTCTAGATAGGGCCACTAATCGTGCACCAGCCAGAGTTGGACCAAAAGCCATCTTGCACATGGTCTCCACCTGCCCATCAAGCAGTTACCATGAGACTATGAGAAAATCCAAGTCATGGACCTGCCCCTTCAAGGCGAGTGCTACCCTATCCAGAGTAACCACCAAAGTAGATAAGGAAACAGATGATCTCTGGACAAACAATAAGTCCTCCTTGTTTGGGTTCAGCCTCAATTTCTTTCATCCCTTCCAGCCCCACAAACCTCCAGTAACAGTCAAGACCTCAACAGCATCTCTGGCTCAGTGATATATAATTGGGTATCATTAGCATACTGGTAATACCGCACTATAGACTGATGGATTGTTGAGGTTTTCCTACTAATAGATTAAGACTGCTATTGTAACAAATCATTTTGGCCAGGTGAAGGGGTTGCATTTGATTGTTTCCTCTCACGTGCTTCATGCAAAATAGCCTGGGGGGAGGACCTGCCCGGACTTGTCTTCTCACTTCTCTTTTTCTCTCTGCCGGCATGTAGCAAGCCAGGTAGCTCTCAATGAGAGCTAAGTCCTTTAAATATGTTTTTTGCTTTTGTTTTTGCTTTCTGTAAATAAATTATTTTTATAGAAATGCTTGGTGTGTGACTTTTTTGACCTCTCCTGGGCTAAAGGCTTTCCCAGCATCTGCAACAGGTTATGGGCCCAGTAAACAACGCAGTAAAACCCAGAGAGAAAAGAGAGATCAACTCCACACCTCATGCACAATTTAAAGGCAGGTAGCAAAGACCTGTGAAGATTTTCTTTGGAGCCACCTGGAGATTTTCCAGCAACTGCCGGTCTGCAGGACAAAGAAGCTAGCTGAGGTGACTTGCAAAAGAAGGAAGAAGCCATGGCTACCTCCCAGCCCTCAGCGATGCCTCTGGAGCGCCTATCAGAGACCAACTATTTGAATTGGGCCCTGAAGATGGAAATGTATCTTCGCAGAGAGGATCTTTGGCTGCCAATTGGTGAGCAAACCCCCCAAAATCCCAGTGCTGAATGGCTGAGACAGGATGAGCGGGCTAGAGCCACCATTATCTTGGGAGTTGAGGACAATCAGCTAGTCCACGTGCGAGGCATGCAGTCTGCAAAGCAACTTTGGGACGCTTTGAGAGACTTATATGTAAAGGCAACAGCAGGGAGTAAAGTTACTCTGACGAAAAAGCTGTACAGAGCCTACCTTGCAGAAGGAGATAGCCTTCCTGAGCACCTGCATTTTATTCAGCAGCTGTTTGTTGAGTTGCAGGAGAGAGGAATGGAATTTACACCTCTCACAAAATCCTATATCCTCCTGTCCTCACTGAATGCAACGTGGGACACGCTGATTTGTACCCTGGAGGCTATGCCTGAAGCAGACCTCACCCCATCGTATGTTACACAGCGCTTACTCGCTGAATGGGAGAAGAGAGAGGAAAGATCCCCCCCCATCTCTTCTGGAAAGCTGCAAGACCAGAAAATGAGGGAAAAGAAGGGAAAGGAACCTGAGGCCACAGCGCTAGCAAGCCAGCGATGCTTCACTTGTGGTTCAGCTGGACATTTGCAAAGAGACTGTGCCATGAGACCCAAGAGTAGAAAGACAGAGCAGAAGAACACAAGGGCAACACAGAAGAAGGCTCTACAGACAACCCAAATTGCACAGGTTGCTGAGAAGGGTAATTCTGATGTATGGGTGTTAGATTCTGGGGCCAGTTGTCATTTATGTAATTGTAAAAGCTCTTTTGTGTCACTGTCTAAAACTGAAAGACAAAGTGTATCTTTGGCTGATGGGTCTGTGACCAAAATTATGGGACAAGGTGACTTGTATTTATCCTGCTTAGGAGAAACTGTAAAAGGTGTGTTGTATGTGCCAAATTTACAATCAAACCTTTTATCTGTGGCACAATTGGCTGCAACAAGGTATATCATAACATTTAAGAAAAATGGTTGTGAGATACGTAAAAATGGGAAATTGTGTGCTACTGGTATGTTAAAAGACTCCTTGTACATTGTGCAAAATGCAAGGAAGCCAAGCTGCAAGGCTGCAGTTGGCAACACACCATATCATGACCAATGTGTACACCTGATGCACAGGAGATTTGGTCATGCTAATATCAAGTATATAGCACAAATGCCACAGCTGTGTGCTGACCTAAAGATAAAACCCTGTGATAAATACTTAGATTGTGTAGTTTGCAAAGAATGCAAAACACTAAAAGCTCCTGTGAGTAAGCACAGTGACAGAGTTACAACTAGACCTTTGGAAATTGTACACTCTGATATTATTGGTCCTTTTGCTCCAAGTCTTGGACAAGCAAGGTATGCAATGACCATCATTGATGATTTCTCAAGATACACATTTATCTACATCTTAAAACATAAAGATGAGGCATTTGAGAAATTTAAAGGTTTTGTGACATGGGCAAGGCCTGTATCTGCACTCCAATGTGATAGAGGAGGAGAATACCTTTCTCACAAATTCAGAAGGTTCCTAGTGGAAAAAGGGATAGAACAAATTCTTTCTAACCTGTACACCCCTCAGCAAAATGGTGTTGCTGAAAGAAAGGGCAGAACCTTGCAAAATGCGATGGAATGCATGTTAAAAGATTCACGATTATGTTTTAAGTTCTGGGGAGAAGCTTTATCGACTGCTTGTTATGTTCAGAACAGGTTGTATAACTCTATGATTCAGGACACTCCATTCCATTTGTTTTATGGTGTGAAACCAAAGGTAAGCCATCTTAGAGTGTTTGGTAGCACTGCATGGGTTCACATTCCAAAACAGCAGAGAAGGAAAGGAGGCCCCACAACAAAGAAAGCCATCTTTGTTGGCTATGAACAAAGCCAGAGGAGCTACAGGTTCATAATGGGAGAGAAATTAATAATTAGCAAAAGCGCTTCTTTTGCTGAACAAAACTGGGGGAGATTAAATTCTAGCTCTCCAGTTGAACTGACCACCACAAGAGAACAGCAAGGACTTGCTGATGGTGATCTTTTGCCTGATGAGGACATTAAATCAGAAAAGCAAACTGAAGATCTGTCTGATGAGACAGATGCTTCTCAGGAAAGTGATAGGAGTCAAAATTTAAGCCCTGTATTACCTCGCAGATCTCAGAGGAGTAATAAAGGCGTTCCTCCATCACGTTTTCAGGCTGAAACAGTAAAGGCTTTTCACATATTCACAGAACCTGAGTCTTTAGAACAAGTGAATGCTTTACCACCTGAGATTGCACAAAATTGGCATTCTGCCATGCAACAGGAATTAGCATCCTTGAAGGAAAATAAAACATGGAAACTGGTAAATCTACCTCCCAATGAACACTGTCTGGGTTGTAGGTGGGTTTTTCAAACTGAAAAGGGATGCTGATGGCAAAATCCAAAAATATAAAGCAAGGTTGGTTGCAAAAGGGTTCACTCAAAGGAAAGATTTAGACTTTGACAAGACTTTTGCACCAGTTACTAAAGGTGAATCAATTAGATTACTGTTAAAAGTTGCTGCACTCAAGGGAATGTCAGTTAACCACTATGACATTCAAACTGCATTTCTCTATGGTGATTTAGACCACAGATTATACATGCAGCAACCCCCTGGCTATGAAAAAGGGAAGAATCTAGTCTGTGAACTGCAGAAGTCAATCTATGGGTTAAAACAAGCTGCTAGATCCTGGAACCAAAAAGTAGATGAAAAACTGCAGAATTTTGGTTTTGAAAAAGGAAAAGCAGATCCCTGTGTATATATGAAGAAGGACAAACAAGGCTGTATGTATCTGTGCATTTATGTTGATGATTTGCTGCTATTCACATCAACAGAAAAACAAAGGCTTGATTTTGAAGCCTGCATGAAAAGCCATTTCATATTAAAAAGCCTTGGAGTTGTGACCAATTACCTAGGTTTGAAAAAAACACAGGAAGAAAAATGGTAACTTTCTGTTAAACCAAAGGGGAGATAATGGTAATGTGAATGGAAAGACATATAAAGGTGTCAGAGAAGATTGGTTATGCATCTTAATCTGTAGTGTAAAAAGGGGAGTGTTGAGGTTTTCCTACTAATAGATTAAGACTGCTATTGTAACAAATCATTTTGGCCAGGTGAAGGGGTTGCATTTGATTGTTTCCTCTCACGTGCTTCATGCAAAATAGCCTGGGGGGAGGACCTGCCTGGACTTGTCTTCTCACTTCTCTTTTTCTCTCTGCCGGCATGTAGCAAGCCAGGTAGCTCTCAATGAGAGCTAAGTCCTTTAAATATGTTTTTTGCTTTTGTTTTTGCTTTCTGTAAATAAATTATTTTTATAGAAATGCTTGGTGTGTGACTTTTTTGACCTCTCCTGGGCTAAAGGCTTTCCCAGCATCTGCAACATGGATGACCTCTCCCAGCAGCCTCATAGAGATGCTAAACAGCAGAAGTGAGAGAATCGAACACCCACAGAACCAGCCTTTCCTCCCCCACTACCACTGATCAAAACCACTCTCTTAGGAGGAGGAAAATCACTATAAAACACCAGCACCAATCCTGAAACCACCCAGGCTAGCAAAATTCCATGGTCAGTGACACCCAAAACCACTGAGAGGACAAAAGTACATTCCTGTCATCCAGGTCATGACAAAGCTTTTCTACTAGAGTGACCAATGTTGTCTCAGTTCCATGCCTAGGCCTGAATCCTAACTAAAATGGGTACAGATAAGCTGCTTCTTCTCAAGCAGTCTGCAACTGGAGCCACACCTTCTTTTCAACCACCTTAGTTGGAATAGGAACATTGGAGACTAGACAATAATTACCCAAGATTTTGGGGTCTAGGGGAGCCCCCTTCCGAAAGGGGAACACTAGTGTCTTGTTACAGACAACTGGGATAACCTCATCCACCAAAGGAATGTTGCCAGTCTCCTGGACCCAACTATTGTTTCCCCCCTCTGGCCATCTGAAAGAGCCAGGAAGGACATGGATCTATAGGTGGTAGAGCTCATGCCACAAAGCCTTATATTTGCTTCATCAAAGTCTATAAGCCAGAATGAATCCCAGTAACATAACAAGATGTTGCCAGTCATCACTTCATACCCCACTGATGAGGAATCAAGATTCTGGTGAATTTGAGCAACTTTATCAGCAAAACATTGTACAATATCCTCAGAGCAGCCAGATAGTAAATGGTCTTGCTCATTCCCCCTGTTCATTAGTAACTTTAAATAGGACATCTGGACAACAATATGATGATGAAGTAAGGGGGGAGAAGAATGCTTCACCACCCTTATCACCATGGTACTGGATTGCACATGAGCTCTTACCTATGTTCAGTTAAGTTCATGATTAGTTGTCTATCAAAATATATATGAGAGACAGAGCAGTCCTGCTTCCTGCACATCGTTAGGCTGCCACAAGCATGAAGCATTACAGCCAGAATATTCTAGCCCTTTCCAAGGAATATTCTAGGCCAACACGAGGAAAATCTGGTGGTTTATCCTTCTCTAAACGTCAATCTACTTCAAAGAAAAGAATATTTTTCGAGAGATTTTGAAGGACAGCTTCAAAGCTGCAATGTTGTGTGTGGTTCTAGCAACGTGGGAGTGATTCTGTAGAAAAGGAAAGGCTATACAGTAAAACTTTAATAAGGCAAATGAGATTGAATTTGGTCAATTAAATTCAAACGTATATACTAAAGATAATTTTTCCCCACGATTATATGCTTTTCTCCCATTTAATTGATCTCTTACAGTGATAATCGTAAGGCAATATATGTGCTGGAGAAAGCGGGCACCAATTCACCTCTACACCATTCAGGCCACCATTCTAATATTGCTTCCTCCAAAGTTATGCCTCTGATTTCAGGGGCTCTTTCCAAGGTGTTCTAACTAATGCAGCGTATTTTAATTTCCCTGAATAGTCTACATGAATTGAAATGAGACTTGCAGGCCTATACTATGCATTTTACATTCAGTAATGATTGCTCCAGGAAAAATGTATATATGAATGAAGTCTTGGAACGTCGGACTAAAGGGCCTTAGTGAACCCTCAGCTGTAACATCAGTATTCATCTTTAAAAATGGGATTTAAGGACTAGAAACAGGAAGCCCCATTTTTTTAATTAGATGGTGGACTCTATAAGCAGAAAAGCTGTCCCAACAGAAATGAAATTTTGCTCATAGAGCCAGCACACTAAAGGCAGATCCTTTCTCTATGGAATGGAAAATATTAGCATTTTGTGTGTTCTACTTTGAAACATTCATAGCCACTAGTTTATTTTCTTAATAAAACATTGGTAGAACCTTGGACTCACTCCTCATCTTTTAGGGCTTTCAGATAAATGGATCTGTGAGTGATGATGTTCTGAATCACAACTAATAGAATTCTAATTTAATTAGCTTTCCAGAGCTTCCTCCATTAACATGTTAAGACAAACAAATTGTAGATTAATTTAACCTCCATTCCTGGGAAAAGACTATTTTCCATTTCCTTTGCCTGCCCTTTGGACAAATGCCATATTCAGGCCAGTGAACCATTCAACAGCAAAAAAAAGAGAGAGTGAGAGAGAGAGAGAGAGAGAGAGAGAGAGAGAAAGTAGGTCAAGGAATAAAACATAATCAAAGATTCATGTAATGCTTCTTACAATACTAGTTCACATAAGCATAATGTTAAGAGATGCTATTTTGTGCTGACACTTTCAGGTCATTAAGACAGAAACTAATTAAAATATGTCACAGATTGGGTATTCTAGTCATTTGCTTTTCAAACTGGGCTTTTAAAAGGGTATCCCCAAGGCACTTGAAGCACCTAGGCTTTACATCCTGAAAAGGATTATAAAAAAAATAACTTGTTTTACTAAAAGCAATTTTATAAGACCATGATGTATGGAAATGCTCTTAAGGAACGGCAGAGGAAAGAAATGACATTACAAAAAGTAAGATTCCCTCAAGGTCTAGTTCATGCCTTTGTTTGCCTTAGTTATTCTTTTGTGCATTAGTGTTTTCAGAATGGAATTCAGGCACACAACCTTTTTAAAATGCGTCGTAACAGCATCTGAATCAGTGAGGCCACTTTACGAAGACTGTAGTTTTGAAAAGCATCTTTAAATGTAAGCTTATTATGCCTTAAATCCACAGGAAGAAAGCCACAATGGAAGAAGCTATACTTTTGCCTGAGAATCAGGATCAGGATATTAACTGTTCCTCAGAGCTTGCAAGATATGGAAACACTATAGGATGGGAGAAAGAGAGAGAATATAAAAAGCCAAAGTCAAGTAATCCAGTCATGTACCCTTGCCCTGAGTTCTTTCCAAATCCACTTGAGGCTCATCCAGCCCAGTGAAGCACATCTGAAGCCGCAGGGGGATCAAGTAGGATACACCTGAACCAAGGGATTTGAATGGGTTCAGCACACTGATCGGTAGTGTAATTTAGCACAGAAAGAGTTTCATCTGAGCCTGATGTCTTCTTACAAGTTGCCTGGTTTACCATGTTGTGCGCTGGTCAAGTATTTTAAATACCCTTGAAGCCTCTGTCTCATTCATCAGATTCAAGTCTAGTGAAGAAAAATGAATGAAAGCTGTTCAAACTTGCATACAAGAGTTCAGATCAGGGAGGTGGAGGCTTGTTAAAGAAGCTTTTCCTAACCTTTTTGCCAACTATGCATCGAACTGCAGACAATACTACAAGAAAGCTGTAAACTTGATTCACCAAAGGTGAAACACTATTAATCATCACTTGAAAATAAACTTCTGTGGAACAAGGATTAGCAGCCAAAAGCAATTTGTATATTCAAGCAACCACTGAGCCTTCACATAATTGTATGTCTTTGCTGCTTTTTAATACTAAATGAACAAGGTAGAGAAGCATGCAGAACATGGCTTTTGGATTTTGTTCCCAGCCCTTCACCAGCAATGGCAATAGGAGGCATCTGTATTTTCCTCTGTGTATTCAAGGAATGTGATCTTTGTGTGTTTTTGGTCTCCCCTTGTGTTGCATCTGTACATGTGTATATTGGGAAGCACAAGCAGGCTACATATGCTGTGCTTTGGTCATTGGTGGGTGAATGGAGAGGCACCTGGCACCATTCTGAGTCCTCCTAAATTGCTTCTCCCTTAAGGAGGCATGGGGGAAGGAGCCCACTTCCAAACTCTTTTTTTTTTTTGCTGACTTCTCCCTAACACCAAATTTGGTCCTATTATGTTCAGTTTTTGGACACTTATCCTGCTTATGGACAGAGCACTGAGCCCCTGGACATAATTTGAGGTCCACACATCTTAATTTCAACAAAGGATCGTTACCTTGTCGTGGTGCTGGAGCTTGAGCACCTCAATGATGCCATGAGCTAAACCGTGAAGGGCCACCCAAGACGGGAAGGTCATGACAGAGAGGTCAGACTAAATGCGATCCCTGGGGAAGGTAAAGGCAACCCACCCCAGTATTCTTGTCGTGAAAACTCAGTGGATCAGTACAACCAGAGATACGTCGGTATACCATCGGAAGATGAGACTCCCAGGTCGGAAGATGGTCGAAATGCTACTGGGGAGGAACAGAGGATGAGTTCAACTAGCCCCAGATGTGATGACGCAGCTAGCTCAAAGCCGAAAGGACGGCTAGCGGCTGATGGTGCTGGTGGTGAACGGCAAATTCGATGTTCTAAGGATCAACACACCATTGGAACCTGGAATGTAAGATCTATGAGCCAGGGCAAATTGGATGTGGTTATTGGTGAGATGTCAAGATTAAAGATAGACATTTTGGGCGTCAGTGAACTGAAGTGGACTGGAATGGGCCACTTCACATCAAATCACCACCAAATCTACTACTGTGGACAAGAGGACCACAGAAGAAATGGAGTAGCCTTCCTAATTAATAGTAAAGTGGCTAAAGCAGTGCTTGGATACAATCCAAAAAATGATAGAATGATCTCAATTCAAATTCAGGGCAAGCCATCTAACATCACAGTGATCCAAATATACGCCCCAACCACAGATGCTGAAGAAGCTGAAGTAGAGCAGTTCTATGAGGATCTGCAGCACCTACTGGACAACACGCCTAAAAGAGATGTTATTTTCATCACGGGAGACTGGAATGCTAAGGTGGGCAGTCAAATGACACCTGGAATTACAGGTAAGCATGGCCTGGGAGAACAAAATGAAGCAGGACATAGGCTGATAGAATTTTGCCAAGACAACTCAATGTGCATAACAAACACTCTCTTCCAGCAACCGAAGAGACGGCTTTATACATGGACTTCCCCAGATGGACAACACCGAAACCAGATTGACTACATCCTTTGCAGCCAAAGGTGGCGGACATCTATAAAGTCAGTAAAAACAAGACCTGGAGCTGACTGTAGTTCAGATCACGAACTTCTTCTTGCACAATTTAGGATCAGACTAAAGAGATTAGGGAAGACCCACAGATCAGCTAGAAATGAGCTCACTAATATTCCTAAGGAATATGCAGTGGAGGTGAAGAATAGATTTAAGGGACTGGACTTAGTAGACAGGGTCCCAGAAGAACTATGGACAGAACATTGTTCAAGAGGCGGCAACAAAATACATCCCAAAGAAAGAGAAAACCAAGAAGGCAAAATGGCTGTCTGCTGAGACACTAGAAGTAGTCCAAGAAAGAAGGAAAGCAAAAGGCAACAGTGATAGGGGGAGATATGCCCAATTAAATGCAAAATTCCAGAGGTTAGCCAGAAGAGATAAGGAATTATTTTTAAACAAGCAATGCACGGAAGTGGAAGAAGACAATAGAATAGGAAGGACAAGAGACCTCTTCCAGAAAATTAGAAACATCGGAGGTAAATTCCAGGCAAAAATGGGTATGATCAAAAACAAAGATGGCAAGGACCTAACAGAAGAAGAAGAGATCAAGAAAAGGTGGCAAGAATATACAGAAGACCTGTATAGGAAGGATAACAATATCGGGGATAGCTTTGACGGTGTGGTCGGTGAGCTAGAGCCAGACATCCTGAAGAGTGAGGTTGAGTGGGCCTTAAGAAGCATTGCTAATAACAAGGCAGCAGGAGACGACGGCATCCCAGCTGAACTGTTCAAAATCTTGCAAGATGATGCTGTCAAGGTAATGCATGCTATATGCCAGCAAATTTGGAAAAAACAAGAATGGCCATCAGATTGGAAAAAAACAACTTATATCCCCATACCAAAAAAGGGAAACACTAAAGAATGTTCAAACTATCGAACAATGGCACTCATTTCACATGCCAGTAAGGTAATGCTCAAGATCCTGCAAGGCAGACTTCAGCAATTCATGGAGCGAGAATTGCCAGACGTACAAGCTGGGTTTAGAAAAGGCAGAGGAACTAGGGACCAAATTGCCAATATCCGCTGGATAATGGAAAAAGCCAGGGAGTTTCAGAAAAACATCTATTTCTGTTTTATTGACTATTCTAAAGCCTTTGACTGTGTGGACCATAACAAATTGTGGCAAGTTCTTAGTGGTATGGGGATACCAAGTCATCTTGTCTGCCTCCTGAAGAATCTGTATAACGACCAAGTAGCAACAGTAAGAACAGACCACAGAACAACGGACTGGTTTAAGATTGGGAAAGGAGTACAGCAGGGCTGTATACTCTCACCCTACCTATTCAACTTGTATGCAGAACACATCATGCGACAAGCTGGGCTTGAGGAATCCAAGGCTGGAGTTAAAATCTCTGGAAGAAACATTAACAATCTCAGATATGCAGATGATACCACTTTGATGGCTGAAAGCGAAGAGGAACTGAGGAGCCTTATGATGAAGGTGAAAGAAGAAAGTGCAAAAGCTGGCTTGCAGCTAAACCTCAAAAAAACCAAGATTACGGCAACCAGCTTGATTGATAACTGGCAAATAGACGGAGAAAATGTAGAAGCAGTCAAAGACTTTGTATTTCTAGGTGCGAAGATTACTGCAGATGCTGACTGCAGTCAGGAAATCAGAAGACGCTTAATCCTTGGGAGAAGAGCAATGACCAATCTCGATAAAATAGTTAAGAGCAGAGACATCACACTGACAACAAAGGTCCGCATAGTTAAAGCAATGGTGTTCCCCGTAGTAACATATGGCTGCGAGAGCTGGACCATAAGGAAGACTGAGAGAAGGAAGATCGATGCTTTTGAACTGTGGTGTTGGAGGAAAATTCTGAGAGTGTCTTGGACTGCAAGAAGATCAAACCAGTCCATCCTCCAGGAAATAAAGCCAGACTGCTCACTGGAGGGAATGATATTAAAGGCAAAACTGAAATACTTTGGCCACATAATGAGAAGACAGGACACCCTGGAGAAGATGCTGATGCTAGGGAGAGTGGAGGGCAAAAGGAAGAGGGGCCGACCAAGGGCAAGGTGGATGGATGATATTCTAGAGGTGACGGACTCGTCCCTGGGGGAGCTGGGGGTGTTGACGACCAACAGGAAGCTCCGGCATGGGCTGGTCCATGAAGTCACGAAGAGTTGGAAGCGACTAAATGAATAAACAACAACACACATCTTAAAGTTTCCAAATTTGAAAAACACTGCTTTAAAGTAATGCAAAATTTTGTTAACCGCCCAGAGTCCCTCGTATGAGGGAGATGGGTGGCGATAAAAATACGTTAAATAAATTAAAAAATGTCCTTGAGTCAAGCTTGATTCCTTACAGGTGCAAATGACAAAACATGTGTTGCGACACTGCAACGCAAACCGATGTTGGGACACAGGTATGAAAGGCGATTTACACTGCAATGCATGTTTAGTCATTTCTTTGTCACTCTGGGTTGGGCTGGATGTCTATGATAATATAGTTTTCTTGGCAGATCAATATAGTTTTCTTGGCAGCAGTATAGAAGTGGTTTGTCACTGCCTTCTTCCAGGATGTTTGTTTTACTTCCAATCTAGTCTACAGTTCTGGGATTTCCTTATGGTCTTTCATCCAAATATCTAAGTTTGACACTTAGTTTTTTTTTTTTAGGATTAATGAAAGTTAGTTAGCTGTTACCTGCTGCAGGCAAACATTTTTCACTGATACTAAAATATCTTAGTAGGTTCCACTATATTTGGGGGGAAGTAATTAAAACACAATTATCCTATGCATGTTTTTATTACTCTTATATCCTGTACTTCCAGGTGGAGCACATGGTGTGGGTCTCCTAATTTTTATCCTAGAAATGAGATAGGTTGGTCTGAGATAGTAAGTGGTTGTCTTTCTCAAGATTAACAAAGGTTCAGCCCAACCACAAACTGGTGCCTTAGAATGCAACTCACCTGGTCCTGGATTTAAACTGTTACATTAAAGAGATATTTTTTACCAGGATTCTATCACTCTCAAGCTTCAATCCTGCCCCTTTACCTTGCTCTTCATAATTTGCTGGTAGAATATATACTTTTTTGTTGGAAACAAATCAGAAAAGGAGTTGAGTAGTGCTGCCTTTTCTTTGCCATCTCTTATCATCTGCTATCTTCATTGAATAGCTGGCATTCTGATTCTTTTCCAGTTATTTTGAACATATATAAAGATGTTCTTTTTGTTATTCTTGACGTCCTTTCTAAGTCATCTTATTCTAAGCTTTCACTTTCTAGAACTATAGTGTTAGATGACCTGCCAGTACTCTCCCTTTATGACTGGGCCTCTTTCCACTTACGTGTGTCCTTTTTTTCCCCTTTCAAATTGAAAACAATTGCAAGGGTTACTCCCAAAACACCAAACTATTCAAAGACAGAATAGAGAGGATCGTCTCTCTAATTTTTGTATTTCACAACCAATCCTCAGCTTAATATTTTTTCTGATCAGGGGGGATACTTTGTCTAAAGCTTTGGACTGCACTGTCTATACCACTGCAGATTTATTGAAACATAACACCTTTATCTTTTTGGGTAAGAGAAACCACAAAGCAAAAGAAATAAAAATATCCTGTCTCAACAGTTAACGCTGTTATATTAGTTCAGTGATTCTCAAACTGTAGGTTGTGACCTCCCAGGGAGTTGTGAGCAATTTAGAGGATTTTGTTTATTCGTTTAGTCACTTCCGACTCTTTGTGACTTCATGGGCCAGCCCATGCCAGAGCTTCCTGTCGGTCGTCAACACCCCCAGCTCCCCCAGGGACGAATCCATCACCTCTAGAATATCATCCATCCACCTTGCCCTTGGTCGGCCCCTCTTCCTTTCGCCCTCCACTCTCCCTAGCATCAGCATCTTCTCCAGGGTGTCCTGTCTTCTCATTATGTGGACAAAGTATTTCAGTTTTGCCTTTAATACCATTCCCTCCAGTGAGCAGTCTGGCTTTATTTCCTGCAGGATGGACTGGTTTGATCTTCTTGCAGTCCAAGGCACTCTCAGAATTTTCCTCCAACACCACAGTTCAAAAGCATCGATCTTCCTTCTCTCAGCCTTCCTTATGGTCCAGCTCTCGCAGCCATATGTTACTACGGGGAACACCATTGCTTTAACTATGCGGACCTTTGTTGTCAGTGTGATGTCTCTGCTCTTAACTATTTTATCGAGATTGGTCATTGCTCTTCTCCCAAGGATTAAGCGTCTTCTGATTTCCTGACTGCAGTCAGCATCTGCAGTAATCTTCGCACCTAGAAATACAAAGTCTTTGACTGCTTCTACATTTTCTCCCTCTATTTGCCAGTTATCAATCAAGCTGGTTGCCATAATCTTGGTTTTTTTGAGGTTTAGCTGCAAGCCAGCTTTTGCACTTTCTTCTTTCACCTTCATCATAAGGCTCCTCAGTTCCTCTTTGCTTTCAGCCATCAAAGTGGTATCATCTGCATATCTGAGATTGTTAATGTTTCTTCCAGTGATTTTAACTCCAGCCTTGGATTCCTCAAGCCCAGCACGTCGCATGATGTGTTCTGTGTACAAGTTGAATAGGTAGGGTGAGAGTATACAGCCCTGCCATACTCCTTTCCCAATCTTAAACCAGTCCATTGTTCTGTGGTCTGTTCTTACTGTTGCTACTTGGTCGTTATACAGATTCCTCAGGAGCCATACAAGATGACTTGGTATCCCCATACCACTAAGAACTTCCCACAATTTGTTATGGGCCACACAGTCAAAGGCTTTAGAATAGTCAATAATTTAGAGGATAGTCACAGCTAAAAAAGAAATGACTTTGGCATGGTAATCAAATTTAGGCTTTTGACTATTACTAAGCTTATGAATTGGCTTTCACCTTCCTTTTCTTGTGAACCTGTTAGCAATATTGTTTCTTGAAAGTATTATGTATGTTACAGAACATTACTTTGAAATAAAGTTTTTAAATATTTGCATATCTATTTATTCTACAAAATTTTTAAATCAATCAATTAAGATCCTTTGTTAAATAAAAAATGTCAGTTGTTCGTACTTTCCTTTGATTAAAGTATAATGTATTTTGTGAAAATAGTAATAAATAAGTTAGTTTGGTGTAGTGGCTAAGGCACCAGGCTAAAAACTGGGAGACCATGAGTTCTAGTCCCACGTTAGGACAAAGCCAGCTGGGTGACCTTGGGCCAGTCACTTTCTCTCGGCTCTAGGAAGGAGGCAATGGCAAACTACTTCTGAAAAACCTTGCCAAGAAAACTGCAAGAACTTGTTCAGGCAGTCTCCAAGAATTGGACACAATTGAACGGATTAAAAAAAAAATCATTGACACAGACCACATATAATTTGGGCTTGGCTTCTAGAAATATTTGTGTTTCAGACATTTCTGTGGTGTGGTATGCAGTAGTATGTCCATAGATTTGGAGTGTCTGTAAAAATGTATGTGTTAGTGACGTTCAGGTTTTATTTATTTTAAATATCTGTAAGGCTCTATCATGGTTTTATCTGACAAACAGATTATCACACAAATTCATTCATCGTTTAAGGGGGTCAAAGTATTACAGAGTTTGAGAACACCTCTTTTGGTTTTTAGAAGAATTAAAACAATTCTCCACATAATTGAAATCAGAGATTTGGGTTTTCCCAAATAAGTTTGTCTATATTTTAGAAAAACAGCGGGTTCAAAATAGTCCTTTCCACATTCCTCCCTCTCTCAGCCCAACTATTCCTCTTTTATTAAACCGATTGAGATGATAAAAGAACAAAGCTGTTCTGTTTAATTAACCTATTCTCATCATCATGTGTGTTTACCAATCATAATATTGCTGCTGAGAGACATTCCTCTTCCCTGACTTAATCATTTAGGGTTTATGCACAATCACTCAGTCAGTGATTGAGCAAGACAAAAGGACTCTTTATTAAATGTTATGTTTAAGCAGCACCATGTTGAGCTGAAGGAACCTAATAATAGATTTAAAACAATAAATAAGTCCACAATACACAGTTAAATAATCTTATGCATGCAAATACAAGATACAAATTGGGAATATAACCATATCAACATAAAGTCTAATTACATTTTGACAAACAGTCTGATGACAACAGACAGACAAAAATCCAATTCAAATTGATTCAAAAGAAGCACTCACATAAATTGTATTCCTACAGATTTACTTAAGTCCATATTCATTTTTGTTCTCCTTCCCATCAGTTTCACCCTCCCTAACTATGCTTCATAATCTATAGACATTTAAACTAAATACACATAGCTTTATGTCAGTTAATGCCAACAAAACAAATTAAAATGAAAGGCAGCCTAGTTATTAAGTATCTTTTCACCCAGAGGGCAGTATTAATGGAATGAGCCATTTGGTAAGTCAAGATATGGCATCTGCTTTATTTTAACAGAAAACTAGCAGAGGTGATACAGGCAGACCATCTCAGTTAAAAGGAGACTTGCATCTTCTGTTTGTAACTGCACTTGAAAAACACTTACATGTGAAGCTAGCTCTCCCACAGAGACAATAAAACAAAGAATTTTTTTAGGTCATATGATTTTTGGCTACAACAAAAGTCATCACAGCATGAAAACCACTGAAGAGTTTTAGCCATTGTTCTGTGACACATGACTGCCTTTCTGGCTATAATGTCATATCTTATCTGAGAGAGAGTATGGAAATGGATGCATTCACTTTAACTTCATTTAAAGCTTGAGGTAGATTTTATCCTGAAGGGAGAACATACAAGATAATTTGACTGATCTTTTCCTACATCAAAGCCAGGAAGACAGAATACTGCTGGAAGCCATGTCCCAATTCTTTTCAAGTGCGTATCACATCTTCTCTGATACCAAATTTTTATTAGAACAGAAATTGCATAATGGCTTTTCTCATATTGTCAGGACCACATATGGCATTCGCACATCTTGTTACAGATATATCAATTGAAAGTGAACAGATATTATTATTGATCTGGAAAATACTGAATTTAGTCATTCTGCAGTGAATTTTACATAGGAAAAGGAGGATAGTATATCACTTGTGAGTTTACTCCCTCTCACTAATTTGTTAACATGTATTATATTACCAAATGTATTTTCTTTAATATAAAAGCTGCCTAGTGATTTATCCTGAACACTGATGTTTGATGTCACATGTCAGGTATAAGGAATAATATATTGGACTGGACTTGCCAAATACATTTTGGATTCAGAGAAGAAAAATCCAGAGTGGCTACTTAATATGCAACACAATTCATTCTGAATGTCTCCTATGTAACCCTTGCTCAAATGAATGAGAGCTGGATAAGACCATTACGGTATGTAGCAGGGGCTTCTACGGGGAGAACTTCCCAATAACACTGGGATCAGTTCTGTCTCATACTCTGCTCTCCAGTGGGAACTAAGATCCACTATATCAGTAAATCCTCTTGGTATTTGGTACTGAAAATCCACAAGGCAACTGGGATGAGAAAAGAGATCAATATATCAAGCTAAAGGACTCGGAAACTCGAGCAACAGAGCAGTATCCAGAAAAAGAAAAGAAAAACAATACGAATAAGAATAAAATGTATATAGAGAACAGGCTGATAGGAAATGGTCTATTCTGACCGCTCCCAGGCCTCTGAGATTATTCTGCTTGCAGAAATATCTCCAGTTTCATTCAACAAGGATTAAGATCCTCAAAAGGCATTTCTCACAATTCTCCTGAAACTGTAGATATTCTAAATAGATATTAAAAGGCAGAGTAAAATGCAAAGAACATTAAGAACATTTTCTAAAATAAAACAAAAGTTAGTTAACTTCAGATATTTTGGTATAATGTCATGTCTCACAGCATTAATTAGAATGATTAGAACATTATTCAAATTAAAACCAGTTAAAATAAAATACCTGTTTTCCTAGGAAGAAAATATGGCACCAACTTGTTTTTTAAAATAAATTTCTCTATGTATCCCAAAACGATCTGCCCCATTAACAAAGCACAGCATGAGACCAAAAATATTTCCTTTTGTAGTGTAAACATGGCCAACCAAGCTATCCAGAACTATTTATATATTTTGTCAGCCATGAGTCAGTAACAGCCAAACTAACATTACAATATAAGTGGGCAAGGACAAGAATCCACACTCCTTATGATTTCTCCAATTTTTACTTTTTATTCTAAAAGAAGTAGCCTTAAGATGAAAACATGAAGAAATGGCTCCTGGAATATTGTCAATAAATGTCCTACAGACATGTATTTCAATTAAGACTAATTGAAGTGGAAAGTGACATTTCCACTTAACTTTAAAGACTTTAAAGTATGTTCAGAAAGAAGTGCCAGAAGAAGAAGAAATTTAATTCCAACTTTCTAGAACTAAAAGTGGGCAGATCAAAGCTCTTTAAAAAAAAGGTGCAGGGCTTGCTTTGGAGCTGAAATGTTCCAACTTTAAGAAACACCATTCCTTGGCTGAATGCAGAAGGTGGATGCGATCACCAACATGGCAAACACTGGACTAACCACAAATATCCACTTTAGTGGATATTTTCCACTAAAGCTTGCACTTCAAACATTCAGCAATGTAACTATTGTGCTACAAATCCTAAACATTTTATAATATCCACCTTCAGAATCGTTACAAATTTTAGCTTTCAAAGTGATGCTTTATTTTAACATAAAGTTTCATTAAAAAAAACTGTTGCCTGTGGCTGGTTTTAAAAGTTATACTGCTGAAGTGATGGCTATAGCTATGAAATTAACACTGAAACTAATTTTCTGTTGGTTCCTTTCCTCCAAACCACACACAATGGGCATCTATCTCAAATTCAGATTCAGTTCAGGTTTCTTTCCCCAGAATTTAAAGAAACATATCAGCGAGAGATCCTGTTAGCTAATAAAAGTTGAGAATCTTTGGTGGAGAGGGATAACTTTGTCAGAATGAACAGATGCCAGCTCCCTCCCTCCATCTCCCCCCTTCCCCATGCGTGCACATGCTCACCTGCTGCTTACCCGAAGAAACATTTTGAGGGGATGCCCAAAAACAAGGATGAAAGGGAAACCTCGTCCAATACCGTGGCACGGACAGGCACCTCTGCTCTCCATCAGACACAAAGGATGACGGAGCAACTGCACAGCTGGAGGAGGAGGGGTCTGGGCTGAGGGGTCCAGAGATGAGAAAGGAGGAGAGAAAGGAAGATGTCGGATTGGAAGGGGAGGGATCTTTAAACTGTGTGAGTGTGTGGGGGGGGGGGGGGAGGAGAAGGATGGAGAGAGAAAGGGGACTGGAGGATGAGGCAAGAGATTGGTGAGAAAAGGGAGAAAGATGAAAGAATGGGGGAGACTGGAGGACACGGTTTGCCAGGAAAAAGTGACCGACGATGGATGCAAGCTAATAAGGAGAAGCAATGGCTGCAATTCTAAATCCATTCGTTTGGGAGGAAATCCCTTTACGATAAATGGAAGTTATTTCTGGCTCCATATGGTTGTAATTAAGCTGCAAAGGAGACAAGACTGGGGGTGGGATGGAGGAGATCTGGAAAAGCCCCAGAAGTCTCCCTGCATGGGGAGGGGGAAAAAAAACAGGAAAAGGGAAAGGGACCGTGGCGAAGAAAGCTGCTGCTGCTACAAAACGGGAGAGTGTTATTTTCCTTTTTCCCCTTAAATCTGTGTCCCCAAAAAGCGTTAAATATTGGTAAAAGTACGGAATGGGGAGGACAGGAAAGGAGAAAGAAGGGCGACAGCGCAGCGCGAACGGAGCAACCCCAAGACTTCGAGGAAAAAGGGGCTCGGAAGGAGACGGAGCCAGGGAAGCCCGGCAGCTTTTCCGCCCTCCTTCTACCCCACCCTTCCCGCCGTCAGCCCGTCCCTCAGCCGCCCGGCCAGAGGCGCTGCTTTTCCTCCCCGCCTTTCAGGCGGCCGGGGCGGCGCCGACATGGCCCAGCCCGCCCGTGGCCGCCGAGACAGGATCCAGCCGGCTTGGGAGGGCGGGACCGAGCGAGGGACGGACAGCGCCACGGCCGAATGAGAGGGCGAGAAAAGCACGGCCCGGCCTCTGGTGCGGATGACGTCCCTCGGAAGCGAAGCGCGGGAAGCCTCGAAGGACGGCGGGCTAGCGGGCGGCGAGCGAGGGCGGCGGGATTTCGTGGCTTTGCCGGTGAGGGTCTGTGAGCCGCTCTTCGGGGCTGTGCTTGGGGAACGAGCGTCCCCCATGGCTAGTCTCACACACGCTCTCAGGACCCGGGAGCGGGAAGGTCCTGCCGCCGCTTCTCGGGTTTCCTCAACGGGGAAGGAATTAAGGCGTGTTGTATTACCTGAGCCATAGACAGCCTTCCCCAACCTGGTGCCCTTCTGATCTATTGGGCGACATCTCCCATCCTAATCCAGCGTGGCTTGGGGGAGGTCGTGCAACCCACTTTGAAGGGCACCTCGTTGCGAAAGTTTGAAATAAAGTATAACCTTTAGGGTTGCTCTCCCTAACTCTGAAGTTGGAGCCATAACGATCATATCATTGATAAATCTCTGGATTGCATGGTCAGTATCAGTAAAGCAGGGATCCTACTGGTCATTCTTCAGTAGGAGAGGCCTGCACCCTATTTTGCAGTTCTTTTACTTCAATGTTTGCTAGTTTTTATTGAAGGATATAAAAAGGTTGCTTTTGTTATTGGTTAATGCTTGTATTTAGTTGCTGAAGCCCTTTATTATATCTTGTTTACACAGGCAAACAAAATGCCCTCACAAAAACCAATGAGGTATGGACACACAGAAGGCCAGACAGATGTTTGCTTCAATGATACTGGAAGGTGAGTGATTGAGGCTGCCATCTTATCTTTGTTTATCTGGTGATTTACTTCAGGGTTGAGCACCCCTTCCAAAATATTTTTGAAGTGTGCTTAGTTGCATGAAATTAGGCAACCAAAACTCAGTATAGGTAGTCCTCACTTAACAGCCACAATTGGGTCTGGAATTTCAGTTGCTAAGCAAAGCGGTCATTAAGTTAAGATGACCAGATTTTACGACCTTTTTTGCAGTGGTCGTTAAGTGAATCACTGTGGGGGGTTAAGTGAACCATGTGGTTGTTAAGCAAATCATGTGGTTTCCCGTTGATTTTGCTTGCCAGAAGCCAGCCTAGAAGGTCAAAAATGGCAATCATGTGACCATGGGACACTGTGATGGTCATAAATATGAACTGGTTGCCAAGCATCCAAATCGTGATCGCATGACCATGGGGACGCTGTGACTGTCATAAGTGGAGTACTGGTCATAAATCGTTTTTTTCAGCACTGTCGTAAGTCTGAACTGTCACTAAATAAATGGTTGTTAAGTGAGCACTACCTGTAGAAATCTCTTACTGGAGGTGGAGATGTCTCCAAGTGTTTGTCCAAAGTGAGAAACAAATTTGCACTTCTTTTTACACAAATTATTTTATACTGTCCTAACAGTCAGGAACCACACTGAGACGAGGAATAAGTCTCTAGTGTTTTATTACTGCTACATTAGACAGAAAATCCTAACAAACTGAAGAAGCGTGAGAAAACCCAGACAGATGAACCCCAAAAGTCAAGGCGGGTCTGTTCTGTGTCTCTTTGAATGGCTGCTCAACTCCTCGCTACTACGCATGCGTTTTCCCCCCTGGATAGGGGCCCCCTCCTGCTCACCATCTGTGCTCATGACATATACTCTGTGAAATGCTCAAGGTATAGCTCAGATGGTGCCCTGTATCTAACTACTGTTGAATTACAAGGGACAGCATCATAATTATGTAGTACTGAATGTTCCTGAAAGAGACTCCTTTATCTAATCACAATATTCTTTAAATTAGTTGGTGAAGTGAGGTCTTTCTTACCTTTTATTATCCCACTGATTATTTCCACTATACTGCTATCTGCTTGTTTTATATACAGTTTTATGCTTTATGGAAGAATTTTATGTTGTATTATCTGCAGTCTTGTTGGGCACCACTGTGCAGCAAGGTAGAGTATAAATATTAAAATATTTGCACAGATTTGAATTATAGTTCAGCACAGATGTGTATGGAGACATGCACATGATCCTTCTGAGTGGAAAATATGTTCCATGGTCATTTTGTGCCTGACAGAGTAACAAGTATTCAATAACCAGTTTGGTCTAGTGGTTAAGGCCTCCTTCCTCCGGGGTCGGTTCCAGTCGGTGTTGATAGAGGGGGAAAGGTCCAGCCCACTTCCCCTACTCTGTGGGGTGCCTCAGGGCTCGGTTCTCTCTCCTCTCCTATTGAACATCTACATGAGACCGTTGGGGGAGGTGATCTGATGGTTTGGGGTAAGATACCATTAATATGCTGACGATACTCAGCTTTATATCTCTACCCCAGACCGCCTGAGTGATGCCATGGATGTCCTGACCCAGTGCCTGGAGGCTGTAATGGCCTGGATGGGGTGCAATGGGCTTCGACTCAACCCAAGCAAGACTGAGTGGCTTTGGGTTTGTGGGCCTCCCGGTGCTAAGGTTTTTCCACCTTTGGTCTTGGATGGGGTTGCACTGCCCCAGACAGACCTGGTGCGCAATCTGGGAGTCCTTGTAGACTCACGGCTCCTTCTCGAAGAGCAGGTGGCAGCCGTGGCTAAGAGGGCCTTTGCACACCTTTGGGTTGTGCGCCAGCTGCACCCATTCCTAGACCGAGAGGCTTTGCTTACAGTCACTCATGCCCTCGTGACCTCCCGTCTGGACTACTGTAATGCGCTCTACATGGGGCTGCCCTTGAAGAGCATTCGGAAGCTTCAACTGGTGCAGAATGCAGCTGCACAGATAGTAAATGGTGTTGGGTATTCGACACATGTAACACCACTACTACGTGAGCTGCATTGGTTGCCGGTGTGCTTCCAGGTGCAATTTAAGGTGCTGGTTGTCACCTTTAAAGCCCTTCATGGCTTGTGGCTGGGTTACCTAAGGGACCGCCTTCTCCCAATTGTTTCCAATTCAATGTAGTAGATTGGGTATGCTGCGGGTCCTGTCAGCCAGGGAGTGTCGGTTGGCGGGAACTAGAAGGCGTGCCTTCTCTTCCGGAGCGCCTGCCCTCTGGAACATCCTCCCTCCAGAAATTAGGATGTCCCCGACCCTGTTGGCCTTTCGTAAGGCCATAAAAACCTGGCTTTGTGCCCGGGCCTGGGGCCTCGAGCGTGTGGATGGTCCCGTCTCTTGGCTGTATTAACATCCATGCATTGCTCGCTTGGCAGTCATGTATATTTATTTTGTATTTATTTTATATTTTAACTGTTTTGTAAAACAATTATAATTGTTTTATAGTTTTATTGTTGTAAGCCGCCCAGAGTCACTCGCTGAGATGGGTGGCTATAGAAATAAAATCAAATAAATAAATAAATAAATAAAGGCAACAGGCTAGAAACCAGGAGACTGAGAGTTCTAGTCTGGCCTTAGGCATGAAAGCTGGCTGGGTGACCTTGGGCCAGTCATTCTCTCTCAGCCCAACTCACCGCACAGGGTTCCTGTTGTGGGGAAAATAGGAGAAGGAAGGAGTATTAGGTATGTTCGTCACTTTGAGTTATTTATAAAAATAATAAAGGCAGGATAGAAAATTTAAAAAGTAGTAAAAGAATTAAAGAGAAACTAGTGTTGGATCCATGACAGCAAAATATGAAGTTCATATAATAATAAAAGCGGATAGAAAATAAATAAAATTAGTATCTTTTTTTTCCAGTGACAATGTTTGAACTCCCACCCCATGCCAGCCATGCCAAAGTTCTTTCCTAATATCATTAGGATAATTGACCGAAATAATTCCATTATATTCAATGTATACAGGTAGTCCTCAGTTAACAATAGCAGTTGGGACTAGAATTGCTGTCATTAAGTGTGACATGACCTCGCTGCTTAGTGATAGCAATTCCAGCACTCCCTGTTGCCATAATTAAGCGAATCACTGTGGGTCATTAAGCAAGGACCTCACATGATCACCATTTGCGACCTCCTGCCAGCTTCCCCATTGACTTTGCTTGTTGGAAGTTGGCAAAGAAGGTTGCAAATGGCGATCACGTGACCATGGGGGCACTGCAACAGCCAGAACTCTGAGAACTGGTAATAAGTACAGCTCATTCGGTGCTGTTGCAAGTTCAAATGGTTGCTGAATGAGTGGTCATTAGCCAAGGACCACCTTGTATTATGAAAGCATTACAAAGTTTTTTCACAGACTTGAGTGCATGAGATTATTTGCATATGTCCTGTTTGATCTGTGTACGTGTGTGTGTGTGTGTAAAATTGTCACACTATTCATAGAGTTGAAAGGGACCTTAGAGGTCATCCAGTCCAATCCCCTGCTTAGCACAAGATGCACTACAGCATCTCTGACAGAAGCTTCTGTTTGAACACTCTTAGTGAAGGAGAATTCACTGCTTAATGTAGCAGGCAGTTCCACTGGCTGAAGCTTGTACAGTCAAAAGGTTCCTGCCTGAACATGCTTTCTAATTTTTTTGTAATACATTGGTTCTGAACCTGTCCTCTAAGAGAATAGAGAATAATTTCATACCCTCTTTCATGTGACAACACTTAAAATATTTAAAGACTGCTGTCAAATATCCTCAGTATTTTCTGTAACCTAAACCTATCTGGATACTTTAACCATTCCTCTCAGGGCTGGGTTTCCAGATCCTTCTCTGTCATAGTAGCCATCCTCTGTACTTGCTCCAATTTGTTACTATCCTTTTTGAACTGTGATGCACAGTCCATGCATATTCATGTCCCCAACCAATATATCTCTAATGTCACCACAAGCATTCTTTATATGTTTATCCTTAAATGCAGCAAACAATCAAGGGGACATTACACATTGTCTTACTCCCTGTTGTCAAACTACATAGCAGGCTTCACAATAAATCTTGATTCTACACAGCAGAGTGTAGACCTCTTTTGTCTCATTCCCACCTATCTATTCATGTCGCCTAACAGAATAACTTTTTCAACTGGATTATATTCGTTCTGATGTTTTTCAGTATTTCCTTAGTCCTTCTGTACATAGATCCATCAACTCATCAGTCCACAAGATCAGGCTAGGATTTTTCATCTAGAGCCTACCTTGTAAGCCATCATCTCAATTAGTTAACCTTGGGGCTACTTTAGGAACCATCAATCCTGTAAATGCCATTCCTGGAGACCGGCATCTTTACTTGTAGTCATTATTTATTATCCTTTATGGAAAGAATGCTTTTGGATACTGTTATCTTTTGTTACTATATATTTTAATGAAAACTGAATATATATGTGTGAAATAGTTATGCATGTCTTTCCTGTATGCTTGTATTATCTTGATTTTATTTCTTTGAATAGTTGTATTGTAACTTGCGGCAGTGATGGAGATGTCAGGATTTGGGAAAGCCTGGATGATGATGATCCAAAGTCAGTTAATGTGGGAGAAAAAGCCTACTCATTTGCTCTCAAGGTACTCCTGATACTGATACAAATGATAGCCTGTTTTCTTTCATTATATGTGTAATTTTTATTTGTGACTGTAGATCAGCTAGGTTCATATAGCAGTGTTTTGCTAAAATATGATTAGTGGATTTTCCTACAATTGGCTGGGTTCATACATCATTTTAAGTTACATAAATCATAGTGTACAAACTACAATACCTGGGATCACATAAAATTGCTAAGGCAAACCCAAATAAAACACTGTATATGTTATATGTGAACCAAGCCATTGAATAGACCTGTATATAATGGTGAACTAATCCTCTTTTGAATGACGTTGCTTTGTTTATTTTAGAAGTGTTTTTGAATTCAGAATACAGCATTTCAAACTCAGAGGGCTGTTTTGAGATTGGAACACCTCCAAAATTATCAAAACAATGCATAGCACACTGGCTCAGATGAAAATCATTGCATTCAAACTTATTAGGAAAATATTTAGTGTTAATTTTTCAATTTCTCATATGTGTATGATTCTGGCTTTGAGTTCAGAAATACAGGTTATTAAACTGGGTTTGAAAACAAGTCAAGCTGTTCATCTGAGGAAAACAAGAATTATGATTTCAAAATTTCTGTAAATTGAAATTAACAGTTCTTTCTCGCCCAACCTTTTCTATTTTTCTGGTCATGTGTGCCACAAATGGTTATTCTGTGGGGAGTTTGGTTACTAAATGTGGTGACTTTTTCTGTAAGTTACAAGACTTCAGTTCCATAGAATAGATATATTTATTCATTGAATGAAATTTAATTTCTTTATTTGTATTATCTACCTACAGTTTTATCATGAAGTAATAATAGAAATGTCTGAATTGGGTAGAAAATCGTTATTTTTATTTGTTAAGCTTCTTGCTCCAATGCAAAAGTCAAATGTGTACAAATTACAGTTTTTCCCTGAAACGTTATTTATGCTTCCCTAAAGCTTTAGGTTTGGCTTCTGCTTCAGAATTTAATCAGATTATTTATTAGACTGTTTGGTGTCTAGATCAAAATTCCTAATAGAATTGCAGTATTGAAATTTGGATCAAGTCTCCCCCTTGGTTATATGGCAAGTTAAAGCAAATCCAGTGCTTTCTATAAAATAATCCAGCCTTTATATCATGAATGGGCGGTTCTTTCCAATTGGAGAGCTGCACTTCCTCTTTCTGTCCTGCGAGAAAGTGTGATCTGGGTTGAATGTTTTCAACTTATTCAACTGTTAGGCTTTGGGGTAGATTTAAGAGATGTTACATTAGCTTTAAGTCTCTGAAAAACCTGAGGTGCTGTTTCACCCCTTAAAATGGGCTCCCAAATTTAAATTATTGGCTCTGCATCTCTTGGCAGATTCTAGGAGACCCAAACAGGAGGCTGGGAGGCCAAATTTTCAAGATAGACTGATTGCATGGTTCTTCCTTAACTTTATATTTATATGCACATGCATGAATCGTGATGTGTAAAGTGAACCATCAGTCTAGGGCACTCCTGGATTAAAAGAAAGATGAATTAGAAAGGAATGTTTTAAAATGGAATTTGGCCATATAGTATCTGTGACACCCCAATATGATAAACTCATTCCCAACATTTATAACAAGAAATTAAACTAAACAATCAAGTTCGCTGAAATATCCTAAGATAGCCAAATTATGCAAGATATCTGACTTCTTGAATGTTTTGGCCCTTTTTGATTGATTTATATGTTGTGAAGAACATGTGACATTGGGCAAAATTATAGGTACCTGCAAGTTTCGAATCATGAATATGTAATTTGAACAGCATAAGCGTCGTTTATACACATAGACCTTGCCTGATGGACTACATCGCAATCAAATAGACTATGTCCTATATAATCAGCGTTGGACCAGCTCAGTTCTTGCAGTCAAAACTTATCCAGGTGCAGACTGTGGCTCAGACCATGAACTGCTGGTGGCCAAGATCAAAGTCAAACTCCGTAACATTAAGAGGACAACTCCACCAAAGAAGTTTGACATCACCAAAATTCCTTTCTCATATGCAATTGAAGTTAAAAATAGGTTTGAAGTTCTAGATACTGCTGAGAAAATGCCTGATGAACTATGGCAAGAAGTTAAATCGCTTACCATTGGCACAGCAGATGATTACATACCACGCAAGAAGGCAGAGAAAAGGTGTAGATGGCTCTCAGAGAATACCATCCGAATAGCTGAGAGGAGAAAGGCAGCTAAAGCAGTGGGCCATCATGAAGAAGTAAGAAGATTGAATGCTGATTTCCAAAGGGCAGCAAGGAAAGATAGTGAAGTTTACTGGGAGAAGCATTGCAAACAATGAGAGGAAGATTATACAAAAGAACACACTAGGAATGCTTTTGCACTAATCAAAAAGATTCGGGCACTGTTTAAGGCTCGCAAAGGTATCATCAAGGATATGCAAGGGAAAGAATTGTCTGACCAACAAGGTGTCAAGAATAAATGGTGAGAATATGCAGAACAGCTGTATGCTACTAGTATAGAGGAGCAACATCAAAGAGAGGAGGATAAGGAAACAGAATTAGAATCAGCCATCCTTGATGAGGATGTCAAGTGGGCAATGAACCAACTGCCAAACAACAAGGCCCCAGGAGTTGACAACATCCCTGCAGAATTGCTCAGACCAGTACCAACTGCAGTTATCAGAGCTCTGTGCCAGAAAATTTGGGAAACCAACACATCACCACATAACTGGAAACACTCAGTGTTTATTCCATTGCCAAAAAAGGGGGATTCAAAGCAGTGTTCCAACTACCACACTGTTGCTCTCATATTATCTATGTTTTATTGTAAACCGCCCAGAGTCCCTTCTCTGGGGAGATGGGTGGTGATAAATTAGATTAATAATAAAATTATATCTATTTATCTATCTATCTATCTATCTATCTATCTATCTATCTATCTATCATGCTAGCAAAATTCTACTGAAAATCATACAACAATGCCTGGCTCCAGTCATTGAAAGGGAACTGCCAGATGCCCAAGCTGGTTTCAAACAGGGTCGTGGCACCTGTGATCACATTGCAAACGTATGATGGATAATGGAAAAAGTCACAAATTTCAGAAGAACTTTTATATGTGCTTCATCGACTACAGGAAAGCTTTTGATTATGTTGACCATGACAAACTATGGAGAGCCCTAGCAGAACTTGGGGTGCCACTACATTTGGTGAAGTTGGTAAAATCATTGTATGTAAATCAGGAAGCCACTGTATGAACTCAGTATGGAGACACTGATTGGTTCAAGATCGAGAAAGGTGTGCGACAAGGTTGCATTCTGTCACCTTTCTTATTCAACTTGTACGCCAAAGTGATCATCAGGAACTGGAGCTAAACGAATCAAAAATTGGGGTAAAAATTGGCAGAAGAATCATCAATAACCTTTGATATGCGGATGATATAACCCTCCTCTCAAAAACCCAGGAAGGCCTAAAGCACCTAATCATGAGACTCAAAGGAGAAAGTGAGAAGTTTGGCCTCTTTCTGAATATCAAAAAGACCAAACTCATGACAACTGCAAGGAATGGAAACATAAAATAGTAATTGATGGAGAGGAGGTGGAATGCATGGAAGAATTCACCTTTTTAGGATCACTGGTCAATCAAAATGGCGAATGCAGCCAAGAAATTAAACGCCGAATCATGCTGGGTCGCACAGCAATGATGAGTATGAATCAAATTTGGAAAAACAAGGATGTCAGCTTGAAGACTAAGTGCAGACTAGTCTGCACTATCGTGTTCCCCATAACTACATATGGCTGTGAAAGTTGGGCGATGAAAAAGTTGGATAGAAGGAAAATTGATTTGTTTGAACTATAGTGTTGGAGGAGGCCCTTGCGCATCCCTTGGACTGCAAAGATAACAAATAAGTGTTGAAGCACATAAAACCAGCCATGTCACTAGAAGGAAAAATAACAAAACTTAGACTTAGTTACTTTGGTCATGTCATGAGATCAACATTGTTGGAGAAAGACATTATGCTTGGAACGGTCAGTGGCAAAAGACGACGCCAAAGCGCTGGTTGGATGTAATCAAAGCAGACACAGGCCAAAATATAAAGTAACTGAAAGAAGCTGTACAAGATCGGAAACCATGGAGAGAGCTGGCTTATGGAATCGCCAAGGGTCAGATACGAATGAATGGATAATTTGATTCAATTCGCAATGTAAGGTGGTTGCTGACTCTTGTTTTAAAGCATCATCTTTAGTAAATATATCAGCCTTAATAATGTCTATTGATTCTGTACCTCAAATGTTCTTCTGTGCTGTTTTCAGCTTTGGAGCTGTGTATAGAAAATAATTGGCTAAAGAACTTGGGAATAGCATTTGCAGGTGACAATAACTGGTTAGGGCAATAATTAAGTGCACAGTTTTAGTCTGGCAGTGATCTCTCCAGTCTCTGCATGAATATTCTGAGACAGCAATGAGGCTGAATTCCTCATTTTTGTCTCAAAACATATACAGTAGGTCCACCTACAATTGCTTGGTGTAATCGCAATGTCTTTAGTACAGTACTTGAAAAGGCAGTTGGAGAAGTTACTGGGTTTTTTTTTTCCAGAACTTTCCTTTTGTATCTTCCTATTGCATGAAGGATTATAATTTACTTTTTCTGTTCAGGGCAATGGATGATAGAATAGCCTATAATCCTAATACTGCTTTATTTGTAGAATGGAAGATTGATTACTGCAGTATCTAACAACACTGTCCAAATCCATACATTCCCAGAGGGCCTTCCAGATGGTATCTTGACACGTTTTACCACAAATGCAAACCATGTGGTTTTCAGTGCTGATGGGAGCAAAGTAGCCGTTGGATCTAGGTAAAGTTATTTGGAAGTTGAAAAGAAAAATACCCAGATTGTTTCAGCTATGGATTATTTTTCCTATCTGAATTTGCTAGGAAAGAACAGTGTTTATTTATTCAATAAAAATAAATACTCTTGGTGTTTTTTTTTAATTGTTACACTATGATAATTATCTCTAGTGACTTCCTGGTGAAAATAGTGGATATAAACGACAGCAGCCAACAAAAGACCTTTCGAGGACATGAGGCACCTGTTTTAAGTGTATCTTTGGATCCAGTAGATATCTTTCTGGTATGTACTATAGACTTGCTTTTCATTGCTTTTTAATAGAATAGGCTATAATTCTATATAGTTCGTATTGTCATATCTCCCCAACACAGCATTTCATTTAGAGATTCTGTTGCAGGAATTTGCATATGCCAACCTATTAACTTATGCCTTATGACTTAATCTCATATTTACTTCATGAAGGGAAGTTATTTGTTTCTTGGTCTTTGTGAGGGCTATTTCCAAAAAAGATTAAATGATGATAAATCCAAAGAAATTAAAATCAAAATCAAATTTGTAGATGACCTGTGAGCCCATGTGCATGAGTAAATTTGTATAGAATTGTACTGTTAAAGTGATGTTACTTTCTTTTACCTAAGAAAGATGAATATAGACTTGAAGGGGTTGTTGTGGTTAATACTTAGATGGAGAAATTATTACACCAGGTTATCTTTAAAAATACACAGATAGCTTAAATAGGTGAAAAGGTATATTTATTGGACTAAATGGTAGTTTAAAGGTACCCAGGTTTAGGAATTTTCACTACCAGCTTTTATTCTGGTATACTGTACTTATTCCTTTTCTAGAATAGGGTAGTAAAGACTCTTAAATACCTGTTTCAGATTTCACCCAGCTGGTTCCTATAGCCAAAGAAAGCCCAGTCAGGTGAATGATTTGACTGTTATTTATGTATTAAAATTACACCCTGCCTTTCTGCTTAAAAAGGCATTTGTTTTCTCCCAGAGCAGGGTGTTTCAGGACAAGTATGTGAACAAAAATGTGGTTTCCTAAAGTGCTCATGATACTGAACTCAGTGCAATTTTAAATGTAAATCTAAATGCAGTAAGTAATGCCAGGTGCTTGTATCTTTAAAAATGTTCCTTTTGCAGGCATCATCTAGCTGTGACGGGTCTGTCAGAGTGTGGAAAATTTCAGAACAGGTAAAATAGTATTTCCTTGATTAAACTTAGACTTTTCCAATAAGATAGCCTTACATATTGTCCTATTTACTCTATCTGTCCTCTGCATTGATTCCATTACAACTCATAAGGTGCTGGCCTAGAAACCGGGAGACTGTGAGTTCTAGGCCTGCCTTAGGTATGCAAGCCAGCCGGGTCACTTTGGGCCAGTCATTCTCTCTCAGTCCAGCCCACCTCAAAGGGTTGTTGTTGTGGGGAAAATAGAAGGCAGGAGTTAGGTACGTTCGCTGCTTTGAGTTATATACAGTATAAAAAAGGTGGGACAAATAACAATAATTCACGTTCAAACATTATATTTATCCTCTTAGAAATACAGCCTCTGCTATGTATTTCTTATAATGTATTGTGTTGTTAATATAATATAGGAAGATACAATATAGACAAAATTAAATAGAATTTCCTCTTCCCTTTCTACAAATAACAAAAATAAGTAGAAATAAATTGCATTTACCAAACTAACAGTTTTACTTTGATTTGCTTAGTTAAAAATATATTTTGGGGCAATTAGTACAAATGTACATTTTAATATTTTATTTATTTATTTATCAAATTTGTCACCACCCATTTCGTCCCACCGGAAGGACTCTGGGCGGTTTACAACAAAATACTTAGTAAAACACGAAATATATAAAATACATTATAAAATTACATATTATTAATAACATGAATAAAAATAAAGTCCAGATGGCTGTATCTCATTCAGTCTTCAAGTGGAAGGGGTACTTCAAGGCACAGTATTGGTGCTTCGCTGCTGTTACTGCCACAAGGTAGGCCTTAATAGCAGCTCTAACTAGTGTTCAGTCGGATTCAGTCTTTGATTTCCTCCAGCGGCGCTCTAGATGTCTCTTAATCCTCTTCAGAACCCTCAGCTCCTCCGTGAACCACGGGGAGTTTCGGGTTCGATGGGGTAAGAGGGGTTGCACAGGCGTGATCCTGTCCAAGGCCCCAGCCGCCTCTCTATTCCAAGCAGCAGCCAGGGCCTCCACTGGACCGTGCAGCAGATATTTGGCTTTCATTTGTCCATGCGCAGAGAAAATATGTGATTGCTGGCCACCAGTCTTTGATATAATCATCATCAGTTACTTAGATTCAAATTCCACTTTTTCTCCAGGAGCTAACAACAACTTATATGGGCATGTGTTTGTGTGTGTGTGTCTTCCTTCACTTTATGCTCATAGCAACAATCCTATGAGGTTGGTTGGGCTGAGAGAGAGAGAATGACTGTCTCAAACTCAGTGAGAGTTTTCATGGCTGATGTTGGACCAGTCTGATGTCTCTTCTGTTCTAGTCCAACACTGTAACACTAGACCACACCGATACTATTTCTGTCTCCCCTTTTAAATCCTGATTTAAATCCTAAGGCAAGTGGGGGATCCCAGTGTGGAACTAATATGTAGCCAATTACAGAGTTAAGACTGTAATTCTTTTAGCAGTTTGGAATAAACCTCTTTGGATTCAGTGGGGCTTACAGTACAATCCTCAACATGTTTATTCAGTTATAAATACTATATCTAAGAATTATTTTATTTATTTATGTATTAAATTTCTCTGCCGCCCATCTCGTATACGGCCACTCTGGGCGGCTTACAGATAATAAAATGACAATCAATAAAAACAGTACAATATAAAATCAATACAAATATAAATATACATAAATACCAAGAAAAATATAAAAATACAAAAGTATAAAGTATAAAATTCAAGATGGCAATAGGATCTTATCCTTGGCACGATCATGGTGCCAGCCACCCCCATGAATGGCTACCCCCCTCCCATCCCAAGCGAGGTGGCATAGCCATGTTTTCACCCCCTTCCAGAAGGCCGGGAGACTGGGGGCCTGTCTTACCTCTGGGAGTGAGCTGTTCCAGAGGGCTGAATGTTTTGTCTTGAAAACCAGTTGTGATAGGCCAGCTCTTTTTATGAAAGATGGCTGTTGTTACTTGCCTTCTCAGTGGGGAACTCTTGATAATTTAAGAAATTCCAGGATACAGTAAGAAAATCATAGGGTGAGAAGCAGCAATGAAGTTTTATTATTTGTATTGGAAGAGGAACCCCTTCTAAAGTAATTGCCTGCAAAACAGGACTGTCACATAAACAAGACTGATAAACTGGTTAAAACTATCCAGTGAGTTTTGTGTCTGAAGGAAGCCTAAATCTGAATCTCTAATGTTCCAGCAATGGCAGTGCAAGTATTCCATGTTTGCTTCCATGCTAAAAAATCAATATATTGTAGCTGCTGGCAAGGATGATCCTACATCTACTTCTTGCAACTTGCAAAATACTTTATATTTCAGAAAGGCTAGTTAACCACCATTAATTTATTTTATTTCCAGAATTGTGAGACCAGCTGGTTGCTGCTGCAGAAATGTAATGATGTGATAAATGCAAAATCCTTATGTAGATTGTCCTGGCAACCAAAAAAAGGAAAGGTAATAAGTTACCTATCTGTGTTTGTTTTAGTGTGCATGCACGTGTGTGTGCGCGCGCGCATGCACTATGGAGGTCTACAAGAAGTGGGCACATGTCATCATTTGGATGTCACTGTTGTTTTATATGGTTACCTCTGGGGGTTAGTGCATGTGTGCACGTGCATGCTGACTTACTTAGGTGGGAAAGATTAAAAATCCTTGTCTTCTGCAATGTTGTTTAATCCCTCCTAATGCCATTGTGCAAGTAGGCGTTTGATCTTAGGAATTGGCATCTGGCCTAAGCCAAACAAAGACAGAATCCTGGTAAAGTTTAGTGGCAGAAGGGAGTTGGCAAATGCATTATTTTTTAATACTCATTTGAGGAGAGGTCAAATATAAAGTAGCTGGAGAATCTCTGCCTATAGCTTTATGTGCACAGTCTGTTCCTTCCTTAACTCAGATACCTTAGAAAATTATTCTGATTCAGATAAAACTGGGAGTGGGTGGTTTGAACAAGAGCACTCCATAGCACACTCAGAGAATAAGCACTGTTCAAATAATTGTTCCTTTCAACCTGTGTAGTAAGAAACATAACCAACAACTTCTGTTGCCCAAAGTCTTTCATTTTCCTGTAAATTCCTGGCAAAGAAGACAAAAGGTATACTTTTTTTTTCCAGTTTCCTTGAAAGCTTGAAACCATAGCATTGAGCAGGAATCTGTGGTTTTTGGTTTGTCACAGATTGTCATAATCTGCTTCTCCATTCTTCCCGGGCCATCTTTCACAGGTTTTTCCAAGGAAAGTAGGAAGGATGCAATACTGGGTGTGGTTTCTTGAATATACCTGAAGGAACAGCCAGTGAGGGGAATTATAAGTTAGGTGCTATTGTGTGAACTTGTCTAATGCCTTTCTTTCTTCCCTGTTGCAGGGAAGGAAAAGGCAGTCAAGTGTAATTGTTTGGCAGTTAAGCCTTGCTTAGCCAAGGCTTTCCATCCACCCCCAGCATTCTTCCCAATTCTTGAGATGGGGGGGTGACAGGTGTTGAAACATAATTTCCAGGATAATCTCCCCTACTTCTGCAGTATCAACATTGGGAGAAAGGCTGGTTGTTTGACTGAAATTTGATCTAGAAATCATAACAATCGAAGAACCTGGGTTCCCACCTGGATAGAAACAATAACACATGTTCTAAAAATGTGTGTGTGTGGTATATATACAGTGTATGGAATTCTATTACTGATTTTAAAATACATCCCCTTTCCAAACAATCCTATCGCACCTTTTCCCCCTTTTTTAATTTTAAAATTGATTTTCCAGCTCAAGTTAAGAAGTCATGGGAAGTGTCCCCCACTCACTAAATGAGCAACAGTGATGCGAAATCACCACTCCCAACAATAACAGTAAACCAACAATGGGCCACATTGGAGAGACTTCTGTGCAGTGCACTAAAGCTTGCTTCTTCCTTCCTTGCTTGTAGCAGCTACTTGCAAAGTAGCAAAAAAATGAAAAGATACAGTGGAAGTTCAGTGGTGGCAGGTAGAAAGAAAAGAATTTGGGGCAACACATTTCAATCAGTGGCAGAGATGTGGAGGAGGTAAAACTGCTGGTCCAGGTTACCCATTGCCCCATTTCCTCTTTGCTGCTTTGCAAGAATCAAGGAAAGTAATAGGAGAAACGATGGGGGGAAAAGATGCTCTTCCTTTCCTTTATGACAAGAACTCACAAAATCATGAAAGTTCCAGGCTTTCTTGGGTGGCTCATCATTCCTTTTGCCCACTTTCTGAGATCCTTTTTCACTTGCAAGAAGTATTGTAAGAAGTGAGAAAAACTGGCAGCAGCGGAGGGAGGACTTGGAAGGAAAATCCACTTCATTTTTGCAAAGCATCAGAAATGTTATAAAGAACAGGAGGAGAGGGAACAACATGTCACCTGGACAGAGTGGGTGGGAAACAAAAAAAAATCAGAGATGAGGAGAGATGTGGTGCTGTAGAGCTAGCATAGCAGCACTTCTTTATAAAGCCCATTGTACTTAGGCTGCATTCAGAAGAGTGTTTTAGAGATTAGTTCTGGAAAAGAAGTGAGAGTGCAGAGGAGCCAGAAGCAAACAGGTCTCCATATCATGCTTGTCCTGGAGTGGAAGGGAGGGAGAATGAGGTCTTAGCAATTGTGGTGGAAACCCCATTTCCCACCTAGACAAATTCTAGTCATATCAGTGGTTGAACTAGTATAGTTTAGGGGATTCTCATTAAGGTAGGCATGGCAAACTGAGTTGCTGAAGCTTGGCATGTGGTTGGCTTTTTGCACGAGGTAGGTGCTTGACTGATGGAGGACAGTTCATTGGAATTTAAAGTTTATTGCTCTTGAGGACTCACAAAGGGAGCTATTTTAAAATCCCAGATATTCTAACCCAGACTGACAGAATCTTAATCGCTTGGTACCATTTACTATCTCTGAGACTTGGTTCAGAACGTTATGAAAAGGTTTTCTGGAATAGGACACAATCCATATCAATCATGTAGTTCAAATGTATTCTATGGTTCCTTGGTTTGAAACCAGAATTTTTTAACCATGTTGAATAAGCCATCATGGCCAATGAGTATGTTCATAAATCACACTAAGCTAAACACCAGCCCCATTATGACTTACCCAGATGTGTAAACCAAGTCTTTGTCCCCTGTGAGTTTGTCTGTAAACAAAACCAGGACAGAACTTATTTAACAAGCATTTAAAAATCAGGTCCACCTTATTACTAACACTTTTTTTCTCCTTAAATAGCTGCTAGCCATTCCAGTAGAGAAAGTAGTCAAACTATATAGAAGAGAAACCTGGGCTCATGAACTGGATCTGTCAGACAACTTCATCACACAGGTTGGTATCCTTTTAGATGGCTGCTTTTTAATCCCTTGCTCTGAGAAGTGTTTGCTTGGCATACCAGGGAAGAGAAAACCATATTTTCTTAAGTTGATTAATGGTTAGTGGGTCAGTCTGTCTGGGAAAGAGTTTGCTGCTAAATGGAAAGTCTGTTTGATGTTTGGGTTGTGCATGTGTATCAGAGAGACTAAAAGCAGAGACCTATGATCTATGGTAGTAGTCAGAGGTTAAGGTTCCTTTGTGTTATGAGCTGTCTAGATATTAATTGCAGAAACAATGGTTGTGCTCCCTGTTACAGAAGTGTGCTTTCCTCCTAACATTGACTGTGTGTACATTTGTAAATAGATCATTATTAGGGACCTACAGCACTGGCTGCTGCAGGATCCAAAACCCACTGGGCAGATCTCTGAGAGGACAGTATTCCTGCCCTTGCTTAGCCAGGTCTAGGTTATACATGCCAGGTCTGCATGCTCATCTGCAACCAAGTTGTGAATGAGCACAGTCTTACTATAAATGATCGGGTTGAGTTGCTGAAGTTTGGCATGTGGTTGGCTTTTTGCACGATGTAGGTGCTTGACTGAAGTAGGACAGTTCATTGGAATTTAAAGTTTATTGCTCTTGAGGACTCACAAAGGGAGCTATTTACCAAAAGCAAGATAAACCCAAGGTCACCAACAATCCAACTACTAGGACCCAGGACTGGGCCCCAGGGCTAGAAGTGGAGATTGACTCCACATTATTTATTTCCCTTCCCCTAGAACGGCCCACATGGCACCCATGACCATATCAACTCTGGCCTGTTACTACCAAGATTGAGTTTGCCTTCATTCCCCAGCCATGGGCACCTGCCAGTTCCCACATCCTGCTGCTTACAATCATACTCATATTTCACAATCAGACCATTATCTATACCAAAACTCAACACAATTAAAACTAACACTTCACCCTTCCAGTTCTTCACCTAACACTTGCTAACAACCTTTATTAGAACATCCACCCCCTCACTCCTGATTATCATCACACATCTTTACAACTGCCAGCTCTATTCCTGGCAAAGACACCCCAAGAGGCTGATAAGCCACATCAACACTCCCATCCTTACCAAAAAGCAATGCAAACAACCTTTTCTCTTTTACTCTGTCCAGGCAGTCTGTTACTAGGCTCCTGGCTGGGGGAAAAAGAAGCCACAGCTTGCCTACTCACCCCAGGAGGGGCATCCAGTTCTAATTTCCAAGTTTCTGTCTCTCACATGGATAATGTTAGTAAAAAAATTAATTATCTCATCCTATTGTCTAAGGCTCCAAACAGAACTCACCTTCTGGCATGGCTGAGACTAGACAATTCAGCCCATGTTTTACTGTGGTTAACTGGCGGGCTTCTAGGCTGGCCTCCACTGCTCAGTCTGCTGAAGCTCCTATCTCACCACCATTAGTGGTCCAAGAGTGGGCTGTCCAGCCTATAGGATAGACACTCTGGCCTCCAGTTTGGGTCCTGCAGCTGTTCCTTGGCCTTCAGGCTCCTCTAGTGTCCAACACCCCAAAACCAATCTCTTCTTGCTCCAGGAGATAGACTCCAGCCTGCCACAGCTGGTTGCTTCTCGCTCTCTGCACACTCCTGTGGCTGACTTGTGTTGGTTGACCCAAACTCTCCTCCCAGCCAAACCCACTATGACCCACTGCCACAATGAATTTCTGGAATGGGGGCACCAACCCAACTCTGCCATTGCCACAGGTCTCTTGTCAAGATATAAACTTGTTGTCTTGACTTTCTCAATGCCTTGCCTTGCCTCTGCCTCCGTCTCCCTCCAAAACAGTAACATGATATTAACAAATTAACAAAAAAAAACACTAAAAACTCTTTCACTCTCTGCTCAAGGGATGGGTACACCAACCACAATATTAGCCAAAGACACAGAATTTGTAATATCAAGGACTTACTTTCTTTTCTCCATGTTAGCCCCTAAATGTTGTGGCCTGGTCTCCATGTGGACAATATTTGGCAGCTGGAAGTATTGGTGGCTGTATAGTCATTTGGAAAGTGGAAACCCAAGAATGCCTGGAAAGGTACCAGTTGGTTTTCAGTATCTCTTACAAAGATGGACTTTTGCAAAGAAAAAAAATTAAGAAAAATTACAGGAGCTACTAATTTATGTATGTATGTATTTGTCAAATTTTATAACCACCCACCTCCCCCCAAAGGAGGAATTCTGGGTGGTTTACAATAAAAGTATGTCATGGAAGGTTTGGACAACCTCTACCATAAAATCAAAACTGTGGCAAGTCTATGAGACTTTCTAGGTTCACATGTCTTGATCAAGTAATATAAAGTAGTTTGTTTCGTTTTGGTTTAGCACAACTTTTAAGACCTTAAGGCCTGAGCTACAGCTAAGCAAAGGTCTGCCTGTAACTTACATTTTTTCTTATTATTATTATTTTTGCCTTTTTTAGGGTAAAACATGAGAAAGGCTACACAGTCTGTGGTCTGGCATGGCATCCCAAAGGAGGCCAGCTTGCTTATACAGATACAGAAGGCAATCTTGGACTACTTGAGAATGTCTGTGATGTAGAAAGAAAGAAATCAATCCATAAGGTAATATAAACCAGAATCTTCCTTGTTTTTTCTGTTACCTTTGTGAATATGAAACCAGTCGTGTGAATCTGAAGGTTGTTGGCTGGAAGGTAGAGCTTTCCTTTTTAAAAAATATTTGCTGATTTGGCATATATACATTTATTAACTGTTAAATCCTGGCTTCAGGCACCTAATTCTTCTAGCAAAAGCTATGATGAACTTTTTGATGAGGATGACAAAGAGGACTTTCTGAATAGGAATTTCACTGAGGATGCCTGGGGCTCTAAGGCAGCAACAAATGATGAAGACGAAGATGACTTTAAGATGGCATCGGAGCGTCCCAGAAACCGACGTGCAATAATAGAAGATGATGATAACTCTCTAGGTTAGGATTCCCCAAAGTGGGAGGTTTGGAGCAGAAGCAGAGGGAGGGGCTGAATTTTGGGGCAACTATAAGCATAATCATGTGATAATGCTGTCAGTTTGGCTGCCAGCATTCTGAGGATGCCACAAAATGTCTTGATGTGAGCTATCTGCCGTTCATAGATACTGGATTGCTGAAAGCTAATTCTGCCCTCGATAAGGAGGAAGAAGAGGATGATCTGGAAAATTTTCTTCCAGTCCAGCCACTGCCATCAGTCCAGAGGCCATTCTACGATGGGCCATTGCCAACTCCTCAGCAAAAGCCATTCCAGTCTGGTTCTACCCCAATGCATCTTACTCACCGCTTCATGGTTAATTTCAGGTTTAAATTGCTTCACTAGCTGATCTATTAAACAGTAAGATTATTAATGTTTTAAATAATTTGTAAACTGCCCAGAGTTGATGGGAGGCAGCATATAAATTTAAATAGTAGTAGTAGTAATAGTAATAATAGTAGTAGTAGCAGCAATAATATTAATAGTAATAATAATAATAGTAATAGTAATAATGAAGTTTCTAGATAGTCTACCTAAGCAATTCCACTTAGCAGATGTAACCTTATGACTTTTAACATATGTAATACACTGCTCAGATCATTTTCAAGATATGGCCACAGCCTAAACTGATAAAGGGCTGCAATTCTCACAAAAGCATTCAAAAGCAAGTTTATTTCATAAGTAACATTTGACTATCAATGTGCTCCTATAAAAACAAGATAAGTACCATCAGTTGGTCCTCTGCTGTTAACATTACTGACTGCCCTTTTTCTGTTGTTGGAATCTTTTAAAAGCTTTGAATATTTATACCAAAAAAAGTTGCTAAAAAACTTTCAAAATAGAGGTAGTGTCTTTATATTTCTGAATATGACTAAAATAATATAGATTTCTTCATAAATAGGAAGGAAAGAGAAATGTATTTATTTAAGTATATTTGGATAAGGTTAGGGTTAGAATCCATTGCTTCTCCCTCTAGAGATCTGTTCCAGAAGTTAGGAATTTAGCTTATCTCTCAGGCATTGATCCTGTCTTTTGCTGCTTGCCTGTTCTGATTTCTTCAGTAAACTGAAAATAGATTGCAATAACTGTCTACTTTTTGACAAATTTATGTTGTATATACCCACCTTGGGTATATAGTCCTCCACTGGGGGTACTATCATCCCTCATTCCCTCCATCTCAATTTCAGTTGCAGTGATACTATATTCAATAATTCAAGGTGTTGAATTATTATTGAATTATCAAGGTCCAATTCAAGGTGTTAGTTATCACCTTTAAAGCTCTACGTGGCATGGGGCCCGGCTACCTGAGGGACCACTTCTTCTGCTCCATCAACCCATCCCACCCGATCATGCAGAGAGGGCATGCTGCAGACCCCGTCGGTAAGAGAATTCCATCTGGCGGGGTCCAGGAGGCAGGCCTTCTCTGCAGTAGCGCCTGCCCTCTGGAACATCTTGCCCCCAGAGGTGAGGTTAGCCCCATCGCTGCTGGCCTTCTGGAGGAATTTGAAGACCTGGCTCTGCCACTTGGGAGGGGAATTGTCATGCCTGGGGTTGGCTAATGCCCTAACGTGCCCCTCCCATGCAAGGACTGCATTAGATCATAGCCATCTGGACTTTATTTTTATCTATATTTATTTGTTACTTGTAATTGTTTTTATGCAGTGTACTTTTATATATTGTAATTTGATTATATATTTATTGTTTTATTGATTATTTCATTGTAAACCGCCCAGAGTCCCTCTGGTGGGAGGAGATAGCTGGTGACAAATTTGATAAATAAATAAATAATAAATACATATTGGCCCCATCTCCAATTGCTGATTAAAGACTACATACCAAGACTACATGAATGGGCTGCATGCTATCATATGGTCTATATATATAGGGCAGGTCTAGAGTCAACCTTGTAGAAACATTTATACCTTCTTTTCTTAACAAGTCTTGACATCCCACTTGTAGGTATGGAACTCTGTCGGCATTATTCGCTGCTATAATGATGAGCAAGACAATGCTATTGAGGTTGAATTCCATGATACTGCAATGCATCATGCAATGCATTTGCCAAATAATTTGAATCACACAATGGCAGACCTTTCAAGTGAAGCTATTTTATTGGCCTGTGACAGCACAGAGGAGCTAGCAAGGTAAGAAGACAGAGTACTTCAGTGTGAATTATAGCCAGTAAAACTAACTTTTGTATTCCATTAACTCACAAAGGAGTGAGAGTAATGAGGATGGAATCAGTGCACATCAGAGCTGCTGTTATGTTCTAATTGCTTCAGATTTTCCTTAGAGTGAGGAACAGGTGAAACTGATGACTGCAGATCTCCTTATTTGAACTACTTAACATCAAAGCAAAAGCATCAGTGTAATCAACAAGCATTTTAGTTTACCATCCTCAAAAGTGCAAGGCAAGAGGTGTGTAACTGGACTTCCCTTCATTCATGTTTTACTTACACTCATTTCCCTCTTTCATTTTTAGCAAGCTTCATTGCATTCATTTCAGCTCCTGGGATCCTAACAAAGAATGGACGGTTGACATGCTGCAGGATGAAGACATTGAAGCTATTTGTTTGGGCCAGGGCTGGGCTGCGTGTGCCACTAGTTCTCTTCTGCTTCGTGTGTTCACCATTGGGGGAGTTCAGAAAGAGATTTTCAGCCTCCCTGGCCCTGTGGTGTCAATGGCAGGACATGGAGAGCAGCTGCTGGTAGTCTTCCACAAAGGTGCTTTCTGTATTCTTTTATGCATTGCTTAGTTATTTTAAATTTAAAATGTTGATTATTCCTTCTGTGGTTGGTGAGGGGGATGTGGCTATTAGATGCACAGCTTGTGTTTTCCAAGGCCAGGAAATTCCAAAAAATTTGACCTTAGAAAATGTTTGACCTTGAAATGACCCCTTCTACACCTGAGCCTGGGGCAAATTTAGATCAGCCATTTGGTTGTTCTGCATAAATTCCTCTTTATTATTTTTTTAAGGACCATGCTACAGCCATTGTGGTCTGAATTTATTAGGTCACTCCATTTTCAAGTAGAATTGCTCTTTTAATTTTAGTCACATGACTAAGCTGTCGTGAAGTACCTAACATAACCTTTCTCAAGTTTTTGACCCTGGAGGAACCCTTGAAATATTTCTCAGGCCCCGGGGAACCCCTGCACATTCAGGCTCAAAGATAGGCCAGAAGTTACAAAAGTATTATATTCGTTTCATGGGTAGGCCTGTATATATGTACTAACAGTGTTCCTAAACTAAAAATAAAGAATGAAACTTACCTCTTTAATGTGAAGTTGCCAAAATTTGAAATATTTTTTTAAATAAACCATGATCTACCAGGGAATGCCTAGTGACTCTCGCGGAATCCTAGGGTTCCATGGAACCCTGGTTGAGAAACCCTGCCCTAACGACTGCTTGTTTCCATTGTGATTACAGCATTCCTCACTTTCTGTTACCTTTTTCCAAAACTAGAATTTGCCACGTAGTTCTAGTGTCTGCATTTAGGAAATCTTGGGCTGTGAACCTGCCTTATATCAAGTAAAATTACTGGTTAACTAGTCCAGTGCTGTCAAATCTTCCTACAGCAGCACTCTAAAACCAGGAGATCTTATGCTGTGTTGCTACTTCCCTCCCTTCCCTTCTGAGTGGAGATATTGAACATGGAATCTTCTACATGCTAAGCGTGTGCTCTGTGGTTGAGCTATGATTCCCTCTGGCTTTCTACTGTTTTGTCTTTATTTTTTTTAAAATAGAGATGTAATACTAGTAAGGCTAGATGATAAGGATTCAAAAGACAGCAAACATCTCTTCTACATTTCACAGTGATTTCTGTAAAAGTATAATAATAATAATTACTACTATTATTATTAGAATTTCAATTGGAGAAATGTTTCTTGACATGAATATAATTTATCTTCCTAAAATAATTTCTTAAGTCCCAAATCATAGTCATCACATATTGACAATGATTAAAATTACCCAGGAAATCCATCACAATCATTCAATAGCATAAAGAAGAATTTGTTTGCACACAGCTAAATTCCTTCCTTTTCTTTACACTTCCCCAGCAACTTTTCAGTGTGACTTTCTTTGGTCAGAATTAATGGCATATATCCTTCCCACCCCTCCACCCTCATTTGTAGGCACCAGCTTTGAAGGGGATCAGTGTCTTGGAATTCAGCTTATAGAACTTGGGAAAAAGAAAAGACAAATTTTACATGGTGAATCACTTCCCCTTTCCAGGAAATCCTATTTAACGTGGATAGGATTTTCAGTAGAAGGTAAGATGGAGCATTTAAGATATGGACTCTAATTTATTCTTTTGAAGTGAGGGAAGGAGAATGTGATCAAATCATTTGTTCATTTGCAATCCTCAGCACTGTTCCATATTAAACATCCTCCAGACACCAGGAACGGAACACATCATATGTTTTGTTGACTAAAAATTATGCATCAGTTATCTATGTTAGGACAATACTATTGGTTCTAGGGGGGCGGGGGAAGGAAGTTGGCTGATTACACTGAATGTCCATGATTTTTAATTCTGGATTGCCAGAAGAGGGAGTCATTGCCAAAGTTAACTACAAATCTGTTGATTCTCTTCAAAATGTTTTGTACTTTTCAATGTACGTGATGGTGATGAGAGATATAGCATTTAACATCATGTTTATTCATGAATCAATAAAGTTGCTTGAAGAGAACTGACTGTCAGAACAAAACTATGTTTGTGCTTTTCTAATGAATGACTAGGTACCCCCTGTTACATGGATTCTGAGGGTATTATACGAATGTTGAACAGAAGGCATGGTAATATTTGGACCCCAGTCTGTAATACCAGGGAGCACTGTAAAGGAAAGTCAGACCATTACTGGATTGTTGGCATTCATGAAAATCCTCAGCAGCTCAGGTACAAAAATAACTTGAAGGTTGTCCCTGTTGTTCTTTAGAACAGTGGGAAGTGCTCAACACAGAAATATTCACACAAATCTGTTGAAAGATCACGTTCTCAATTATCCTCTCTTGTTATCTTCCCACTGCATCCATTCATTTAAACTAGAGCCTTCCAGGATTAATTTTTTTACTAGGAAGAGGCCTGTGGAACTAGCAACAATTCACTTAACAAACACACAAAAATATTGTGTTCTTCCAATTCCCCTTTCAAGTAATTCTTTTCTAGGAAATTCATTAAAGCCTCAGAACATGTCAACCTAGGAAGATGGTTATGAATGAAAGTCATTGTGGTTTTTTTTTTCCTTCCGCTCATCCAAGATAAATGAAGACAGAAAACACGTCATTTAAACATAGTTAAAGATGGATGTCTGTGAAGATGTTTCCTTCATTGAAGGCTTGGTTTTAAGAGAGTGGTTGATTGGGCTAAATGTTTAGATTGTGAAAAACCCTTTGGTCAACTCCTGCTAATATTTTTTAATTAGTTGATTGAATAAAAATGATGCCTTTATAATTTTTTTTGTTAGACTTCAGTCTTTTAATCCCTAACGTAATATATTTCAAATCATAATAAATATATAATGAAATACAATTAGTAGAATGGCAGTAGTAGAGTTTTGAAGAGGAGGATATAAGAGAGGGACTTTGAAACACTATCTCTAACCACATTTATGCTCAAGGGTTTGAAATGTCATTCAGTACATTTCTTCAGCGAATTGGCAAAGTTTTGTCTTAGCTCAGCCTTGCAGAGAAGTCCACCAAGTTACTCACTGATTTGCCTAAAATGGCAGCATATTATTAGGCCAGTCCAGAGATAAGAGGACTATGAAATTATGCTATGTATGTGGGTGATCTTTTCTTGTCCTTGACTTTACTAAAAAAAACCTGCTAAATAATTATAAAAAAAGCATGGCATCCTATGTTGAATGAATTTAACTAGACCACTTTGGTCTAGTAGTTAAGGCAACGGGCTAGAAACCAGGAGACTGAGAGTTCTAGTCCCGCCTCAGGCATGAAAGCCAGCTGGGTGACCTTGGGCCAGTCACTCTCTCTCAGCCCAACCCACCTCACAGGGTTGTTGTTGTGGGGAAAATAGGAGGAGGAAGGAGTATTAGGGATGTTCGCCGCCTTGAGTTATTTGTAAAAATAATAAAGGGATAGAAAACAAAGTGACAAAGGGGCAGTTCTGTTATTTCTAGGGAAATCTCATTTGAATGCTAAATAAAGTATCTGCATATTCAAGGCTTAGAGAAAACTCCAGGTTTTTTTTTTCCTAAAATGCTGTTAATTTTTAGCTTGGCATTAAAAAAATTGAGAAAAATGCAAACTTCCTCTTCTTGACATATATACTGCTGAATGTGTAAATAACTTGTTTAGACTTTGGTGACTCTGGGAAGGAGAAAAGGAGTGCCCTGCTGTTAGATGTGTCTTTTGATTCTGTATTTGTCTTGCACAGATGTATTCTTTGTAAAGGAGCTCGTTTTCCACCTACTCTTCCCCGTCCTGCAGTAGCGGTGCTGCCATTTAAGCTCCCTTTTTGTCAAACTGCAACAGATAAGGGACAAATGGAGGTGGGTAATTAGAATTTATAATGCAGTTTTTAGATCCATCCTAAAAAGGGAAATAAGGGGTTGCAAGTTGCTTCCCTGTTCAGATCTATTTTGTTTGCTTTTTCACTTTGTCCTTAGTGCATGGAAATAGAATATATGGTATCTCTAGTAATTTTAACTTACATTCTGCATTAAATAGTGCACTAAATACCTTGCATGCAGATAATCTCTAAAATGAAGAAAGACCATAATGCTGATCTCACCCATTAAATTAATATCAAGATGATTTGTACAATTTGGTTGCAATTGCATATAATTCACATATATGTAGGAAAGGTATAGAAACAGTGGCCCTACTTGTGTGTGTATGTCTCAACTTTATGTAGATGGTATGCATGTCTATGGCATTATTTAGACATGATGTATAATGGTACAATTGTGATAATGTTTAGATAGCCCTCAAGGCCTTGTTAAAATTGCAAGTCTTGTTTTCAGTAAAACCTTAAAATACCTTAACAGTTTTTTTCTCAGCTGTTTTTCTCTTCCTCCCCCCGCCAAAAAAAGCAAGCTAGCAAGTAAAAATACACTTCTCTTTGTCCGGTACTAAATTTTATATTATTTTTGTGTTCTTGCAGGCGTGATAAAATAATTATATGGGCTGTGTTTTTCTTTCCTTTCTCTGCATGTTGTAGGAACAATTCTGGCGCTCAGTCTTGTTTCACAACTACTTAGACTACTTATCCCAAAATGGATATGAACATGACGAAAGTGTGAAAGGCCAGGCAGTCCAAGAGCAGCAGCATCTCTTGATGAAAATGTTTGCAGTAAGTGGGTAAAGTTGTAAATCTGTCTTCTTCAGTCTAATGCCTTTCAGTTGTGCTAGATTTCAGCTTCCATGAAGCCTCGGCCTACCACCAAGTTGTGCAGGAGTTAAAGTGAAACTTCAGAAGGGTACCACATTGGGGAAGACTATTTTAAATGTACCTGAGTAAAACTTCTTAGACATTTGGTTGTTACATTCCTCAAATAAAGAATCCTGTTTCGTTTTTTTTTCCTTTGCAATTTTTGAATTTGTCTGTTCCATGGAGTCATTCATTCCCTGTGATCAGCTGTTGACTTTTGTTAACTCTGAAACAGATGAGGAATGTTTTAAGCACACAGTTAGACAAAATGTAACTTGCTAATGTACATACTGTAATGTTCAGTGTAAGCATAGGTAGTCATCCTGGACAACCAACAGAAAAAATATTGCAGGGATCCACAGCAAACCGAGCTAACGTCAAAATGATGAAATGTGCATCGCAACCCAGTCTTGTCTTTACATGCTTGTATCCTGATGTCTGATGCCTGTTTGTAAGTTGTGGGTTTTGCATCATGGTGCTGTTTCATTTCTTGCCTCCCTCCTATGGATGCCCATGGTCCTGGGTAATTTGGCTGTGGGCAGAGCTGCTGCCAGAGAGAGGAGCCAAAGTACTGGCATAAAGCTAGCAGCAAGGCGCAGATAAGGAGAGGATCCAAGGCAGAAGAAGCCTGAACTGGAGGAGATGATTGTGCCTAAGCATTTGTGGCAGGGGTAGCAAGAGCTTTGGGAGGCAGAATTGCTGCAATTCCAAAATGGAGAGATAAAGGCAGACCACACTCAGGAAATGAGTCACCTTGATCAGCAATTTATGCTCAAAGCTCAGTCTCTTAGTGCCAGCCTAGAAATGAAATTAATTAATTGTGTGACTATCCCGCCGCATTTTATAAATAGCCTCAGGAAGCCTGGGTATTCTTGTGACTATGGGGGTGAGGGCTGAGAATTTAACACTTATCATTTCTTGCCAGGATCCTAATAGAAATGGCCTGTCCTGGCCAAGCTCATTTGTTTTTCAAGATAAGCCTGTTTCAACTTCCTTGCAATATAAAGGGGAGGCCATTTTTGGAAAGGAACCTGAGAAAGAGAGAGGCACTTAATCTCCCCCTTCCTCAGCCCATACATCTGTTTACTCAGGCTTCCCTGTGGCTCTATTTACTGGGCAGATTAACTATCAGATGCATGAGGAGCTTGATCCTTAACTACACTATATTATTGCTACCTGGAAAAGAGGTTCATAGAGCTTTTGAAAAGCAGAAAGAGACATGGATTTCTTGAACTCGCTATTTTTTTAATTAAAAAAACTATAGTATGAATGTTCTCTGGCTCTTTTTAAATATAGTTTTTCTTCAATGAAGGTTTCACACGCAGTTGCTCACTTTAATTGCTGTATCATAACGAGTTATTTTCACAGCAATGAAGTGGCTTTATAAGAAAATAGCTGGGACTCATTCTGCTCTGCCACGGATGTATCAGGAGGCTGCTTCCTTGAATTTCTGTCTTGTAAAGAATGAAGGAGAACTGAATGTTCTGTCCTCTTAGAGGACAAACATTTTTTTATCCTCTTTTTTTCCCCAAACAAATATTTCTCTGATAAACATTAACAATTTTTTTTCCTTCTTGCTTTAAAAATAGCTATCTTGCACACTGGAACGTGAATTTCGCTGTATGGAGCTTGCCGAACTTATGACCCCAAATGCCACAAGCTTAGCTATCAAATATGCCTCTCGCTCTCGGAGGCTGATTCTGGCCCAGAGACTCAGTGAACTTGCTGCCGAGAAGGTGTCAGAGCTGGCATCTGCCGAAGCGTGTGCTGAGCAAGAGGAGGAAGAAGAGAAGCAGCAGCAGGATTTTAGAAATCACCTGAACGCTGGGTAAAAGTGAATTCTGAATGGGACACAGCAGAGAGCGAACTTTTATAGTTAACGTTTTTGTTTGAAGCTGGGCAGGTGCTTTCTAAATCACTGTGGAGAAAAATGCACTGTCACATCCCTCCTGCAGCAGGACTGGGTTGGACTAACAGTGAACAAAGGCTCTCCATTATAATATCAAAAACAGGAGCCTGGGGTTCAGTAGCTTACTTTCAACCCAAGAAGAGATAGAAGTGCAGCTGATCAGGTGATGGGATGGGAAAAATCAACAATCTAGCCTTTTTCAAAGGCTCTAGGTGAATGGAAAGAAGAAACATTTGTAAGCAGAGTGGAAGAAAAGGATGGGTTCAGTCAAGAAAGGAGAAGGGATCTGGGCAAACCCAGTGGTGGCTATTGCCACTGAAGGAAACAAAGAAAATAGAATGGTAGCTGGCAATGAAGTAGGCATTCTGGGCAGTAATATAGATAATCACATTCTCTGTTTTTAAAAAAGTGGAAAAGTGCCATTTTTTATATTTTTACCAGAACTCGAGAGTTGGTAATTGATTCCATGAGGACCAGGATAGCCTGTTTTATAGAAATACTATGGAAACAAAAGGTGTTGTTTTATCATTCTTGTTAAGGCCTGGCTTTTCTTGTAGGGACTGTGTGGCAGTTGCCCTTTTCTTGATATTTTAAGCAAAGGAATAGAAGCCATTGGCTGACTGAATTTCTCTATATGCAGGTATAGTAATACCCACACAGAATGGAGTCGTGCTCAAGAAAGAAACCTTCAGTGCCGGCAAAACATGGAGACTTACAAAGAGGAGGATGAGGAGAAAGTGAACACCCTTAATGAGGCACAACCTAGTAAGCTGAGCAAGCACCCATGAAGATTAAGGCAGAAGGCTACATGGTCATAAATTCAGACTCTGAAGGCTGGGTGGTCCTTTCAAAAAAGGACTTCCCTGTGGAACAGAGAGGGGCAATTTGTGAGGAGCTGGGAGCTGCCTTCCAACCTCCAGGAGGGCCACAGGAGGCCCTCTGGTGATGCAGTGATGTTATTGGAAGGCTGCAGCCAAACCCTTTATGCCTAGTTATGAGGAGTGGGTAGGAGTGGGAGTGTGGAGTTCAAAAGTGCTCCCCGTTTGGTCTTTTCATTCTTTAGTGCATTTGTAGCCCGGTTGTACATCCCTTCGGTTTCAATATTTATCACACGGGGCTCATATCAATCTTCTAATTCTTATTCACAATTGAACTGGAAAATTTCTACTGGAATATTAATTTTTTCTCCATTTTAATTCTTCTGAAGGTTCTCCCACACTGTATGCAAATGCATCTACTTCGAAGTCTGGTGAGTCAAACTGAATTTATTTTAGGCAAGGAAAACCTCTTAATTGTTAAACATTTTGTCCAAATATTAGGTTTCAGCTATGCAACCGTACTCCCACAGAATTTGTTAAATGCTTTTATTCTCATGAAGAACTTTCAAGCTGATTAAATAAATTGGAAACACACATACATGATTCAAAATTCTGTTTAATGATCCCTCTTGAGGGGAAAAATGAAATGAAATGAAATCTTGCTGCCTGATTAGTAGAAAACTCTACTACTTCCAGTGATGCCGCTGTATAGTTTGCCATTAGGACGTGATGCACCAGTTCAGTTTCACGAATCAAGGGCTGTGATCGCCCAGTGACTTTTTACTGAGAACAGTGTAGGGCCAAAGAATACTAGACTGGCAGCATTCAGCATGATCCTGTGTGCATTGTTAGAGCCCAGTTTCTCCTTGCAGCGTTGTAAGAGTGTTACGTAAATTGCTGAGGGACCACAGTATTTAGTGGTACAAAAAGTAAAGATAATCGCACAAATATTGCGTATTAGCAGATGCATAAAAAGGGGGAAGTCAGAAATGTAAGTTATTTTTTAAAGCCCCCCCCCCTTTTTTCTTTTTTTACTTTTTGGTATTTTAATTTTTGTTAAACTTGCTTTGTTCATCTATTTTTTCCTTTTGTTTGTGTGTGTGTGTGTGTGTACACATACATACATAGTGTACGTACATATATATATAAATGCACACAGAGGAACAGATTGTTTGATTTCATCTGGAAAGGTCTTTTTTTAAAGCTCAAATTGTCAGAATGCTAAATTAACATGCAGAGACAAGGTTCTGTTCATGTCTTAAAGACTAGAGGCAGGGAAATATAAACAGCCCTGCTTAATTGTTCTCGTAAATAAAAATTGTTCAGTATCTCTTCTTAAAACATACACAGACTGTTTTCTAAAGATTTGCACTGGTATTCTTCTTCCCTTCCCTTCCTATTTTTTGGGATAACGAAAGCTGTCCTTGCATCTACCAACCAAGTGCGAGTAAATCCTTTCAAGGTGAGAATTGATGGCTTTAATTTACCTTACTTTTTAGTAAGATATGTTTGAATATCTTACTTTGGGGGGTGGAAAATCAAGTTGCTTAAATCTCTTGCTCCTGTAGGTATCCAGTAGCCAAAGGGATGCATTTGTTCACTCACCCAATATTCTGGACAACCTGACTAGGCTGCCTAAGAAAAATCCCATGCTGAATGGCCAAGGGGTTCCAAACAAGAAGAGTCCAATTATCAAGCCGTTGATTCCCAAGCCCAAGTCAAAGCAGGTGATGGATTGGACCTTTATCTTGGTTTATGGAAACAAGACTTTGGCAAATTCATTGTTACCAGGTGTGGCAAATCTTATAAACGTAAAGAAAGCAGAAGGACTACCAAGGGATTGATTGGTGGGGAGAGAAATTGAAAAGGGTGGGGCAGCAGACTGGTATCAAATGGACTCCTCTTTCTTGTTTTCCTATCAACTTTGCAAATAGCCGGTAGTAGTATTAATTAAGTAGTAGAAAGAAATTCCCTCTTGACGACCATTCAGGAAATGTTTATAACATGGTACTGTGGTATTTTTTTCCTCTGCTTTCTTTCATGTCATTTGATATGCAGTGGCTGAATAGGAGAGGTAAGCATGGAGGTGAAATAGACGGTTTGCAAAGTACAGTTAGAAGGGACACAGACTCTTTACTTGAGTTAATGATGTTAAGATTTTTAACTCTATTTAGAACAGCATATTAGTGATACAATTTATATTACGTACTTGGATTACTCTAAGTATATACAAGTACTCTCTTTTAATGGCATACATTTTTTTTTGCTTCTGTACTGCTTATAGTTGCTAAGACTACAGTATTTCTCACCTGAAAGAGGTTGAGCGATAAACCTCATGTATGCATGTAGGTATGTAATTATTTCCAGTCTGAGGGCTGCATTTCCCTACTGAGGGACTTTACAGAAGCTTCACAACAGTTGGCAGTCAAGACAAAGAAGTGGGTGGACCTGGAGCAAAAATTTCATTTGCTTTATTTCATTTTAAATTAAATTAGATACAGTTAATATGGTTGTTTTCCATTTAAATCATAGTTTGGTGCACTGCTTAAAGCCTTATGTATTTCTTTATCTCACGGTCTCCTTCCGATATAATCAATATTACTGTTTCCAAAACTGTTGAGTAGACAATGACTTGCAAAAATACTGTTAAGTGGATGCTCACCATACTGAGAGGTTCTTGCTCTGAGAAACTTTGAGTTTAAAATGCAACATATAAAGATTTGCCATTTGCAATGAATTATAGAACTATATATATTTCATTGCTCAGGCCGCAGCAACTGCATTTTTCCAACCCCGAGCACTTATTACTGAAAAGAAAGTCAGAGAAGACAAAGAGGGAAAAAATGACACTGTACCATCTGAACTTCAAACTGTGGCTGAGAACAGAGATAATAAAAGGTCAGTGTGCCAGTGAGTCTTATATTGCCATTGTGAGATGACTCCACCTTCTGGGAATAAAAATGTTCACAGGTAGTATAAAGCTTTCATTTCAGAACATTTTCCTCATCTGTACTGTTTTTAGGCCAAGGACTGGATTCCAGATGTGGCTAGAAGAGAACAGAAGCAGTATTTTGTCCGATAATCCTCATTTTGAAGAAACGGAGATAATAAAAGAAGGCATGGTTCGATTCCGAATTCTGTCTGCTGAGGAAAGGATGGTAATGGACTCTTCTTTTGGAGGAGTATATCTTCGTTTACCTTGTAGAAATGTATTCCTTGTTTCACTTTTCCTGAAGTCACACAATTTTATGTGTAAAAGCAGGAAGTAGAATGCAAAGTATGACAGATCCTTTTCTGCAGAGATGTGTGAGGAGTTCCTTGTCTGGATGCATATTTGGCTAATATCCGTTTCATACATTATCTTGCCTCTTCTTCAAGAAGCTTTTTCTTCCTACCCATTGTAACACTCATTTGCTATGATCCTATGCAGTAATTCAGGCAAAGGCAGTGATTGGCCTCCATAATTCATTGAGATTCGTGGCTGAATGAAGACTCTAATTCTACTTTGGTACTAACTTTGACCTCAGACCACCCACGCTGCTTTACTTGTGCCATGGCCATCCAGCTGGAGTACTCGGAACATGATGCAGTGAAAATATGCAAGGCCATCTCATGCCATTGCTCTAGTGCCAGATCATTCAGCCACATTGTCTTATTCTTTCTACACCTGATCTCTGGGTAATTAAGAATAACTCTGGCACTCTTGTAGATGTTCAAAATTGACAACTTCCAGTATGGTTCCAGTGCTACAATCTTCTAAATTATAGTCTCTACCATATACATATATAGATGCCTAATATTTCTGGGAAAGTCACATTAATTAATGACAATACTATAATAGGGATTGTACATTCCTTATTGTTTTGTTTCTGTTTCCATTAACTTAAGGCTTGGACTGAGAAAGCCAAAGGAAGAGAAACCAGTGATCCATCTGAAGGGAAGAAGCGAAAGCGCCCAGAAGATGTTAACAATAAAGGGCAAGAAGGCCAAGAGCAAAAATCAGAAGAGGATGTAGGCTCTGCTAAAAAATCCAAGTCATTTAACCAGTCTACCTTCATGAAACTGTCAACATTTGCATATAAACAGAGTTAAACAAATCTTTTAATTGTCAACATTAGCCTGTAGCATCAAAAAAATTCCAAGAGAGGGATAAATATTGTTCCCCTAAGGAGATATGCTATTGTTTTGAGCATTCAGGGAAGGGAAATTTGTGGAAGCATGGCTATTACGATATGCAGAATACATTGATCTAGGAATGGGGGTTCAGCACACTCTGGAGCATGTTCTGAAGTTCTGTGAAACATTCTGTTCCCATAGAAGCACGTCTCTAATGGCTGTATGGGTGACAGTTATAGCTTATCTGTATTGCGTAGGGTAGTTGGTGACCTGATTTGCCTTTATGGGTCTTAAGGCATTGCCATTGTATGTCATGCTCGTGTTGAGTGGGTTCCAACTGATGCACGTGAGTGGCCTAAGGCCAAGTATTCTCTCAATCGCTCATTCAGAATAGCACATTCAGATAGTGCTTTACAGGACCCTAAGGCAGGAGACGGCAGAATGGGGCAAGGAGAGGAGGAGACATGTGACTCAGGAGATGAACTGTGTGCTAGCTGGATACCAAGTTGTGATTCCAGTCTTGTGTTTTCTCCATTTCCTCCATGCCCATCATGTAACAAAGGTCAATTTTTCTGCTTCCTTGACAGCTGAACTTAATAATGGAGTCAGCTCATTATCCCCTTGCCATTTGAATCAACCTTCCAATGGCTTTTGTCATACAACTTCCATTCTAGAAAAATCCATAAAAAATGGATTTTGGTTATCTTGGTTCAGCCTTCCCAAGATGGCTGAATGGGATCTGCCAGATCTGCTGGATTTCACTCCCAGGCAGCATTGTATTCTAGAAGCTAAGTCAAACCCTAGTTTGGGGAAGGATTGGCATTATAGGGTATCCCTTAGTTCTGTGCAGTAAACAGAGAACCCCAGGCTGACTATTATGCCATTGTTCTCCAGATCCTACAATGCTATATTTTTATGTTACTGATGATTTTAAATAAAGCAAGGACCTTTTGCATTTTGGCTATTGAACACTTTGTTTCCATTTTCAACATCTTATATAGGCAGTCCTCATTTAGCGATCACAGTTGGGACTGGTAACTCCCTTGCTAAGCACTGTGGACGCTAAGTGGGAAATCATGTGACTGCAATGGACTTATGATGTCGTTTCCCATTTGGTTGTTAAGTGAGTGAGCGCAGTTGTTAAGCAAAACATGTGACCACGACTTACGATTTTACTTCTGCATTCTCCATTAACTGCTTGTTTCAAGCCAGTTGGGAAGCATGCAAATGGCAATCACATGACTGCGGGATGCTGTGACAGTCGTAAATGCGTGCTGGTCGCAAAGTGCCCAAATGGCGATCACGTGACTGGGACACTGCGATGGTCATAAATGTGAGGATTGGTCACATAGCCTTTTTTAGAAACACGGTAATAACTTCGAATGGTCGCTAAACGAGGTAGTCAGTAAGCAAGGACTACCTGTATTATAACTGCTCCAGAGAACTAAGATGTTAGTTTATGCAATTTATTTCTAATTCCTATATTGCTGGAGGTAACTTTACCTTGGTCATTTTTGAGGCCAGGAACAAAATAGTCATTTTTTTTCCAGAATAACCAGCATTGAAAAAGTCAGGTGGTATCCCTTCTCAGTCAGGTGGTATCCCTTCTCACACTAAGAAAATACTTGAAAAAAACTTATTGCATTTAAGTTGTTCTCACTTAGGACAGAAATTCCAAATCTGAAATTGTGATTCTGTGTCATTTTCCCATGGCACTATTTTTATTCCCAAATTCCTCCAAGATATTTGAAATCAGCCATATAATTGTCTTTATTTCTGGCAACCTTGGAATGCTGGGAATGCATACAAAGTGCCAGGAGCCAATCAGTGCTCCCTCCACCTGACCCATAGAATAGTGTAAAAAATACCATTCAGTGAGTGGGCTGAGGCAAGATTTCAGTGCTTATACACTACGTATGCACACAGCAACTGTCATGCTATGCAAGTTTTTAAAAAAATGTATTATGAATCGCATTAAAAACTGACTAGAAGAATTAACATGGGATTTGCTGACAAGGTTGCCTGTAAAATCTACAAGTTCAAGCAACAGAAGGTAGAGTGAAGCAAGGGTGTTGATCAAAGGGGAAATAGCCTGTCACCAAACCTTGCAGAGCTTCATCCATTTTGCAATTTCAGCTGTGCCAGAACTGAGTGGGAAGAATGTCAGATGGGCTGCCCAGAGTGGAAAATATGGGAATTCAGCAGTGTGTGCTAGATGAGTGAACATGCCACGTGTGAATGTATCCTTGAAGTGTTCTCAAATCAATGGTTCCATGTGAACTAAATGGGAAGCCTCAAATTCCCAAAGCCTCAACATAGATATACAGAGCAGACAGTCTGCAGCAAAACAGAGTTCAGCAATATAGTACATGTCTCCAAAAAGCATTTTTGGCTTTTTCAAGCAGGGCTGGAAAAGATTCCCCCAAAGTATTGGACAGTCACAGCCAAGCCACAGTAGAGTACATGTTATTGACCAGTGGTTGAACTCAACAGAAGGCAGTTTTTGACTGACAGGCCTGAACCTCAACTAATACAGCTTTATGAGTTCCTCTTAAGAAGCAGTCTAGGAATATTTTCTTTTGCATCATTAAAGCAGGAGATGCATATTTTGACAAATGAAAAATGAGTGGTATAAATGGTACAGGTAAATGGGAATATGCACTGCTGCCTGGGTAGAGGGAGTTTGAGGGAGTTAATTGGTAGTTTTGCCAATCTAGATAGACTTTAAAAATACAGTGGAAATCAACATCTTTTTCTTCCTGTCTAATATTTTTGAACACTGAAAGGCTGATCCTGTGGAACATCACTTTCATCTATTCATAGATAGATAGATATAAACAGATAATGTCTAGCAGCAGTTTCTGCTTTATTGAAGAAATCTAGATGTTTGTTATAAACAGTGTATTGAAGTATAAATCACCTCATCAATACCAAGTTAATATGCCCAGATATAAACAAACAAGGAAATGCATGAGCACAGCTGCTTTGATCCACAAATCGAAAGATAGGCCTTGTTTTCTTTTTTTTTCAGAGGAATTTTGAGAAGCTGGTTGTTTTAAAAATGCAGGAGTCCTTTGACACTTTAGTGAAACTGAGTAGGCTCTATGCCAGAAATGTTCCGTTCAGAGTTCACCTATACTCTAAGTGGCTTGCTTAAGGCCTTTGTTGTGCCTGCTGCAAATTCTCAGTGTAAAATATTTCACCTTACTGTGGTAGTATAAAGGTTACTGAGATGATTATAGATGAATACTTGCTGTTAAATTGATATACAAACAGTATAGACACTCTTGATAAATATTTATTAGTCTTTTTTTCCATAGGCAACTGAAATATTCAGTTCTTAAATAGCAGTGAATTTCTGGACTTTATTAAAACAATATCATTGGATATGCATGATTCTATTTTTTTCTGCATCTCTTAGAACGCAAGCATTCTTTTTCCAGATGAAACCAAGCTCCATCTAGTCAAATACTGTCTCTACCAGTAGCTAAATTGTTGGGTAGTGTTGGGCTTCAGGGTTTAGTGACCATGGTCTAGACAGTAGCTAAATAAACACTTGTCAGTTTCATAGAACATGATGGATGCTTATCTATTAGTTGCCTTCTACATCTATGACTCCAGGATAAATGCTTTTAAATATGGAACTTTCATTTAACAATTAGACCTATGTTTAAATGTTAACCAAATTCCACTTAAATATCCTCTCAGCATTCATTTCCCTTTAGATTTCAGAAGTGAAGATCCAGCTTTTGCCTTCAGCTAAAATTTCAGCTGTACAGCCATTAAATTATCTATTACGTATAGCATCCTGCCTTTCCTTTAGGAGCTCAGGGTAGCATATATAGCACTCCCATAATTTTTTTCTGCACAAAAGCAACTCTTTGAGGGAGGTTGAGCTGAGAGTGACCAGGCCAAATCATGCAGTGAGCTTCCATAGTTGAGCTCAAGCATAAACCTGCTTCTTCCCAGTTATAATCCCTAACCTTAACCACTACATCACCCTGGCTACAGTTGCTTCTACACTAGCAAGACACTGACTAGGCATAGTTTGTTTTCTCAATGCTTATAAAAGGAAAAAAAAAAATATCCAAGAAGGCTGGGAGCTTCTGTAAAATGATATACTGGAGGCAAAAAACTCAAACAATTCCTACAAGAAGGAAGAACGGGAAACACCTAAAGACACCAAACTGGATCCACTCAGAACTTAATAAATTGCTTAAAAGAAAAAAATGAAGCATATGAGAAATGAAAAGAGGGGACTATATAGAATACAAAGCAGTTTGCAAAAACTGCAGGTTTGGCATGAGAAAAACTAAAGCCACGTACAAAGTTAGCCTAGTAAGGGACATCAGCAGCATCAGCATCAACAACAACAACAAAACAGTTTTTTGAGTATGTCAGAAGCAAAAGGAAAGTCAAGGAGCCAGTTGGTCTTCTGCAGAGAGAGCAATGGCGAAATGGTTGAGGAGGAGGATGAGAAACAAACGTTCTCAACTCCTATTTTACATTCGTTTTCTCTCAGAAGGTGACCGAACTCTCAATTGGCCCTCATTGTGCCACTAGGGGGGAAAGTGAACTGAAGCTCAAGATAAGCAAAGAGCAAGTGAGGGAATTGCTAGTTAATGTAAATGAATTAAAGTCTCTAGGGCCTAGGGTGAATTACACCCTAGGATATTGAAGGAACTAACAGAGGTAATTGCAGAACCACTCTCTGTAGTCTTTGAGAAGTCCTGAAGCACAAGCAAGATCCCAGAAGACTGGAGAAGGGCTGATGTTCTTTCTATTTTCAAAAAGAGAAAGAAGCAGGACCTGGGAAATTACAGACCTATGAGCTTGACATCAGTACTGGGCAAGATCCTTCAAGAAATTATCAAACAGCATGTCTGTGAGCCCTTAAACAGGAATTCATTAACAGGAGCCAATGTGATTTTATGCAGGTCAAGTCATGCCAGACTAACTTGACCTTTTATCATAGAATTACTAGCCTGGTTGATCAGGGAACTGCTGTGGATATAGTATAACTTCAGCAAGGTTTTTGACAAAGTCTTTCATAGCATCCTTATTAACAAAATGGTCAAATATGGGTTTGATAACTCAACCTTAAGGTGGAGCCACAACTGGCTTAAGGATTGTACCCAGAGGATAATTATAAATGGCATCAAATCTACCTGGAGAGACACCTTGAGTGGGGTGCCACAGGACTCTGTCCTGGGCCCAGTGCTGTTCAAGATTTTTCTATAAATGATATGAGTAATGGAGTCAAGGGAATGCTTACCAAATCTGCAGACAATATAAAGCTAAGAGGGGTGGTTAATACTTGAGAGGAGACAGAAAAAATTCAAAAAGTCTTAGACAGGCTAGAACGGTGGGCAGAAACAAATAGAATGACATTTAACAGGGAGAAATGTAACATCATGCCCCTGGGTAAGAAAATGAAAGAAACCTGTACAGAATGGGGGAAAATCTGACTTAAGAGCAGCCCATGTGAGAAGGACTTGGGTGCACTAGAGGATCACAAGCTCAGCATATCCCAGCAACTTAATGCAGCTGCAAGAATGTCAACAACATCTTGAACAGCATCAAGAGGAGCATTTATTTATTTAAAACATTTATATAGCCACCCATCTTAAACCAAACTCTGGGCAGCTCACAACCCAAGAATAAAAATAATTTTATCTATCTATCTATCTATCTATCTATCTATCTATCTATCTATCTATCTATCTATCTATCTATCTAATCTAATTTATCCCCGTCCATCTCCTCCCATCAGAGGACTCTGGGCGGTTTACAACAATCAATTAAAACCATCACAATAATACAAAAAGTAAAATACAATAAAAAATAATAAAAATAAAAATAAAAAATCCAAGTGGTGAAGCATCTAAAACAGTCCAAGTGTGGGAGGAGTGGTCTATAACAACCATCCCCATAATATACTGTATATCAACAATAAAATAAAAACAAAAAAACAAAAGATCTGGCACTACAGCTAAACTTTCCCATGGAGCCCACAAAACATTCATCCAATGCCAATCTCACCCTATCCCAGAGCTTGGGGGAAAAGTGCTTTCTGGAAGGTTAAAAGGGTGGACCTCAAGTGGAAGGGTGTTCCATAGGGCAGGGGTTGCCACAGAAAAGGCATGCTTCCTAGGTCCTGTAAGATGGCAACATTTAAAGGAAGGGACCTGAGGCATCTGTCAGGGGTACTTTAATTTGGCTTTTGTTATTGTTATTCTATTTTTAAGACTGGCTGTATTTAACAAACAGAAATTAGTAATTCAACACACCTCTGAATAGCATTTGACACTCAGGAATTTTCTTTCCTTGAAGCAGTAAGATATGCTGGACCTAGAGGCAGACAATGACCTTTGCTTTGGGTAAACACTGTAGAAGAAATTTGGCCATGGAGAAAGGTATTGTTGGCCAATGCTGGCTGAGAATTCTAGAAACTATTCTCTTACAGTTCCTAGAATGGGGAGGGCAGGACACCAGGGAGGCAAAAGCTTCAGAATAAAGCAAAGCCTGGTGTTTGGAGAAGTTCAGTATTTGGGGACTGGTGCCCTTCTGTTTTTTGGTTAAACAAGGTTAAGTAATATTTGACCTTAAAGCAGCCACTACTCAGAACCTAAGGTCAAAAGTCTGTTATATTACAACATGCCATGCTTCCCATAGGTCACTAAAGAAATGTAAATGCAGTCAAACTCATCTTTTGAAATATATATACATACATACATACATACATACATACATACATACATACATGATGAGTGCATGACAAGAGAAAGGCAAATATATACACACAGTCCACACAATTATATACAGAACTTCTGAAGGGATACAGTAGTAGCCTCATAACTGGATGTCCGGTTCAGCTATCCAGGCGATTGCATCTGGTGTTGCTTTGTGCAGATCTTCTAAGGAGCCAGGGAACGCACGTCGGGGGCAGTCTTGCACAATGTATTTAATAGTTTGCATGTCGGCACCACAAGGAGACTCTTTCCAGCCCCATTGATACAGAGCAGAGGCACTCCTTTCAGTATCGCACCTGATTCTATTCAATTTTGTCCAGACAGAGCAAGGCAGGTTAAAGCCAGGAGGTTTGGAAGAGGGATCACTAATGACCAAGCTGTGATGTGACAACTTGGACCATTCCTCTCTCTAGGCGTTCTTAGGATTGAATTGGATAGATGTTATGGCTGTTTTCTAAGCTGGCCTACGAGATTTCAATCTTGTGGTGGTCTATGCAATATCCTGATGAATAGGAAGGGCCTTGTTGTTCAACATCCTTGACCATAACTGGGCGAGAGCTTGTTGTCTTCTGATGTGGGGGGTAGGCCTGCAACTAGAGTCTGTGTCACCAGGGGCAAGCATGGATTCCGCGCCCATTTTGGCACCCCCCCAGCACTCATTTTGGCGCTCCCCCAGCCCAGCACCTGGGGCACACGCCCCGCTTGCCCCCGCAGTTGTGGCCCTGGTCGGGGGGAGTAAAGTTACCCATGTCTGTACCATTCCTTAAGCTACATGTACTTCCTGGGTGGTGCTAAATGGGTGACAGTAATTTGATGCAGCCGTACTGCCCCCCTGGGCCTCACAGCCATGACAATCAGAAGTGTACAAGAAATTATCATTTGAACTGACATAGTTAAAAGGAAAGGATTCTAGGATTGATACCAACATTCTTAGCAAACAGGTGTCTCAGTGAATGACCTGGAAATAATGATGCAGCTTTACTGAATTAGGCATAGAGGTAGTGATATTAGGATAGAGGATGTACTCTACCAAATGTTTATTTCTAAATTTGTACCTACTGTACTACTAAAGACTCACAATGGCTACAGAAAACACAGTTATAAAAACAGGAAAGCAGCTGAGAAAAGTCAATATTGACTTGGGGAAAATGGGAATAAAAAGGATAAAAGTAATCAAACACCTTTAAACTTGTAAGAACAGGATGATTTTGCTGCTGTATGTTATCACTAACAGGAATCATGGGTGAGGACAATATTAACAATTTCTATAGCAGTTCCTGCTGTAGAACATTCTTTCTCTGTGCATTGTGAGGGAAGAACAGAGAGAACGTGCTTGCTTTTAAAAAATGAGTTAAATTAGAATCCTATCTACACTTCTTGGAGGAAGTCTAGTTGAAGTCATGGCTGCAATTCTGACTGCCTTTCCCGTTATTGGGCAAGTACTGCCAAGGTCAGAAAACAGACCACTCCATTACAGTAACAATGCCCAGATGCCAACCACTCCTCCCACTGAGAAACGGACCTGTCAATCTGTCATGACAGGAAGGCAGGAGAAAGAGATGCAGGATTTGAACCTGGGAGCCACTAAATACAGTGTTTGAATCCCAGAGTTTATAGCAGCTGCTTTTCTTCATGATTAAGAATTTCCCTAGTGTCTGCATTAGAAGTAGCTTATCAGAGCTGTTCCTTTGAATCTCTGGCTGAGAGCTCTGGCTGAGTTCATATATCGGTGTGGGAGAAGCCTGACACCATCCTTGAGTCAGCAGAAAACTATACTGCAGCCTTTCACAACCTTTTGATGCTGGAGGAACCCTTGAAATATTTCTCAGGCCTCGGGGAACCTCTGCACATTCAGACTCAAATACAGAAGTTACAAAGTTATTGTATTCGCTTCCTGGGTAGGCCTGCCTATATGCCTTAACAGCGTTCTTAAACTAAAAATAAAGAATGAAACTTACTTTTTTGATGTGAAGTTGCCTGAATTTGAAATAATTTTCTAAATAAATCGTGATCTCCCAGGGAACCCCTAATAACCTCTTGAGGAATCTTTTGAGAAACCCCGCTATACTGGCATGAAATTTACTGTCCTCATTGACAATCCCTAGTCTGCTTCTATTGCTTCACATTTCCAGGCATTTCCAGTCACTTGACTTCTCTAGGTGACAAATCTTACCACTCCTGAGGCTACTTTAGTATATCGATGAAGATTCTCAGTCATCCAGGTGGAATTGTCTGTAGGTTGAGTCATGGCAACTGGATTTCTTTCTTTTTGGTAGAAATATTTCACTGCTTGTCCAAGGCTGAAGAAGAAGAAGACAGAAGAAGACTGAAGAAGCTGCTTGGACAAGCAGCAAAACATTTCTACCAAAAAGAAAGAAATCCAGTTGCCATGACTCAACCTACAGACAACTTTAGTATAGTATGAGAGTAAGGAGAAGCAGTACTTTAATACCAATACAGCTGAAGAGGATTTCAGCCTGTCTCATTCATGGACTGGGGAATGAGACAGGCAACATCATAACTGATTGGTTATGTGCCATCGAGTCATCTCAACTCTTAACAACCACATAGATAGATTTCTCCAGAAGCAACATGATGGGGACATGAGGAAAAAAAAAAACATTGCCAGGGTATGTTTGCACCATGATTGGGAGCAACTGACTTGAGTAGCTCTAGAGGGGGTACAAAAAAGGGACTATTAAAATTTGTGAGGAAAAAGATATATAACTTTATAGATCATCAGGAACAATTCAGCAGGAAACATGAACAAAATACTTCAGTAGATAGGATATTCTGAGGAAAAAGCAAGCAAAGATGAGGACAGGATTAGGAGGCTGGTCAAGAGCAGTATATTTGAAACCAATCTTCATGTGATGGTTTGGAGGGTAAGCCTAGATGGAGAACAGGAACCAGAAGGAAACAGTTGGGTTTGGGGGGATTTGATGTTAGAATGTTTTTATTTCCTTACCAGGTTTGCTTCTGAGCTGGGATCAAAGAAACAGGCAGTTGCATGAAATTAAGTTCTTTATTCTTCACCCAAGAGAAAAAAAAATGACAGCAAGCTGTCAGGTGGGCGATTGCGCAGGCCCCCCTCCTTATGGCACATTATATACATTCCACTCAACTCCTCCTTTAGAATACCACCCCTTACTCAGTTACCCATACTCCACCTCAGCATCATTCCATATTAGGAATTTCCTTCTTTTTAACTTCCTTCCTTCCTTCCTTTCCATTAAGGAACTTCCTTCCAACCTTGCTATGGCGCCTTGACCATTATTAAACAATACCTTTCCTCTAGAGAAGCTATCTTTGGAATGTACAGCTTATCTTGTTTCTATGGGCACAGCTATCTATCAAGGCCTGTTAGAAAGGGAGAGTAAGAAAGCCAACACAACTCTTCAAGGAAATAAAACATGGCTTCAGAGCCATAATAAAAGTGCAAATGTTCTAATACAATAATACTAAGTATAAAATATATGAATATGAAATATATTTGTATTTAAGTTCTATATATGTAAAATCTTCTATCATTGATAAAAAAGTAAAACTTACGGAAATAAGGCACATTTCAGCGATTATCCCCTGCCCTCCGAAGGTTTGTAACTTAGCCGATATACACTGATGCCATTTTCATATACTTCTTGATTTCTGTGTTGGTTTCCTTTGTCAGCAATAAAGTTTTATTTTCCTAATCCTTAAATTTATGCTCGGTGCTGTCCTTGCCCCCACATCTAGTGAATACTATCCACGTTTTTTTTCTTAAGTCTGTGCTTGCTTCTTTTTCCTGAGAAAAAAGACGGTGGTACCGCTGCTGAGTTTTAAATGGAGAATTTGCGAGGCGGGGGATGGAGTGCAGTCAGAAAATAAGAATACAGAGTTCCCCTCTGGCTTAGAGCATTGGTAATAACGAATAGGACATCAAAAAGTTAGCTTTATTGTTGCTGTGATCATCATTATTATTATTACAGTTATTTCTTCCCTGCCACAATAATTTGGCCAGCCATGGGTATTCTGACTTTAACCTGAAAGAGACTATTTATGCAGTTGGAAAAGAGTCATGCAACTTTGTTTCTGTGCATGATAACTGCAGTGAGATTATTGTATGCACAAAGATGGAAAGATTTGGCATTACCCACAAGGGAGGAATGGTTGGTGAAAATGGTGGAACTTGCTGAGATGGCTAAATTGACTTCTTTGATAAGTGAAAAGACAATGTCTACATTTATTGCTGACCAGAAACCCCTTACTGACTTTTTGCATGAAACAGAAAAAAAATGAACTTACGATTTATGGTTTTGATGATTAGCAAAACAGACTACAGAAAGAAGAGAGGTATATTATAACCATTGAGTAAGAGGTAAACTTATAATAGTACTTTTAACTGCTATAAAGAAAATCGGAAGAAGAGAAGAGAATACTGTATTGGCCAGGTATGATTAGACATGCAAGGAATTTGACTTCATTGCAAAAGCTCTCAATATATTTACATCACATCAGAAAATAAACAATAATAACGGCGTAACGTTATTTACTAAAACTATACAATCAAGAAAAGAAAAGAATTGAAGGAACATAATACTACGGCTATTAACTAACACACACTCATATTTAAAGGGAGAATTAAGGGACAATATACCTCATCTGTTGTCCCAGTCACATCTTAGCGGTCATAAGCTACTTCTTTGTATCTTTTTTCCTTCTTTTCTATTTTTCATTTACTTTTCATTCCTTTGTTTTTCTTACTTTATATTAGTTTGCATTACTTTTTATTTTTTTAAAATTGTATGTATGTATGTACGTACGTATGTATGTGAGAGAGAGACTATTTACCTTGCGGTTTGGTTCTTAGCTATAACGCTGTTATTCCTTTGCAGCACCATTAACTTCAGCTGCAGAAGTTGACATTATTGCAAATTTCCCTGATCATCAAGCTACCCAGTTGCTTTTATTTCTTTGTTTCTTTTTAATTCCATTAGTCGCTCATTTCCTCACCACCCCTTGGGCACTCATATGTATTTGTGACATTTCATTGGCTCTGCCTTTTTGACAGCCTACAATCTCAGCTCTTCCGGGTGAAAGCCCATAATGCTGGCCACTGACTGACGGGCAGGAATCACAGATGGAAGGATTTTTGCTGTTGTTTTCAAAGGTTTTGTGATAGATAGATAGATAGATGATAGATAGATAGATAGATAGATAGATAGATAGATAGATAGATAGATAGATGATAGATAGATAGATGATAGATAGATAGATAGAATGATGCTTCTGTGAAAAAAATCAGACATGCATCAAAATAAAGATGCAACTGTGATGTTCTGATATATGTAAGATTGAAAAAAAGATTTCAAAATTAAGTGCGGAGAAAGTATTTAGTGGCATTTGCAGGGGAAGTGAAAAAAAGGCAAGATGGTGGTTGTGGCAGTGTGACTCAAGCTCAGTCTTTTTGTAATGTATGTTCAAAAGTGGTGGGGCTTTGATCTTCCTGCCACAAACAGCAACTCACTTTGTTTTACACCTGCCCACCCCCTATGGATGCCACAGAAAATGTTCTATGTTGGATTAAATCAAATGCCTATCTATCAAATCAAACTATTATCCACAGATGGTCCAATGACTTCTATTTGCCACAATGGCCAACCAGACATAGGTTGTATAGGATTGGAATTTAAAACTTTGCTTTGCTTGTAATTTACTATATTAATGAACCTTAGTGTGAGATAGTTGATCACCTAATCAGAAGAGATTCATATTTCCATTCAGGCTAAGTGTCTGGTCAAGGTACATGTTCTCATAGAATGAAATTTGGATGCCTGAAACATTTGGAAAGCATGTGTGATAAAAATAGAACAGTAATTGACATACTGTCCTCAGCTGAGAGACCCTTTTTTTAAAACAAACAAACAAACAAACAAACAGAGCCATTTTACAAATAAGAGATTTTTTTAAAGTATGTTCATCGTTCTAATATAGGAAAATGAGTATATGTCAAGTACACATTATACATGCAATTCTTTCTCTCTGTAACCAGACTGGAGCAATCTCAAGAAAAGGTGTAAATGCAACTTCTTACAAGGAAATTGTAATCCAGTGGCAATCTCCAGATAAAGGTTTGGCTAAGCCTCTTTTTTAAAAAAAATTGGGGTGCCATCCAGTCAGTCTTGGCTCCTGGCAACTGCTGGACAAGTCCCTGCAGTTTTCTTGGCAAGATTTTGGAAGTGGTTTACCATTGCTTTCTTCTTCTTAGGGCTGAGAGAGAGACTGGCCCAAGGTCACCCAGCTGGCTTCGTGCCTAAGGTGGGACTCATGGTCTCCCAGTTTCTAGCCTGATGTCTTCACCGCTACACCAAATTGACCTTCCTTGGCTAAGCCACAACTTAGTGCCTATTTTGCAGATCCATAAGTTGTAAGTCAGTCCTATAATCGCCAGCAAAATGTTTCCAAGAAACCTTTAGTATATTATTAGCGTAAAACCAAGCTAAATAAATATGGTATTATGCTTCTTGATCTTCAGCAAAGGATTGTTACCTTGTCGTGGTGCTGGAGCTTGAGCACCTCAATGACGCCATGAGCTAAACCGTGAAGGGCCACCCAAGACGGGAAGGTCATGACAGAGAGGTCAGACTAAATGCGATCCCTGGGGAAGGTAATGGCAACCCACCCCAGTATTCTTGCCGTGAAAACTAAATGGATCAGTACAACCAGAGATATGTCGGTATACCATTGGAAGATGAGACTCCCAGGTCGGAAGATGGTCAAAATGCTCCTGGGGAGGAACAGAGGATGAGGTCAACTAGCCCCAGATGTGATGACGCAGCTAGCTCAAAGCCGAAAGGACGGCTAGCGGCCGACGGTGCTGGTGGTGAACAGCGAATCCGATGTTCTAAGGATCAACACACCATTGGAACCTGGAATGTAAGATCTATGAGCCAGGGCAAATTGGATGTGGTTATTGGTGAGATGTCAAGATTAAAGATAGACATTTTGGGCGTCAGTGAACTGAAGTGGACTGGAATGGGCCACTTCACATCAAATGACCACCAGATCTACTACTGTGGACAAGAAGACCACAGAAGAAAAGGAGTAGCCTTCATAATTAATAGTCAAGTGGCTAAAGCAGTGCTTGGATACAATCCAAAAAATGACAGAATGATCTCCATTCGAATTCAGGGCAAGCCATCTAACATCACAGTGATCCAAATATACGCCCCAACCACAGATGCTGAAGAAGCTGAAGTAGAGCAGTTCTATGAGGATCTGCAGCACCTACTGGACAACACGCCTAAAAGAGATGTTATTTTCATCACGGGAGACTGGAATGCTAAGGTGGGCAGTCAAATGACACCTGGAATTACAGGTAAGCATGGCCTGGGAGAACAAAATGAAGCAGGACATAGGCTGATAGAATTTTGCCAAGACAACTCACTCTGCATAACAAACACTCTCTTCCAGCAACCGAAGAGACGGCTTTATACATGGACTTCCCCAGATGGACAACACTGAAACCAGATTGACTACATCCTTTGCAGCCAAAGGTGGCGGACATCTGTACAGTCGGTAAAAACAAGACCTGGAGCTGACTGTAGTTCAGATCACGAACTTCTTCTTGCACAATTTAGGATCAGACTAAAGAGATTAGGGAAGACCCACAGATCAGCTAGATATGAGCTCACTAATATTCCTAAGGAATATGCAGTGGAGGTGAAGAATCGATTTAAGGGACTGGACTTAGTAGACAGGGTCCCGGAAGAACTATGGCAGAAGTTCGCAACATTGTTCAGGAGGCGGCAACAAAATACATCCCAAAGAAAGAGAAAAGCAAGAAGGCAAAATGGCTGTCTGCTGAGACACTAGAAGTAGCCCAAGAAAGAAGGAAAGCAAAAGGCAACAGTGATAGGGGGAGATATGCCCAATTAAATGCAAAATTCCAGAGGTTAGCCAGAAGAGATAAGGAATTATTTTTAAACAAGTAATGCACGGAAGTGGAAGAAGACAATAGAATAGGAAGGACAAGAGACCTCTTCCAGAAAATTAGAAACATCAGAGGTAAATTCCAGGCAAAAATGGGTATGATCAAAAACAAAGATGGCAAGGACCTAACAGAAGAAGAAGAGATCAAGAAGAGGTGGCAAGAATATACAGAAGACCTGTATAGGAAGGATAACAATATCAGGGATAGCTTTGACGGTGTGGTCAGTGAGCTAGAGCCAGACATCCTGAAGAGTGAGGTTGAATGGGCCTTAAGAAGCATTGCTAATAACAAGGCAGTAGGAGACGACAGCATCCCAGCTGAACTGTTCAAAATCTTGCGAGATGATGCTGTCAAGGTAATGCATGCTATATGCCAGCAAATTTGGAAAAAACAAGAATGGCCATCAGATTGGAAAAAATCAACTTATATCCCCATTCCAAAAAAGGGAAACACTAAAGAATGTTCAAACTATCGAACAGTGGCACACATTTCACATGCCAGTAAGGTAATGCTCAAGATCCTGCAAGGTAGACTTCAGCAATTCATGGAGCGAGAATTGCCAGATGTACAAGCTGGGTTTAGAAAAGGCAAAGGAACTAGGGACCAAATTGCCAATATCCGATGGATAATGGAAAAAGCCAGGGAGTTTCAGAAAAACATCTATTTCTGTTTTATTGACTATTCTAAAGCCTTTGACTGTGTGGACCATAACAAACTGTGGCAAGTTCTTAGTGGTATGGGGATACCAAGTCATCTTGTCTGCCTCCTGTGGAATCTGTATAACGACCAAGTAGCAACAGTAAGAACAGACCACGGAACAACGGACTGGTTTAAGACTGGGAAAGGAGTACGGCAGGGCTGTATACTCTCACCCTACTGTAATGTTTGCCTATTCTAATAGACTCAGTCTCACAAGTAGATGCTGAATGATAACTGGTTTATTGAAAGAATAGTGTGCAATACAAAGAAAGCTGAGAATGAGCAAAAGCGCGCCAAATACAAACTAAAACCCCTCGCTTCCCAGCCAGTCCCGCCCCGCTCCCTCCTTAACAACCACCCCCTCCCAGGTGTTGGAAACCGTTACCCACATCGGCCTGAGAAAGTAACCTTGAACATGCCCAATAGCCCAAACAACATTCCACAGTTGCAACAGCAAGATTACAGCCAGGCACGGCTGGAAATTTCCACCCAGCAAACCCGGATCAGCAAAGTGACATGCGAAACGTTACGATGTATGCAAAACATTGAAACGATGAACATGACATAGTGCCCCCCTAAAGAGAAAGAGAGTTAAGGAGCGGGCTTATGGGGGTAGGTGGAATGAAAACGAGCAACCAAAAGAGGTGAGCGAACATGGTGAGCAGCCACCCATTCAGGATGGGGGAAGTGCTTCCATCGGACCAGGTATTGTAAGATAGACCGAAGGCGGCGAGAGTCGAGGATGTCGTGGACCTCGAAGTGTTGCTGGCCATCAATCATAATAGGAGTGGGTGGCGCTGCGTGAGGATGCCAGCGGTCAGACGGGTGATAAGCTTTACGTAGGCTGCAATGAAAGACAGGATGCAAATGTTTAAGATTATGAGGCAAGTCCAATTTAAAAGTCACAGGATTAATTTGGGCAAGAACTGGAAAGGGCCCCACAAACTTCGGTGCTAATTTCTTAGAGGGTGGGGGTGATTTAATAAATTTTGTGGAGAGGTAGACCTTGTCTCCAACTTTGAAAGGTGGTTGAGGCGCTCATTTGGCATCAGCATGGCGTTTATAAGCTGCTTGAGCATCAGCAAGAGCTTGTTTTATCTTCGGCCAAGAGTCCCCCAGATGAGCAGCCCAGTCTGCCGGGGAGGAAGGAGGAGAGGTTGGTTGAGGCAGTTCAGGGATGGGGACGAAATCACGACCAAAGACAGTGCGAAAGGGTACTTGGCCAGTACTTTGATGGACAGCATTGTTATAGGCAACTTCAGCAAAAGGGAGAAGGTCGACCCAATTGTCTTGTTGATAATTAACAAAGGCACGTAGATATTGCTCCAATGTAGAATTAAGCGCCTCCGTGGCGCCGTCAGTCTCAGGATGCCACGCAGTGGATAGGGCTTGTTTTGTGCCCACCAGTTTCATAAACGCCCGCCAAAATTGCGAAGTGAATTGTGTGCCTCTGTCAGTCACCAAATGGGAGGGGCTACCGTGGAGGCGGTACACGTGTACAAAAAAGAGGCAGGCCAGCTGTTGCGCCGAGGGAATAGAAGCGCACGGGATGAAATTAGCTTGTTTTGAGAAAAAGTCCTTTACCACCCAAATCACAGTTTTCCATTGACTTGGAGGCAGATCTACAATAAAATCCATGGAGATTTCCTCCCAGGGGTGAGAGGGATTGGCCACAGGCTGGAGCAAGCCGTGAGGCTTCCCCACCTTCCGTTTAGAAGCCGTGCAAACAGGACAGGAGGCAATATAGGCTTTAACATCCCGCCGGAGTGTGGGCCACCAGAATTGGCGTCTCACCAAGTGCAGTGTTTTAACAAAGCCAAAATGTCCTGCCAGTTTGTCATCATGGCAACGGAGTAAAATGTTTTTGCGTAAAGGTTCAGGTACATAGAGCCGATCGTTTTCCCAAGCAAAACCATTGTCAAAAGCAACAGTGTTAAGGTTGGCTTGCAACCAAGTATCAGATTTCAATTCTGAAAGAAACTGTTGTTGCAAATCTGAGGGAACTGGCAAACGTCCTGGACGGGGTGAAATTGATTTCGTTGGTTGCTGCGCATGGGTCTGGCTGCGCGTCACAGCCGCGAGACTCAATTGCGGCTCCGTCCAGAGAGTTCCTATTACATCAGGCACATTGCTGGAATCTTGGGGTCTGCGTGACAATGCATCAGCCAGAAAGTTTTTCTTTCCTGGGATAAATTTTAATTTGAAATCAAAATGGCTAAAAAACTGAGCCCATCGAATTTGCTTTGGGTTGAGTTTATGGGGTGCACTGAGTGCTTCGAGGTTTTTGTGATCAGTCCAAACCTCGAAAGGATGAGCAGCCCCCTCTAACAAATGGCGCCAAGTGTCCAAAGCAGCTTTCACAGCAAAAGCCTCTTTTTCCCAAATGTGCCATCTCCTTTCAGTCTCCGAGAATTTACGAGAGAGATAAGCACAAGGCTTCAAACACCTCGATTCGTCTGCCTGTAAGAGGAGTGCTCCAATAGAAAAATCAGAGGCATCCACCTATACCACAAATGGTTTGGTAGGATCTGGGTGCTGCAGAATAGGTTCTGCTGTGAATAGGTTTTTAAGTGTATCAAAAGCCATCTGGCATGCGGGCGTCCATTTTAATAATGCGCCGGGATTCTTTGATCTCCTGGTGTCCCCCTGACCCTTAGTTTTGAGCAACTCAGTAAGGGGAAGGGCGATTTCTGCAAATGAGCTTATGAAGGATCTATAGAAATTCGCGAAACCGAGGAAACTTTGGAGTTGCCTCCATGTACGTGGTGCCTCCCACGACAGAATGGCCTCAATTTTAGCTGGATCCATTTCAATACCTTTGTCTGAAATTCTATAACCCAAATAGTCAATTTGAGACTTATGAAAAGCACATTTAGGCAATTTAGCATACAGTTCAGCTTTTCTCAACTTGCTGAGCACTTGTCTGACTAGTTTCACATGCGCCTCCATTGTTGTAGTATAGATCAATACATCATCCAAATATACCAATACACCTTTATATAAATGGTCATGCAAGACCTCATTAATCAATTGCATAAAAACCCCAGGCACTCCCGCCAACCCAAAAGGTAACACTTTATATTGAAAAGAGCCCAGAGGACAATTGAAAGCAGTTTTCCACTCATCACCTTCCCTTATGCGAATCCGGAAATATGCCTCCCTCAAGTCCAATTTAGAGAATATTTTCCCCTCTGACAGATGTGATAACATGTGTTTGATTAACGGAACGGGATATTTATTTAATATTGAGACTGCATTCAAACCACGAAAATCTGTGCATAATCTCAAAGTCCCATCTTTCTTTGGTCTGAACAGAACAGGCGCACCCACTGGGGAACTTGCTGACTCAATAAAACCCCGAGCCAGATTTTTATCCACAAACTCCCTTAACGTTCTTTCTGGGTTCTTTCTGGGTCATAGCATAAATTTTTAGCTTAGGCAACTTTGCATTAGGGATAAAGTTTATGGCACAGTCAGTTTTTTGGTGTGGCGGTAGCTGATCTGCTTCCTTTTCACCAAAGACATCCGCAAAGTCCTGGTATTGCTCCGGCAACCCTTCTAGGAATTCAGGCATACGGTGCAGAGAGGTTGCTGCCGCCCGCCCCACTTCACCGCTATCCAATAAATCCCCCTTCGGGGCCTTATAAAATCCATCTGCAAAAGTCACAGTCCTGTGCACCCAGTTTATGTGTGGGTTCTGTTGAACAAACCAAGGCATCCTCAAAATGACAAACGGACCCCCAACAGGCGCCACCACGAAAGGTAGCTTTTCCCAGTGACTTCCCATTTGCAATGCCACCATCCCTGTGGAGTGAGTCACCGGTTTTCCCCCCGCCGTAGACCCATCCAATTGGGTAAAGATCATTTCCCGATTCAAAGGGAACGTGGGTAGCTCCAAAGCAGCCACCACATCGGGGTGCATTAAACACCGTGAGCACCCTGAATCAACCATTGCCCACACTTCAACAGTTCGTGTGCGTGATCCCAATTTCACCTTCACTGTCAGCATAGGGAAATTTCCACTCACCGAAGTGTGATCGCGCCCTTCCTCTTCCACCTGCCCAGCGGCGCCCTTTAAAGCAGGTGGCCAGCGTTTCCCACCGGTTGCTCCAACACATTTTCTTCCTCCTCTCCGAAGAACGGGACCTCCTCCGCTTCGACCTCCGCCACTGCCACCTTCATCCTTCTTGGTAGCGACGGAGATTTCCTGGATGACTTTTTCCCCCGGTCTTCGGTCCTTTGTTTTGGGCACGCCACCGCTCGGTGTCCCTCTTTTCCGCACCGCAGACATTGACCCTTCACAAAGCGTCGCTCCTTTTCTTCGTCCCAGACCCGCTGGCTGGGTCTCCTTTGTGGAGCAGAGGTGCGGGGCCCTTTACTGAATCTCCCATACCTCAACAACTTACTGTAAGCAAATGTCTCTAGGGCATGTTCTGCACTGCCCGCCAGCTGAATCCAGTCATACAAGGTTCTTGGGTCCTCACGCCCCAAAGCCCACTTCAGGACTTCGGTTTCCAGCCCCTCTTTGAACATCTCCACTAGGGTGGATTGGGACCAATCCTCCACCTTTCCAGCCAGCGCTTTAAACTCCATTGCATAATCTGCCACGGATCGTGATCCTTGATACAGTCTCTTTAATGCCCGTTTTGCTCTTTCCTGAGCTAACGGGTCTTCGAAATGTTGGCGTAATGCCCATAAAAATTCCTCGAAATCTTCCAGCTCCGGAGCGTCTGATTGGCCCAGCTGTACAAACCAATTGGCCGCCCTCCCCTTCAGTTTGGTAGCAACTGCGGTTATTTTGCTCCGTTCTGAGCGGAATCCCTGTTCCCAATCTTCCATATAACTTTTAGCGTTAGTTATGAAGGAGGACAATTTGGTGGGGTCCCCATCAAACTTTACCGTGAAAGGTGGGGGTCTCCCAGCTTCGGGTCATTCCGCCCTCTGTATGGCCCCTACTGAGCGCCTCACCGACGGAGGGGACCTCGAAATTGTCACCCCCGGGCCTCTCTCCTCTCCTCTGCGCCGGACCCTGCTTCTCCCTCTGGGGGATGGAAGGGGTGCTGGTGATATGGAACGCTTACGAGGGGGCCCTTCCCTTCCTCTCTCAGGGGACTCCCGACCCGTGGACATTCTCTTCAACATACTTTCAACTGAATCTAATTTATACTCCAACGCCTTTATATGCTCAGGGGTGAGTGCTCCTTTGGGCGCTTCTTTTACGACCACCTTAGGTGACAACGGATACCTCCGTTTCGAAGGGGCTTGCGCCGCCCCAATGTCCGAGTCCTCCTCCCAGGTAAAATAGTCACCAGCCGAGGTGCTGGCCGTTTCCGGTAATTTCCGACGTGCCTCCGACCCCTTTAAGTCGCTGCAGGGTACCTTCTCCGCTCCAACCACCGTGGAGTCCAGTTCCCCTTTGCTCAATGCCCTGCTCGCCATCTCCTGCAATCTCGGTTCGTTCCTCGCTAGCGCTCCCTTCTACAGACAATGCTGGATAGGGCTAGCGGAACAAGGGTTTTGGATTCTCAGCTTTATGTAATGTTTGCCTATTCTAATAGACTCAGTCTCACAAGTAGATGCTGAATGATAACTGGTTTATTGAAAGAATAGTGTGCAATACAAAGAAAGCTGAGAATGAGCAAAAGCGCGCCAAATACAAACTAAAACCCCTCGCTTCCCAGCCAGTCCCGCCCCGCTCCCTCCTTAACAACCACCCCCTCCCAGGTGTTGAAAACCGTTACCCACATCGGCCTGAGAAAGTAACCTTGAACATGCCCAATAGCCCAAACAACATTCCACAGTTGCAACAGCAAGATTACAGCCAGGCACGGCTGGAAATTTCCACCCAGCAAACCCGGATCAGCAAAGTGACATGCGAAACGTTACGATGTATGCAAAACATTGAAACGATGAACATGACACCTACCTATTCAACTTGTACGCAGAACACATCATGCGACATGCTGGGCTTGAGGAATCCAAGGCTGGAGTTAAAATCGCTGGAAGAAACATTAACAATCTCAGATATGCAGATGATACCACTTTGATGGCTGAAAGCAAAGAGGAACTGAGGAGCCTTATGATGAAGGTGAAAGAAGAAAGTGCAAAAGCTGGCTTGCAGCTAAACCTCAAAAAAGCCAAGATTATGGCAACCAGCTTGATCGATAACTGGCAAATAGAGGGAGAAAATGTAGAAGCAGTGAAAAACTTTGTATTCCTAGGTGCAAAGATTACTGCAGATGCTGACTGTAGTCAGGAAATCAGAAGACGCTTAATCCTTGGGAGAAGAGCAATGACCAATCTCGATAAAATAGTTAAGAGCAGAGACATCACACTGACAACAAAGGTCCGCATAGTTAAAGCAATGGTGTTCCCCATAGTAACATATGGCTGTGAGAGCTGGACCATAAGGAAGGCTGAGCGAAGGAAGATCGATGCTTTTGAACTGTGCTGTTGGAGGAAAATTCTGAGAGTGCCTTGGACTGCAAGAAGATCAAACCAGTCCATCCTCCAGGAGATTAAGCCAGACTGCTCACTTGAGGGAACGATATTAAAGGCACAACTGAAATGCTTTGGCCACATAATGAGAAGACAGGACAGCCTGGAGAAGATGTTGATGCTAGGGAGAGTGGAAGGCAAAAGGAAGAGGGGCCGACCAAGGGCAAGGTGGATGGATGATATTCCAGAGGTGACGGACCCATCCCTGGGGGAGCTGGGGGTCTTGACGACCGACAGGAAGCTCTGGCGTGGGCTGGTCCATGAAGTCACGAAGAGTTGGAAGCGACTAAACCAATAAACAACAACAATGCTTCTTGATAACTCTTTCTCAACTTGGAGAACAACTGAGGGTGCAATAGAATTCTGTTCTGTTCTAACTTGTTCAAAAATTACGTAGACAGTGGGATGTTCATTCAATCTGCAGTTGGCTCCAAACTTGAGAAGAGGGCAGCTACTGTGTTAAGAATAGGATTAATGGTCAGAATGGATAACAGGTCCAAAATGAATGAATCCAATGATACATGTAATGTTTTGCAATATGCAGTAGATGAGTGATACCTGAATTTACAGCCGCACAGGAGAAAAAGATGGATGGGATGAAGCAGTCCCCAAGCTAGCGCTGCAGTAGGTAGAAAGGCAAATAGAAATTTCGCCATCGTCTGAGGCGTGATAGGTATAACCAATGCCTGTGTTTACACATCCCCTAAGTCACAAACACAAAATGGCTCGGGTCAGTGTTGTTACTAGCCAACATAACAACGTGGCCCCAAGGCCTGAGTAACTATTTAAGTACCGTACGAAGAAAGTGCTCGGTGCACATGCTCTCCTATAACTTAGCCAATTTAAAGCAGCTCTGTGAGAACGATCCGCGCCCCCGCCCGCGCCTGTGGAGGACGGGGCGCCCCCCCGCGCGGCCACCGACAAGCTCTCGCAACAGGAGAAGCGCTCGCCAAGCTTACGCTGCCTGCGGCTTCCGGCGCTCGAGCCTCTTACAGGCTGCCGGGCGGGGTGACGCACGGGCAGAGGTGCCCAATGAAAGAGGCGCGCCGTGCCCAGGACCGAAAGCAGGCGATGTATAAAGTGGGGCGCGCCGTCTGGACAGAAGAAGCGAGGTGGCGCGGCGCCGGCAGCCTTTTTTCCTTTCCTGCTTGTCAGAGGGGGAGCCTTTTGCGGGGTGAACGCGGCGGGCGCGTAGTGGCACCTCACTCGGCGGATACGGAGGTCGGCCGGTGGTTTTAGAGGCGATTTCTTTAGTTATCAGTCCCCACTTCGGTCACGGGAGCCCGCGAGTGCGGCCAGACGCTTCCAGAGGCTGGGCGCACGTGCTCTCAGGGAACGTCCTCTTGCGCGCCAAGCCTCCCACCCACCCCGTTACTTGTATAGTGTTTTGGGGAGTCCGTGACCCCCACTTTCAACTTCTAGCAAGGCTCCGTTTCTAGTCTCGGCTGCTTTTCCAGAGTGCGCAGGAGCCTCTGAGGAGTACCGGCACTCCAGGGCGGGGCGCATCCCTTGACCAGATGGAGAAAATGAAGCCGCGGGCCGTGGTGGACCAGTCTCTGCGAACCGCCAGCTGCAATGGGTACGCGCCGGCAGAGAAGCAGCCGCCCCCGCAGCGGAGTCGCTCCGTGGAAGCGCCGTCCCGTAGCTGGAAGACCGCGGCTAGTGGGCATCCCTTAGAGAGCTGGAAGGAAGAGAGGACCCGCAGCGAAGAGGACAACGAAATGAACTTGCCCGGCCTGGCCACCGCTTACACCACCATCCTGAGCGCCTTGGGCGAGGACCCGCAACGCCAGGGGCTGCTCAAGACGCCCTGGAGGGCGGCCATGGCCATGCAGTTCTTCACCAAAGGCTATCAGGAGACCCTTACAGGTGGGAGCCAGTGGGCGCGCGACCCGTGGCTGTAGAAGCCTTGAATGCATTGAAATGGGGATCTTCACAACAGCCCTGTGGGGTAGGCCAGTTATTTCAGATAAGCTATCCAGGATGAGCTGGTGTAACAGTGTGGTTCAAATGAATGAACAGGGTTTCTGGAGCCCAGCTTACATTTAAAGTATACATAGTGTCAAGAAGTTTAACAGCTTTACTCATATGGCAGCTGATGCCTACAGTTTGTCTGTTGGAGATGATGGATGAGGGAGAATGAGAATCAAAGTCCTCTAGACAGAGGCTTGTTGGAGACTAATGCATACGGCTTCCTTCCAGTGAAATCAGTGTGACTTAGAAGAAAAAGTGTTCCTCTTAGTCCAGAGGGCCTGTTCACTTTTTGTAGTCTTTTACAGAAGTGAAAGAGGTAGAGCCAAGCCAGCAGGATGCTTTGGTCCAATTGCTTCATAAATGACATAATGGTTACAGTTGCTGGATCAAGGGCAGGCAGGAAGGCCAGAGTTCTAGTCCTCCCCTAGGCACAGAAGCCAGCTGGGTGACTTTGGCCCAGTTACCTGCTCTGAACCCTAGACTGGGAAGTTAAAAAACATCCCGGAAGTAGGTACTGGCAAACCTCTTCTGAAAACGTTGCCAAGAAAACTGCATGGACCTGCCCATGGAGTCACTAGGAGTCAAGGTTAACTCAAAGGGCCTTACCAACAACAAGGGGTAGAGACGTACCAGCAGGATCCTTTCCCTCCGTTGCGTCATAAATAATAAGGCTGTCCCTGCTTTTCATAATCCTGATCAATGAAAATGCAACAGTACTGAAGGCCTGGGTTGCATCTTGCCCTAGGCCAAAGTGTGGTTTGCTTGTTTATGGCTTAATACTGCATAATCTTGGTCCCTGTGGTTTGCAAATCATTGTTCAGGGGTTAGCCTGTTGCATAAACCAACCAAGTTTTGCCAACAATCCATTGTTAAACAAACCATGGCTTACTGCTTAGTATGAACACAACCAAAGATTCAGAAGTGCTGGATACTTTACTTTACAAAAATAACGTTAGTGCTTTCAAATATATAATAGAACCCGGAATGATGGAAGTCATAGTCCAGTACAACAGGAGAAATATCAGTTGTAGAAAAACATTCATTAGCATCTCTAATCACTGCAATTATTTCTCTTTCTCTCACATGATTTAAATTTAGATTTAGATCCTGCCTTCCTTCCAAGAGTTGGACAGTGTCTGATTTATTTATTTATCATTTATTTATTTAATAAATTTATGTGGCCGCCCAACTCACAAACAGTGACTCCAGGCGGCTTACAAAATTAAAATCCACAATATAAAAAAACCATCAAGCCCCTATCCCCCACAGCAGCTACAAACAAAATCAGATCAGCCACTTGATCAGCTCAGTCTGGGTTCCCCAGGCCTGCTGACATCTTCAGGGCCTTTTGGAAAAGTATCCAGGTGGGGTATGATGTACTCCTTCCTCTATTTTTGATGAGGTAGGTTGGGCCAGTTCTGTCTCAACTCAACCACCCAGTGAGTTTCCATGGCTGAGTGTAGACCTGAATCTGCATCGCTGTAGCCCTCGGCCAGCAGCTTAATCACTCTACCACTTGAGCACACTACCAGCTCAAGAATGAAACAGAATCCTTCTAGCTTAGCAAATATGTCTTTACATATTTGCTGGTGAATGGCCACCTTGAAAGCATGCTGGCTGGGGAATTCTGGGAGTTGAAGTCCACACATCTTAAAGTTGCCAAGGTTGAGAAACACTGATCTATCCTATCAGGTTGACACGACTGGGCTCCTTCCCCTGTAACAGCAGTTTTGAGGCAGAAATTCTAAAGGAAATTGCTCTCAACATGCTACTAAAACTTTCACCACTGATTATTTGTGATGTATACTGATAGGAAGGGCTGGAAAATCACAAAGTCAAAGACTTTTTCCTTGGCTTTGTTATCTCTGTCCCAGTCATGTTCATGATCCCCGTGGGAGAGGAGGGATGTAGCATTAATTCTACAGGAAAGATTGCAATTGATGTGTCCATTTCAAGATAATTGTCCTAGATCAAACATGGACTTTGTATTTTGTGCTGCTGTTGCTCACCACTTTTTTTCTGGTATAGAAAAACATGGCTGGGTATTTTTAACTCCAAGTCATTAGTACATCAATAAAATGAGAATGGGGTAGCCGATTTCTGCCCAGCAGTTCCTGTGATTAGACGCTGTTGAACACGCAGAAATGAGCAAAGATGTTTCTGCCAAAATTATGGAGCTTTACCAGATTGAAATCATCCAGGTGAAGTTTTCCCTGCTGTATCTTTTGGTAGCAGACTTCTTGTAAATTGCTTTGTGGAACAATTTAATCATAGCCTTTCCCATTCTGCAGTCCAGAGGCACTGGACTACAGCTCCCATCGCATTCAGCCATAGACATTTGGTTCATGCGAATTGTAGGATTCACAGTTCAATAGGTTTAGAAGGATGGTTTCATTCAAACTTATCTAAATTTTCTTTAAAGTTCTTATTTTGCTTTGTGCAGTGTAACAGCTGGTAGTGTGTCTTATTTAGTACTGCATTTTTATGCAGCATTTAGGATGAATAAGTTTTTATTCAAGCACTATAATATTAATATGAGGATAAGTATGGCAATGTTTTGGCCATAATAAATTTAATATAATAAATAAATAATTGGCAATCCTGATGCAGAATGAAGTGACTGTGAGCATCACTTCCTTAGAGTGGATGTTCCCATCTGGTACCTTCATGTTTGTTTAATTAAACTCTTGTCATTCCAGCCAGCATAAGGAAAATAGGAATTATAATCTACTGCATCTGATGGGTACCAGGTTGGGAAAGGTTTGCTAAAGCCAGGAAAGTTTAAGAAGCCAAATGAAAATTATCTTAATTGCAATTTCCTCACTTTTTTACTATGCAGTTGTCCTGAACTTTATGGGGTGGTAGACAGGGAATCCTACTGATGCCATATTCCACTTGTAGCCCTTCTATATACAGTAATTGTGTCTTCTTTTTCCTTATTGAAAAAGAATATGGTTGAGGAGGGAAAGCTGGAATGCCTGTGAAGCACTAGGTAGCACTTTCAGATTTGGGCTGAAAGTACCCAGATGACCACCAGATGACAACAAAGAGTTAGTCTTCTGGACCTCTTTGCTGCCAAATAGTGATTATCCAGTTTTTTGTAGAACAGGTTTGGTAGCCCTAGCATCAGGTGCCTTCTCTCTAGAAACAGCTTATTTTCCAGAATTGTGTTTCTCTTGTGGTTAAGTGAGCAATGGGTTAATGTTTTCTACACAAACTGCCAGTATGAACATAGGCACAACTATGCCAGTGACTCATGAGATCTTGCTGACTGATTGATTGATTATGTGCCATCAAATTAACAACCACACAGAGAGACCTGACCATTCAGGACTTCCAGTGATGCACCATTGTAATCAAGTCTATAAATCTTGCTGCTGGTCATCCTCTTCTTCCCTTTTCTTCTTCCTTTCCCAACATCATGGACTTCTCAATGGAGCTGGGTCTTTGCTTAACGTGTCCAAAATATGATCTTTTGAACATGGTCATTTGTGTCTCAAGTGAGAACTCCGGATTGATTTGTTCTATGAACAATTTTTTTGTTTTCTTGGCTATCTTTGGTATTTCCAGGAGTCTTTTCAAATATCAAAGTTCAGAAGCACTGATACTCTATCCTTTTTCTTCAAAGTCTGACTTACGTGTCCCTCTATCTGCTAATTTACTGTATTTCTCTGAAAGGAAGATGACCCTGTATTTATGAACCCCACCAAGAAAACTGGAAAAAAAATCAATAAAAAATCTTGTTTAATATCCTGCTTCCCTACCCTATCTACCTAGAGATGCCTGGATAGAGCCAGGACAAAAAAAAAGATTTGAACTAAATGAATACAGTAACAATTGTTTCAAAATAATTGCCTGTATAATAAAGTGCCCAATTTATACAAGTAATTGAGCTCCTCTCTATACATACACCAAGCATTTTCTCAACCCACAAACACACACACATGCGCGCACACACACACACACCCCGTCTCTCTCTCACATACACATACAGACATTTTCCATTGAAGGGAGAAAAATCCTAGGAAGAAGGAGGTGGGATATGGGGAAAGGGTAGATGTCCCCTGGATAGAGAAGGGAGATGAAGAAACTAGATGGAGATGCGGTTCAGGGAAGAGACAGCTGGACAGAGCTTGCTGGCGAGTTCACATAACACACTACACAAATTAACAGTGTTGAGTTCCCCCAACATACTGAATCATAAGTTCACTTTAGCTGAGTCTAGTTGTGTGAATCTAGCAGCTAAACGGCTTCAGGCAAGTCCCCTTCCTCATGTATTTCAGCCTCAGTCTGTACCAAGAAAAATTACCCTATTAATTTACCTTGTAGTGTTATTGCAAAATTATAACTGGCCATCAACGGAAATACTTTGAACACTGAAAAGCACTATACAGGTAGTCCTTGCTTAATGACCATAAGTTTAGTGGCAGTTTGGACTTAGAACAGTGCTGAAAAAACTAACTTATGAGCAGTCCTCACATTTATGACCATTGCAGCATCCCTGCTGTCATGCGATCACGATTTGGGCACTTGGCAACCGGTTCACATTTATGACCATTGCAGCATCCTGTGGTCATGTGATTGCCATTTTTGACCTTCCTGTCTGGCATCTGGCAAGCAAAATCAGTGGGGAACCACTTAATGACCATGTGGTTCGTTTAACAACTGCCACAAAAAAGGTTGTAAAATTGGGTTGGATTTGCTTAATGACCACTTTGCTTAGCAGTTGAAATTCCAGTCCCAATTGTGGTCATTAAGCGAGGATTACCTGTACAATGGTTAAGTGTTATTAACTCCAAATCTTTTCTGAACACGTAAAATGTCATCAGTCCCAGTATAAACCTTTGCGTTATCCTTTCGCTTAACTTCATCAGTTGTAACAACAGCCTTCTTCCCTGGCCCCTCTTTCTGAAGAGGTAATTACTAAATCCTAAGTGGGCCTACCCTTGTAACAGCCCAAGGGTGCAAAGAGATAATCCTTGTCCTTGAAACTCAAGAGGGGACCAAGAGAGCTGCATTTCCAAAGCTTTTCCACCTTCAGGTTGCAAATTCAGAGAAGTGGAGGCTGAGGCTCACCTCATGCTCTAGAAACTGGTGAAACAATCACCAAAATGAGCTGAGGATCCTTTTCTTTGAAGGTTTTTCTTTTTATTTCATGCTAAGAGTTTGTTTATTGTATTAAATTTGCATCTTGCTTTTATCCAGCAATTTTCTCCCATCACCCTCTAACTCAGTGTTTCTCAGCCTTGGCAACTTTAAGATGGGTGGACTTCAACTCCCAGAATTCTCCAGCCAGCATGGAGAATTCTGGGAGTTGAAGTCCACCCATCTTAAAGTTGCCAAAGCTGAGAAACACTGCTCTAACAGATGTCTTAAAATGGGGCCTTTTCAAAGCTCTGCCCAGCTCCTCCACTGAGCTGTGATCCCTTCAGAGACATTACTAGTGACCCATCAAGATGAGCAACTCTGCCTAGCCTTCCACTGAGGCTTGGATGTGCCACCTGCATCTCCTGCCTTCGGGGCTTTTTAAAGGCCCCAGTCAGCTTGTGGCTGGTAGGCTGTTTTCGGTATGCTGGTTTATAAACTTTGCAAAGCTGCTGTCGTCTCTTGCTTAATGGCTGTTCTTGTGCCAAAAGTCTTGCATAATTTTGAAAAAGCTTGATCTGAATCCAACTTAAAAGTGGCAAAATGACGCTAAGGTTCCCCCCACCCCCTGGTTTCAATCTGAATTTTCCAGGGTAACGTAGTATGTGTTAAATTATACCCTTTTTTCCACGGCTGTTGGTGACGGAACTACTAGATATTTTCCAAACAATTGATTCCACTGGGGTGAGAAGAGACAATACGTGTTTGCAGACCTTGCTAGTTTTGGAAAATTACTGTGGGTAATTTCCGATTTGGTTTCCACTGGGCCCGCTCCCAGCCAATCCTTACAGCCAGATCAGAGCAAACAAGCAGGGCCATTCCATTCAGTTAGCAAAAAGTATTGTTTGGTTTTTATTTATGAAACAACAACAAACACTAAAAAAACAGCGAACTGGCAAAATAGGAGGAAAGGCAGGCAAAGACAGAGAGACATGAACAACGGACAAGAATTTAAATTCTCTATCTCTAGCAAAAGGCACAGAACTTTCTAGACCCCTGAAAACAAGTCTGTGGGTAATTAGCAGGAGCAGCCCAAAGGGAGTGGCTTTTGGTTATTCCAGCCTTAACTCTTTTATGTACGTAACGGCAGCACAACAGAGATGGAAAGTAGGACACCAGGTGATTTGCTCCTCCATTCTGCCCGATGTAGGATGGCAGGGATATGTCCGACAATTAGAGGCTGTGATTACAGAACCAAAATTTGTTGCTCTTTACATTGGAAATACTGTTCGCAGGTGCTGCAATTTGGTTCTGTTGTCACTTAAAGGATTTTGTTTTATTTAGTTTGTTTCTATGTTTATTCTGCCAGGTCTTCATCTTATTTTATCTGCCTTATGTGGGCTCTGATGAGTATTATTTAATTTTGCTTTTAGCTCCTCTTTTTTCTATCAAATGTGGTTAGGTTGAAGTGAAGAAATGGTTTTGATACATTATCTTAAGTCAAGTATTGACTTATGGCCCTATGTCATCTCTGCAGAATTTTGTATTCCAAAAATCCCTTCTTTTTGAAAAAAAAACATTCCTTATTTTTATGGATACTCATCATAAGCATTCTTCTGGATGTTAGAATACTGTGGAAAATGCAAGATGGCTGATTGTTAATGGCTTGGCAAATATCCTCTGCCTTTATGAGCTGTGAGCAGGCAGAAAATTGACAGGTGAGACTTCTGGTAGGAAAAAGATGCATAGCAGTATTTTATTTCAAGGGATAACTCATAGAAATATGCCCATTTAATTCAACTTCACAATGGACGTCCATTTTTTCCTTGGGAGCAGCTGAGTGCAGTATCACTGAAAACAATGTCTTGCTATTGAGGAATATATGAATCTTTCTCCCATCTTTCATTCATGCTTAGAAGTTCAGGGCTGTTTACATGATCATTCACCTCCCCTTACCCTCTGTTGTCCTTGTAACAATCCTGTGAGGTAGGTGAATGGGAGAACACATTGGCTGTGGCACAGTATTTTGCATTAGCACAATAGCCAACTGTTGTATCTTAAAGAGGAAGTTAATACTGTGCAACATGAAACTAGGGTGCAGTTATCCATAAGAAATCTTGATTTGCATTAATACAAAGTTTAAGTTGGAGAATGCGGGGTTTAGGTATTATGGTCTCAAGTTTGGCTTAAGGCTCTTGAACCACAGTTGGTTCAGGGATCTCTCCTCTTTCCATTGCAGTTTTCCCCAACTTGGTCCTTGTGGACTCCAACTTTCAGAGTTCTCAACCATGCTGGTAGGGATTTTTGCAGTCTTAGTATACCTGGAAGGCATTGTTTTGGGGAAGATTACTTGGTTAGATCTGTGTTTGTTTGCTAAACTATTTTTAATTACTGGAGGGAAGTACTTCACATTTTTTTGCAGCATGAAAAGTTCTCTAAGCTAGTTGCTGGTCTATTAGGCTAACTGGAAAATGGCCAGTTCGAACGGCAGCAGAACAGAGATGGAAAGTAGGACACCAGGTAATCCTTCTATTCTGCTCCATTAAAGAAGCAGTCTGGTAGACATGGGTGAAGTATCCAGTGCTAAGACTCTCAGAGAAAAGTGGGCTGTTGTTACTGCCCGGCAGTTGGTGCCTAAAGTGGTCATCTTAGTCTGTTCATTGGTGGGGCTGACCCTGACAACCAAGAGCTTTATGGCACTTTAAAGACTAATAAATTTAGTTCCTGAACATTGCAATAAATTTGGTAGCCTTTAAAGTACTACAGGCCTGTCTGTTGTTTAAAAAGTTCATGATGCTGTTTATTCTAGGAATGAACGAAGTAAATTCTCAGTTGCTCAGAGACCATTAAGTATGTCTTCTGTATTCTGTTGACCTGCCTTTTGAGTATCAAATTGACTGTGCTTCTGAGAGGTTGCCCAAGTGACATTAAAGCCATGCAAATAGTTTCTATAGCAACAGGCTCCCTTATCTCTGACGCAAAGTCTGTGTTTCCCCTCATTTCGGTTTTATCTTTTCTCTCTTCCTTTCTTGCTGTGCTCCTTGCTTTCATCCAGCATCACTTCCGTTGAGTGCAATTAATCATATTCTACCACCAGCATCTTCTAAACCTTTCAGCTCAACAGGACAGATGCTTGATATGATTACTGTGTGTGGAGATTCCACATCCCCTTAGCTACAGGTTAAAAGAGATTGTGTCCATACAAGACTTTCAAAGATTAAAACATAATCCAAACAAAGTTTCGTGCCCCAGTTGCTTCAGTGGAGTGCTCAGCCAAGGACTTGTGGCTCTACAAAGACTTCGGTTCTTTTGTGGCTTAGGAGCAATCCATTGGACTAGATGAGATACCTGTTTTGTCATATATGCAAATTCTTTTCCTTGTCTATCAGAATTAGACATATGCATAAGTAAATCTCCTGTGAGTCAAGCTTGTGCCTACAGAGAAATAAATCATAAATTTATGTTATAAAATAAATTATAAATGTGGCTAAATTGCAATTAAAGGGAAAAGACTGAATCTGGGATAATTTGATCAATCTTAAATGCATCTAAGGTGAGCCCAGTTTTCCTTAATGACAGTAGCACCCCAGATACAAGATGGTCATCATCCTAGCTTTGCTAAACTCATTCTTCAAGTGGAAAATGAAAGTATCATTATTGGAACCAAAATACACAGAATCAAACTTGCTAATGTATTCTATTCATCTGATGAAATACATCTCCTGAAGTGGACCAGGATCCGCCAAAGCCCATACAAAAATAAATGTTAGCATTTAAAGTGCCACAAGACTTGGGCTGGGTTTTTCTGGGAACTGTATGATTCATTATAGTAAATGGCTATGTGTTTTGGAAATATTTTCATCATTATTTATTTTACCCCTGCTTTATATCCTGCCTTTTCTCTTGAGAACTCAAAGGGGTCAAACTGGTGGGTGATAATAAGGAACGAAGAGGAAGAGGAGGAGGGGGAGTTTCTAACAAAATTAGAAACCCAATAGACTTTTTCTTTTTTCTTTCTTTTTTGGTATTTAATTTTTGACAGATTTGCTCTGCGTATCTTCTTTTTTTCTTTACCAACATGTACAAAAACATTAAATAATATGATGGAGACCTTAACACTAAGTAATTAACTTAAGACCAAAACCTTTATTGTGCAACAAACATTTTGACACAATATGCAGCCGGATTTTTAAATGCTGTATTCAATTCTGGATGAAAAAGCCAAATAATTTTACAGTCATTAACGGTGACATCCTAAATTGTAATTAATATTGATATAATTCTTTCTTTTTATCCTCAACAGTCTAAGTTATCTAAACATTAGAGAATTAACAATCTTCAATCAATACTGTATAAATATTGTTATATTGAAAAAACATAATGTATTAAGACTTACAACAAGAACAACAACAACATAATAATAATAATGATCATAAACATAATTGTAATCATAATAAAGAAGTGTGGCTGACAGCTAGGAGCTGCCATTTTTCTCCCAAAAATTCCCTAGGGGGAAAAAAGGAATTTGAGAAGAGTGTGGCAAAAAAAAACACCATGCCGTGAAAACTCAATGGATCGGTACAACCAGAGATATGTCAGTATACCATCGGAAGATGAGACCCCCAAGTCGGAAGATGGTCAAAATGCTACTGGGGAGGAACAGAGGATGAGTTCAACTAGCCCCAGACATGATGACGCAGCTAGCTCAAAGCCAAAAGGACGGCTAGCGGCCGATGGTGCTGGTGGTGAACGGCGAATCCGATGTTCTAAGGATCAACACACCATTGGGATTTATTACCATAAGATGCGGAGATGGTCGCTTATTTATTTATTTATTTATTTATTTTCTATCTATCCCGCCTTTATTATTTTTATAAATAACTCAAGGCGGCGAGCAAACCTAACACTCCTTCCGCCTCCTATTTTCCCCACAACAGCAACCCTGTGAGGTGAGCTGGGCTGAGAGAGAGTGACTGGCCCAAGGTCACCCAGCCGGCTTTCCTGCCTAAGGCCGGACTAGAACTCCCAATATCCTGGTTTCTAGCCTGTTGCCTTAACCACTAGACCAAATTTGGATGGCTTCGAAAGTGGATAAATTCATGGAAGACTGGTCCATCTAGAGTTTTAATCTTTAGACTCAGTGTTATCTTGAGGTTGGGGACAGCATGGTGGGAGAAAGATATATCTTAGTCTCCTGCTTCAGCGCACCAGAGGCATCTGGTTGGCTATTGTGAAAAACAACGTGTTGGACTGGCCTTGCCCTGTCCAGCAGAGCTATTCTTACGTCTCCCCTCACTTTATCCTCACAAAAACAACCACAGGAAGTAGGCTGGAGAGAGAATGACTAGCCCAAAGATACCTAGAGAACGTTGTGGGTAAGTGGGGGCTTGATGTGGGTCTCCTTAGAGCAAGCTCAACACCAGCATCTTAACCACTATGCCACACTGGGTCCTGTATCGTTTTTTGAAATGGCAAATGCCGACATTTAGATCAACAGATAAATATTCTGGGCGATTTGAAATGTTCTTACTGTTTGTTCGTTTTACAATATAGATGTATGTCATCTCTTTTTAAAATTTGGTATAGAGACTCACAGCAATGGTTAGTGGAACTACTCTGCTGATTTCTACTCGGAAGTATAAAGTTAATTGAATTCAGTGGGATTAATGCTCAGGGAAGTGTGTGTGGAATTGCAGCATCTGTGATCGTATATATCAGCCTTCCCCCTACCAGATGCTGCCTACGTGGTGAACTTCAGCTTCCATAGTCACCCGATCAACATGGACAAGAAAACTGCCTGGATGTAGTCAAACTTGACTTGAAGGGCTATTTACCGTTTAAGGGCAAAATGTTTATGCCACTCATTTTAGTTTCTAAAACCTCTGAAACCCCACTTTTGAAACATAGCCTTTGGCATGCCATGCAAAGCCTGATATGGCCCTTGTGCTGACAAAGTTGTGCTTACTTCATACTTGAAAGAGGTATTTACAAAAACCTAGAAATATGATATTGCAGTGGGAATAGGTGAATAAAGATTGTATTACTCTGGGAAGCACATATAAAAATTAGTATAGCCACTTGGTGTGTTGGGCGGGCTAATCCAGATAGTTCATCCTTGCATATGCTGTTCGAATAATAGATGGTGTATCCTGGAGCTTGCCGATCAGAAGGTCGGCGGTTCAAATCCGCGTGACGGGGTGAGCTCCCGTTGCTAGTCCCAGCTCCTGCCAACCTAGCAGTTCGAAAACATGCAAATGTGAGTAGATTAATAGGTACTGCTTTGGCGGGCAGGTAACGGCGTTCCGTTTAGTCATGCTGGCCACGTGACCACGGAAGTGTCTACGGACAAACACCGGCTCTTCGGCTTTGAAATGGAGATGAGCACCGCCCCCTAGAGTCGGACACGACTGGACTTAATGTCAAGGGAAATCTTTACCTTTACTTATCCTGGACTAGATATTTTTATCCCAGGAAACCAGATTATTGTTGGATTGCATGCAACCCATGACTTGAATGGCATCCCTCCTGAGATTAGTGGCTGCCTCACGTTCAGTGGTGTTCTGATACCCACCGCCTGGGCAGAACTTAGGAGGAGAACTTGTTAATACATAGAGATTTTGGTGGAGGCAAATGACTTATGGAAAGGGAAGTGTTGAAAAGTCAACTTAGTCACAGCTGCCCTTCTGAGCCTTTTTGTTAGAACAATTTTTTAATCTTTCCTCCCCCCCAGCCCCCGTTTACATCCCTGGCTTCCTCAAGGGTGATGGACAGTACGCAACAAAACAGTAGCGTGCCTCTAAACCCTGGTTGTCAGGGATACCTGCGTCTGTCTGGCAGCACACAGGAAATTAAAACCGCCCCTGATAGCATATCGCAGCTGGCCTAAAGGGCAGTTCATTGGTACATGTGCCTGTGTTCATAATTGGGATGATGTACCTCAGAGGAAGCTAGAAAAGAAAAAGTGGCTGGCACGAATGTTGCATTTTTGTATTAGCGTTTTAGTCACCTGAAGATGAGAAGGAAGCTTTTGATGGCATCAAATCCTTTGTCTTTATTCAGATCGGCTTTTAGAAATATCTAAAAAGTATGTAAGAAATGTAACACGAGATTAAGCCGCACCTTTATTTATAGATTTCCTTTCTATTCCCTTTTTTTAAATCTTTTTTTTAATAGTAAATTTTATTAGGTTTCAAGAAAAGAATAAAAACTACAAAAAACAAAAAACTACAAAGAAAGGAAAAAAACTAAAAAAGTGCAGAAACAAGAGAATTTTTTTAAATTTACAAAAAGATGTGGCTTCCAACTTTTAACAGCAAGGATATACAAAATTTCCATAATCAATCTCTTACTCTATATTAAACCAAAACACCACATTATTTCTATAAGTCATTCCACTTTATCACATAATAGATATCACTAAGTACAGTTACTCCTCCCCCTTCTATTAAAATAAAGAACAAAAAGTTCATATAAACCTAAAGATCTTTCTCCCCTCCAAAAGATAACACATATTATTCCCTTCCTACCGCTATTCCATACATTTCTGTCTACTATAATGAAAATCAAACTAAAAAGCATGTAAGTTGTCTGCTATTATACTTAATAGTACAACAATTTTAATAATCCCGATCTTAATAAACCCAAAAAACAAAGACAATTCAAAACAGTAATTCCATAACTTTAAAAGGGAATAACATCAATCAGATCCTTAAAGCAAACCAAATAAACATTCTTTAACCCTAATACAACAGCTCTAATAATTTTAATCTTAATAAACCCCCAAAACAAAGCCAATTCAAAACAGTAAATCCAAATCTTTAAAGGCAAATCGCATCAATCAAATCCTTAAAGCAAACCGGACGAACATTCTTCAACCCTTATCCCACGTCAGAATAAAGCAGAGCAGTGACATATCCCCACAATGTGCACAGAGCTTTCCTCTTGAAAGAATCAAACAGCCCCCCTCAAAGATTCCAGGTTCTTTTCATGGCTTTCCACCAGGAGATCGATTTTACTTATGGCCTGCAGATCACTCTCTCCCTTAGATTTCTCCAACTCCACTATCCAATCTTCATCCAGCATCAGGATAAAAATCCCAATCTCACGCTTTAAAAAGACCTTTCTATCGCTCTTAAATTCCTCAATTTCATCACCACATCCCAAGCCTGATGGCACATTTTAGATCTCATATTTTCTACAATGACCTGGATATCTTGCATAAACGTTTGATAAAAGTCAGAAGAAATCTGTTTAAAATCCTGGTGAAAGTCAGAAAGAATCTGTTTGAAATCCTCCATGACTCACGCAGTAGATTATGGCGCCCCCTAGGAGCTTAACCAGCGAAAGTCAAAGATATGGAAGAGTTCCAGAGTGTGTTTACATCAAGTGAGGGTGAGATAGCGGACTGTTCTCAATGGAGGGTGAAAACAGAAAGCTGAAGGTTCAGATCAGCCGATTCAGCGTGTAGGAAAATGCTAATATCTTCAAGTTTAATACAAAAATAATAACAGGAAGACAATTGTTTACTCAGTCTTTGGAATTTCCTGTGGAAGGAAAATGAAATCTAAAACTTAAAAGATTTTTTTAAAAAAGTAATCCCAAAAATAACATTAAGCACCAAGAGAACCAGTTTCTCCTTGCTGTAGAAAGCTGCTCTTGGGCTTACATATACTTTAAAAAAATACAAACTGGTGATTTAGAAATGGGGTGGCTGGTCTTAGTGTCCCTTTAAGGCTACAGCACAGCTTGGAAATCGTGATGTCCCAGCCTCCCAGCTGCTTTTACCAGTCAAGCGCGAAACGCTGTTTGCGATCTTCTGGCTGCAAGCAGCCATCTGGAGGACAGATGGGAAGATTCCAGGTATTCTCCTTTATCTGCAGAACGTTTCTGGGCTTTTGGCCTGAGCCCGAAAAAAGTTACCGCATTGTCAGCTCCACCCGCTGAACCAGCAGGCACAGCCATTCAGTCCACCATTCCCACCTGAAGCCCCCCCCCCTTTTTTTATCCCAACTGCTTTGGATAAATAAACTGGTAACATTCCAAATCACAGGAAATATTTTATATCATGGCTACTGTATTAACTAGTTTTCCAGGTTGCTTTTGTATCTGTTTTCACAATAATCTTGTGAGATAGGCTATGATGGTTCAAATTTTACAAGAGGAGAATGGAGACAGAGATATCTTCAAATTATGCACAACAAGATCCAAGTTTGGAGACCCAAACTTGAAGAGCCGTTTCGTAAGTCTGGGTTCATGTAATATACTAAGCCCTTTTGCTTTTAGTTTGGACCAAATGAGCTTTGTATGGTCTCAGACATTGTAACTTAGCCTTAAATTGTGGTTAAACTATGGCTTTCTTTGCAAATGGTTTGACTAACTCTGGGGCCAGTTTGGCTATTTTATAAATTAAGTCTAGGTACTTTAGAATTTGGGAAGGAAAGCTGCAAGTTGAAAGGGTAAATCCTCTGCCGGTTAGAAAAATATCTGTGCTACAGAAGTACCAATCATAGAATATGTATCACCATAAAGTTTTGGCCAGTTTAAAGATATTTTACATCTTAAAAACATACATACATACAAATAAATAAAACCCCTTCTCACCCCTATGGGTAGTATGTGTCTTCCTCAACCTCGGGTCCTCTACCAGAGGCTGGGAGTTTGAGGGTTCTGCGCAGGATCTTAGCTGTTCCTAGCACTGCACTCTTCTGGACAGAAAGCTCTGATGTGGTTCCTGGGATCTGTTGGAGCCCCTCTTCCTGCTTAGAAGTCACAGCCCTGAGTGCCGTTATCACCACTGGGACCACTTTAGCCTTCACTTTCCACATCCTCTCTAGTTCCTTCTTCAGGCCCTGGTACTTCTCCAGCTTCTCATACTCCTTCTTCCTGATGTTGCTGTCACTTGGCGCTACTACATCTATCACCACCACTGTCTTCTGGTCCTTTTCTACTACCATGATATCTGGTTGATTGGCCAGTACCTGCCTGTCTGTCTGGATCTGGAAGTCCCACAGGATCTTAGCCCTGTCATTCTCCACAACCTTCTGTGGAATCTCCCATCTGGACTTGGGAGGGTCTAGCCCATACACCGTGCAGATGTTCCTGTACACAATGCCAGCTACTTGGTTGTGTTGTTCAGTGTATGCTGTTCCTGCCTGCATCTTACACCCTGCCACTGTGTGTTGGACTGTCTCTGAGGCCTCTCTGCACAGTCTGCACCTTGGGTCCTGTCTAGTGTGGTAGATCCCTGCTTCTGTGGCTCTGGTGTTTAGTGCCTGTTCTTGTGCTGCTATGATCAGTGCCTCAGTGCTGTCTTTTAGTCCAGCCCTTTCCAGCCACTGGTAGGATTTCCCAATGTCAGCCACCTCAACTATCTATCGATGGTACATCCCATGCAGGGTCTTGTCTTGCCATGGCACTTCCTTTGCTTGATCTTCCTTCCATGTGTGCTGCTGCCTCAGGCATTCTCTCAACAGCTCATCTTTAGGTGCCATCTTACTGATGTACTCCTGGATGCTCTGGGTCTCATCCAGGACAGTGGCTTGGACACTCACCAGACCCGACCCGACCCAACCTCCCTCTTTCCACCTGGTGTACAGTCTCTGGGTGTTGGACTTGGGGTGGAAGCCTCTGTACATTGTGAGGAGCTTCCGGGTCTTCACATCAGCAGCTTCCATGTCCTCCCTTGGCCAGCTCACTATACCGGCAGGGTATCTGATGACTGACAGAGCATATGTGTTGATGGCATGGATCTTGTTCTTCCCATTGAGCTGGCTCTTCAGAACCTGTCTTATTGTTTGGTGGTACTTGGATGTTGCTGTCTTCTTTGCCTCCTCATCGTGGTTCCCATGTGACTGTGGGATACCAGGGTAGTTGTAGCTGGTCTGTATGTCTGCTGTGTGGCCCAGTGGTAGTTCCACTCCATCAATCTTAACTACCTTCTCTCTCTCTTTACTTCTATCCAGCCATACCAGTCCAAATGACATCCCAGTGTCCTCACTGTAGATCCGTGTCAGGTGGGTCAGCAGGTTGATGTCTTGTTCACCCTTAGCATACAGTTTGATGTCATCCATGTAGAGGAGGTGGCTGATGGTAGTTCTACTCTTGAACTTGTATCCGTATCCACTTCTTGTGATAATCTGGCTGAGGGGGTTCAGGCCCATGCAGAACAGCAGTGGGGACAGTGCATCATCTTGGTATATGCCACACTTGATGGCCACTTGTGCAAGCTGCCTTGAGTTGACTTCCAGTGTTGTCTTCCACAATCCCATTGAATTCTTGAGGAAGGTCCTGAGTGTCCTGTTGATTGTATAGTACCAGGCATTCACAGATCCATGTATGTGGCATTTTGTCCTAGGCCTTCCTGTAGTCAATCCGGGCTGTGCTCAGATTGGTCTGTCTAGAGCTTGAGTCTCGGGCAACTGCTCTATCTATGAGCAACTGGTGTTCGGAGCCTCTGGTGTTGTTCCCAATGCCCTTCTGAGCTGTGCTTATGTACTGGCCTATATGGTCCTTTAGCTTGGCAACTATAATGCCTGAGAGGACTTTCCATGTTGTGGGGAGGCAGGTTATTGGCTGTAGTTGGATGGAGTTGTTCCATTGTGGGGGTCTTTCATAATCAGCACTGTCCTTCCTTGTGTTAGCCAGTCTGGGTGGGAGCCTGCTGCTACAGCTGGTTCATCTGTGCTTCTAGGCGTTCATGCATGTTAGTTTCTTTAGCTAGTAGGTGTGGATCAGGTCCGGGCCAGGTGCTGTCCAGCTCTTTGTGTTCTTGACCCCCTGTTGGATGCCTGCTACTGTGATGGTGACTGGTTCCTGTTCTGGGAGATTGCTGTGGTCTGCCCTCAGGTCCTGCAGCCACTTTGCACTGGTGTTGTGTGTCTTCTCTTTCTCCCATATGTTCTTCCAGTACTGTTCAGTTTCTGCTGTTGGTGGCTCTGCTGTTACTGTGTTGTTGCACTGCAATTGAGCGTACATGTTGGATGGTTCTTTGGAGACAGGGCATTTATCTTCTTGGCCTCTGCTTCTCTAGTGTATCTCCTTAGCCTGGTAGCCAGTACTGTGAGCCTTTGTTAAGCAGTCTCTAGGGCTTCAGATGGAGCCAGGCCCTTTTATTTTTTCAGTAGCCGAGTCTTATTGTTAATCTCCACACCCTGCTGTAGTTCCACCAGCTGACTAACTTCTCTCCGAGTTGCCTTGATCTTACCCTCCAACCTCATTTTCCAGAGGGGGTACATACTGCTGTTCTTCTTGATCATGTAGCCAAGCATCTCCAGGATTACAGCGGCTGTAGCGTAACTAGTTCATTGGTTTGAATTATAGCAGTAGTAGGGATTGTCATGAAGGCTCTGTTGGCATCTTCTAGGATACTATCTGATGGTACTTCTCCACTGAGCTTTGGTAATCGGTCTTGAGAGTTGACTGTAGCTAGTTTATCCATAATCTTTTGCCTCATATCAGCTGGTGTGTTCTGAAATGGAGCAGGTGGCAGTGAAGTTCCAGCTTCAGGTGTTGGCTGGACCTCCAGTTGTTCTTCCGGGTCTTCTTGAGTCTGGGATGTAATGTGTAGTTGGTCTGTCTCAAGTGTGAGAACAGCTTCCTCTTCACTATGTTGAAGCATTGGGTAATAGTGTTTCTCAGTTAGTGTGAATGCAGGTCTTCTGTCCATCCATAGTTCCCTCTGCTGTTGTAGTACATTCCATCAATTCCAGGTTCTCTTGTCTTGTCCATGTATGGTTTGTTCCAGTAGCCCACTTATCAGATTGTCCTGGTTCCCCAACATCTGACATGGACCTTGTTAATCCGGGCGATGTCCGAGCTGGTATGACTCTCTTAATTCATGTAACTCTCATATTTGAGGTAGGCAGGTGAGGCGTTAGGGGGTGTTTGCCCAAGGACCCCTACTGGTAAGGTAGGTACAGCCAGGATTTGAACCGCGGTCTCCCGCTCCAAAGGTGGCGTTCTAACCACTATGCTATCCAGCTGCATGCATATCTCTATATCTCTATCTATATCTATACATAAGATTTAGCTATTTCATTCGATCCATACAGTGGTTCTTAGTTTATGAATCCTTCTGAATGTTCGATATTTCTGCATAAATATGACTTGAAGTGTGACTTGTTCTCCACACAAGTCCTGAAACTAGATAAAGAGAACCCAGTCCAATAAGTCAACAACATTATACTTGTTTATGTATTTATTGAGGAAAATGATCCAAAGCTACACACATTTTAGGTCATATTTATACAGAAATACTGAAAATTCAAAAGGGTTCGCAAACTTTTAAGCAACACTGTAAAAGTGTATGTGTATATGTGTGTCCTGCCACAATTTGGAGGTGGTAGAATTTTAAACAGGCTGGTCCAAGGAAATGGAAATGGATGAAATGTAGTTAAATTTACAGATAAGACAAACTAGATGCTCTATGTACAAAAGAACAACTTGCATCACCGGTATTTGGCTTTTTAAAAAATAATAACAACAAGAAAACAGTAGGAGAACATTTAAACTGCCTAGGATACTCTGTCGCAGATGTTCAAGTATCACCGTGAACAAAGGAACTTCAAACAGCTTTCAGCAGCTGATGTGGGTAAGAATGTCTAAGTACCACTCCAAAACTGCTTTGAGAATGTCTGTTCTTAGTACTGTAACTAGCATTGCAATTTGGAAGGCCACCCCGCATGGATACACATGGCTCCAACATTATATTGGTGTTGGTGCTAAGCTTAAACTTCTGTTTGCTGAGGTACTGTAAATTGTGACAATTTGTCAGGTGACTAATTGTTCGTGTCTGAATGATGAATTTGCGCTTTATATTTTTAATTTTGTTGATTTCCCATTTTAATGCATAACTCTTTGAGATCCATTTTTTGGATAATGCTGTAGCTTACACATTCAAATAAAACAACATAGAAGGAAAGTGACAGGTAATGTAATAGTTACTTTGTATGTGCCTGCTTGATTTCAGATGTACTCAATGATGCCATATTTGATGAAGACCACGATGAAATGGTGATTGTGAAGGATATAGATATGTTTTCAATGTGTGAACATCACCTGGTTCCATTTGTTGGAAAGGTAAACTTTAATTTCTTTTTCTCTGCTATAAAGTAGAATCAATAGGCCAGTCATTCTTAGATGCTTGATTTGCAAAACTATTTGGGATGAATTTTGCAAATTATCAGAAATGTTTTTAAAGGCAATGTATCTCTGCATACACAGCAACCGTGGTCAGACATTAGGGCCATCAAACAAGGTATGAAATGCAAGGTGGACCAGAGAAGCCCAACTATTAGCAGAACAAGGTACTGTTACAAGCTGCAGCTTTTGGGGAGTCATGAATAGGCAACCCAGTCCGTTATTTAATTTGTTGCTATTCAATTTTTTTAATATGTATTTCAAAAAGTGGGAAGAGGTGTTCATGGCATTTAGAGCCTCATGTCTCTAAATACCAGTTGTCACAGCTCTGCACCTTGATTTAGGTGACATCAAAGGATTATTTACTCAGGCAGCAAAGCGTTTTAAAATGACCACATGTACACATGTATAGTTTAATAAATAGAGAGTCTAGTTACGGCTAAGAATGGATGTGTAATGCTTGTTTCCCTTGTCCATTTACTACGTGTGGGTTTTTGTGGAATAAGTGCAGTTTGTGTGTTCTGTGCATTGGTCATTTTGATTGTATCCTGTGACTCAAAGAAGAGGGAGGCATGGCTGTTGGGAGACGAAGGGTGAATGAATCAGTTAAAAAATTGATGTCACTTTGTTTGCTCTGCTGGAACAGTCGTTTTATAGGTCATTACTCAGTGCTAATAGGTACATTCATCTTGGCTTTATCTCAATTTTTGCCCTTCTCATTCAACTTCACATTGAACTGCCTGCCTGTCTGCCTATTCAGTGTAAGTGGGAAGATTTAGCAGTGCTGAGTTTCTTTTGTACCTTCAACAAATAAAAACAAAGTAGAAGCCAGAGCTGGGAGAATCGCATTATGTTGCTACAATAAATAATGAGAATTGCAATCACATGTATTTATTTATTTTTATGTATTTATTTCTAAATTTATTCACCGCCCATCTCTCCCCAACAGGGGGACTCTGGGCAGCTTACAATAAAACAAAATTAAAATATAAAACCATTACAATTAAAAATACAATAAAAATATAAATATAATTTACTTTCTTAATAAAGAAGAGTAGCCATGTTGGCCATGAGAAAAAAATAATCCCAAACCCAAAGGAACAATACTTCTATTAAGCTGACTGAAATGGGAGTGAGAGCTGCATATAGCATATATGCATATAATACTTAAAATGGATGGATGAATTTCTTTATTTTTCAAATTTTGGCTTGCATGCTCCTGGCAAAGCCTGCCGGTAGTCACTTACACTTATTTTGGCAATAATACTTTTAGTTAAAATAAACAAACATATGAATCATGTAGCAAAATAATTATGTTACAATAAAACCTTACATCATGATATTAAAGCAGCCATTAGTATATGACATAATGTGTGCTTAAGCAAGGAAATACCAGCTTATGAAGATATTTTTTTCAAGTTATATTTAAAAGTGATCAGAGAGTATGAAGACTGTAATCAGTGGGGAGAGAATTCCATAGCATTGGGGCTGATAGAGATCAAATCTTGGTCTTAGATGATTCCAGCTGACCCTTAGTTGATGAGTACAACTCCCAGTTAGCGATATCAGAAATGTTAAAACAAGCATTTTGAAGCTGAGCCAGGATGATTTTATGTACTTCCAGGGAGAGATACTCCATAGAAGCCAGGCCATCAGCCAAGGCATGATGCTGCTGAAATGATGAAATGTGTTCAATGATGCCATTGTGCAAATACTGACCTTAGGTGCTTGTGTCCCAACATGTGATGCAAGTATTTTATTTATGTGATTACATAAGTTTCAGCATTTCCATGGAATCGTTATGCATGTGTTGTCATTTGCTTCCTGTTCCCACCCACCTCACTCCATTGATGCTTATGATGGCCACTGCCTTCTGCCCCCACTGTAACTTCCACGTTTCCTTCAAAAGCATATCCACAAAAGTGCATTACAATACTGTAATTTATTCAGGAGCATGAATCACAGAGGCCTATCCAAGTGGGGATGAAGCTGGTAACTTAAATGTCCCTCACCACCACACTTAAACTTGAGCACTCAGAGGGAATGTAGGGTTAACAAGTACCCCAACTGTGTGCCTAGAAAAAATCCTTCTGATCAGCAACCACCAACGTTGACCAGCAATCCTTGAAAAGTAAGTTGAATGCAGTGGGAGTGGCTTAGTTAAGAGGTGTGTTTGTGTAGCAAAACAGGAAGAAATACCACTGTAAATGAATGGGTGCTGAAGGAACATGGATTGGATACAAAAGTGAGTGACAAAGACAAAAATATGTTGAGCAAATCTGGTCACAAAACAAATATGTGAAAGAAAAGTGAATGAGCTGAGAGGAAGGGAAAGATTGAAAAAGTTGTGGTTGGATGGAGTTGATGAGACACTGAATAAGAGAGAAGTGAGAAATTTAAAGAACAAAAGGCAATACAGGGTAGTCCTCGCTTAATTGGTAATTGGGACCAGTAACTTGGTCACTAAGTGACAGGGTTGTATAGCGTGATGTCACATGACCGCACCGACTTACAACAGTGGTTGTGGCAGTCCCAGCTGCTATTGTTAGGCAAATCCCATATGGTCACAGCATCCTGTGGTCATGTGATCACCATTTGCGATCTCCTGTCAGCTTCCCCATTGACTTTGCTTGTCAGAAGCCGGTAGTGAAGGTCGCAAACAGTGATCACATGACTGAGACGTTGTGACCATCATAATTGCAAGCTGGTTGCCAAGTGCCCAAATCATGATCAAGTGAACACAGGGACACTGTGATGGCTGCAGCTACGAGGAATGGTCGTAGTTCAGCACCATCAAATGGTCACTGAATGAGTGGTCACTGAACAAGGACTACCTGTATATGAATGTGGATTTGGAGTGTGATGGAAACAAGGATGGTTTGTGAGGCTAGAGGTATGAGGAAGTGTAGTGAATGGTGCTGATATAAATTAGATTTTCTTTCCTTTTCTTCTTGCTTTAGCTTTTTTTTCTGACCACTTCTTAGTCTTTTTTTGTGATTTGCATAATGTTGCTCACCTTGAAAAGTATTAGATGGGTGTGTATTTATATATATACAGTATATAGGAAATGTTGTGGAATGCAAGCTTTAGAATTTCTATTATTCTTCATCAGAGAAACTGGCTAGGAAAAAAAAAGGAAGGGGGAAGGAAAGATGTAGCTGATGTCAGACTCAAGTCTGTACCTGATTACATTGTTAGAAGGGAGTCCCTTCAGACATGAAAACTGAATCTGATCTGGTACAGAGTAATGTTATGTTATGTTTTGATGTTATGTTGTTATGTTATGGACTGTCCCAAAATTTCCTGGAAAGAAGAAACACCAAGTAAATGTTTTGCTTCTATGCCTTTTATATATACTGATGTGTTCATTTTAATTTAATAAAGGTTTGCAAAGGTTGAAAGATTCAGGTTTACAAAGACCTGGAGTTTCACAAAGTTGACAAAAAAGAAACAAGGGTGGATTTCCAATTTGCTTGTTGTATTCTATAGGCTTTTAGGGAATGAGTGGGATGTAGTGGGGTCAAAGGCTTTCCAACATCCACAGCAAATCCACTGAGCAAAATTTCCACCTTTCTTTAGCAATAGCCCCATCAGTTTCCTGCTTGGAAAGCCAGTTCGATCTCCTGGCCTAGACTTTTGTCCTAATCGTTTCTGACATTTCATTTCAAAGCTCTTTGTGAAGTGCCCCTGGGGCCAGGCCTTGGGGGCAGACATCTCTGTATTAAATTTGATCATCACAGACATGAGCTTTGACTTCTTCCAGGTCACAAGAGACCCATTTGAAAACGCCCCTGGCTACTGTAGCACAGTGAGAATGATTTTTTACCTGCCTTTACTTTTCTCTTTTTTCCCCTCTCCATTCCTTTCAAAGGGGAATCTTTTCAAATCCACGCAACCTAGCTAGGCAATCCAGCTTATATCTGGAGTAGCAAATTTTCAACAGATTGATCTCAATTTAGGAAAACTTTCCGTACTCTCACTGTTATCTGTATAACTTATGTAGCCATTCTTAGACTTTTCAGCAAGCTTAATAAATATTGAACTTTGAAAGATTTCTGATTGCTTCTTCTGTTCTTTACAGGAAAGAAAGAAAAAAATGGGAAGTATGTTCACAAGCATGTTGGATTTCTCTTTATCCTTGACCTTTTAAGACTTATGCAACTGCATGCCTGTTTGCTCCACTCACAGATTTTTAAAAAATCACTTTCTGGTCATGCGTGACATGGCATGGGTGACATGCATGAATCTCCCAGGTCAAAAAGTCCTGAACTTTGTTTAATGACTTGTTCTCCTTCTGCCTAGGTGCATATAGGTTACCTTCCCAACAAACAAGTCCTTGGGCTCAGCAAGCTTGCAAGGTAAGAACAACAAGTAGTTAAAGTAATGTAAGTTATTTAACTGCAGGTCACCAAAGTAAAACTAGTATGGTGTGGTTAAAAGCACTGGACTAGAAAGCAGGAGATGGTGAGTTCTAGTCCTGCCTTAGGCACAAAGCCAGCTGGGTGACACTCACTTTCTTTCAGCCCTAAGACAAAGGTAATGGCAACAGCAACTCACTTCCAAAAATATTGCCAAGAAAAGTGCATGAACTTGTCCATATAGGCACCAGGAGTCAAGATTGACTTGAAGGAGATAGAGATAGAGATCAGTGTTTTTTAACCTTGGCAGTTTGAAGATGTGTGGACTTCGACTCCCAGAATTCCCCAGCCAACCATGCTGGCTGGGAAATTCTGGGAGTCGAAGTCCATGCATCTTCAAGTTGCCAAGGTTGAGAAACACTGATAATATGATGGAAATGACTCCCAGATTCTCTTGGATGCAGAATGTTCAGCAATTTAATGCAGTTGTTCTTTAGGTTTCAGTAAGCTATACAAATGTCTGCAAGATTCCTTGTAGACATTTTGAGTGCAGAAAAGGTGGGAAAAATGACCAGAGTTCACTTTTTCTTTTAACTTGGGGGAAAGCCACCGTGATACTACACAGATTGTGCAAAGAAGCTCAGTGGTACTGCTCTACTACTTATAGCCATGGTTTACATGTTTTAATACATTTTAAATATTGTGATTGTGGATGATTGCCAATAAAAAGTTGCAGTTCCCTCTTCTCACCAGAAAGATGAGGGAAGGGTCATAATGTAAAAGAGAGCAAGGAGGGTTGGTGTTTTGGACCATCAATGGTGGAAGATGGTTGATAGAGATGCTAACAAGACAGATCAGATTGGGCTCTGGGGAACTGAAGAGCTGTGACTAAGTAGCTGTTGTATTTCTGATCATGTGTGGGTTTCAGATTTCAGCTCTATTAGAATTGTTCATTGAGGGCTAGTACCTTTAAGGGCTACACATGGGAAAGCCCAGCCCTCAGGTTTGACTCTCAAGCCTGATAATATAATACAATAGGATACATTGCTGTTTACCCTGGAGAGGAGGAATCCCTTCCCCTCCCCTCCCACCACAGATAGAAGCTTAAGGAGAAAAGGATGTTCCCCTGGGCAGAAAACCTTTGGTTGGCACCTGGCTGAGGAAGAAGGAGCTGGGGGGCCAGGTAACTAAGAAGAAAGGTTGCAGCCATGGGCTTGAGTTGGAGCGGTTCCACTCCCTGCTACAATTGTACTGTGCATTTTAAAAGTACAGTATAAAATACATTCTAATGTTATTTACCACCTGGAGATGTATAGTAAGACTGGTGTGTATTTTACAGAAATAATAAAATGGGAAAATGGCTAAATATTAGTTCCAGTACTAAAATTTTTTGCAATATTGTTGTCAGGAGTACAAGTAGTAATGGTGTTTTTGCCCTTGAATTCTGCTTGTGGGCTTTCTCTCCACATTTGGTGGTTAACTGTGAGAACAGCACCCTTTCATGTCATGCAGCAGGCCCTTCTTTATATTAAAGGTACAAAAAGGGTGTCTGGAACCACAAACAGCCCATCAGCATGCCTTTTGTGACTCCCAGAGCCAACCAGGAGTAATTGAGGCCAAGCTATTGGCTTGTGATACCCATTTCATCCTTTAAAACCCTGAAACTTCCTCCCCAAATGGATCTTGGTTCCACCTAATTTTGCAGTATGGCCCTCAATATGCTACACAAAACCTGATGTGTTCTCAAACCAATGGAATACTGTGATCTCTCTCTACCTCTCTCTTTGCATAACCCATGCCACTAAACAGCAGTGATCTGGGTAATAATCATCAAAGAGTCAGTTTGTTGCAGTGGTTAAAGGCAGCAGGCAAGAAACTGAGAGGCTGTGAGTTCTAGTTCTGCATTACGCATAAAAGTCTGGGTGCCCTTGGGCCAGTCACTCTCTCTCAGTCCTGGAAGAAGGCAATGGCAAACCACTTCTTAAAATGTCAAAAAATCTGTATGGATTTGTCCATGCGGTTTCCAGAAGTCAAGACCAACTTGAAGGCTATATATGTAATAACCATTGCCATGATTTCACATCAGAGAGGGATCACATCTGAGGTACCAGAGCCTTCCTAGTCTTTATGGGAGAGTGACTTGTTTAAGGCCTTGGAAATGGTAGAGATAGAGCTTTAACTGGTGTGACCCAGATTTGGTTTTACTTTGTTTAGGGTAAATAGCTCCAGCTATATTGGTCCAGATACCTAAAATGGAGCTAAATTGACCATGCTTTCTTTTCCCCCTTTAGGTCATGCTAAATAGGTAATGATTAACTCAAGGAGGAAGAGTTGTAATGAGAAACATCCTACATGGTTGGTTATCAGTTTAGGAAAGTAAGAAGCTACCTTATGCCAATTCATACTATTGATCATACTATCCGGTCCAGTATTGTCAACCCTGAATTGCAGAAATTCTTTGCATTTCAGAGGTTATTTTAACTCTTCTGTTTGGACATGGGGATTGCTTATAAAAGTAGGTGGATAGGTTTAAAATGGAAGTTAAAATAGTTCTTATAGAAGAATACAAGATAATTTTTCTCAGCATCTGGATGATAAGGGAGAAAGCCATTTTTGAAACACTAAATCCTCCATTCACAGTTTGGTCTGATAAAATTTGTTTTCTCTCTACAATGACCTTCTGTTTTAATCATCTCAGTTAAATTTGACCTTACGTGTTTTGTGGTATCCTGCAGGGATCAAGAACTTTATATGAGCATAAGCAGTTATGATTCACTTTTTTGGAAGTATTTATCTGTCTCATAAATACCATATAGCTTGGAGGCAAAACCACATTTTAATCAGAACATTGGGCATTTTATTGGAAAGTTAACTTTCCTACAGTACTTAACTACAATACCTATTTCCTTCCCATAACTACAACCCTCTGAGTAGATTGGGTTGAGAGAGAGTCACACAGTGAGGTTTTGTGGCTGAGGATGAACTAGAACTGGGTCTCCTTACTCCTAGTCCAGCACCTTAACCACAACACCACACTGGGTGCATGTCTTAGAGACAAGACAGGCTGCAGATCCACCACTATGGAGTGAGCAGATTGTATATCTAGGTGGGTGATCAAGGAGGGAATAGGACCCTTTTGCTACGGTTGTAGGAAATTTGGCCAGAGATTTTATAGGGTTTTTTTTTGGATCTCCTCCAATAAGATACCGACTTCTTCCGCAGAAGAAAAAGGGGCAGATTTAAGGACAATCTCAGATTCCCTTCTCCCCCGACATAGAAAGGCCATTCTACTAGAGGCTAATTGATCTTATTTTCCCCCTATCCCAGAATACCATTGTTTTGCATTAATAAGAAAACAGAGGTCCCATTATGACTCCCTCACAATCCCATCTATTTTGACCCTGAATTGCTGTTCCAGTCAGATTCCTTGAGGGTGACAGCCTTTTACTATTGAATAACAGGTTGCTGGCCATCATAGATGCTGTAAAAAGCAAATGCCCAGGGGAACGCAGCGTACAGAGCTGCAAGCTTTAAACTGGTTTTGTTTAAGCTGAGTTAAAGTCCATGCCTCCGCGTTTCACTAGAGAACTAGATACTGTGATTAGCCCAGCTAACTGAAAACACAACTAGGTGAGAAGCTGGTAAATTTAACATTCAGCATGTGTATATGGGCTATGCCTAGAATTATTTTTATTTTAAGCAATTGGGGATGATGGGATTGAGGAAGTGATACTATGAGAGATAACATTTAATTTTCCCCAGCAATATTTTCTCTAGCTGAAATTCCCTTTTTGTCCCATATGGAAGAACATTTAGGCACCACTGAGATACGGAGGTACATTTTCCAGTGCAGGGCAAGTAGTGGATATAATAGGGAAGTCTGGCTAGGAAACCTCTGTTGAGAGAGTGTTAAATATTCTCTTTCCAGCCCTGGTCCTCTGACCATTCCTCCATTCCCCTCCTGTTACTTTGACTTTAAGCTAAATATTCTATTATTGGATTAAGCGAGGAGTTGGAAGGACAGCATATATACAAACCCTAAGTAAAGGGATGGGTTTGCACAACGCTCTACGTTAAGTTAAAATGAGGTTGGGTAGTTTGTGGCCTGGGAGGTTATAGCCATTGTCATAGCATGTTGAGTAAACCAGACTAGCAAGCTGAGCCATAATGGCAATAATATGCTATGTGATTAGAGGAATTGTGTTTTATTAGCCCAGAGCTAGGATTTAAGACGCTGTGTGAACTTTATCACTGGTGTTGTAATTGTGAAATAGGCTGAAAGTGTACTGGATTTCGTGTAGGTCGGCAGTGTGTTTCCATCCTGGACTTTGTCTTCTCCTCTTGCACAGAGTAGCAGAGGGAGGAGGGCACACAGGAACTGGGCTGGCTCTTAGCGGGAACCAATCTGCTAAACCTAGGTAGCTTCTGTGCATCCCGGAATCCTGCTCTTTGTGGGAGGAAATGGGAGTGATAAGGCAAAGATGAGGTTAGGGGTGGGAAAATGGAGTAGCCGACTGTACCGTGCTTTTATAGGAATGGTGCAAGTGTATTTTTATTGATTTAGTTCTCTACCCCATTTGCATGCCACCAATTTCATTTTTACTCAGGGCTGCCCCATCCTTAGAACGAAACTGTAGAGCTCACAAAACCACGTGAAAGGGACTAGAGCAACTCCCCTCTGAGGGAATATGACACTGTTTGATGGTTTTAAAGCTTCTAGCAAACTAAAGTGCAGCTGTACAACCACCACCACCACAATCATTTATTAAATTTATACGTGTGGTACTCTGCGCAATTTACAAATCGTTAAAATTTTAGAGGCATGTGCAATTACATATGGAGTAAAGAAAAGGGATACATGGAGAAAAAGATACTGCCAGGCGAAGAAATTCCCCTGTGTTTCTTCTGCCAGTTGCTTTTGGAGTCCGCTTTGGAAATTCTTTCAAAGCAGAGAGGATTTTGAAGAAATGGTTAGAGAATACGCTGTTCTTGCACTTACTGAGTGATGAGGTAGCCAGGAGATATGTGTGAATGTCCTGTTTTTCACAAAACAATCCTCTCCCCAGTTGCTTACTGCCCCCTCTGTGTGGATTATGAGGAATTTCTTTCTTTCTCTTTCTTTCTTTCTTTCTTTCTTTCTTTCTTTCTTTCTTTCTTTCTTTCTTTCTTTCTTTCTTTCTTTCTTTCTTTGTTTAAGTTATATAGCTGCCCATCTCAGACCTGTGACTCTGGGTGGCTAACAATAATAAAAAACAGTCAAACCATTAAAACAAAACAAAAAATTAAATATAAGTACAGCCAAGAGATCTCAAAATCCGTCAGTGTCAGCACAACCATGAAATGGGGAATTCCTTTACCGGTTGTTTTCAGCAGAGCTGCTGAGAGGAAGTCCTGTTGCTGGAGAATTTCTCTGCCCGCCAATTTGGTGGACAATTCCAAAAGGCCATCTCTCCCCAAAGGCTGGGAGACATGGAAGGAACGTTGGGCCAGTCGGTAGAACTGACTGGCAGCATATCTGGAGGAGGTAAAAAAAGGATAGGTTTCTCCACACAAGAATAAATAAATACTTGGAAATGGCTGCTACAAATTGTGGTGGTGACAGCTGATGACGTAGGCTGTATATGCATTGGCTCAGGAAACTAACTCTGGTTAGTTTAATTAGTTTAATTGTCAGCTCCACTGACAATTAAACATAGAGCATACTTGATCCCCACCTGCAAGGCCAGGTAGTTCATTTATTTATTTACCTACCCTTTCCTGGTTGAAGTTGTTGTTTTTCCTTTAACTAAAAAAAAAAGCCTACAATAAAAACAACAGACAAAACGTCTGGCTGGATATCCCTTCTATTTGGGAATAACATTTGGGAATAATGAACCCTGAATCCATTAAAAGGGCAGTTTACAGTATTGTGAGGGGAAAAAAAGCACAGCTACACAAACAAGCTGGTGAGCAATACATGTGAACTTCTTCTTCACTGACCCTGTTTTTTTGGTCTTTTTGTTGTGGAAGTGAAGTTGGTGAAAAGGCTGCTGGAGCTGCTGGGACACTGCTGTCAGTGCCCATCTTGGCAGTTGCACTACCTACCCATATCTGTCCTTCGCAGAATGGTGGCAGCTGTTGGGGACCACCAAGCCATAGATTGGGGTTCCTAGGTCGCACTATGGCTGAGGGGTGTAACCTAAAACACACAGTTTTAGACTGTAGGTAAAATACACCGTCTTGTTGTTGTTTATTCGTTTAGTCGCTTCCGACTCTTCGTGACTTCATGGACCAGCCCACGCCAGAGCTTCCTGTCGGTCGTCAACACCCCCAGCTCCCCCAGGGACGAATCCATCACCTCTAGAATATCATCCATCCACCTTGCCCTTGGTCGGCCCCTCTTCCTTTTGCCCTCCGCTCTCCCTAGCATCAACATCTTCTCCAGGCTGTCCTGTCTTCTCATTATGTGGCCAAAGTATTTCAGTTTTGCCTTTAATATCGTTCCCTCAAGTGAGCAGTCTGGCTTAATTTCCTGGAGGATGGACTGGTTTGATCTTCTTGCAGTCCAAGGCACTCTCAGAATTTTCCTCCAACACCACAGTTCAAAAGCATCGATCTTCCTTCTCTCAGCCTTCCTTATGGTCCAGCTCTCGCAGCCATATGTTACTACGGGGAACACCATTGCTTTAACTATGCGGACCTTTGTTGTCAGTGTGATGTCTCTGCTCTTAACTGTTTTATCAAGATTGGTCATTGCTCTTCTCCCAAGGATTAAGCGTCTTCTGATTTCCTGACTACAGTCAGCATCTGCAGTAATCTTCGCACCTAGAAATACAAAGTCTTTCACTGCTTCTACATTTTCTCCCTCTATTTGCCAGTTATCAATCAAGCTGGTTGCCATAATCTTGGTTTTTTTGAGGTTTAGCTGCAAGCCAGCTTTTGCACTTTCTTCTTTCACCTTCATCGTTCCTCTTCGCTTTCAGCCATCAAAGTGGTATCATCTGCATATCTGAGATTGTTAATGTTTCTTCCAGCGATTTTAACTCCAGCCTTGGATTCCTCAAGCCCAGCATGTCGCATGATGTGTTCTGCGTACAAGTTGAATAGGTAGGGTGAGAGTATACAGCCCTGCCGTACTCCTTTCCCAATCTTAAACCAGTCCGTTGTTCCGTGGTCTGTTCTTACTGTCGCTACCTGGTCGTTATACAGATTCTTCAGGAGGCATATAAGATGACTTGGTATCCCCATACCACTAAGAACTTGCCACAGTTTGTTATGGTCCACACAGTCAAAGGCTTTAGAATAGTCAATAAAACAGAAATAGATGTTTTTCTGAAACTCCCTGGCTTTTTCCATTATCCAGTGGATATTGGCAATTTGGTCCCTAGTTCCTCTGCCTTTTCTAAACCCAGCTTGTACATCTGGCAATTCTCGCTCCATGAATTGCTGAAGTCTACCTTGCAGGATCTTGAGCATTACCTTACTGGCATGTGAAATGAGTGCCACTGTTCGATAGTTTGAACATTCTTTAGTGTTTCCCTTTTTTGGTATGGGGATATAAGTTGTTTTTTTCCAGTCTGATGGCCATTCTTGTGTTTTCCAAATTTGCTGGCATATAGCATGCATTACCTTGACAGCATCATCTCGCAAGATTTTGAACAGTTCAGCTGGGATGCCGTCATCTCCTGCTGCCTTGTTATTAGCAATGCTTCTTAAGGCCCATTCAACCTCACTCTTCAGGATGTCTGGCTCTAGCTCACTGACCACACCGTCAAAGCTATCCCCAATACTGTTATCCTTCCTATACAGGTCTTCTGTATATTCTTGCCACCTTTTCTTGATCTCTTCTTCTTCTGTTAGGTCCTTGCCATCTTTGTTTTTGATCATACCCATTTTGGCCTGGAATTTACCTCCGATGTTTCTAATTTTCTGGAAGAGGTCTCTTGTCCTTCCTATTCTATTGTCTTCTTCCACTTCCGCACATTGCTTGTTTAAAAATAATTCCTTATCTCTTCTGGCTAACCTCTGGAATTTTGCATTTAATTGGGCATATCTCCCCCTATCACTGTTGCCTTTTGCTTTCCTTCTTTCTTGGGCTACTTCTAGTGTCTCAGCAGACAGCCATTTTGCCTTCTTGATTTTCTCTTTCTTTGGGATGTATTTTGTTGCCGCCTCCTGAACAATGCTGTGAACTTCTGTCCAGAGTTCTTCCGGGACCCTATCTACTAAGTCCAGTCCCTGAAATCTATTCTTCACCTCCACTGCATATTCCTTAGGAATATTAGTGAGCTCATATCTAGCTGATCTGTGGGTCTTCCCTAATCTCTTTAGTCTTAAGACACCGTCTTAATCACAACCTAACCCTAGGCAACCCTGGGTTCAGATTACAAAGACAAGAATGTATCATATGAATGTGGTATTAGAAAGCAGAATCATTTAGAAAAGGTTGCCTAGCCTTTCCCAACTGGGTGCCCTCCAGATGTGTTGGGACTCTTGGAGTGCCAGTACATCTGGGGAAGGTCAGTTTGGATGAGGCTGGGCTAGACGGAGAAGGGGACCATTCCTCTTCTATGAGCCCTCTTCTAACTTCTATGCTGAGAACATTAATCTCCCTCAGTATCATACAGCGGTGTTACCCAAATTAGGCAGCAACTGGTTCCCAAAATAATCATGTTAGCGTTTCAAATGGAGAAATATTAACATGGTTAAGTTTCCAAACATACCGACATGTCTTTTAAAAACTTTTAACTTTCAACAAAGTTCTAAAAAGCACAGCATGTCACAATAATAATAGTAAGTGCCAATAAGAGGAGGGAGGCTCAAACATTTTGGTGACACAATCCACTTGTCAGCGGGAAAACCTCCCAAAAGAATTCCAATTCACAAGGTTCGATGATACAGAGAAAAGAGTTTATTTGTAACGCGTTTGCAAAGGCGGGTCCCTCCGTGCAAGAAGGAACCCTGAATGAAGTTAACACAAAACTTTTATACCCTATCTGTCCTCCCCCTCTCCGAGGGCTCAGCTCACAATCTTATTTCACAAGTATCCTTGATTGCTGGATTTTACATGTCAGCAGGATGTTCCTGCAACTCTTATCACCTACTTGTTTCAGGGTCTCATCCTACTCAAGCATATCTTTGCTGGCGCCAGCCAGCAGTTTATATGCAATTAACTACAAATTTCTAACCTAAATAACTTTATCTAACACCCATATCCTCCACCCCACGAGTTCAGGGTCCGGTGGCATATTTCCCTTTTTCATGAGTTTGAGGCACATACAGGGGTTTTTCTTTACCTTGCCCCCCCACTCACAATTCCCCCCTTTTTCTCTTCCAACATTGCCTCAAACTCAAGTCGTTCCAGAATATGTCTTTCTTCTTGGTACTTTCCAGGATCACTCCCCTCCAACTTCTGGTACAGAACCTTTTGGGGAGCCATATTTTCAATAGTGCTCTGAACAATAATTCTAATAAGCGGGATGAGGCATGGTATACACATTAGTCCTACTAAAATTAAAATTCCCATCATCAGAGCTTGTTTCCAGCTTGTGAATAGTCCACCTAACCCCCCCCCCCCTCAGAGTTAAATGTCACCTTCCAAGTTTGAACCGGGATGTGTCATCAGTCCACTCGTGACTCAGGCGCCAGCCTATAAGGTTAACAAATCCAAACCAGTGGATTAACCATAGTTCCATACTACAGGTAGGCTGGATTTCAGAACTGATTCTTAATACTTTTTCATATGGAAATATAAATTCCCTATTGTTCTAAATTGAGTACATCTTCAAAGCTTCCCTTGAACCCTGTGACTCTCTTTTCCAGGTCCAGGGACTATTATGGTCATCAAAACTACAAGGTATTAGACAAAAGTTCAGGCGCATTTTTTTCTTTTTCTGCACAGTCCAGTGTCCAGCAGTATTTGGCAACACCAGTGTCTTCTTTAGGGTTTCTCCCAACTCAGTTGCCGACTCCCCTCCATCTGGTTTAACTCGATTTCCAGACTTAAAAGGATGCGCCTGCTGTTCCAACAGTAGGGCTCTGTGTTCCTGTAGATAGGGAGACAAGGACAAGACTTGCGCAGATGACTGTTTCAAATACTAGCAGACAAATTTCTTCCCCATGGCATGCATGTCTCCTACTTCTCCACTAAGAATTCCAAGATAGAGTCACCCATCTCAAATGGACTGACTCCTAGTCTTTTCTTAGGAGCAATCCAGAGACTTAGTATTGTCACTAAAAAGGCTGTGTCCATGTTGATCCTGCCTTTGGTCCTAGCCTCTCCAAGTGTCTTTTTAGCCTATAAAGAAAGCCTTTCACCCATTCTAAGAAACAGTTCACCCTAGGGCCACCCCCCTTTGGAGGTTCCCCTGGAGTTGAACTTGGTTGGTCTTTGGGTTGTCCTTTTGGCATACCCCACATCTCTCACACACACCTGTTTGGCTTTCAAAAAGATTCCAGGACACATAAAGATTCTAAACACACAAGTCTCTGAAGCATTTGTCCCATGTGACTAGATTGGTAGGTGTAGTTTTGGATATATCTAAGCACTACTTTGGATAAAACTAATTTTTCTGCCCTAGCAAAATACCACCCTAAGTAAGTAGGCTGGCCATCTCGTCGCCACCTGACCCAATTGCTTAAACAACAAGTTTTTTTGTTTTGTTTTTTTCAAAAACCCCAGGATTGGGTCAAGACTTTTACAGCCAAACCTCTAATTTTAAAAAATATATATATAATGACTTAAAAGTCATTTTTTTCTCAATAATAACAATATTATACTTCAATTGCCAATTTTTAATTCCCCAATAACTTCTCTAAAATCAAAACTTGTAAAACTAGAAAAAAAACATTGACATAAGAGTTTATCTAGTGTTTTTGGACTGTTTCCATAGCCAAAATTGTTAAAACAAAAGAAAAAAAACCAAAAGAAAACAAAATTCAGATAGATCATTCCAGTCCATGGAAGCTCTACTAAAACCATACATTGTCCAAATTTTTTCCTCTCTCTCTCCTGTTTTTATCATCATGTGCTATGCTGAGGAGTGATTAAAATTTAATCCATATAAAATTTATAAAAACACACACACTTTTCTAAAACTGGAATGCCAGGGGCAGAGCAGAGTGGAGCTGTGAGAGCAAAGGGGTGCCCCCCCCTTTCTCTGAGTCATTGCCTCTCTGAAACTGCCCACATTCCCCCCCTTTTCACAAGAGGAATAATCATTTCCTTCTTGGAAATGAGAAGGAAAGAGACATCTCTGAAACTTAAAAGATTAAAAGATTGCCCCCGGTGTGTAAAGGTATTGTAAAAGGAAGAATCCTAAAAAGATGGGGAGTAAAGGATCTTCTGTAAAAGCATTGCCCCTCCCCTCTGTCACCCTTCTGTCCCCTCATTTGGATCCTCAAGCCTGTAACAAGCAGGCAAGAGGCAGACAGTAAGGGGGGGGAGTTTGGGTGAGACTGGGCAAATAATGAAACACACATACTCCTCAAACAATTAAAGAACAAAAAAAACAAATGGGAAAGGATTGACACAAACCTTTTCAACTTTCCCATCATATGCATTCAAATTACATAAATCACAACACACACACACAAAACCAGAATAAATGGTGGATGCAGGCATGGCCAGAACCTGCAGCCTCCTAAGGAATAGACTCACACAATCTCTCAACTCTCTTTTCACAACTCAAAACAGTTTCTCCACCTTACGTGTACGCACACATTCAGACAAACAAATGCTCTCAAAAAGAAAACCGCACACCAATGCCTCAACAGGCTGTTGCCACATGCAATTCATCACAGCACTGCAGGAACACAGAAGCTCTTCCTCCCTACCTCTCAGCCAGGAGAAAGGAATGCTTTATTGCAGGGCGATAGCTCTCATCAAGATGAATCTAGCCGCTCCCATGCCTATTGGAGACAATCCACACTCAACTGCCCTATTGTGATTTAACTCAACTCCTCTCCCCAGGGAGCCTGCGTCTCTCCAGGTCCTTTCCGCGCCTGTCTGTTTCCCGAGCCCTCCGTTCCAAGGAATACCTCCTTGACCCAATCTTCCGAGAACTCCCCCAGCCTCCCCCTCTTTGGGGCCGCAAACCTTGAGCTAAAAACAAGGCATTTCATCTTTCCTTTTCTTTCTTTCTTTTTCTCTCTCCTCCTGGGGTTGCCCTGCAAACACCCTGTTCATTTATGGGCTCTGCCAGCACCCCCCTTTCTCTGGCAGCTCAGTATAGTCTACCTGTGCCCTTTGAAATGGCCAAGGGGCTAACGGTCGCCCCCCCCTCCCCTCTCTTTCTAGCTGCCTTTTTGTTGACTTTTAAGCAAATTAAGCACTTCCAACACACACTATGGGCTATGGCCCATATAGTTAAGCTCCAAAACTTTCCTTTTACTGCATCTACCAAAGCATCGGTTCCCCAATGCCCTCCATCATGAACTCTTTCAAAAATCCCTCTCATATTTACTGGGGATATCACTTCTACCCCCCCTTCCGTTTGCCATCCTTTCTCTGTTTCTCTGCAACCCTCCTCTTTTAACTCTTTCTTTCCTTGCTCAGTGGGTTTCCAGATCGGGTTTTTTTGGAGGATCCAAAATTGGCACCGCCACCATTTGTAATTCCAATTGGCCAGCGGCCTCCTTCGCCCATTTATCTGCCCACCAATTTCCCACCACCTCTGAGCTATGGCCTCTCTGATGAGCTGGTATATAAACTACTGCAATTTTATGGGGTCGCATCAGCATCTCCAAAGTTTGTTCCACCTGCTGAACATGCTCCACCTGTTTCCCATCAGCTTTTATAAAACCCCTTTCTTGCCAGATCTTCCCGAAAGTATGAACTACTCCCCACGCATACTTCGAATCAGTCCAGATGGTGATTTCAATTCCCTCAGCCAATCCAAAAGCTCTGGCCAGGGCATAGAGTTCACATCGCTGCGCCGACCAACTCGGAGGCAAAGCTCCCTTCTCTATCACTTCCCCATTCCCTTCAACAATTGCAAAACCTGACTTCCGCTTTCCCTCTTCTACTTTGCTTGACCCATCCACAAACCATCTTTCTCCTGCACTTAAAGGTATCTCTTCTAAATCAGCCCTTAAAAACTTCTTTCCCTTTAGTCCCCTCTCTAACCATATTTTTCCAAAATTGTGTACCACCCCATAGGCATTCTTTCTCTCAAGTCATCTCAACATCACAAGTTCATTCTTATTTCTCCTTCACTTTATTTAATTCACTTTTACCCAATTCCCATCCACACAAATTAAATTGGTCACCTACTCACAGCACTGAACACATGATACAATCTGTCATGAGTAAGGATGGCGAGCAGGGAGCTCCCATCCAGACTGTCAAGCGCATGCGTAGCACTGATGAATTGTTCAGCCATTCAAAGAGACACAGATCGGGACCGCCTTAACCCTTGGGGTTTATATGTCTGGGTTTTCCCACGCTTCTTCAGTTTGTTAGGATTCCTGTTAAGTGCTAGCAATAAATATTAGAGACCAGTTCCTTGTCTCAGCGTGTTTCCTGGCTGTTAGGACACAATCAAATCCCATGTCCCTCCATTCACAGCAAATAACAAAAGGGATTGCATAGCCAAAAATTTGGAAGACCCGCAGCCTGGCCAGGGCTATGGATTTCCAAAAACCTGAAGCATTCCCCCCTTTTACTGTGGAGGAGTTCAGTTCCTTAAAGGGACAGGCTCACATTTAACTCCTTAAGGGACAAGCTCACATAGCTTTTCTCTCCCTTCATTTCCTCTTCAGACTTTCTCTCCTCAGCTCAGGACAGATGCCCATGCCACACACACACACATGAGCACACACACACACTCTGCACCATTTCCCTCAACAAATATACATACCAATACACAGACAAAGACCTACAAACAGAAAACATTTTCACATACTCATACAAATTCTGACAGTCCTGAAGGACTCCCAGGATTGATTTCTACCGGTTCTCTTCTTCCCCGCCATTTCCACACCTATACTTTCCTCATCTCTGAGTGGCGGCGTCCTGCTGTGTTCCCTTTGTTCCATAACCTCCCTTATTGTTGCTACCATGATCCTGCCCTTCTGCTTACGTTTTTCTCTGTTTCTTTTAAGAGATCCTCTATACTCTCCTCAGCCCATCTTGGTTACTGCCTTCTCTCACCCTGATCCTTGATCAGCACTAGCCCCTCTCGACCTTCTGATTGTTTTACACCCAAGGTAGAGTACTCCAGCCCACGCTGGATTTGCTTTCCAGCAATTTTAAGCCTCTGACTGTTGGGGGCAAAACCGGGCCGGCCTCCCAGCAAGCGCTGGCTAGTTTTAAAGTCCGACCTCAACCTATGGCATCGAGACAAGTTTAGGCATTCCTCATCGCTGCTGTCCTCTTTACTTACAAAAATGCCTGTGGGCGGGTCTGGCCCTTCCCAAGACTTCTACATAAGGCACCTGGTCCGTGAGACCATGTTCCACAATATAGTCCTTTTATTGAGTGATCCAATATCCATCAGTCATTCCCTCTTTGTTCCAATAGTATGGAGCTTCGGGATTAACCAATGGATAGGTGGGCCACTGCTTCATACACAACCTAATCAATTTTAACTTGCTTAAATCCCTAGTATATTTCTTCAGCCAAGGCATATTCCACTGATTAATCAGCTGTCCCAGGGGCACATCCGGATCTGGCCCCCTGCCTGGCGCCACTGCACCAGGACCCTCCAGTCTCCTAGGTAGTTTACTCTGTCCTTTTCCCATGGTTGGTCGACCTTCTGACTGATTTCGCCCCAAGTGAGAGGACTCCAGCCCACGCTGGATGCGAATTTTAAGCCCTCTCCTTTTGCGGCAAAATTCGATCAGACTCCCAGCAGATGCTGGCTATTTTTTAAAGTCTGACTCCTCTTTAACCCGTCCCCGAGGGAACACTACAGCCGACCTGGGGCACTGGACTCTCACGGCTACCTGCAGGAACTGCGACTGTTTAACCACCCACACAGTCCCAACTCAACCAACCATCCGACTGATCACACAGCAGCCGGTTATTCTGAACAAGCACTCACCTATTCCAGCTCTCGTCAGAGCCTACGACTGGTCCCACCAACTGCTCACCTAGCAGCTGGACTTCCACCAACCGGTTGGACTTACTCCACCAACTGCTCACCTAGCAGTTGGACTTTCTCCTCTCTTTTCTCTGTACCGTCTCGTTTAATCGGGGCCCTGGGAGTCGCTCCAGGAGGACTGGGCGAAGCCACTTCAACAACAGGAAGCGGTGGCCACTTACCCCACCCTGATCCTTCCAGACCGACGTTACTCCCAGGACTCCTGGCTGGCTCGCCAAATTGTCAGCGGGAAAACCTCCCAAAAGAATTCCAATTCACAAGGTTCGATGATACAGAGAAAAGAGTTTATTTGTAACACGTTTGCAAAGGCGGGTCCCTCCGTGCAAGAAGGAACCCTGAATGAAGTTAACACAATGTGGTGGTCTCTCATGAAGAATATAGGAAGAATGCACAGACACAAGTTCCTCGGGATGAGAGCCCCTTGCAACTGTAAGCTCTCTTTTTTATTCAGTACACTCAAAGCAATCAGTTCTTATCATCCAAAGCTGATTGGTCTAATTAGCAGTGTCCTCGGGATGGTCTCCTGTGCGGCTCATGTTACAGCTCCCACCAGCCTCAAGATCTGATAATCTCTTCCAAATAGGGAAGTTCAAGGGAAGTTTAATGTAAAGGAACATCTCGCACAGCTGTCATGGTTTGCCAGCCAACAGCATAGCACTCAATGCTCTCTACAACACAAAACTTTTATACCCTATCTGTCCTCCCCCTCTCCGAAGGCTCAGCTCACAATCTTATTTCACAAGTATCCTTGATTGCTGGATTTTACATGTCAGCAGGATGTTCCTGCAACTCTTATCACCTACTTGTTTCAGGGTCTCATCCTACTCAAGCATATCTTTGCTGGCGCCAGCCAGCAGTTTATACGCAATTAACTACAAATTTCTAACCTAAATAACTTTATCTAACACCCATATCCTCCACCCCACGAGTTCAGGGTCTGGTGGCATATTTCCCTTTTTCATGAGTTTGAGGCACATACAGGGGTTTTTCTTCACCTTGCCCCCCCACTCACACACTAAACTTTCAAGTAAGCTTCAACTTTCTCATCACCTTGCAATCACAAATGCAGGAATCTGCTCTAAATAACACAATTTTAGTCCTCATGGAGTCTGGCAGTATAAAAATACTCTTAATAAGTAAATAAATAAGTACAATTGAAACTCTTAAGGAATGCAGTGATTTTGGAATGTAAGCCTGGCAAGAAAAAAAAAACTGATAGAAAGAATTTCCTTTGAGCTGGATAGGATTTCTTGATAAAAGGTTAGAAAATGTGATCTGGAGTTGCTTTACTCAGAGAACTGAAGAGATAAGGGGAAAGGGTAGGTGGCTAGAGTTTGAATGCCCAGAGACTTTTTTCTTTATTTAACTCCTCCCACTCTTTTAATATTGGTGATATGATTAAATCATTGAAACACATTTTAAAGGCTTTACTAGCTAAAAAGGCATTCACTGCAGTTCTGCACTCACTGGCTGCACTTCGGCTTAGAACTGGGCTGATAAAATCCAGTTTTGGGCCCAGAGTGTTACTGAGCTAAATAGCATATACATTCTCTCTCTCTCTCTCTCTCTCTGTGTATATATATATAAATAAATGTTGAGCAAAATTTTCATCCATAAATCACAATTGTGTTTATCAAGTTTTATTGAAAAGGAATCAGTGGAAGTTAAATTATTTAACTGCTTAAATTGGCTTAATTTAACTGCTTAATTAGCTGCTTAAATCCTGGTATTTTCAATCCAATTAGAGCTATGATATAAACTTACATTTTTCCCTCTCTGTCCGGGCAACCTGGCTGTCCAGAAAGCATGGAGCATGGCCTGTCAAGGCTCTGGATTGGATTGTACATGCAAAGCCTGATCCATGACAGACAGTGTAATGGTTAGTTCTCTGTCTTATAAAGGTTTAGGAGATGGTTTTGTAAACAATTGGCTGCAATCTCCTGTTTATCTGTGAAGAGACCTGCCATTTCACTGGTTCAGAGAAGAGCAGTGAAGGAGAGGATAAAGAAGGCTGCAACCCAGTGTATTTTGGAATACATTGAATTTTAGATGGGAAGTAGTTCAGTTTCTGGGCTTCTTACAATCCTGTTCCTTTCTTCTCAATAAATCTTGCTAAATAAACTCTGGAAAAGTTATTTTCAGTTGTAGGAAGAAGCCAAAGAACTGACAGACACTCTCCAGGCTTTCATTACTTCTCTGCCTGGAAAAGACAACTTTTGCAGAGCAAAGGTAGTGTGACTTTGGGACTTATCTGTAATGTTGTGACAATTTAACAACCAGTTCTGATAAAGCAGAATGAATGAGCTACATAGCACACTTGCTGTGTGGTTGTTGACAGTATTAATAAGATAATCCTGGACTATATCGGCCTTTGAACTTTGCCTTTGCTGCCTTTATTTTATTTATTTATTTATGTATATTTCAAATTTCTATCACCGCCCATCTCTCCCGAAAAGGGGACTCTGGGCGGTTTACAGTCAGAATTAAAACACATAAATCACAATAAAAATAACTCTATAAAAATAAAATAAATATAAAAATATAATATTTTATAAAAATAAAATAAATATAAAGTGTAAAATATAAAATCCAGCAGTGCAGATCTTGTTAGTTGGGGAGAGATCTATAATAGCCACCCCCAAGATGAACTGGTGCCCCTCCCACCCCAAGTGAGGCAGCAGAACCAGGTTTTTAGGTTCTTCCAGAAGTCTGGGAGCGAATGGGCCTGTCTCACCTCCAGCAGCAGAATATTCCAGAGGGTGGGTGCCACTGCAGAGAAGGCCCGCCTCCTGGACCCCACCAGGTGGAATTCCTTTACCGGTGGGGTTTGTAGCATGCCCTCTCTGCATGACCGGGTGGGATGGATCGATGTTAGGTGGATGAGGCGGTCCCTCAGGTAGCCTGGTCCCTGTAGGGCTTTAAAGGTGATAACCAACACCTTGAATTGGACCCAGAAGCAAACTGGCACCCAGTGCAGCTCGCGCAGCAGTGGTGTGACGTGTGCCGATCTTGGGGCACCAATAACTGCTCGCATGGCCACATTCTAGACCAGTTGAAGCTTCCGGATACTCTTCAAGGGTAGCCCCATGTAGAGCGCATTGCAATAGTCTATGTGGGAGATGACCAGGGCATGAGTGACTGTTTGGAGGGCCTCTCAATCCAGGAAATGGCGTAACTGGCGCACGAAGTTGCACAAAGGCCCTTCTGGCCACGACTGCCACCTGCTCATTGAGCAGGAGTTGTGAGTCCAGGAGACCCCCAAGTTACGCACCAGGTCTGAATGGGGCAGTGCCACCCCATCCAGAACTAAAGATGATAACTTCCCAGATACAGAGGAGCCATCAACCCACAGCCACTCCATCTTACCAGGGTTCAGTTGAAGCCTGTTGTTCCCCATCCAGACCCCCACAGCCCCCAGGCACCTGGAGAGGGGAGCTACCGCATCACTTACTTCACCCGGGATGGAGATATATAACAGTATCATTGGCATATTGATGATACCTTATCCTGTGGTGACGGATGATCTCACCCAGCGGTTTCATGTAGATGTTGAATAGGAGAGGAGAGAGTACCGAACCCTGCGGCATCCCACAATGGAGGGGTCGAGGGGCAGATCTCTCCTCTCCTATCACCACCGATTGGGACCAGCCCTGGAGGAAGGAGGTGAAGCGGCGCAAGACTATGCCACCCACCTCCAACTCCCTGAGCCGACCCAAAAGGATACCATGGTCAATGGTATCAAAAGCTGCTGAGAGGTCAAGAAGAGCCAGGATGGATGCACTCCCTCCATCCTGCTCTCGCCAGAGATCATCCATAAGTGCGACCAATGCAGTCTCTGTCCCATATCCTGGCCTGAAACCTGACTGAAAGGGGTCCAGATAATCCGTTTCCTCCAGAATCCTCTGGATCTGCAATGCAACCACTTTCTCAACCACCTTTCCCAAAAAGGGAAGGTGGGAGACAGGGCAAAAATTGCCTGGTATAGTAGGGTCCAGGGATGGCTTCTTGAGGGGGTGTACCAGCGCCTCCTTGAAGGCAGCTGGAAACTCCCCCTCCCTCAAGGATGTATTAACCATTGCCTGGACCCAACCACAAGTCACCTCCCGGGCCGATTTTACCAGCCAGGAGGAGCAAGGGTCAAGATGGCATGTGGTTGCATTTGCAGTCCAGGGGATCCTGTCCACTTCCTCAGGCCCAACAGGATCAAACCATTCCCAGATAACAGGGTAAGTACGTCCCCTCGGCATCTCCCCACATTATGCCTCACACTTAGAGTTCAACTTAGAATGTCTTATACCTTTTGGTGTTCCACCTTTTGTGGAACTTGACATTTTCACCTCTCTGTTGCTCCTTCTGTATTCTTCTGGCACTCTGACATTCATGATTCACTTCCCCCACACCTAATGACTACTGTGAGAGCTGCTTGTGTAATAATTGGTGGTTTCTATCTGCCTGGGTGAGCAAATGTTGAAAGTATTATCTTGTGCCTCATCCATCTTGTGTTGTTTTTCATCTTGGGAGATTTATTTGAAATCTGTTATCAGCCTATTGTTCTGGATGGAATTGGCAGGGCAAATTAGTGAATTAGTATTGCTAGGGTGGCCCAAAATTATCTCTAAACTGTAGAAGCACAGTAAAGACTTTAATGTTGATTTTTCATCACATCTGATGATTTTCTTTCTGTCTGTGAGTCATGGCAAGCATCATTTTCTTTCCCTCTCTTATGAATCAATAAATTGCTGAAGTTAAGTGGTAAAGGATGTTGAATTTCTGTGAGGAGCTGCTTCTTATATCAGTGGAGGAGCTGGTACTTAGCATATAAAGAAGGTTTGTATTTATTCTGTTACCAAAAAATAGAAACTTCATCTTTAAAACCAAGAAGATGTAGACTTGCATGCAATTTGCATTTAGAAACTATTTGTCATGAGTACTGATGGTGAACAGGAGGGGGCCCCTATCCAGGGGGAAAAACACATGCATAGTTTAGAAGCTTTGAATCTCCCTTTGAAGAAACTCAGAGCAGACCCACCTTGATTTCTGGGTTTAATCTGTGAGGGTTTCCCATGGCCTTTCAGTTTGGCAGGATTTTTTGTCTAGTAGAGTAGAACGATAAACACTAGAGACTTAACCAACCATCTCAGCGTTGTTCTTCGATCCAAGACAGGACACTATTACTGTGATTTGAATAGCAGTACACCTATTGACAGGCAATTTTGTTAACTTTAAATTGGATTTGGACTGAACTGAAGTTGAGGACTATTTTATATAAAGTTGGACAGATGGCCACCCAGATTTTGTCACTCTTGGTATTTCATTACATGTTATTAATGTTCATGCATCCAGCAGCTTTTTGGAAGGATGTGCTTTTCCTTGGTGAGATGAAACTCAGGAATGAAATACAAGAGTTGAAGTTTATAAGATATTCAAGAGAAATAGGCTAGAAAGTGACACATATGGAAGAAAGTGCACATAAGTATTGAGATCCAGATGTATTTCAGCAGGGACAAAAGTGAAGTACTTCAGTAATCTAAAATAGGATGGTGGGAATTATACCGGGCTGCAGTACATGTGAAAAGGATCTGGGTGTCTTTGGATCGTAAGCATTACACGAACTAACAGTATGACACAGCTGCAAAAGAAGCAGAAGCAGTGCTAGGCTATGTCAGCACAAGTATATTACCAAGATCAAGAGAAGTTAGTGTTCTTTTCTATGCTGCACTGGTAAGTCTGCCTCTAGAATACTGCATCCAGTTCTGGACACTGCATTTTAGAAAGGACATTGATGAGTTGGAGTGTGTCCAGAGGACAACTACCAAGATGATAAGAAAATCTTTTGGGAATGGTTAGAAGCATTGGGTATGTTTAGCACAGAGAAGAGGAGACTGTGAGGAGCCATGATAGCTATCTGCCTAGCATCCGAAGGGCTGTCATGTAGAAGACAGAGCAGCATTTTTCTTAGTTCTGACCACTAAGCAACTGAAGCCCATTTGCAACCAGTTGGTGGAAAAGGATTCAACCTAGAGCAAAGCCGTTTTCTCCCCAAACCCAAGACATTTGTTAAGAACTGGGTCTTGGGAGCCTTGTTTCACTAGACTGGCAAGAAAGCTAGAAGAGATTTCTCCAGAAGCAAACTTGGTCCAACCCGCTGAGGAGCACTTCTTACTATGGCTGTTTGCCAAGCATAATCTCCCAGATCAGGAAATACATATACTGTATTTCACAGGCAAAGACTGAGGCTGGTCCTTAATTCTTCTGTTAAAAGAATCAGGGCTTAGAAAAGCTTATGTCTGGGAGTGTTACATCCCATGTTGAGACTTGCATGGCCTGTTTGTCATTATATCTCAGGATACTTTACTATTAGATCCCTTGTCGCAACAATGATAGTGCAATAGCAAGCCATGAGAAAAGTGGGAAAATTAGCATAAAACAATGACACACTGCTCGTTCCATTTGTTTAAATCGTAAATTGTAAAATGTGACACTGAAAAGCATGGTTTAAATTTCAAAAGAGTATCCTCCTGCTTGTTGGATTATCCCAATATTTCTCTGTGCAGAGGCGTGATTGCCGAGAGGCAGGTGTAGGCTGGATTCAGGCAGATCAAAGAGGCTGAATGAAGAAGGGATTGGGGTGCCTCCCAGAGAGCTCCATCCTGAGAAGTACATTTAAAAACTATAGGGCCACCACACTGATGTGTCAGAACTTGAACACTGTAATAGAACAGAGTAGGGGGCTTATGTCTCACTCTGTGTTGCTAGACCCTTGCAAGTCCCAGCAAGTGCAGTGATGAAAGATGATGCTGGGAAAGTGGAAGATTACATCCCTGTATTAAAATATGTTGTCCTAGACCAGGGTTTCTCAACCAGGGTTCCGTGGAACCCTAGGGTTCCATGAGAGGTCTCTAGGGGTTCCCTGGGAGGTCATGATTTATTAAAAAATATATATATTTCAAATTTGGGCAACTTCACATTAAAGAGGTAAGTTCCATTCTTTATTTTTAGTTTAAGAACACTGTTAATGTATATACAGGCCTACACATGAAACAAAAATAATAATTTTGTAACTTCTGGCTGATATTTGAGCCTGAATGTGCAGGGGTTCCCCAAGACCTGAAACATATTTCAAAGGTTCCTCCATGGTCAAATAGTTGAGAAAGGCTGTCCTAGACATATCATTACAAGCTGAAATTGAGATTGCCCAGGGTGACTTCATGGACATTCTTAGCAACAGTATAGAGATGGATAGCCATTGTCTCCCTTTGGGATGTTTTTCAGATGTGCCTACTGCTGTGGGATTTCCTGGCAGTCTCCCATCCAAGCACTAACTGGGTCTGACTTGGTTTAGCTTTTTTTCAAGATCAGCAGCCCAGGATTGCTAGGTGCTTTTACAGACAAATGTGGTCAGGTCCTTGAAATAAGGAACTACAGCAAGTGTATTTGATGGGGAGGCTTGATGAGTTGGCGGAATAGGAATTCCCAGCACCCCCTGATTCTGTTTTGTGAGTATGGTCCAGCCTATCATTAAAGCATTCACCCAGCCAGGCTGGCCAACTCGTTTCTGGATTTGGAGCTGAGCTGACAAAAAGACAGCAGTAGAAAGTAGCTTCTTGGGGCAGCTTAGCATGTGAGAATCACAGAAGGTGGAGGGGAGGGTGTGCTGTGTGGCAGAAGGGCCCTGACTCTCATGAGGACTTTGCCTCCTCTCCTCCCTGGCTCCAGTCTCTACCAGACCATGCCAGGGTGAGATGCTGAGAATGGATGGCCTTCTCCCAACCCAGGTGCCCCCTTGCTACCAGACCCTTTGGTCCCTGGGGAAAGGGACGCTGGGCAGTTGCAAAAGAGCTTTGCTCCAGGGTGATGGATGACTTAAAACATCATCCTGCCTGAAGGATCCTTGTGGATTACCTCCTTGAGCTGAGAAGCCTTTGATGCAAGGGCACACTCCATGGGCTCTGTCATTTATTTATTTATTTGGCATATTTGTGACCTGCCCCAATCCCAGAGCCCAACACTGCACCACAGTGCAAGAAAGAATGGTGGCAGAATCAAGGAGGAAAACGATAGAACAATTAATGCAATCACTTTATCATACTAGGGTGGCTGTTTGTGTAAGGCTTTGTACTTGTAAGTGCAAATTCTATCTTAATTTTCCATGTCTGTGTTCCCAAAGTAGTATTAATGAAGTGCATTGGTTTTTTTTTCCTTCTAGGATTGTAGAAATATACAGTAGACGATTACAAGGCAAGTAGCCACCTTTTGTGTGTTCCCTAATGAAATGTACCTTTTGCCATCCTAATAAAATTTGGCATGCAATATCGAAGGGCTATTAGCTGTAGCAATAAAAATAAAAGGCATGAATGTATATACATTTATTTGCAACCATAGGTTTTAGCAAAATTCATATATAATTACAACATTCCATATCAGTTCAATACATCCCCTCTAATATTAACTGCACTATTTGTCAACATCTGCTTTTGTTTCTTCCTTGCAGCCATTGCAAACAATGCAACTTGTTTAGTCACATGTTCATCAACATCAGTCAACAGAAAATATATTTTTTCTTCTAAACTAGAATGATTCAGTTGGATTAACAAAGGCATGATGAATCTAGCTCTAGGCTCCTGATATAATTTGCAAAATAATATGTAATGGCTCAAATCTTCCACCTCTGAGTTATTACAAATGTATAATCGGTGTGTAGTTGGTAATCCTTAGCCTTACCCCCAGGTATACCAGCAGTAATGTTGAGATTAGAAGTGGGCCTTCTGTCAATCAAGAAAGCAATAATCTTATATTATAGGAAACTAGTCCTCATGCCCAATACTTATTTGGCAAAACAATGCCTCCACAAACAATTCAACAGTAATAGATGGATGAATTTGTGTCTAAAACGATTTTCATAATTATTGCTAGATCAGGAACTGTTGAATGACCTGAATCACCATACACTATTGAGGGACTATTGATTTTTTAAAGATTTTAGACAAGATAGAGAGCAGGTATATAATAGAATATAGTATATATAATATACAGTATATAATATAATTTATTATAACTCACTATACAAGAAATTCCCTGCTCATAGAATATTTTAATTAATTAATTAATTAATTAATTAATTAATTCATTCATTCATTCATTCGTAAAGCTGCCCATCTCAAGAGGTGACTGTGGGAGGCAATCAATAACAAACAATGACGGAGTATCAGCATGTTCATTGGTGAGAAGCATTCTAGCCTAGCTTCTGGTATGCTGACTTTCCACTTGGAAGGATTTGTAAATATACGTTAGATGCAGAAGCATATGATAGTCTATGTATGTAGTGAGGGCAAAAATCTGGTTTGTCACTTTTCTTGCCTTTTTGACCCAAGGGACATGGGTTCTGTTTTCAGACCTAAATTCTACAGCGAAGCAGATAAACGCTTCAGAGGCAGTGGGGTGGGGTGGGGTGGGGTGGTCACAGCAGCAAGGAAGGGCATGCACCAAAAGTAGCCTTGCACCACAGTAACACCTATCTGTCAAGATGTCTCACACACGTACAAAAGGGGTACAGCTTGCCCTGTGACAGCGCAGTACTGCTTTTGTCGTCTTGACAAAAGTACTGGATCCTATAGACACTTATGAGGGGTCAAAAAAGTCAAAATGGCAATCATGGCCATGCAATCGAAGCTTCACCACTTTTTAATGTGTGTGCCATGCTTCCCTTGTGTCGCTCTGGCCATCATTTGATTTTTTTGACTTCCCCCCGCAGATGCCCCTGTGGCATCTTTCCTTCCCCCTTGTGGCAACTACGGTTTTTGACTTGATAATGTGGCCAACCAGTCTCTGTGTTCCTCTGCATTTTGTGATTTATAAATACAGAAGCAGAGGGAACACTGAGGGAGAGACCTGGACAGAAGCACAACCTATCCAGTAACAAATCTGCTGCCCAGCTCCTCACCTCCAGGCAGTCCTGAAGACTCCGAGATGTTTTTCTGCTGCCCCTTTCATGGGGCCCTGCTCCAAACGCTGTGCTTTTCTAAGCGAGTATTTGTAGCTCAGGGTTGAACTGTGGCGTCCTTGGTGCTCTCTGAGCCTTGTTTTCTTGCAGACGTTTCATTGCCAGACTAGGCCACATCTTCAATGCAAAGAGGGAGTGGGCCTTGCTCTCTGATGATATATAGTGGCTTGTCCTCCTTGTGTTGGTGGGCGGTGTTGGTAGGGGTGTTGGTGGGGGTGCAAGGTGGTGGGGGTGCAAGGTGTTGGCGGGGTGTTGGTGGGGGTGCAAGGTGGTGGGGGTGCAAGGTGTTGGTGGGGTGTTGGTGGGGGCTGTTGGTTGGGGTTTTGGTGGGGGTGCAAGGCCCTCTCCCTGTTCGCACTGAAGATGTTGCCTAGTCTGGCAATGAAACGTCTGCAAGAAAACAACAAGGCTCAGAGAGCACCAAGAATGCCACTGTGGTTTTCCACATACGGAGGTAAGCACCTGCTTTTAAGTGGAGTGGATGGGAAAGACATGCTTCTTCTCTGGACTCTGACAGGCTCCCTTCCATTATGGAGACTTCCAATCCTTTCAGTAGACTTTGTGGCCTGTGAAGATAAGATTAAAACTCAAGATTTTTAACAAGATCTAGCTTAAGAAAATTTGAAATTTGGATAAGACATTTTAAATTTGGATAAGAGGGTATTCATTTCTCTTCTTTCCCTTCTCACTGCAGTTCAGGAGCGCCTTACAAAGCAAATTGCTGTTGCCATCACAGAAGCTTTGCAGCCTGCTGGAGTTGGGGTGGTGATTGAGGCAACGTAAGTTGACACAAGTTTCGTGATGTGTCCAGAGGGTGAGGGAGTTCCAGAGCTTGGGGACAGACAACAGTTGTGCTACTGCCCAGTTGTGGTGGATAGGAATTGTTCTTACAGCCCACAAACATTTTTTTAACTTAAAAGAAATGAGAAGTAAAGGGCACAATGTTTGAAGAACAACATCAGCTAAGCATTGTAGCTGTATTCCAAGTTCCATTCTTGTATTCAAGGGGAAGTGGTTAAGTCACAGAAGCTTAGTTCTTTTGGAAGTGATAGGCTGGAGCCTGGACTGCATTAAAGGAAACTGTAGAAGGAAACTCTATAATGGTAATTCCTGTCCGTAGCAATGTAGTTTGCCAGGAGCTCTTCTTCCCAAGAACTAGTTTTTCACAAGCAGGGAATTTTGGAGAGAGAGAGAAAGAGAGAGAGAGCGAGCACCATTCAATTTTACAATCCCCATCTGTACACTGGAGGAATATATTGTTTCATCACCTCCTCAGTGAATGCCATGCCTCAATCATCAGTAAAAGAGTTGATGTACATGAGAGAGGAGACATTGGTGGCTTTTTTTAAATGATTGGTAAGATATTATACTGAAATTAAGATTGGATTGGATTTCAGTTCTGGAGCTAAAGCTTCCTATCCTACTCCTGCTGATTTTTGCAGCAGAAAAAGACATGCTATTTTCTTTCAACAAAAAGATTTTTACTGGGTTTCTTTTCTGCCTTTCTTTCCTGCAGGCACATGTGTATGGTGATGCGAGGGGTTCAGAAAATGAACAGCAAGACTGTAACCAGCACGATGCTTGGAGTATTCCGAGAAGACCCAAAGACACGTGAAGAATTTTTGGCACTCATCCGTAGCTAAAACCGTGCCACCGGTTTTCCTTCCTGGACTGTCTTCTCTAGCGTTGCTGTTGATTCTTTTGCTGTTTGTCTTGGTCGTTCTCTTTTTGAAAAAGTAACAGTCACTTTAACCTTTCTGGGGTTTTGGTGTGTTGGTGGTGAGTGCCACACGTACTTTATTTGCTCAGGTGGTTCCTTGTGTCAGTGGACCATAAAAGTCCTGGAAATATTTTCTCGGTCTATGTTACGTGACTGTTTTAAGGCAAATGTCACGAAATTGTTGTGTGTTTTGTGTGGGCTTAGTAGGGTTGTTCTTGTCAAAGTTATCTGAAGTGCTTTAAGGACATATCCCCACTGAGACAGAGAAACCCTTTGTCCTGGTGTCCACAAAATTTCTCCCCGCTTTTTCAGGGTCAAGGAAGACGGATGAGGTAGTTGGAGGATTTTTCATATTCTAGATGTTAAAGAGAGGGTGACACACCCTTCTCACATGATCCTTTGTTTTGCAGACAACAGTCGAGCCATACTTCCACACACACCCCAATCAGGGGTCAATTAGCCATCACTGGTCCTTGTTTCAGAGCAACTTGTACAGCCAGTCCCCCAGCCCTCCAGTTTGTACTTCAGTTGCAGCTAACCCCATTCTCCGCTTTCTCAATCTCTCTTACATCCTGCAAATGAGCTTGGGCCCCCTTCCCTCAGGTGGATGTGTTTTGCCTTCCCTTTGCTCAGATGTCTCTCAAATCTCAGGCAACTGGAAGTCAACGTCCTTCCTTCGGCTTCCATTGATGAAATGGAAATGATGGGCCCTTTCAGAAAGGGAAGAAATATCTGGAACCCTTCTTTTGGGGTGGGTGGGATTGTTTGCATTCATTATTGGGCCATTGCCCTTGACATAATAGGAATTTTTTTTTCTGAAAGACCAAGGATCTGAAGTCTGGAGATGTGCACTTTAATCTGACCATAATCCAGGAAACTGGGCTGCAACTATTTTTCCTTCAAAGGAGTTGCTTAAACAAAAGAGACTTGGCAAAAGCTCTGGCACTGAAGAGAATACATCATGGTTTGCCTGGGGTTTATTTTACTAATGGAACAAGGTACGAAATGGAATCCCTTTTGAAGGGATGGGAGCAGAAGAACTATGTACACACCCAGAGCTGCTGTATAAGCTGGGTCTGCATTTCCAGGCTTGCTAGGAATTCTGAGAATTGTAGTTTCAACTCATTTGGAGGGCATAAACTTGGGGGAGGCTGGGCTGTCTTCAGGAGTCCAGGACTGATTAAATGTTGATAGGGTTTGAGCATTGTGTTTTTCCCTATATGAAGCTGATTTAGATGTTGTCTGTAGTAAACTGTAGCAATCTTTTTACCACATGATTTCTACTTAATGTGGGTTGTGAGTATATTCTGGACACTACATAGTTTGCAATCTGTACCGGACTATTTTCAGGGCTTGCATGCAAGTAAGAGTGATCTAAATCACTTCTTGGATGTCAGCCCTACATTGTTTACAACAGCTTGGTGCCAATTTCAGACCACCTCTAGCCTGGGATTTCTGCATCTTTGCCATAACGGAAACATTGACAGAAACATTTTGAACAGAATAAATTTTCAGACAAATATGGAGTAAAGAATATTGGGAGGCTGTATTTAGCAGCCAATTCCTTAATTGTCTTCAGTTCTTCTATTTGCTGTTCATAAGTGATTTTTGCAGGCTAAAATTAGGAGGAGAATACAAGGATCTCTGGAAAAACCCAGAGCTTTGTCTTTCTAACTCTCTTCTTTCAAAAATGGGTAATATTATAGACTCTGTTTCCTTGGCAGGGTTAGCAACTGCTTTCTCCTCCTGTGGCCCTTGGCAAGTTTCCATCATTGGGAGAGAAAAGCAAAGACGTTTAGATCACGAAGCAGACAGTCTGTGCAGCTCCAGTGGGTTCCAGTTGTTTGTGTGAAGGACTTGGAAGGATCCACCTCATCTCAGTTCTGGCCATAAAAGTGCCAAAAAGCTCAGCTGAATTCAGGCTTACCAAAACACCATCCTGAATTCTGTGTTCTGAGACAACTTGCATAATGTAGTTTGCTCAGTCATAGAAGGAGTTAAGGAGCTGCGTGCGGTACAGAGCTCCTGATTTCCAGATGATTTGTTCAACCCCCCTTTGGGTTTTTGGGATGTCCCCATCCATTGCTTAGTTTGCAAGGATTTCTTTGCTGTATTAGCTCAAATTCTCCTGGAGCTGATTTCAACGTGCAATTCTTAAATGGGCTTTCTGTTGGATATGTGGCAGCATATCTATCTTTGCAGGAGTGTTTACAGCATGCCGAAGTTCCAGCCAGTGATGCCTTTCTAACAAATGCTGCCTTCTAGGGAAGTGGGCATTATTTTATTCGCACACTTCAGTTTTAGGCATATAACTAAACCCAGGATGGGCAATCTATAGTTGCAGGCACCTGATTCCTGTTTCTGACTCTCAGAGTTCTGAGGCCATGATTGCTAAACATGAAGACAGAGTCTCCTGCGATTTGATGCCAGATACATGAACACTGCCATAGAAGCCCTAAAATAGGCATATCGCTGTTAACGCCCCTGTCCCCAACCCCCTCACTCTTACATGATATAGCCCCACTCACGTTTTGCTCCTAAACCCCACCACCCTATTAAATGCAATATTGGCCAGCAAAGGTTGTCCACCTGTGACATAAGTATCTAATTCCTGCTTTGGGCAATTGCTTCCTTCACCATAAAGTCCTCAGCAGGTGAGAGACTAAGAACGGTGGACATGGGAGCTGTGAGCACAGCGGTGCTGGGTTCTGCAAACAGACACTTTTTGTGGGGACCAAAGTAGGTCAAGCTCTCGTCCTCCTCTTGTGTAACTGGAATGGCATGAAAAGCAGCTTACTGGAGCTGATCTCAATAATTGCCCTCCGAATGGAAAACATATTAAAGAAAGTTTTATAACCACTCTAATTAGAGAAAGATGGGATCAGAGTCCACTGCTTCACAGTCCTTAGTTTATGTGAGATGCTCATTTCATTTTGGCCATCTGGCAAAGCAGCTGTTGAGCCCGGTCTGGTTCAAACAAGGGTGGAGAATGAGGCACCTGCTTGTTTATTTTGCTGTTGGCTTTTTGGATTAGCCACCATTAGCAAGGATGAAGCAGCAGCATCGGTGGAGGGGGTGTGGGTCAAAATCTGCAAGATGGCAGATGCAGTATCCCAACCCAGGCCCATGTATTTTTGCACATGTATTCTTGCATCCACATACAAAATGGCAGGGATTGCAACACTCTGCCTGCAATCTTGTAGCTTTTGTCACCCCCACCCACACCCTACAGACACTGCTGGGATAACAGGCAGAATTTTGCAGCATTGGCAGAGCCAGTGTTTTTAGTTTGGGGGTGGGGGGAGGTTGGAGGGGTTGGCTGTTGGAGGTTATGGGGAAGATGCAGAGGTTTAACATACCCCTTGCATCCTTTGAAACTATGATCACCCTAGAATCCAGCCAATGTCCCCGTTTTGGAGAGAGCTTTAAGAGGCAAAATGGATGCTGTATGCTTTCTTTCTTAACTTGCCAGTGCCCCTAAATCATGAAAAAAAAAGTCCACCATAGACTCTGGCGATATCACCCCATCATTGACAAAATTCCCTGTGGTCCCCTGTCAAGGAAGGACGTTACAGTGATTCCCAGGCTAAAAAGAGGTTGCCCATCCTTGGACTAGATATAGACATTTTGGAGTCATCCAACAAAGGCTCTTTTTAATGTTCTTATTCATTCAGAGGAATGAATCTGTACAGCAGTGTTTCTCAACCTTGGCGAGGCTGGCTGGGGAATTCTGGGAGTTGAAGTCCACACATCTTAAAGTTGCCAAGATTGAGAAACAGTGATGTAGAGCTTTGCAGAAATTTTCACTAGTTTTCTTTGTTGGCCAGATCTTGCCTTTCCTCCAAGAAGCATGTCTAGGTTTTCCCCATTTTATTGTCTGGGAGATGAAAAGCAACCTAATCAACTCCCTGACTTTAGACTTTAGACTGAAGTTTTGAGTCTAAATATCTCTGACCTGTAACACTACGTCCCTCTAGGTCACCTTATGAATTGCACTCTAATGTTTTAAAGCCTTAAGTTGCGCTGTGATATCAGCTGAAAGTTGGAAAAAGCAAGTGACTTGATCAGTTTTAAAAGTACAAGAGAGCAAGGACCACCACCATTATATATGGTTTTTGTTGGCCCTGTACTTGAAACAGGAACCACTACAGCCTGCTTTGCTCAAGGGGTGGAGGAAATAACTGCATCCAGCCAGTCTCTCTGTCTTCTCTCTTACCACGCAGTCCTTCAGACATACCTCTTAACTGGTACTTGGATGCATCCTAATGGCAGCACTTCCTCTCTTGCACTGCTTGAAAGTGCAGGAGAGATGCAGAGAAGTGGACTTCCATTCCATTCCCTGGATCAAAGGGAATTCCAAGTGGCTTGTTCACTTTGTGGCCTTAGAACAGTGTTTCTCAACCTTGGCAACTTTAAGCTGTGTGGACTTCAGCTCCCAGAATTCCCCAGCTAGCAATGGCTCCATGAATACTGTTGATAATTTTTGCGAAACCTGTCTCTTGCCCCTTAATGTCATTATACTACCACATCCGTGTATGTACATGTTGTATGTGTTTATCCAAATAAGTATATGTACAGGTATGTAAACCATATGCAATTGGCTGTTGTCTTGCCCTCCAATCAAATTCTGGTCTATTTATAGTATTAAAACGCAGCATTGATCACTTTTGGAGATGCTCCTCTGTGTGATTTGTGAATTAAGTGTTCCCTTTTACCGGCTGAATACTGGGCATATGGCTTCTGTGGCCAGGCTGGCTGCTGTGGTGGTGATGTGGGTCAGCAGCAGGAGAGAAGAAAAGACGGGGAGAGGAAGCTCAAGTCTAGCCTTGAAGGGCAGGTGTACTGTCACGAGGACAGATGAGCTGCCCTGGCTGCTAGCCAGGACTTGTGGGGCAGAGTGGGGCAGCACTCCCATCGGTCCAGCCTTGTGTTGGGGACTAGAGCCCTGGGGGGACACCCACCTCCTCAGCTGCTGGGGGACATGCTGTTGGTTTGACCCATAAAGGGAGAGAGAGAGAAAAAGAATGGAGAGACGTGTTTGAGGCTGTGCTGCTTTGAGGCATTGAGGCAAAAAGTGCCTTTGGGGAAATCTTGTGGGAAGTTGGTGGCTGGACACTGCTGGGTGTGTGCTGGGCCACTGGAGTGTGTGGATGGCGGTTCCTGGCCCCAGAAGAAGAAGAGAGTGAAAGCTCCCCTGGAAGAAGTGAAGTGAAGACCTAGATATGCTTCACCCCGAAGCCAAGGCAGATGGGGATGGAGGGAGGGGTTGACTGCAGTTGACACCTGGAGCCTTTGGGGAAGTCCCAGAGGGAGGTGCCTCACACAAGATCCTCGCAGAGGGACAGGTGCAAAAGGCTTGAAACCCACACCAAAGTAACTCAGCCAATCCCCCTCCTGTCTGTCGTCTGTCTGTCTCTCTCTCTCTGTGAAAAGCTGAGAGGAGGAGAAAGGGGAGCTGGTAGCTTTGCTGGCAAGGAGTGAGTGGTTGCTAGCAAAGAGCTCTGGGAGAGAGGGAGAGAAAGGTAGAAACTGGAAAGCTTGGATGCTGCTGCAGGTAGTTCTGGAAATACAGCTGTATATAGTAAAGGGACCCCCCCCCCCCGCAAAAGGCCTCCCCCATGTCTGTCTCTGTCAAGCAATTGTCCTGCTTAATGACAGAGAGAGAGAGAATTGTAAAAGAACCCAGAGTCACACTGTGACAAATCTATAACGACTTATAGTAAAAACTGTTTGGGAATTGCTTTTATACTCAACAAACCACTCAGCTTTGGAGGCAGCTGAACGCTACTCTGAAGGGCAGGCACAATTTAAAGGAAAGCTTCCACTTGTGAGCAGCAGGAAATTCCCTACCACATGCTGATGGGAATTACATGAATAAAGAGATTATCAAATGTTTATTCCCAGCTCATATGAGGATGTTGGAGCTTTTAAAATTTCCCCATTCTTGCTTCTTGGCTCAACATAAATCCATGCCACAAATTCCTTTTTCCTCAAAATGCAATGCCTGAGTTTTTCTAATGCAGTGGATTTTTTTCCTGTACAGTACTCGTATTTTCAAAGCACAATCACCATCTTTCCCTTTTTATTTGAAGTGCGCAAATCCACATTTTCCCTTTCTTTTTGTTCAGTCAAGAGGAATGCTCCCCAGTTTTCCAAAGCAGCAAAACGCAGCATTTTAAAACTAAAAGGCAGTGTCAATATTAGTCTCCTCAAACAATACAGCTCAGCTTAGCTGAGCTATCTAATACTCTTGAAATTACATCTTTCAGCTTCTTTGTTCAGCTTTATTGAATCCATAAATGAACTAAAATGTTGACCTTTAGTTCTGGCAAAAGCCCATGTTTTTGTAGCAGATGACTCCAGCAGAACTAACCCCCTGCCCCGGCCCTTCGTATCCTGTCCTTCGCAGCAAAAGGTTGCTCAGGATTTCCCCATCTTGAGCCTTGTGAGGGACTCTAGGACAAGACCTGGTCTGACCTGGGCTCAGCCATGGAGCTCCTGAGCTAGGATGTGAAGCCAGCACTGTCAGCTTTTAGAACAAGTTGGAAGAGCAGCTTTCTTCCATATGGCACAGTGGGCTACTACTACACCAGCAGAATTTGTGGAGCTGTAGGTCAACATCTTTGGAAGACATCAGGTTAGAAAAGCTGTCTCAGAACGTTCATGGGATAGCAACGATTTCAGATACTGTCTGGGAAGTGGGTCATGTCAGTTCTCCCTTCCTCAGAAACAAGGAAAAATGGGAGGCTGTTTGCTCATCAGGATAGCCTGAATGCAAAGGGTGAGATGGGAGCTGTAATAGGCCAAGGAGTGCTCATTCCATAACCTGAGTTCACACAGTGCCCTAATTGTTGAATAAGTCACAGTGGGCTAGATTCACACAACTCCTTATACCAAAACCAAGCTAAACCCAAAACAACCACTTTATCGCTCAGCACTGGGGTGGGTAACCTTTTTGTAGCCAAGGGACATACTTGACAAATTTGGGGAAGATGGGAAAGCAGCAATGAGGGTAGAGTCATGTTGCATATGTGGGTGGTGCTCTGGGAGTGTTTCTGGGGTTTTAAAATATCTGTGATGACTTAGCCTGATGTTTTCACCTGTTTCCCACTTCAAAATGGGAGGTAATTGTGCCATTGGTTTTCAACAATCATGATCAGAGAAGGCTGCAAAAAAGAATCAAGGGCCACATTTGGTCTAGGTTGCATGACCCTCGTTTACTGTGATGTGTGAAGCCAGTTTGAATAACAATAGTTGAAAGGACTAGAATCATAGTTAACACCTCTGTTCAAGGTTCTCCTGTGAAAGCACATCACAGTTTTGCAATGCACATATCCTGCCACTGAAAACAAATACAACCAAAGCAACAGCCATGGGGAGGGAGAGGGGGTGTGCAGGGGTGGGACTGGATCACTGGTGGGGGATGAGCTTAACTCCTTCCCTTCCATGCTATTTGCTTCACTGAAATTGCTCCATCATCAAACTACTCTTTCCCTGTTAAGGGGAAACCACATAGCATGTTAGCCAAACAGTTCCTCTAAATACCCTTTGCACTAGGGCAATCAGCTTTTGTGAAGGGGTGAATTTAAAGTAGAAATTGACCTTGATAAATGTATTAGCTCCATTTCCAGCACTACAGCTCTTAATTTTCTGCAGATGTTCCTTCTCTGCTGCTTTTATTAATGCTTAAAAAGGAAAGAGGAACATCAATGACATGTCATAACTAGTTCATAAATTTTAATCTGAGTTGCTTCAGGAGCTCATTATGAGCGTCTGCAAAGGCTGGAAATGCAACTTCTCTTTTGGGTTCTCTGGTGATGTGAGAGAGAGAACCAGATTTCAGGATGAAAGTAGGGGTGGGTGGGCCAGGAATGGCTACATGTGCAATATGCCCCATGTGCTTTACTCCCATCTGCTTCTGCTATAGACCAGGTTGGCATTCATAACTCTCACTATGGAGCAAGCAATAACATTTTTCACTAAATTTATATCCTGCCCTTCCACCAGGAATTCAGAGGATTGCCTTTCCAATGCTTCCCTACCATAGCAATCCTGTTTTGGTTGGGTTGAGGGGCCAAGACTGACCCTAAGTCAACCTATGGACTCTTATGGCCAAGGATGAACTTCACTCTGAATTACTCATAATACACACTTCTCATAATAGCCAAGCTAGTGGTTTGTGTATCTAGATCTATTTCAGAAGAGAAACTTGGAGTATTTTCCTGACGAAGGAAAAGCTTCTGCTAATGGACCCAACTGAGAGAGATGGAGGGTGCCCCTTCATAGGATGTGTTTAATCCCAGGTTATATAGCTATCTGTCTGAGATGCTTGAATTTGGATTCCTGTACTGAACAGGGGGTTGAACTCTATGGCCTAAATTGTTTCCAGTGCTATGATCTGATATAAAAAGTGTTCAGCACTGTATGCATTTTGGAAACAGAGATCCTCATGATGCTGAGATTTGGATCTGAGATACTTTCTCCATCTGTGTATGTCTGAGGAAGCTAGACCCCGTACTGTCTTCAGTTATAGGGACTATTTAGGCTGCCAACTTGCTGTTTAGCCCAAGTTGGGTTTTTCCCCCCGTTTATATTATAGCACTGCCTTGCTGTGGAAAGGTTAACTATACTCATGAGCTTATGTTCTTTTATTTTTTATGTCAGCTCTGAGAATGGAGTTTGGGAAGAGTTACATCAGCCTGTCTGGAAGAGAAGATAGTTTAAAAGCAGAACAAGGGTCAGTTTGGTTTTCTCATTCACTGAAGAGGCTCGCTTGATCTTTAGCTGGGTGTCTATTTGCCAGATCCACTCCACCCACTTTGCTCTTTTGTAAGAGCATTGATGCTTTTGCCTACCCAGCAAACTGTTATTTTGAAAGCCCTTGGTTCCAACGTCACAAACCTTCTGATCTCACCAGCTGAGGCTTTGATGAACATCTGGCTGCAATTCAGTCTGCTCTGTGCTGGACTGGATAGTGGTTTGGGTGGTCTGGGGAGACAAATCAATGTCTCAGGCAGAGGTACCCCAACAGCTGCAGCATAACAGCAAGGAGAATGGTCCCAGGGTATATATGCAAATGTGTGCTTCATTTTTAAATATCACCTTCCTTCTATGGGATCAAGGAGAAATGTGTGGAGGCTGCCAGATGGTCTTCTAGTTGACTTCTGACAACACCTGGATTGGCTTAATTTTAGTACCATACTCACAGGCACTGAAGCTCCTGAAAGCTTTAAAACATGTTAGTCTGAAAAAGTGTCACTAGACTCCTTCTGGTTTGGGGCTATCATAGACAGACACAGCTCTCTTTCTACAATCTCACAGGCCTGGGGAACCCAAAGCTGTTCCGCTGCTAAACTGTAACTTCCAGAACTCAATCTGTATAGCCAGCAGGTGATGGATGAAGTGGGTTGCCCTAGCTTCCCTATATGTCTAAAAGACAGACTCTCTCTCTCTCTATCCCTTCCAACAACAGTGCAGAGCACCAGGACCTCATAAAGTGAATGTACTATCATACAGTTACCTAAAGTGCCAGGATTCATGAGTTCAATTCCTGGTAGAGGGTTTGAAGTTCAGAGGAAGATTTGGGGCTAAGTATACCTGCTGAGTTCCAAATAGAACAAAACTGCTTGTGTACTGACTCCTGGTGGCCAATATATGTGGAAATACATCTCAGGGGCTAACAAGCAGGATCTAGAGATAACTCCTCTCCTGCCATTGTTCCTCTGGAAATGCTATTTGGCTACATGCTGTCTCATAAATAATAGCCTCTGATAGATCTATTCCCCATGAATGTATCCAGCCTCCTTTGAATGCCATCCAAAGTAATTGCCATCAACACATCTTGTAATGTCTTCCAAAGGTTAATTCTGCACTGTGTGAAGAATTGCTTCCTTTTGTCCCTTTTGAATCTCCTTCTAATCAGCTTCTTTGACGACCTTCCATTCTGATATCACGAAAGGTGTTCCAAACGCTGCATATATTCCCTTTTCATTTCACATACTTTATTCTGGTTTTGCTACCATTCAAGAATAGGAAGGAGCTATCTAAGATACGGAACTCTTTGGATACCTAATTCAGTCTCCAGGTGCTGCTCAAACACTTCTGAGCATCAGCAAAACTTTAAAAAAAAATCAGTGATTATCACTAAACTTGATTTAGAGACACGAACCTATAGAACCTCACTCACCTTTTTTGATTAAGGTTGTTAGTGAATCTGGAATTTACACTGTAATGGTTAACAGGTTCAACAAGCAGCTTAACTATCAGGTTTAAGAACAGGTTTCAACAACATTACTCAACCTGATAGAGTTCTTAACAGAGGCCCACAGAGAGTGGCAACTTCTTTGCTTTATAAAATTTCTTGAGATGTCCAGCACATTGTGACAAATTCACATCATCCCTTCCAGAAGTCATCATTTCACAATGGTACACTTTTTGCCATCTGTCTTTGTGTATGTAAATCAGTGTTTCTCCACCTGGGCAACTTTCTGATCTGTGGACTTCAACTCCCAGTATTCCCCAGCCAGCATGGCTGGCTGGGGAATACTGGGAGTTGAAGTCCACACATCAGAAAGCAGCCAAGGTTGAGAAACACTGGTCTAAATCAAAGGGACAGCATTGGGAAACACTTTTTGCAATCACTGAGGCCCTTTGAACCTCGGCTTTGTTAGCCTATTGAGCTGACATTTAAATAAATGGCCCTTCATCAGCGCCCAACCTTCCAGCATAGACCATGTCCAGAAGGATGTTTCTGCTAGTTTTTTACAGCACTGTCTGCCTAAGACTTCACGGACCCCAGACCATATCCACAAAAGCTTAGGTAATAATTGGTTTGCACCTGCCGCCTCTTTGTCTGAAAGATAATGGATTTTTGTTGATATATTTCAAGTTGGGCATGGCTTTCCTAACAAAAGTTATTCTGCCAGAAAGACTTCACATGCTAGGTTAGTTGTGCAAACCTGCTAAACACACCTTCCATGTGGTGTGGAAGGAGGCTGTTCTGAGGGGGCGTGACCTCTCATTGATTTTAGGCAAAGTTTTCCCAAGTTTCTCTTGATCTTAGTTTCACAACTCAAGCAAAGGTTTTAACATTAACTTCTCAAAAGGAACAAGGGAAAGGAACTAACACTGAAATAACTTAGGAAACATTTGCTTTTAAAGTAGCTTTTGGTTTTGGAAGTGTAATTGTCTCTTCCCAGAAGAGATGCTGTCATTCTGATCTCCCTTCTGATGAAATCTTAACATCTGAACCAACAATTGTGGGAATGATTGCAATCTACTTCTAACAAAAGGATGTAGAGCTCAAGCTTCTGTGCATGTGGATGCCTGAGTGGTTTTAGAAGAATCCTCGTTATGTTTAGTGAAAGCATGCATTTCCTTTCTAAGATTGAGCTTCAAAGAGATGTATGTGATGGAGTTTTTTTTTTTAATGTTAGCAAAAGAACTCCAAGCAGCTAACAGCAATCTTGCAAAGTAGAAGCGTGGACCAAAAAGAGAACTTGCACATCAAGCTTAATTATGTCCAGAAATCAGTTCAGTCTTCACACAGCAGTTAGAAGAAAAAAAGTAAAGGTAGCTTACTTTTATTCAGTAGATCTGGATACAGGTAGGTTCATGGTAGAAAGGCACTTCATCACTGATTCTTTGTAGACAATTTCTATGTGGAATTGAAAGGCTGTGTGCAAGCAAGGTGTTAGAGGACGAGGCCTGCATTATGCAGTCCTCCTGCCTGCATGTCTGCCCATGAGGTGAAGATGGAGACTGTTAAATCTCCCAGACCATGGAGGAGGAGGAAGAGGAAATCAGGTGACCCATGTGACTTCCCACAAGCACAATAGAGACACGCCTACCAGATAAGCCCTCTTACTATGCTTATGAGACAATGCTGAGTTGACCCCTGATAATTCCAACAGTATGAAGCTGAAACAGAGGCTGGGTTCACATATTGTGCTGTACCAGAATAACAGCTGTTATTCTGTTAGTTAAAAAAAAATGGATGGCTTATTACAATGTGAAAATCCTGTTACTGTGGTTTGCAAAACAGGGTTTGTGGTTTAGTTTGTTGTACAAACCCAACCAGTTCAGCTTACTCAATCATGGTCACAACTTATTGTTTTGTGAGGATTCAGTAAGAGCTTCTGAAATTAGCTGTCTCCAGAATCAGGCCCATGGCTACTAGCTTCCAGCTATGGCGCATCTCATTGTGTGTGCAGTTACAAAGCCAGGAACACAGCATATTTAACCTTGTTCTTCAAAACTCAGATTGTGGATAAATGTGAGGGTTCTGGCACAGTAATATTATGAACTTTGGTCCAATTGATTTTTGTTTAATCTAGGGACCAACTAAAATTACTAACTTTTCAGCTATCGTATATCCTTGACCAGTGTTTCTCAACCTTGGCGACTGGAAGATGTGTGGACTTCAACTCCTAGAATTCCCCAGCCAGCCTGGTTGGGGAATTCTGGGAGTTGAAGTCCACGCATCTTCCAGTCACCAAGGTTGAGAAACACTGCCCTTGACTGAGGATCAGTACACTCCTTCTATCTGGGATGGTTATCCTCTTCCACCGAGCGTGCAGCTTCAGGAGGGATGCACATGGAGCTGTGAGGAAGGAAGGGGACACCCGCCTAGCCAGCCAGATCAGCCAAATCAACTCTGGTGATCAATGGGGTGACAGATGTGGCAGCCAGATCGCTCTCACATGTTTTTGTTTGCAATTTGGTCAATGACTGTAATAAAAAAAAAATTCAAATACTAACTTTGCTGACAGAAAGTCTCTCGTATTTCTCTTTACTTGATTCCCTGCCGGGTTAGGGATCTGGGATTTCACCCTCAGCAGAAACTCTGCATGGCCTCTTTAGAAGGGGAGTTGTGGTGGGGGGCACACTGGGGCTGCCATGGATCCATGTAAGCCCAGCAGCCTATTTTCCCCTCCAGCCTCACCTGATAAAAACCTCTGTACTTCCTGAATGCTTACATGCTTTTCATGGTATTTTAATTGGTCTCAAGTGAAGACATTAGTTAACCAGGGCTGTTGACACATACTTGTTTTTCAAGCCACACAGTGGAAAACACGATGGCAGTTCTAAAGACTGCTTATGAATGGCCCCCTTTACTCTCCTGGCAAGCTGCCTTGCTGGGGAAACCCTGGCTTTCCAGTTCTTTTTCCTCCTGGAAGCACATAGCAATGTTCAGCCAGGCTATTTGACTGGACTGCCCTCTGCTGGCTGAATATTGACACCACCTGCCCATACAAAGCCAAAACACCTTCCCCAGTAGGCAAACAAATAAGGGGAACCCCCAAAACCAAGGGGTTAAAGGGAGGCACTTATTTCAGTTCTCCCCATTTAGCTTTAACTTCAGATGCTCCCTGGAAAAGGGGGATTTTAAGAGGCACAGATGTGGCATCACGTGGACATACATTCATTGCCACTTTCCAATCTCTTTTCAGGTGGGTTGGATTTTCCCAGTGGGTGCATAACATTTATCCAGTTACTTCTGAGAAAAGGCGCACCACAGCATTCTCTGCCCTCAGTGCAGACTCATCCAAACCAGGATTTTAAGCAGAAACACAGAGGGAAGGGTTAATCTCTTAATTTTTCACACAGCTCAATTATGTCCTCTGTATAATACACAATTATCTGTTTCCTTTAAATGTGTCCTTCTTCTCTACACTGAACAATCCCCTCTCAATCTTGGTTAGGCCTCCTTGGGGTCTTCCAGAATTTGCCACAGAGTAGTTATTCTGAATGTGATGGGGAAATTATGAGGTACGTGTTGAATACTGTAATAAAATTAGCTTGTGTAATTAATTAAATGCAACTTCCTTAAAATTAAATCAAATGCCCTAGCTTGATGGTTTGACAGGTGCCTCTGTCTCAGCTAGGATGCTATTTTAAGGATAGTGTAGCTATTTCAGTGTATTCAGCCTGAACCAAGGTTGTACACTGTTGTGTGAATAGGAGGGAAGAATGCAAATACACTATTGTGGCTAAGGGGGAAGCTGAGCTAGGAGCTCAAGTTCTTATGCCAGCCACCAACAGACTTTATCTCAGCTATTTGTGTACCACTGTCAGCCTTCCCAGGTAGACCAGAGAGGAAACATGACCAGATGAACTAATTCTACTTTATTTTAAGGCTACATTAACCCTGTCTTCTGCTACCCTGCTTCCAAGACAGGGGCTGCATTGGGTACCCATCTAGTGGTTGGAAAGAGGGCTTTCTTAAGAATGAAAGAACTGCAAGCCATATCTTTGGGCTCTGTGCAGAAACTGGGCCAGCGTTTTTGCCACAAATAATAGAGCTGCAGGTACAAAGACTACTTCTTTTGACTGGAAAAAAAAATACAGAATGGCTGCTGCAATCCTTTGGACCAAGATTCCCATGATTGACCTGAGCCTTCTTTCTTCCTGAGGTCTGTAACATCACACATAAGTATTTAAAACATCTGACCTGTTTGATATTATGACCATCATCAATATTCTACCTGTATATCCTTCATCTTTTGCCTTCTTATAATTAATTACATGGTGAGTAGTGGTGCAATATTAAGAGCACACGAGGCTTTCCTAAGGCTAATTAAGTATTGCAATAAAATTATAGCATGATCAATATGTACTAAATTGGCAGATACTTTCCAGCTAGTTTCTAGCATCCATGAGGTACGTAATCTGGAATTACTTTCTATGAGAATAAACAAGAAATCTCTCCAACTTCTCAACTTTCACTTCCATTCTCCTGGGATGTTAAAAAGAAGTGCCCGTGGCCCATGTCCCCAGTACCCTTTTTGTGTCAGCACTATGCACAGATGAGTAAACGTCACACTAAATCATCATTTGCTTAACCAAGAATATAGCTACAATTGGTTCAGCTCATACAATGTTGCATGCTGTAGAACAGTACAAAACGTATCCCCTGAGGATTCCGTGTGACTGATAAGCATCTCTTTTGCAACCCACTGAGCTTGGTTGGGCCAAAGAAGTGAAGGACTTTTTTCTTTGTAACTTGGGGAACAAAATGCATTATCTTTGAAATGTGGCCCTCAACATGCCATGCCAACCTGGCGAGGATCTCAAACTGCTGGAAGTTCTGGCCCACTGCCATAAATCATGGGATTACAAACTACAATAGCTGGGCTCATACACTGTGCTAAATCCAAATCAGATCAACCATATCCTATCCTTTGTAAGTTGTTTAGACCTACCAAGGATATGAATGGAGGATATATGAACTGAGCCTACTCCGAATTACGGAACAATCCATGCCTTAAGGCAGTGTTCGTCAACCTCGGTAACTTTAAGGTATGTGGACCTCAATTCCTGGAATTCCTCTTAGCATAAGTCCCCACATCTTAAAGTTGCTGAGGTTGAGAAACACTGCCTTAAGGCCATGTGTGAATGGAGCCACACTTGTCTGATGCCTGTGGATGCCACTAGCTACCCGAGAAGCTGGAATAAGGCCCAGAAATGCTGTTATATAACTCTGCTTATTTCAGAATACTGGGGTAGGTTTGTGAAGGATGTCTTGAGCATGTATTTGTTTGATGTTTATCCCAGTTTTCTATTCAATTCGATATTATTCTGTAACATTACATACTACTGAATTAAACCCATTGCTGAAATTAATTCACAGTTAATATGGAGGGTTTGTCTCTGCTTTCTGAGAAAAGATAATTCTCCTCTTCCCTTTGATCCAAACACACCAAATAAAGAGGCAACACTCCCCAATGTTACAAAATCTTGTATTAATCATCTCCCTTCACTTTCAATATAACGTTGATATGAAACATAGGCATGGTTCCTAGTTACATGGAAGGAGAACAAGTAATAAATATATATTGTAGCAAGTTGAAATCACAAGGGTGTTTCACCAGTAATAACAACAAATTGAAAACTGTACACTTGCAAAGAAATTACAGCATCCCCAAACATTGGACTTTTTCCCCTGCCCCTCCTTCTTCTTCTGATTAATCAGGAAGCTGATACATGTAAACAAACATGCTATTTCCATATATGACAAATTTCTTTTAAAAATATGCATTGCTTGGCAACATTAACTAGGCAAAAATATTTCTTTGTGCACTAACTTTATGCAGAGGAAATACACGCTTCCCCCTAACCAAAATAAAATAAAATAAAATAAAATAGAAAAAAAAAGAGATCAAGACTAAAATGCATGCATGTACAATAGAAGGCTCTTTTTTCATTTTTGCCGATAGCAGGCATGCAACAAAATGGAAATCCAAGCTTTTTCATTTGCTTACAGTAGGCATAAATACATAAGGGTTATATATTAATAAGGGAGGAAGTATTCTGTTTTATTTTTAAACATTTATTAACATTCCTGTTTTCTTGCAATTCCTCCCAGAGGAATACACATTCACCTTTTAAGTAAAGATTAAAGGAATACAAAAAATAAAACTCACTTTGCAAACTCTGATGACTTGTATAAAATCAACTTTAGTGTTATCGTAGCTGTGTGCAAATTATACTTTCTACAAGATCTACTCTTTCTACTTCTTAGAATCAGGCACATCCAGAAGACCCTTGACTGGGGAGGAGGGAAGGGGATGGTATTCACTACATGCTACAAGCGAGATGGACCTGCTACTGTTCTGAAAATCTCTTTGTTCCTCTTCCCCATCATGTCTAGTGAAAACACAGGATGCAACACTTGCTCCTGCAGCCAATAGCTAATGAGAAGGGATATGGGCACAGTGCCATTATGTCACAGTTTGGGTGTTCCTAAGTGAGAGGAGGAAGGGGAAACAAGAACATTCAGAACTTGTAATTTAGCTCCTTGAAACCCAGGGAAGGAGGAGGAGGAGAAGAGAAACACTGTTGACTGTAAGGTGGACCCTGGGTTCTAGGGCCAAATCAGAGCATAATTCTGCAGCCACAGACAAGCCAAACATTGACAAAGTTGTATGTTTCTCATCAAAACAATTCTTTGTTCTGGGAGTAGAGCTGGCTATCAAGGAAAGTTCTTCTCCTGCCTGTTCCCAGGACAATAGAGGAAAAGGTCTGGGTTGCATCTTGGTTTCAAACTGGAAAAGGTTCCAGTTGCCAAAAAGGAACAGCAAATGACACAAGGAAAGATTTGTTTTCTTTGATATTTTTCTTTCTTGGCCTCATCTTAGACAAGAGGAAAAGGCACTGCCAAAGCCCAATGTCTAGAGAATATAAAGGGGCTGCTTGATGATAGGTGGGTTGCAGACTTCTTGAGTTTGGATACTCAAGCTTGTCAAGTAATTGGCAAGATAGGAGGTTTTCATCAGTAGGACAAAAGCAGCAGCTCACCATAGACTCTGCCTTTTTCTTACATGCATGCAACTTCACAACACATACACCAAAGGAGTGGAGCTTCCATTGTGACAGGGCAATGCTGCTTATGTTATCTGTCCCCTGTGACTGCCACCTGCAGATGCCTCTGAGTCTGCCACAAAAAACGAACACAGGGTCTTGTTATCTATGGATGGGACATTTGTGTACTGAATCCCAACTCCTCCAACTAATCCCACTCCCTGTGGGGTTCCAGAACAAACAAGATGCTCTGAATAAGCTTCTTGTTTATGGAGCTCTATGTGGAAGTCTACAAATCTGTTCTTGTGTGAAGCTCCAAAGCCTTTCTGTGCACTAACAAGCCATTAGATCAGAACAGTGCTTCTCATCCTTAGCAACTTTAAGACGGGTGGACTTCAACTTCCAGAATTCCCCAGCCAGCCTTGCTGGCTGGGGAATTCTGGGAGTTGAAGTCCACCCGTCTTAAAGTTGCTGAGGTTGAGAAGCACTGGATTAGATGCTACTAATCTCAAACTGTGTTTATTACCTAAGCAGGCCAAGGTTGAGTCTTGATGACCAATCTTTAAATCTCTAGTATGCTTGATGTCGCACGATGTATGACTAGACATTTTGGGTGCTGAGCTGGAAGGCCCCAATGTTATCCTGACTAATTAGCATGGGGCATCGATAATTGGGAATTTCCGTTTAACAATGGTCATGAGAAGGAGTACATGCTGATTGGTGACAAAGCAGCACATTGAATGGTGGTTATCTCCCATTGCCACATAATCGGGCTCTTTTCTGAATGTAATAATTAGCCAAAGGACCACCATTAAGACCTGTGGTCTACAGTTTATTTTTGCAGTGTGAATCACAGTCAAGGACACTTCAAAGTGCCGGACTGCTTTGTGCTGCAGTACAAAAGTTATCACAGTGCAGAAAGTAAGAGTGAAAATGCCTAACCCGTTGTGTTATTGGATTTTTCCTCTTGTCAGCTACTATCCTTCAAATAAATTTCAAAGCAGCATAAAAACTAGAGTTCATCCCCTTACCCTCACACCCCCAATTCCGTTACATAAATTTGTTTGTATTTCCCCATTTAACAATTGTCATAAATCACTAGAAAGAAAAGCACCAATATAAATTTCATACATGATAACCGCATAGTAAAAGTTGTCTCTGGCAGAGCAGGCAGAGGTATCCAGCTTACACACTCTTGTAATGAGAACAAGAAAAAAAAATAGAACACACATTTCTATGTAGTGAAATAGTCTGCAATTTCTGAAACTATCATATAATTGCTTATTATAAAACAGTTGCATTCGGCAATAAATGGTAAATACAAAAACGAAAGGCACTGCCACTTTTTAAAAAAATACTAAACATTTGACTTCCATGGCCTTCAGCATGCAACTATTTTTTTATAAATACATTTAATTTTATTTTGGATAGTTCTGGATAGATTTTTTTTTAATCTTCTGTGTTTTCTACCTGCACTCAATACAGGATTTAAGAGGAAACTTGGGGTGGTGACTTCTAAAATGTATCTGAAGCCTCTTTTCAGTACACAAGATACAGAAACATGCTCAACTTAGCAATGTACTTACACAGTGTTAATGGAAAATAAGTTCTCTTATTAAAAGAGGGAAAAATAGAAGAAAAATGTATATGGTTATTAATACCAGAATTTTATCATGGGTACCAGCCATAGCAAGTTATAAGTCATATGTCTATCCAAAATAATATATCTTAATAATCAGATAACCTCTGTTTTCTATATTCAGCAAAGGAATAAATAAACATTTCAGATTTGTAAATATTTTGACCAGATTTCCCCAACATGGTGCCCTCCAGACATAGATGGACTAAAGCTCCCTGAATCTACCACAGCACCCTGATTTTGAGGAGCAATGTCTTTTTCTTACTTCTCCTCCCCCCAGCCCAGATTCCTGCACAAGTGCATGGTTTGTAGATTTCCAAAATACTCAAGCCCATGGTTTCTACACTATGCCACCTGCTTTCCTGACAATTATCCTAGCGCAACCAATCAGCCTATTTTACATAGCAGCCTCACCTAACCTGATCTCTTCCAGCAATGTTGCACTGCAACTCCCAGAATTCCTCACTTCTATGGCCACGTACCATGCTGGTTGGGAATTTTCAATGGGTCCAACAACTGGAAGGCCTTAGGTTGGGGAAGGCTGATCTACAGCAATGAACATTGCACTGCAATAAACAGTATGTAAATCCATCAGTCGCAAAACAGCCTCTGCCTAAAACTAGCCTGGCAGATTATGTCTTTCTCATGTGCCTTAAAAATCACTTTCCAAAATCTTTCCCTCCATCACCGCGTTCCTTCTTTACTAAACATAAAACCATGTTTTCCTTCCTTGTTAATATGGATTCTAGAAAAACGTGAAAGAAACAAAACAAAACAAAGAAGTATTTTGGCACTTTTGCTCAGAAATATCAGTTTTAATTCTTTAAAATACTGTTATCTGAAAGATATTTTGATCTCTCTCTCATTTATAGGCTCAATTTTAAAAAATAATAATAAAACAGTTACAGAGTTTGAGAAGCAGCCCTTCAGCTCCCTCCCCTTTCTAGCCAAAAAGCAGCAGCAGCAGCAGCAGCAGCAGCAGCAGATGTTTGGCACTGAGTTAGGTTTGATTAGATGGAGAAAATGTCTACTATCAAAAATGGATTCCCTATTTGGGGAAAAAACACAGCAATATGCACCACAGACTTACTGAAGCAGGCCTTACTGCATCACATTTTGGGCATGTCCACTTTCATGCTGGTTTCACTGTTAGGTCTTCCCACTTGTGGGCCCTGGGAAATTTGCCTCTGTATTGGAGTTGAAATTAAAGAACACGGAAAGCTCAGGATTCTCACACAACTGGGAAGCGGAGAGTAGGAAGCCATACCTATTTAGCACTAGTTTCAAACCAATTTAAATCTGTAACATAGGCTTCATCACAACAAATCTTCAGCACCTTCACAACACTACAATTCCCAATGCAAGAAGCCATGATGATGCAATTCGTTTCAAACTGGTTTACTGTTCACTGTATGCAGTTTGTTGCTTGGCACTGTCACACGCACCCAAGGACTAAGGATGCCTCTGGGCGAGAAGATGCACGGCTATTTTTCTTCCATGGGAGGAACAGGAAACTATTCATACTAAAACATAAACTTGTTATTAGGTGAATGGACTGGAGAGTTACCAGTAGAGCTGAGGCACAGATTATTTCTGTACTGCTATGATCAGAAATGGTGAAATGACACACCGATTTCCAAGTGACACCTTATCACTTGGTATTGTCTGGTATGTGATGCATTGAAACGTATCACGTTTCCACTTATGTACATATATCTATTTAAAAGCCATCTCTTCCCCTCAGCACATAATTAGAATAGCAGTAGGAAAATGTAGGCTAAAACAGAGAACAGCCTGAGGGCAGGCTCTGCAGATGGCAGTGAACATGGCTGAAGTCATCACCATTTTGGCCTTGATGTGAGTTGGCAGGTTTAAGGTGTGAAATAAGTATCTTTGCTCCTAGAGGCTTAAGGCACCCCATTCTGCCCTTTCGTTTCCTCTATGGGCAAAAAGCCTCTAGGGATGCTTGGGAGGAGCATAAAAGGGGTATTGGCAGCAACTGCACATGGTGCACACTGTTTCTCATCTCTGAGTTAAAACACAATAGTTGTGAGGCTGTAATCACATGCCGTTTTCCTCCAGTCATAATGCTTTTGGAAGGTCCCTTCCCTGAACAATTCAATGTCTGAACAAGTCCAGGGAGCCTCAAGTAACAAGAGTCTTCCTCAGATGAGGCAGAACAACTACGAGCAAATTCCAGAACCGCTGATGTGCGAAGCTTAACTTTCTTTGTGATTTGGCTTCTCTTTCAGGTTTATACAGAAACTGCTTTTGAAGACATGCTGGTTTGGCTTCTGAAGCCAGACTAGGCCAGGCCCAACAGAAGTTGTGGTGGGGAAAAATGCAGCAAGAAATGATAGCAGTGTTGGGTAGCTGTGTGCAACCCAGTGGACTGCTTTCCAGCTTCCTTTCCCCATGACCTATCCATCCACAGCTCTCCCTCTCTGCACTGGCTTAACTGCCCCTCCTGACCTCAAGCTCAACTTCTTGTCAGGTTTATGGAAACAGAGCAGGGCCTGCTGTTCAACAGAACCACATCCTGGAACAGTGTTTCTCAATCTCAGAAACTTTGTTGGCTGGGGAATTTTGGGAGTTGAAGTCCACGTATCTTAAAGTTGCTGAGATTGAGAAACAAGAGTCCAATTTAGGCTGATAGTAGCATCTCCCATGGCTTTATTTATCCTTCCTTCCCATGTGACTCAGGCCTAGGAAAAGCACAATCTACTATCTGAAAATGATACTTCCTCCAGTTACTTCACAAAGCAAGCAAAGAAATGGAATCTTTGCTTCACCTGACCTTTTTTTGATTTAAATAACTGGGCCTCCTACCTGAAACATGTCAACATTTACATTAGGTCAGACTGATCTCAAAAGATCTTCTGAGTTTAGCTGATCATTTCCATCTCTGTATACCTACTTGGAAGAAAATAAGTATTCACAGCCTCAGTAAACCTAAGCCCTCCAAACTACTTGACAGGTAAGCTTAATTCTTGGTGGTCCCCAGAGCGAGATCCAGTGGCCTCTATAAAGTGAAAAGGGAACATTGTTTGGACAACCCAAGTGATTCAAAGCCAAGGTTTTCCAACCTCTTGCTGTTTGACTGATGTTCTGGGTCCCAGTTAAATGTACAGGGCTTCTAGTGTAGAGCTTGGAGGTTCAAAGAACCCTCCCCTCTCCGTACCATGGTGCTCCATCCAAATAGCAGCTTATTTTACTCTGTTTCTTAGTGTTATGTACCAAGCACATCAGATAGTAGATAATACTTCAGAATGGGGAAAAAGTTAGTGGTGGAACAGATGTTGTAAATTTGCTTCCCTAACTTCCAAATTTCAAATGCTACCAAACCAAGATCAAGAAAAAATCTCCATGGTGTATACTCCTCTGCTTTTCCAGAAAAAAAAATCTTTAGAGAAGTCTTCTCTAAGATGGCACTAACTTGCATAAACCTATTCTTGAGCATCCCAATGCTCTAGTGCCAAATCCCAATGAAGCATCTTTAAAATTCTCTCTCTCTCTCTCTCATTCACACAAAATCAAAGGAACAGGACCCTCTCTTCAACTTTTCTTCTTTCTGCTCTACATTTCTTTGGCATCCTGCTCTGGCCCAGCTTGGAAAGTCAAGAAAAAAGTTACAAGTGCCTGAAATCCTCTAGAAGTTTGACATTATTTAAAAAGGCAAAACCTGCTATGATGCCAAAAAGAAAAAAAAATTACACACACACACACACACAGGTACCATGCAAAAGATCTATTATTATGGCAAGATGAGAAGGAAAGTGGGAATCCCTGGTTCCTCCAAGATCACAGGGCTCTGTTTCTTGGACTAGCTGAACCTGCCGGCTTCCCTTCCTTCTGGGGGTGCCCTTATCCTGGCCACTGGATCTCTCGAGAGATGTCACCTGCACCATGTACATACAATCTCATACAGGAACCTGGCAATTGGGACTGGGGCACTGGTAGTTTCCCAGACAGCAGGAATTTTGGCCATGCATGATGGCTCTCCAAGGGCAAGCTTGGAAACTTGGCTGGCTTACCCTATTGTTTCTCTGCAGGAGAAGAAGGAAGGTGGAGTTTGAAGCACGTGCAACATGCTCTTTTCTATCCACCTTCATGTGTAAACAATGCTCAGGATTCAAAGCTAGTCTTTTGAATGTCACCGAGGCAAAACCAATTGGACCTTTGTGTTTCCTTTCCATCCCACTCAGTGAAACCACAGCTCCCATTATGGTTTGAATGTCAGTGAAATACAGCTCATATTTACAGACAGCCAATGTGTTATTCCCCTCTTCTTGACCATGCTTCAATAACATACTTAAGTGTCTCCTTTTTCATACAGAAGACTTGCATCTAACACGCCCCTCTCGACCCCAATTCCACTGGAGATCTCTTGCCTATACCCATGCTACTAAGATGCCTGCCCTTAGATACATTTAAGACATGCACCAGGATGCCAGCCCTTAGGTGAAGCCCCCCAACTTCCTTTGCTTCCTCCAAATGTTTTCTTTGTGTGTGCACTGTCTCCGATGACACAGCTGCTGTGTTGCTTCTGACATAACCTTTAAGATAAGCAGCCCTTCACAAAATGAAAATGGAGATGGAGAAGAGAGAGAAGGCAGAGAGAAGAACAGAAGGAAACAGCAATGAAAAGGATGCAGAGTATCTCCAGGGATCCTTAGCATGACAAGGGACTCATCATCAAATCTACCACTGGTCCAGCAGCCAAATTTTCTCACGGCCAGCGCTGTCACTGCAGATTCTTCCATCTTCTAGATAGTTGAGGTTCTGTCAACACCATCTGTCAGGATTTGGGCATGGTTAGATAAGCCATTGTTCAAAAGGGACAGCAGTCTGGCCATTATGGCTTTCTAATTCAGAAGCAAATTTTTAGGAGCAAGGAGGATATAGTAATGCAAAGACCACTAAACTCAACCTACCCTTTTTGTGAAGCAGGGTACTGAATGTTTCTACCCCTTCCCTCCAGGCCCTTCCACAGATAAATCTGGCAATGAGGATCATACAATGAAAAATACAGAGTCAGCACATTGGGAATTATCTCCTACCCAACCCAAGCCTTTTTGAAATGAAGCAAAGATAGGAGAAAGTGCACTGCTAGGAGATGGATAAATTGCAGTGCTATCCCAAGATTACTTTGATTTCTCTTGGGAAGAAATTGGATCAGATGGTCAGGTTAGGCCAGTGTTTTTCAACCATGACAACTTTAAGATGGGTAGACTTCAACTCCCAGAATTCCCCAGCCAGCATAGGGAATTCTGGGAGTTGAAGTTCACCCATCTTAAAGTTGTCAAGGTTGAGAAATGCTGTGTTAGATTAATTAAACTAGATTTTCCAGATGGGGGGGTTGGCAGTACAGCCCCCCGAGATGCCACAGTACCTATGATGCTGCTAAATAGTTACCACGAAAAGCTAAATATTTGTACATGGCCAAGCCCTTGCAAGGGTAGCTAATCTCATTAGATTTCAGTATTTTCACAGGAGAGCTCGCAAGAGATCACCAAAATACTGTCATTTTAACTTTAATGATGAGGAGGCTCCTATACCTTTATACAAAATCATATGATGGCACATACTGGCACATACTGCCTCATCCCTGCTGTAGGTCTGGCATCATTGTGATGACTTATCTTATCCCAGCAAAGAAGTGAGGTAACATTCGTTCTAATAAATAGGATTGGGTGGGGACCTGGTGGGGCATGAGCAAGAGAAATGGGACCAGAGCAGAGCCCTTCTCTGTCCCAAACTCATTCCTGTTCCAAATTGTTCAGCGTTGCAAAGTTATGTGAATGAGATAGATTATACACTCTGCGCCATTAATGGGACAATGCTTCAGCAAATCCAGCAGATGGCGACCTATGACTAGCAGCAAAAAGAACACCACAGCACATTCATTTATCCATCCACTCATCCAAGGCACTCATAGCTCCATTAAAATATTTGTGTGGATGTGACTTTAGTAACAAGTAGTTGTTAACCTTCTGACACCTGCTCCTCTCCTTTATCTCTCTTGGTATCTCCTCAAGAAAGCATAAAATACTTTGCACCAGGTCAAATGTATTGCTCAACTATTCCAATACAATCTGTGTCTTTTAGCCAGAACTGTCAGACACTGAATCTGGGACTTTCTACATGCAAAGCAGGATGCAATCATGTGGTTCCTTTCCTATATATGGGAATGGATAAACAAAGGTTGAATTTATTTATTAAAGTTGTCTTTTTAAAAATCACTAGTTTTTTCATTGTGTATTTTATTAGTGACCATTTTTCACTTTCTCCTTGGACAGCTGGTAGTTTTATAACTGTCTCCTTGAAGAACCTTGTGGCTTTCTCTCTTTCAAGATAAACATGTTCATTCAGCAGTAGGAATCTCTATTTGATGGCCTCTCCCTAAAGTTCACACATTGAGCTAAGCAATGGTTTTCTTGACCATGATTTAACCAAATAACTCACCGCTGACTTGGTTCCCACAACATGCTATATCATAAGGCATGGTTTATAATCCTTAGTGACCAAATAAACCACATTAGAGTATGTCTTAGTGTGCGAACCATGTCTATATCTCTCAGTAGTTTCTACTGTGTATCCCTTCTTGTCTTTGAAGTACAGCTATAGATCTAGGCCGCAAAAATCTGGACAACCACATGACGACAGAGGAGTTAAAGTTTTCTGAATGTGTTCAACATTATCTAGTAGTCATCTATAGTACTCTTTTTGCAGCTTAGATCTGGTGGCCCTACTTCGGACAACTTCAAAGAAGGCAAAATAAATGGAAAGGAGCCACTGTCAATTTAAACTTCATCTCCTGCCGCCCCTCCTTCCAGCTCACAAACCTGCATAATGCTCTCCATTTAGTGCAGGAATGAGACAGAGGAAATACCTCTGAAGTCTGCTGGTAAGGCTGCGGCTTGTAAGTTACATAGGCACACATGGTGGAGACACAGCAGGTTTTGTTAAGGACAGAGGCAGTCCGTCCCACAACTATCTTTCATCAGCACCACTCCTACTCCTGGGCCAGTTATTAGGGTTCTCCCTGTTAATGTTGCTAGTCAAACAATCATGTCCATGGGTCTGATACTCAGGTTTCATTTCTTCTACTGTTTTTCCTAATGGAAAGAAAGCACCCTATCTTGCTTAGCTTTCATGTGAAAAAAAAATGAACAAGCTAAATTCAATCCAAACTCTTCAACCCTCTTCTCTCTTTTTAAGATGTTATGTAAAGCACAATCTTTGCTTGATCATTTCAGAATAAAAACAATGGACAGAGAATGAAGTCTTGTGAAATGTCTCAGCAAGATGTCTTTTAAAGCAGTTGCAAAAAAGAGGATTTTTAAAATTCCCCTTCTACCAATGGAGTTGAAGTTGTTTTAGAAGACAGGAAGGTGTCAAGACATTTTCACATACGAGGAGTAAATACATTTGCCCTTATATCAATTTGTAACACGAACATAAAAACCATCAGTCTCATCTCCTTTCTGTCCCATGCTAAAATTCTGATTCATCTTCTGGTTATCTCCTATTTGGACTTCCTCTGCTTTTACTGATTTTAGCAACCATTGCTTATAATTATTGCTTTCATGATGGTCTGCAGGGTATGGTACAAAAGTGAAGATGGAGACTATGTTGGATTGATAAAAGCTTTGTCTGCTTTAATGCATGACACATCAAAAAAAGCAGTTTTTGCACCATTGTGGCCACTGTTTTAACTTTTTTGACCACACCCTGTGGACACCCTTGATTGCTTTTAATTTGTGTTTTAACTCTACACTATTTTACTCTTCTTGTAAGTGATGCAGAAAGCTCATAGAGTAGATGGGATGGAAAATAACAATAACAACTATGAAAAATATTAGGATTGTGCAGGTCACTTCCTCAAGTGATAAAGCGTCCCTCTGGATCAGCTCTTGAAGGCTTGACCCGGATGCTTCAGAGCCCACCTGGGACATAGATAATGGGCAGGTAATAGATGAGGAATCAGACTACATATGATCTGCTAGAAAAGGAAATGGCAACGCACTCCAGTACTCTGTCAGAAAAACCCAGGCATTCCCAACCAGGACAAAGTCAACATGAAACTGGAAGATGAGCCCTCTAGTTGGAAGGAACCGAATGAGCTACTGGGGAAGAGCAGAGGACAAGTACAAGTAGCACTAATGCTTCTAATGTGGTTTGATTAAAGCTGAATTAATGTCCAGCTGCTGATGTGCCCTGAGGGAGAAGGAAAGTCTGAAACTGCAAAAATTAACAACTCTGATGGCAAAAGTGAGAGAGAATAATGTGTTGGCATATATGCAGCTTTCAAATATTAAATCCCTATCGCCCAGCTAGCAAGAGTCTGAGATTTGGGGTCACAATATCAGAAGGGCTTGATGCAATTTTAATCTGAGCGGAACAGCTTTTACCTCCCAGGGCGTGTTCAGTCATACTGAGGCACAAGGACTCCAGCCTATTATTGATATCAGGTTCTGTCACTGGGACCTGGAACTCTGCAAAGATAATGAGAGGACTAAGTACAGCAAATGAGAACCCTGCAATGGTTTGGAAGGCTTCTCCTGTAACTAAAGAGGACTTTAGGGTGTAGCTATTGCAAGGAATGAGAATTTTTTTCTAAGGAAAAAAAGGACTTTCCCATTTTAGGCTCAACAGCAGTTCTCTTGATTTTTCTGGGACAGTGGACAGATACTTTTGAAGCAATCTGAAGATGGTACAATCCCACCACCAAGTGGTGATTAACTCTAGCCAAGGTGGTGTACAGTAATATTCCAACCCCTTGCAATACCTACATCTACCAAAGATGCTAATTAAGGAAAAAAACATCAACAGGAATTAAAAGAAAAGTGGGAAGCCAGGGCTACTGCACGTACCTCTTGACCATCTCATAACTAAGTTCAATAATGCCACATTTCACCCAGAGAATTTCATCAAAACTCTCAATTCCTCTGCAGTAAATGCAATGAAATTTTGTTTCATCAAATTAAATGGGAACTGATACCAAAAAATGCAAGATAATTTTCCTGCACAGCACTAAAAGTACCCCCTATACACATCATGATGGATGACTATTAGTCCAGAGATTAAAGGTGATCTTTTCCAGTTCAAGGAGAATTGCTTATTTCTAATTCAATCTGACATGAGAGTGTGGTGGGAAGAATTCACCCCTTTCTAGTCTTGTCAAATCATTATGTTTAAATGTTTTCCCAAAGGAACTGTTAACAAGCCATACTTTTCACAGGTTCAACACTCTTTCAGTGGGGAAATAAGAGGGTGACTGAGCCCTGGAAAACAAGAAAACAGATCGGACTTACCAGGTTGCTGAAACATAAGCATTGTCTGCGGAGAGGTGTGGACAGGCAGCGAGCGGGTCCTTTGCACAGAACTATGGCTTCGGCTGGGCATACTGTTACTTCCCCCTGGATTTGCAAACCAAAGATTCTACGGGGAGACAAGAAGTCTGCATCATTAAAATAAGGCAAGCCATAAATGTAGAAACAACATATAATCCCTAGAATGATACCGGAAGGCCACAGAGAACCTATTTGGCAGTGTGCTGGATTTTACCAGAAAAGAAACAATTGCCCTGCTTTTGGGAAGGGGGCAGCAAAACAGTTAATTTCAGGAACTCTTCCACCCATTTGTAATTAGGCAGAATGTCAGGGCCAGCCCAAGAACAGTGACGAGTCAGTGTATTCCAAACTCCAGTTCTTTATGTGCTCTCACCATACAGAGAGAATCTTGCCAGGCGAAAGCTATCCTAACTAACCTAAGGGGAAATAACCGGGGAGACTCTAGGGCAGGGCCACCCTGAACTTCTTCACTTTCCCATCAATGCTGTCCAGACTGTGACTCCTCTTATCTCCTTGGAATGTGCTCCATCCTTCCTGAGAATCCGCGGCAGCACTGAAATCCACCACACAGAACCTCCTTCAAATGCATTTGCCCAAAACGGATGTTATTATATCTGCGTGTCCCTCTTTTTGGATTGTTGAGGGAGGCAGCAAGGATTCTGCTAGAAGCCCAGTGCCTGAGGTGCAGATAGGGTTAACACCAGCAAGGGATAACCTTGTGTGGCTGCTCAGGGCCCTTGACACCCATTAGCTAGATTTCCTCTTTTGGTTTTCTTCTAATGAGTCTTGGGTGGCCACTCATAAAATGGCTGTATCCAAGACATTACGGACAATTTCAATGACAGCTGGTTGGACCACACTGAAGTGCCATGAGTGCTGCTGCCACTGACTTCCTCCACCCTCTGGTAAGCCGTCTCTTTTACCTTTGAGCCTGGGACAAAAATAGACAGAGGAAGCCGAGGCACTGGATCACCCCCGACTGCTGTGTACCCAGAGAGAAGTACAACCAGGGGCCAAGGGGCCCCTTTTAATCTTGAGACAGCTTGAGATGCAATGGGAAGGTTTGGAATAAATCATATGATTTAACAGGCATCAAGTGGTAACTATACTCTGTGAACCAGTTACTATTCTCAGCTACAGTACTTCATAACTTTTGATCTGGGATCTGGGTGGGGAAGAAACAGTAACACCCTCCTATAAACATCTTGTTTCAGATTATCTAGAAAAGTGACCAGTAATCACCTGTCTTCAGACATTCCCTTAAAGCTGAACTAGGTGTGATGCCTGAGATGTTGCCAATGTTTGATTTTTTTAATTTGATGCCAGGCTGCAGGAATATGCTGGTTGCAAAGGAGTGCCAATATAGGATAGTTTAATATATGTGGAAGGCAAGAAGTCGGGGAAGGCTGCTCTAAATCCTGAAAGCCAATTTTCTGCCCTTGCACTCTCATAAAATCACAGAGTTGGAAGGGGCTATTTAGGACACTGAGTCCAACTTCCTGCTCAGTGCAGGAATCCATATTAACGCATCCCAGGCAGATGGCTCTCTGGCCTCCGACTGAACACATCCAACAAGGGGGACCCACAATCTCTCTGCATGCTTGGTTCCTCTTCAAAACTGTTGTTAGGAAGTTTTTAACAGATTCAGTCAGAACCTGCCCTCCTGTAACTGAAATTGATTACTCCACATCCTGTACTTGGAAAGAAAGAAAACAGATTTTGAACTTCTATGTAACACCTGTTCATTCTTTGAAGAATGCGGTCATTTCTCCCCTTCACCTTGTAGCAATGCTACGAACTATAATGTTGGGAGTTTACACTGAATAGAAAGTTTACACTTCCAGAAAGGTCACTCATTATGGGCAGACAAACAGACATTCCCAACCAGAACAATGTTAACATGATACTGGAAGATGACACCTCCCTCTCTCCCCAGAAAATATTCAGTCTGCTTTGGGAGAATAACAGCAGGTAAGTACAAGTATTACTGGTGTCCATGATGTGAATGGATTAAAGCTGAGAGTATGTCCAGCTGCTGATGTGCTGAGACCTAAAAAGAATGTCCGATGCAGCCAAGATATGAACCTCATGTGGCATCCTTTCAAGTATTTAATGAATGCTATGTTGTTGGTGTCGTTGCTGTTGTTATCAATTAGCTGCCCATCTCAATAACTGGGTGGCGAACAATAATAAAAATAAAGCAAACGCATATACAAAAATTAAAATACACAGCAGCCGAGAAATCCAACCACCATCCACATAGCCAGGAGTTAGGTCCTTTCACACACTTGGGGTCCTGGGCCTCAGCACAGAGCCAGGTCTTTAAGGCCTTACGAAAGGCCAGCAAGGTTGGGGCCAATCAAATCTCTGGAGGCAGAAGGTTCCATAGGGCAGGTGCCAAGGCAGAAAAGGCCCCTCTTCTGGTCCCAGTCAGGTTTTGGTAATACACGCCAGGTCAGCCCTCTCATCCACGAGCAAGTCAAGAATGAGGACGGCCTTATTACTGATCGACCTGGTCTTCAGCAGCAGCCGCCCACAGCTCTGGGCTTGAAGGTCTGTTGACTGGGACCTGGGAATGGGATTGAGGGGCTGGAATGCACCACTGGGACAATATACATGTGGTGCAATCTCCAAGAGTGGCCTGCCCCTGGTCTCCCATCATATCTCCCCTTGTCACTACTGAGATGTTACAGTACCTGCAACCCTCCAGAGACTTCCCCTCTCCCCTGCCTATATTGGCACATGCCCAAGCCTGCAGCACCCACCATACAGTACATACATAACCAACAACCAACCATAAGGACCCCCTAAATCCAGAGGTGCTTCTGCAGAGGCACTCAGCACCGCCAGTTAAACAAGGACCTCCCACCCTACACAAACCCTCACTTCTGTTTTCCACATCTGGAGCTATCTCATCGCGCTTACCTATTGTCAAGTATTAAATGCTGGAAGTCAACAATTGGTGTTAATTTTCCAATTTGGGCAACTTTGGAATATACATATATAGCACCTTGGGGTGGATGGACAGCATTAGGATCTAAATACACTAAAACTCTAGTATCTCTGGAAACAATTACGTCAGTTAAAAAGTTATGGAATAGAATGTCTAATAAAAAAAAAAGGCTCAACCCTTTTTCCCACGCTAAATTGACTTTATGGGGAAACCCAACTTTACAAATTGGGGAAAAGATGGTGATATGGAAAAATTGGATGGAAGTGGGATATTGACTTTGGACCAACTGATAGATGATGAAAATGAAGATGAATTCTTAACATACACCATGTTAAGAGATTAATATCACCTATCAGATATAACCCAATGGCAATATTTACAGCTACAACATTTGTTAACAACATTGTTTGGACCAGCAGCATTTTCAGTTTCTGAGACACCTGAGATACTAGTTAAATCCATGAATCCTTCTTAAATAACTGATTTTTTTTTTTTTGCATTTTTCTTGTCGGCTTTAAACCACTAGTTAGTTTGAAATAGCCTGACTTCATGGTTTGTTTTTTTTTGATAATACACAGCACAACCACTCATAATATGTGCTCTAACCTTTCCTCCTATTAGATTTAGATCCACGATAGCCCAATGCAGTGAGCCGGAAGGAAACAACTCTAGAAGGATCCCCTGAAATCCATGTGGCTCCTATCCTGCTGGCATTCCATAAAGCCTTGAAGATCAGACCTTGGGTTAAGATGGATGGAGCCCCTTGTTGGATGTATTTTTGTCTATGTTTCTGCACAGAGCGACTGGATCCCATTTTGTTTAGTACAGTACTGTGTTTTTATGGTTGATTATATTGTGAGCTGCCCAGAATTGATTTGGAGTTGGCAGCAGCTAAATTGAATTAAATAATACATCAATCACATTAAGGCTTAGCTTATTATGTGAGTCCACCCAATGGCTTCTTTTGAGTATGTGTAAATACTAAATCAAACTATGACACAGTAACCCTATAGGAATGAATTTGGGTAAAGCTTTGGCTTCATTCTTGCTTGGCTCCAGTCTTGCTTACCTCCTACTAATGCCCAAGGGGAGAAAACTGGAAGTTTTTACTACTGTTTTCAATTGAGTGATCTACTAGATTCAGTCTGACTGAGGATAATAGTCAGTCTTAACTATGATTGGGAAGATAAGCTCATAATTAACCATGGTTTGGTATGTTTGTCTCCTAATTCTTAATTAGTACTAGTCCCAAGCTGACTGGAATCAAATATAGAGTATAACCACAGTCGATTGAAAATGGAAATGAAATCTTCCAATTTCATCAGGGATGGGCTAGAAAGGAAAAGGTGGAGGAGAGCACAGCACAGCAATTTGTAACACTGACATCATAATTTAGTATTATATGTGAACCAGGCCACTGTTCAGTACACCAAACTTGCAACTACTACAATTCACACAATTGCTTCTAATCTTTTCTAACCTACCAAATGCTGCATTTGCTTTTTGAACAGGCAGGACTAGGAACATCAATCCCTACCATGGCCTGTCTCTCCTGCCCTCAAAGCATTTTATTTTTCCTCCCTCAGCAACCCTCATCCCCTTTACAGGACCTCTTTACAGCACCGAAGAGAATGAAAACAGGAAATGCCTTCAGACTATTTTGGCCAGCGCGATCTCTTTCATTTTTTGTTTTTGAACTAAAAATTGAATGTAAGAGTTTTCAGTTTAGTCCAAGAAGGAAACTGGAAAGAGAGTGCAAAGGAACTTTAGATGAGTGATAAATAATTTTTCTTTTCCATCAAAGAAAAAAAAAAATTACACAATCTGAATCCATACATGGACTTGGATGCTCTCCAAGATGTGAGTATCAGGATTGTGCCTGTGTGTGTGTGTCTCTCTCAACACTTGCAGAGGTTGCCTTGTGATTTTAGACCAGCTTTCCCCAAACTGGCACATGCACGTGTGCAGAGATTACAACGCCCAGCAGAGCCCCTGCCTGGGAATTCTGGGAGTTAAACATCACTGTTTCTGGAGAGTGCCCTCTTGGGAAAGATTAAAGACTGGATAGTTTTCAACAACTGCCAGCCAGATGCTCCCAAGGAGATAGTATCATGGATGCATGTTTCCTTTTTTGTTTGCCCCAACACTGACATTTGCAAGATATACTACACTTCGATCTGTAAGTTTATAAAACAGGCAATTTTATTTAGCTAATGTGGCTGGACACCTCTTGGCAGAGTTCTTTGCACGGGCCTGTATAAATCCTTTCTTAAGTCATCAAAATTAGTGATCATCACTACACCTTGTGGCAGCAAAACCTGTTAACGTAGTTCCACACAATTTTTATTTATTTTATTTTATGCTGTGGAACTTTCTCCCTGAGGTAAGGTTGGCCTCATCACTTCTGAAGGTCCCTCAAGACTTGGTTATGCCAGCAGGCCTGGAGACCCCAGGGGACAGGTGAACTAGTGAGGTGACTCCATTTATTATTAACATCCTTTTGTTTACTCTTTTATGTTTGTTTGTTTTTAGCTGTTTTATAGTTTTAATGTTTTTAAAATAATTAATAATGATAATAGTTTTGGGTATTATTGTTTTAGTTTTGTTGTACGCCACCCAGAATTGCTTGTTTTGCAAGATGGGCAGCTATATTAAATAGATAGATAGATAGATAGATAGATAGATAGATAGATAGATAGATAGATAGATAGATAGATAGATAGATAGATAGATAGATAGATAAAAGGTAAAGGTTTCCCTTGACGTAAAGTCCAGTCGAGTCCGACTCTAGGGGGCGGTGCTCATCTCCGTTTCTAAGCCTTGGAGCCGGCGTTGTCCATAGGACACTTACATTTGCATGTTTTCGAACTGCTAGGTGAGCAGGAGCTGGGATTAACAACAGGAGCTCACCCCGCCGCGCGGTTTCGAACTGCCGACCTTCCGATCAACAGCTCAGCGGTTTAACCCGCAGCGCCACCGCGTCCCATCAGATAGATAGATAGATAGATAGAATGTTTCTGTTCAGTCACAGAAAATCCCAAGAGGTCAGTGACAACATTGGACAAATCTGTACTGAGGGTGGATCCAGCCACCTCACTTTTGAAATAGTTCCCTGTAGTTTGCACTAACTCTTTCTACCTCATTTTATGTCAGGCTAGTGGCTTTGAGGAACTACCCACGACTTGACGGATACACACCTGTCTTCCTTGCTTTAAGATGGTGGGATTGGCAGCTCCATTGCGCTGGCCGGCTCCTAGGAGGCCACTGGGACCCAAAAGCCCCAGCCGCGTGGGGGGGAGATTCCGGGAGGGAATTTGGAACTGGCGTAGGTTTCTTCTGCCCATTCCTGCACCTGCAGATCCAGCTGTTGGTAAGGAGTTTGACTGGCCAAAACCTCGGCTGAGAAAACAAGATCCGACAAATCCAACCCAATGCAATTCACCTCCTATATTATAAACCCCACACAGACCCCTCACTCTTTAGGATATATATTAAATCAGTTAATCTTGAAAGTGCCACAATCTCCCTCTTTCTGTCACCAGAGCCTTGAAGCTGAAGACCTTGCACATTGTCTTGTTTAAAACTAAGGACATTGCAAATTCACTTTAAAATATTGTAATTAAATAATGGTTCACAGAATTACAGAATTGTGCTGAAATGACTGAAATAAATCACTGCAAATCATTTAATTGGAACTAAAACCATGCGCCTGTCAAGAATCTGGAAATTAGTAATTTTGTAGGTGTGATTTCTTCCAACTCTCACCCCAAGTCTATCACTTGCTCACAAATCGATCAACCCACCATATTTTCCAGGCACAGTGGAAGCGTAAAAGTTGCTAGGCTGGATTGGGCTTGTTCCTGGGCAACCACGAGCCCCAGTTTTCTCTCCTAGACTTGAGGGGTGTGCCTCCCACCCACCGGCTCTCTAGGCCTAGTTCCACGGCACTAACAGTCATACACTCTCTGCAGCATTGGCACTCCCACAAGTTGAATCCGTGGATGAAGCCCCAATCTTACGTTCTTTGCTGCCGGTATCCCGAGAGATCTAAGATGGATTTGCGAGGGAAAGACCTGAATAGTTTTTGCACCTGCTGTTTCCATGACAACAGTCTTTTCTTCTGTGTCTCTGTAAATGCCTGCCCAAGACAGGGAGTTATGGGGGGGGAGGGAAGGGAAAAGGGGGTAAACATACAAAATAGAATAATGATTAGAAGAAAAAGTCACAAGTGATCATCATCATCATCGGCTTGTTAGTAAAACATCTCACTAATGAGTGGAACGCAGTACCTTGTTAAAAGCAACCACTGTACTCAAGTGGCAAGTTTTACATTCTAAGTCTGAAATCTGTATTTTTCAGTAAAACTAATTACGCTTTGGAGAAAGACAAATTGAGCCACAGACATTTCTCCAAATGAGGATCACTGAAGGGAATCCCCACATGCTGAGGCTGTGAATTGCACTGATCTTGTGATCCTCACGTCATTCTATGGAGGGGCTGTGAAACAGCTTCTCCCCAAGTTTCTGACACCATTACTGCTCTTTCCATATGCCAGTTGCCAAGCACTAGTTCATGTGGATTTGATAGAAGCAAAACTCTTTACGGTTCTCACAGGATCAACATTTCAGACACACTGGTCTCACATATTGCACTAAGCCATAATGTTGATTGCCTCTATTTGGCTTAGCATGATTAAGAAGCTGGAAGGCATACTTTAGGCCACAGAGTTCAATCCCTATTCAGTGCAGGAATCCAGATTCAAGCACTTCCAACAGATGGCGGGATGTGCCATCAAGTCAGTGTCAACCGCTAACAACCACACAGATTGATCTGTCCCAAGCTTGACCCTTCAGGTCTTCCAACGGTGCACCCATTGCCACTGCATTTGAGTCCATCCACTTGGTGCTGGTCATCTTCTTCTTCTCTTTCTTTCCGTCTTTCCCATGTTACAAACTGCTCAAGAAAGCTAGGTCTTCACATAATGGGTCCAAATTATGATAGTTTGACCCTGGTCATTTTGCCTCAAGCAAGTACTCTGGATTGATTTGTTCTATGATCCCTTTGTTTGTTTTCTAAGTTATTGATGGTATTCTCAGGAATACCATCAAATACCTTTTCTAACACCAACGTTCAAAAGCATTAATACTCTTTCTATCCTGCTTCTTTAAAGTCCAACTTTAGAGGACAATTAGATGTTCTGGGATTCCCATTTTCCTAAGGGCATTTCACAGCTTGACATGGTCAACACAATCAAAGGCTTTTCTATAATATTGACTTTTTCTGGTATTCTTTGCTTTTCTCATTTATTTATTTAATTTTATTTTCTATCCTGCCTTTATTATTTTTATAAAGAACTCAAGGTGGCGAACATACCTAATACTCCTTCCCTCTCCTATTTTCCCTACAACCACCACCTTATGAGGTGGGTTGGGCTGAGAAAGAGGGACTGGCCCAAAGTCACCCAGCCAGCTTTCATGCCTAAGGCGGGACTAGAACTCTTAGTCTGCTGATTTCTAGCCCGTTGCCTTAATCACTAGACCAAACTGGCTCATTTATCCAGTATGCATCAACAATACTTTTCATGTTCCTTGGCATTTTCTAAAACCAATTTGAACATCTGGCATCTCCCCTTCCATGTAGGATTCCAATCTATGTTGGATGATCCTATGCATTATTTTGCTAGCATATGAAATTAAGGACATTATACAATAGTTTGCACACACTGTTTAAGTCTCCTGTGTTATTGGTATTTAGACTGACCTCTTCCAGTATGTTGGCCACTGTGTTATTGTTTGGATCTGCTAACATTGTTTGGTTAGAATCTTTACCAATTCTTCTTCTTCTGTTGCTTGCCATATTTCTGTAAATATTTCGTCAATTCCTGTAGCCTTCTGACTTGGTAATGACCAGAGTGCTGATCTAACTTCATCTTACTGTACTAGAGATTCTTATAAATAGGGATGATCTTCTAAGATATCTTGGATGTTGACATCTCTATTGTACAGAATTTTTGCATACTCTGTCCATCTTTGTTTGATCTTGGAATCAGTTACTATCTGTCCACTGGTGTCTTTTAGCAAACCAAGGCAAGACTGGAACCTCTAACTTTGGGGATCTTTTGGAAGACTCCTTGTTTTTCTGTGTCTGTTTTCAACTTTGATGTCTTTACAGATTTCATTGTAATATTGTTTCTTGTCTCTTTTAATAGCTCTCTGAAATTCTTTGTTACATTCCTTCCTGCAGTTTTTGTCTTTCTTGGCTGTGGCTTCTCTTCTTGGCAATTTCCACTGTTTGTTCTAACATCCAGTTTGCTTTCTTCTGTTTCTTGATCTTTGGCAGTTTCTGTTCACATTTATCCTTAACAACATCTTAGATTTTATTCCACAGTTTCTCTGATTCTCTATCAATGATTCAAGAATTCAAAGCAATTCCCAATGTTCTCCTTCAAAATGGTGGATATATGCTCAAGATATATTCTGGAAACTAGTTGACTTCCATTTTAGCTTGACTTGGAACTTGCACATGAGCAACGTGTGATCTGTTCCAGTCATCCCCTGGCCATATCTTTACTATTATAAGTGAGCTCTTCCACTTACTTGTACCAATAATATAATCAATTTAATTTCTGTGTATTCCATGTATTGTTCATGTCCATGTATTGGTTGTTTGAAGACTGGGTTAGCAATCAGAATAACTGATTGGCAGAAACTGCTAAGCTGTTCTCCTGCTTCATTTCTGTGCCAACAATGTTTTCTTCCTTACTACTTCCAACTTTAGCAGTGCACTCTTCAACCACAAGCAGCACATTTTGCTTGCATGTTTTGTCCATTTCATATTGAATTGCTCTTATTGTTAGAAAATACTTTTTTCTAACATTCAACTGGAACCTGCCTTCCTATAACTTAAATCCATTATTCCATCTCTTGCATTCTAGAATGAGAGAGCAAATCTTTGCCTTCTTCTATGACACCATTTCAGTTATTTGAAGAGTGCTATCATCTCCCTCATTCAATCTTCCCTTCCCAAAGCTAAACATCCTCAGCTCCTTCAATCTGTCTTCATAGGACTTAGTCTCTAATCCTTTTGATCATCCTTGCTGCCTTTTGCTGAATTTGTTCACCGTCTCTGAACCTTTTTTAGGTTTAGTTAAGAAATTATGGTTAAACAAACCATAGCTTAGTGCAGTGTGGGAACTCACTGGATCCTTTATAAATAGGAAAGGGCCAGGTGGAATAAACATTGTTACACTATTGTAAAAGGACAGGCTTAGTTTGCAAACATTTGTGGGGAAAATAAAAGTAGCACTTCATGAGAGATTGGACTGAAACAAATGAGTTTCCTTAATAGTCAGCTCCAGCTATATTTAAAATATGAGCCTGGGCAAAGATGATAGCAGATGATAGTATGATCCATTTGCTCTTAAAAAAAGAAAAAGAAAAGTGAAATGAGATGAGATGAGATGAGATGAGATGAGATGAGATGCTGATAAGCAGGCTAAGGTTAACCAGTTGTCTGGTCACTTGGTCTACTCCAGATGTTATGGAATCTCTCTTCAATGCCACATGGCTATAAATGCTAATGCTACTTGATAAATATAAAACATCAAAAGTTTGGACAAAGTTTTGAAGTTTTCTGGAAGCCAGAAGCCAGTCACAGCAAGCTATGTGTAGTTCAGAAATGCCAAAATAGGAGAAGAGAAGTTGCACCAGACAGGGGTGAGGAAGTGTTTCTGCCCAAGAGTGACCACAGGCAAAGATCAGGGCAACAACATTTTGACCTATGAAAGATTATTATTAACTGAGGGGAAGAGAAAAGACTCCAGAATATTTATAGCCATATAAGGAAAATGTTTGCTAATTGTTATTGCAAATTAATAATGGTTATACCCAAAGGTGTTTGTTTCACTAGTCTGCTTATTATAAAGCAGAAGCTTAACAGAGAAGCAAAGCACTAAAAAGGATCCTTAGAAATCATCTACTCCATTTCCTCACTTAATATGGGTGCCTCATTTAATACTGTTTCTACAATGATTGGCAATGGGTTTTCATTGATTTATATCAGAGTCCTCCCAACGTTATCTGGCTGGGCAGGAACTGAACTTGGGACTTCTTTATCCAGGGCAGAAACTCCGTCACTAAGCCACACCCATGCCAATATTAGTGCTAGAAATAGTCATATTTGCATATCTAGGAAATCCAGCAGGTCTCTTTAAGAATTGGGAAGAGAACAAGTTTGCCAACCCATCTATCTCCCTTCCTTCAGCCCCCCTACAATGACTCACCTCATGAATTAGGCATTTGTCTATGAGTTGCAGATAGGAGCTTATATTCTCCTCATCAGGTCTGGAGACAAGGAGCTGGGTGCAAACTGCAGATAACAACAACAACAACATCATCATCATCATCATCATCATCATCCAAAAACTTTAAGATTAATGAGAATTTTACAAGTCTTTTGAAGAATGAACTCAAACTGCCCTCATTGTGGTGACCTGAAAAGAATTGCCATCAATGGAACAGCTGTCAATAACAAACGTACACACACACAGGCTGGATTCCATTCATGCCTTCTTCTATTTTGTTCTATCCTTTACTTTCTGTTACTGTGGCGTCAATCTGGAATTATTCCATGTAGGTCTATTTATAAAAAGGAAGCAGCTGGGCTTCCTGCTTCTCCAGCTCCAATATGGAAAAGCCACATGAAGGACTTTGAGTGGATGGGACAGACATGGAATAATGTAACCTAATCACTGCCATCAGGGGGCAGGTATGAGCATAATATGCTGCTTCATACTGAGTCAGATTCTGAATCCATAGAGGGCTAATCTTGATATCTGGATTAGTCTTCCGCAACACAGTACCCTTTAGATGTGTTAGACTACAAGTCCAACCATCCCCAGCTAGCAAAGCCATGGGGCAAACTGACCAAGAATCATAGGAGCTGTAATCCAGCACATCTTGATGGCAGAGCTGCTTTAAAGTCCTAAAAGTCTTTTGCAGATGGGCCACCTAATATTTGTCAACAAAGGCATTAAGGTCTGATTGTCAAAGACTCTGCATTTTATGTTTGCCTCTGCTACAGTCCTTGCATCTCTAGGGATGCTGAAGCCCATGGGCCCAATTAGACCAGCTTTCTTCCTCCAGGCTCCCCCCATCTTTTGGCCTGATAAGTCAGCATGATAGGACAGCAAAAGGCAAAAATGGTGCTGCTTTGTTTCATTGCATGCATAGCCAGAATAATTTTTCTGGAGATTTTAGAAGTCCATCCGGCACTTCTTGATCTTTTAAATGTATTGACCTATTGTTTCTAATGGACCATCAGGGCTACCTGAAATTTATGTTTGAGAGTAGCTATCCAAATGCCCTGGTTGGACTGCACTTGGAGTTTAATATCTAGTTCTGGGCATTGCACTTAAAAGGGCCACAAAAGCTGGAACAGATTCAGCTACCAGGGCGATAGAAACCAAGCCCTGTGAGGAACAGTCAAAGAAGCTGGGCAATTTAGCTTGCAAAGGTCTACAGATATCTAAAAAGCTGTCACATGCAAGAAAGGGCAGATTTATTCTTTGTTGAAACCAAGGACAGAAACTGAGTTGAAATCAAAACAAAGGAGATGCGTATTAGGAGGTAATTCCTGACTGTAAGAGCTAAAAAGCAGCAGAGAATAGTCTCCCTAGAAAAATGGTGGACTCCCCCTCCTTGGATGTCTTCAAAAAGGGGCTGAATGGCCACCCGTCACAGATGGTTTAGTAGGTCCATGCACTGCAGTCAATGGGACTGGATGACCATGAGGGGAAAGGCTGTTCCAATGCAATACATTCTGTGATTCTACGGAAGATTCTGCTGTCTGAGAATCTGATCCTGAGACTGTATGCAAAACATATGCTCTACATTTTGAATTCAAACAACTCTAAACACAGCTGAATTTAGAGTCAATTTTAGTTGTAAATGCCGGCCTGCCCTGGACTGATGCTTTGCTGCCTCTATTGAATGCTGCTGTTGCTGCAACCATGGAGGGAGGCAAGATCAATGTGAAATCTTTACTACAGTTTGATCAGTAGTGAATACGAATCATGCCAAATGCCTTTTGGATACAGGTAGTCCTCGACTTACGACTATTTGTTTAGTGACTGTGAAGTTATGATGGCACTGAAAAAAGTGACTTATGACCGGTCCTCACACTTACAACCCTCGCAGTGTCCCCACAGTCACGTGATCAATATGTGAGTGCTTGGCCACTGGCATGTATTTATGATGGTTGCAGCGTCCTGGGGTCATGTGATCGCCATTTACAACCTTCTCAGCCGGCTTCTGACAAGCAAAATCAATGGGGAACTGCATGATTCACTTAACGACTGCCACAAAAAATGTCATAAAATTGGATGTGATCACGTGATGCCTCGCTTAACAACCACACCACTTAATGATGAATTTTCTGGTCCCTATTGTGGCTGTAAATTGAGGACTACCTGGTGTGGACAGAACGAGGAGCAGAAAAAGGAAGAAAAGGAGGAGAGAGAGAAATGGCAATGTTCAGATACAGGCAAACAGAATGACAGTACAGTAAAAGAATATGCAAAACAAAATACAAAAATAAAAATTGGATCCAATATTTAAACTTACTGGTATTAAAGTTGTTAACTGGATCTGAGGAGGAGGGGAATTACCAACTATATAATTCTATTAGATCAAGGTTTTTCAAGTGAAGGACCATCCTTACTTCTGTATGGAGTGCTGCACTCCAAAAAATAATTGAGACCAGGAAGAAAGAAATGGAAGAAGCCCTCACAAAAACTTAATTTAATTTACAATTAAATTTAATTCAAGTTGAATGGGTCACAACAGATGGCAGCACTTAGCTGACCTTGAGTGATATGGAAAGAATTGAGCAGGGATGGACTCCTTTATCCTTGGATGGGAGCACACCAGGGAATCCTAAATTGCTAGGCTAGATTGTCAATTTTTTTAAAAAAAAAATCCCAGCAAGTCAGTTCTGGGCAATACGAGAAGAGGTTCTCAAACCTTGTGGTAAAGTGTGCACATCCACTATGGGGGATCAAGGGGGGGGAAAATGGTGGTTGTACCCACTATTTTGTCCTGTTGGTCTTCCCATAGTAGATGCTCCTGGGTTGGCTGGTTGGCTGCATGTAATTCTGGAAACGCAGGTTGAGCACTTCTGCATCAGATCCTCATCACTCTGTTCTCTGAATCGTGCTAAGGCCTTGGGGACAGCATGACTGTGGAGCCACCTTTTTGGTTTTGCTTTGTTTGTTCCGGTTCTCTGTACTTTGCTCTTTCAGTTGGTAGCATTTTCCTTTTAATAAGTTGGTTTTTAGTTGTAAGCTGTCCAGAGTCACTTGAGTCAGGCAGCCTACACATTAATTAATCTGGAACAAACTGGCTAATGAGCAATGATAGTTATGACATGGAGCAAAACATCTTACAGCAGGCAAAACTGGACAGTGAATAAAAAGTAAACCTGCTGCTCACCTTTCCCCATCACTTTAGTAAAGTGTCCTGGGATGTCCCCTTCTGGCAAAGGGGCCCCTCCAGATTCTCCCTCACAACCTGGTAAGGTGTGATGCTGTATCCCTCCTGAGGCAGAGTCCTTGCAATCTGGCCCTGGGTTGTCTGAGCCAATCAGAGAAGTTGGTCGATGCAGCTGAGAATCCCGGCTGTGCTCATCCACCATCAGGTTCCGAGAAGAGTATGCTTTGATTGGGGTAAGGATCATTTGGTGAAGCTCCTGCAGCGGGAGGCGCAGATTGCCTCCTTCTAGAATATCCTGTGGGTAGCAAAACACACCCACCCATGAGCATCTCAAATCCTGAAGCACACTATCATGTCGTAGTTTTGAGCCAAGCATGAGTATCAATGAAATATCAGTAAAACTCATTTTCTTGCATAAGATAAACCAGAAAGGCAAACCAAAGAAGAAACCTAATGGATGTTTAGCATCTGACAAGTCAGCATAATATAAGACACTAAAATGTTGATTTAGTTTTGGTTCATATGTTGCAACAAACCACAACTTGCTTAATCATGGTTTGCAAAATAAATCAAAACTGGTTCGGTTCAATGCTAAACCATAAATACTTGTTATTAAACAACGATCACTGAGTTTACACACGCAGCTAAGTCAAAACTATAACCAACGCATTGTGTGTTGTACAAATACAGTCTTAATTCTGTGAAATCTGTGTTCAAATCCTTGCTCCACCATTGTTGTTGTTGTTTATTCGTTTAGTCGCTTCCGACTCTTCGTGACTTCATGGACCAGCGCACGCCAGAGCTTCCTGTCGGTCGTCAACACCCCCAGCTCCCCCAGGGACGAGTCCGTCACCTCTAGAATATCATCCATCCACCTTGCCCTTGGTCGGCCCCTCTTCCTTTTGCCTTCCACTCTCCCTAGCATCAGCATCTTCTCCAGGGTGTCCTGTCTTCTCATTATGTGGCCAAAGTATTTCAGTTTGGCCTTTAATATCATTCCCTCAAGTGAGTAAGTTGATGTGGGGATTGATGAAATTCAACCCAAATTAACCATCCCTAACAGACGGCTGTCCAGCCTGTGCTTGACCACATCTAATGAAAAGGAGCTCACTACCTCCATCAGAAATTTGTAATCTTACTCTTACTGTAAGGAAGATTTTCCTAATGTTCAATAAGAATTAATTTTGAAACACTTTACATGCTGAATTGCAATCTAGAAATTCTTAAGTCATTTTTGTTAGGAAGCTTGAAGATAGTGTTTTAAATAATGGGAACTCATCATTTTCGTACAGTTGTAGTTCCCAACCTCTACTGGGAGAAACCATGATGTTGGACCCCCTGTAAGAGTATAAGATCAAAGGTTCATCTACATCAACATCAACATATTTCCAGCTTGGCCAACTTCCATGTAAATAGGGAAAAAAAGTGATGGATTTTTCCTGTTTTCTGTCTCTGTATTCAGAGCTAAGTCCTTGGACATGGAAACTTCATTCCAGTATCAGAGCTAATAAAATAAAATTATTTAATTTAATAATATTAAGCCTATCCCCCAGCTTGAAATATTTTGTCTTGAGAGAAGCAAAAGTACTTCAAAGACTCTGAAGTAGCCTGCTCTGTTACTGCTACCTTTCTCTTTAGAAAATCTTAGCAAGCAGACCTGTTTCTTATCTACAGCGCTAAACATTTCTGTAACCTACAACACTGCACCATTCACGCTATTCCATTTATTCCTCAGTTTTTCATGATGTGAGTATTCATGACAAAGAAGCTGAAGCTACAATGCTTGCTTATAAACTAACTATACAATGAGGGCATCTACTGTGATTTAGATCAAAAGTAGGAACATGATTTCAATGGGTACAAAGTGAGGCCCCTGCTGCATCCACATAATATAACATGCCAAAGGCATGTAAGATATTGTGTGAAAAAACTGACATTTCATGAAATCTAGCGCAAAACTGCTAAAAAACTCAAGATGTCACAGAAACACTAGCAAGATTTTGAACATGTCACACAATATTGTGTCTGTTTCCGATAATCCCATACAAGTTCTGATGAGGTTTTGATTACTTTGTGTGAGATCTCATGAGAGCGCCACTGTTAGTTTTTAGGTGAAAATAGACATTTTCAGAATTAAGATTACAAACATTTCAAAAGAAAAAAGAGAGAGAAAAAAAGAAAGCTATCTGTGATTGCCTGCTCACGAGTACAGACAGAGTGGGCTGGACGACATGGGAATGCATAATGGCAACCAAGCTCTACCTCTCCCAAACTAGGTGCTCGCATGCTGGAACAAAGCAGGACCACTTTATTGATTTTTCTGTTGGTTTAGTTACAGGGTTTGTATGTCCCTCTAGTCAAAACTGACTCTGAATAGCTTACTTACCTTGTTTACACAAATAAAGTTGAACTGTATAATTAAAAATACCAATAACAATGTAATACAAAAAACAGTCCTGGGGACAAACAGAACTCCACTTTCAATAATCTCCAGATTACAGGAAGGAGCAGCTCTTAACTTTCCCACCCTCAAGGCCTGTTGATAAGTGATTTTGATGGCCTTCTTGAAATTCAGCAGGGCAAGTAGGAGCCATCGGATGTTGGGGAGAAAAGAAGCAAGTGAACAGGTCCAACTTGAAAGCAGGCAAGAGACTGCAAAGGACTCCTGATCTAAGGCAGATGTGGTGTGCAATGGAATCACCTGATACTGTATTTTGTCATCATGACAGCCTTACACGATCTGAAGCTCTCACAATGTGGATGCTTCAGATAGCCTCACCCTACCCCATCCCTCCAATGATATCACATGTCTACATGTTCAGTGGAGATATCTGTAGAAGAAAAGCAATGCATGTACATGCACAGCTGTACACAAATTGGCTTTCACATGAGCCAGGTCTTTGCAGTATCAAGACTCTGGTCATATAGAAGCCAATGTGTGTACAGTTGTGTGCATGAAAACTTTCTTCCCAGTGACAGTTGCACTGAATGCTTATCTGCCTTCAAGAAGCTGCTGTACTCTGAATGGTGTTGGAAGGGCAGGGAATACCCACAGCACTCATCTGATCTATACTTCAAATAACACAATACTTCATTTCTCATCCCCAGAAATCAAAAAATGTTTAACTGCTTCAGGACTGATGCAAGAGAGTTTGTCTTCACACACAACAAAATTAAATTTTGGAATTTGGAAATCTGATGTCTTTAATAAGACTTAGAGACACCAATGGAGGGCAAGCTTTCGATGGCTGTTATTCATGCCGGCTTCACATTCCTTTCAAGATTGCTTTTTAAAGCTCTTTTTTAAACCTTCCCAAAGAAACAAGAAACCAAAAAGACATCTCTAGAGATGAATGCAAGAGAAAGGAAACCCAGCATTTTATAGCATTGTAATGTGTTTATTTAAAATATCTGTATCTTACTTTGCTGCTAAAAGGTATTCAAAGTGGTTAGCAAAATAACATCACAGTTACAATATTAAAATTGCAGCTATAATGGCAGTGTTTATACAACACACCAGCCTATAGTTAATATAACCATTTTGTTGAACTAATCCAATAGTTTGGGTTTATGGAACACATTAAACTGTGAACTAACCACAACAGCTGGGTTCACACAACATACTAAGCCACATATTGAGCCAACCACATATTAGCTGAGTATGTTATACAAACCCAGCCTATATTAAAAACAATAGTTTTAACATCCTAGAAATAACAAAAGATCAGTAAACTAAACCAGCAAAAATAATGCCTTAATGTATGTTCAAAAATAGACAAAATTCAGAGGTCGAGAATTTCACAGCACAGGAGCAGCTTATGAAGACAGGCAACCTGGTGTCCTTCAGAAGTTTTGGACTTCAGTTCTCACCTGGTCCAGCCAAACTAGAACATCTGGAGGATATCAAATTGCCTAACCTCGCTCACAGAGAAATATGTGAAAAACCACAAAATTAGCTAACATGCATATCACTGTTCCTCAACCTTGGCAACTTTAAGATGTGTGGACTTCAACTCCCAGAATGCCCCAGCCAGCATGGCTGGCTGGGGAATTCTGGGAGTTGAAGTCCACACATATAGATGTATAAGTCACAATAATGGCCTAAGAGACTTCATGACACTATGTCCAGTGGATCCAACTACTGTACTGCAGCGTCACCAGTATGGTCCGATGCACAGTGGGAACATCGCCTCCCTTCGCCATCGGTGTCGGAGTACATCAAGGATCGGCGCTTTTGCCCTTATTATTCGTCCTCTGCATGGACACTGTGACACATGACCTCCAACCACCTCATCCATGGTCACTCCTCTATGCCGACAACATCTTCTTGGTGAATGAACAACGTGCAGACCTCCAAAAGCAAATGCAGCAATGGAATGAATGGCTCAGCGAATTTGGACTTCAACTGAACATCAAGAAAACGCAATATATGGAATGCGGCCCCCAAACTGATGGAACCATCAGCACTGGTGGAGAAGACTTGAAGAAAGTAGAGCAATTCAAGTATCTCGGCTCCCTCATATGCAGTGATGGCGATAGCTTTCCGGATGCCCGCGCCCATGTTAGCGCTACCTGGATGAAGTGGCGCCAGGTGACTGGAGTCCTGTGTGATCGTTGGATGCCCCTACGCCTCAAGTCAAAGATGTACAGAACGGTAGTGCGCCCAGTCACCCTTTACGGATCGGAGTGCTGGCCAGCGACAGCAAAGCACGAGCAGGCCCTGCACGTGATGGAAATGCGAATGTTCCGATGGTGCCTTGGACTAGCGTGATTCGACCACACCATGAACGATGATGTCCGACTGGGAGTCGCGCCAATCGTGGCAAAACTGCAGGAAGGAAGGCTTAGATGGTATGGACACATAATATGTGGCAAAGAAGACTCGGTGGCGAAAACAGCCATGCGCCTGGACCCTGGCGGCCGGTGGCCCCATGGTAGACCCAAGAAACAGTGGATGGACCGCATTAAGGAGGACATAGAATGCTTGAACGCCATCCCTGAAGATGCCTTGGACTGAGCCAAATGGAGACGGATATTCTGACAAGCGGACCCTGCCATATCGCGGGAAAAACTCTAAGAAGACTTCATGACACTCTTAGTGCCTCTATAAATCCAACTTACATATGCATTTATTTGCAGGAAAGTAGTATTGTTTTAATGCAGTTTAAATAAAGTGGAGGACAACCTAGAGATCTCCAGCCATTTTGGACATTAACACTCACTATGAAAGCATGCTCATGGTTCCGTATCTAAGACCATTAAAGAGGAATTTTATTACATCAAATTCAACAAGAAAAAAGCAGTGTCAAGAGGAGACACTGAAGTTACTCAGAAATTACATTCGATGTCTGCCGTTTTCTGTCTTTTAAAGCTAATATTAAAGCAAGATTCTGGTTTCATTCATTTATTCAGATAATTCTGACTTCATTACCCGCAATATAATACACATTATATGGTAGAGGTGTTAGCCAACCAAACACAGAGACAACCTGCAGAGCAACTGAAAAGGTCCAAGCAGAGAACAGTGGGTAGATGACTATATACTTAACACCTGCTTTTAATTGTGTTTATGCAATACTAGAAGTACAAAAGGCTTATAAGCTCACAAGAGACTAAAGTTCAAATTCTTGCCCAATGCAATTACCTCTCCCAGATCTTTTATGGCCAAGTTTGCATGCCATACTAAATTAGGTTATTCTAAGACCTAGCATGTCATTCAAACCCAGAATCTGAGTACAACTAATTAAGCTGGAGTGCCTTAATCCTACTTTTTTCTCCAAGACTTCTTAGGAGACAGCCACCTAAGCCTCAGTTCCCCATTTCTTCCAGACCTAGAAGAGAGGATTATTTTGAGATTAGTGATCTAGAGCAGTGTTTTTCAACCTTGAAGATGTGTGGACTTCAACTCCCAGAATTCCCTAGCCATCATGGATCTAGAGATACCTCAGCTACCATCTCTTTTTTGAATCCCTCCCCTATAAGAGAGAGGGAGAGAAGGGAGGTGGAGGAAGACAAAGCTCTTTCCCACTTTTATTAGTGATGCCATGATCCAATTAGGCAACCCTGTATTTTTTTATGTCTTTTTTCAAAAATCTGTAAAAAATAAGCATATGCGAACTCTCTGCACTCCAAAAATAATTGGGATACCAGACATGATGGCTGTTCTCAGTCAAACTGGGACCCAAACTTTGTTGGTCATCTGGCACCAGACTAGGTGAAGTGCAACATGCAAATATTTATCTATCTATCTATCTATCTATCTATCTATCTATCTATCTATCTATCTATCAAATTTATTATCACTGCCCATCTCTTCCAAAAATATACTCTATTTATCTCTTTTTTCTTTATTCCTATGGTTAAAAAAAGGTAAAAACTCCTTCAAGAGAAGCCTGTTTCCCAGTGACTACATGGATACATACAGGTGATTTTCTTGGCAACAATACAGAAGAGTTTTTCCATTGCTTTTTTCATGTCCCAATCTACATGCTTTCATATTCATACAACATGTCCCAGTCTAGCTTACTGCCTTAGAATGTACTGCTAGTCTCCCATTCAAGAATTAACCAAGTCTGACCCTGCTTATCTTTGTTTTAGATCAGCCAAGGCTGGGAAGCTGCTGCCACCAAAATCTGCTGCTTCCTTATGTAGACTCCTTTTTGTACCCATCTCAGTTTTATTCCCCTTCTGTTCCATTTCACTTCAGTTAATTTATCTACTGCTTTTGGAGAACATGCTTTCATATTCATACAACATGCTTAACGTGGTCAAGTAAAGACCTAGCAGCTGCAGTCATACAGCCTGGTAATCTTGGTTATCAGTAGCCCTGGTTGAGTGTTCTGTGGCTTGGGTATTGCATGGACTGAAGCTTTCCTCTAGAACTGCATCTCACTCAAGATCTGTGCAGCCTTGATCCTGCTGTCCTACAAGCGAACCTTGAAGACCTGGCTCTTTCTGAGTTGTTTGTTGTTCATTGTTGTGGACCTTCCCACCTGGAGCGGCCATTTTTATTCTTATTTGAATTTTGTATCTTGACGTTTTAGCCCTTTGTAACCCATCCTTAGTCATGTATGAGTGGGCAGCTGCAGACATATTGAATGAATGAATGAATGAATGAATGAATGAATGAATGAACGAATAAATAAAGAAGGCAGTGTCCTAACAGCCAGGAACCACGCTGAGACAAGGAATAGGTCTCTAGTGTTTATTACTGCTACATAACAGAAAATCCTAACAAACTCAAGAAGCGTGGGAAACACCCAGACATATAAACCCCAAAGGCTAAGGCAGGCCCGATCTGTGTCTCTTTGAATGGCTGCCTAATTCCTCAGTGCTACGCATGCGCTTTACAGCCTGGATGGGAGCCCCCTGCTCGCCATCCTCACTCATGACAGGCAGGCAGGATGGAAGGAAGGCAAGAAGGCAGTAAAGTTAGAACAGTAAACCAAAAGTCAAACCCAGTTGTGGGGAAAGGAAGTGATGATGTTATTCATAGCAATTCATCAGCACAGAGTTCAACTTGGAATATACATGTGGGCAAAGAGGTTAAGAGCATTAATTACCAGTACATTTAGCTGAAGTAACAACCAAACTCTTGTCTGTTTCCAAAGAAAAAAATGAAGAGAACTCACTCTTTCCAGGGATTTGAGAAGGTTCTGCCTCTCTTTTAACTTTTGGATACTGATCACAATCTTATGCCTTGCACCTTTGGTAACATTCTGCAACAGAAACATGGAACACAATATTAGTACACATATACAACATAGTGCAGATGGGGAAGCACAGTTAATCACTCTAGACTGAAGCAACCAATAGGGTCGAGGTTCCAAAAGGGCTTAGCCAATTAACTACTTAGATTAATCTGGAGCCAGCATCCTAACATTGGTGGATGCTAGATGTATAGATGCCTGAAAGCTGGTAAAATTATTAAATCTTAAGAAAGTTTGCTAGATTCCAGTGTTCTTATGAGAGTGCTAATTCTCGTATTTGAGCAAATGATTTCACTTAGGTTACAGTTTAGGTTGCAATCGCTGTAATTTTGTATGATTTATGTATCTTACCAGATTTCAGGCATTTGAGGCAGGGCCCTCTGGTACATTGCATTATGGCCCCCAAGGCTTGAAAACTTTGCTGAACCTTTTAGATCAAGTCAAAAGGTGCCTGATCTAAATCTAATTGATTCAAATCTTATTTATATAAGTTGTTAAAGAGAGATGGACTCTTTTCATTCACAGAAGATTTCTCCTCCAGCGAAGAAAGCCTACTGGTAGCATGAATTAAGTGATTTCCCTATTCTTCCTAAAAATATGATCTAGAATGATTGGAGGTCTGCCAGGAAAAACGGAAGTGGTAATTCTGTGGGATGAAAAAACAACAGGTATCATCTGATCTTCTTTTCTATCTGCAAGAGCATTCAGAGAAGAACTCTATTCAGAGCACTCTCCCTCTGGCCAGAAACAAAGGCAGTTTGCTGTAACCCAAATAAAAGCTTTTATGAAAGCTTTTGTATAAAAGCTTTTATGAAAGCTTTTGTAAAGTTGGCATTCTCTTTCAGCCATAGGAGGGAATGAGCCACTTAAAGTAGTACCTGCCATCAGCGAGGATAATGGGTCAGACTGAGAACATGGGCTTTCCCCCTTCAGATCTAGTATTTATTTATATACTGTTAATAAGAAACTATAATTAATCTGCTCTTAAATTGTTTGGTCTTAGGCTCTCATGATTAGGCATCAAATGGCCAAAACAACTCAGAAGCTATTTTTTACTAGATAATCTAACATACTTGAGCCTCAAGCTGACATTCAGTCAAGGACATCATTTCATCGTATGTCATCTGGGAAAAAAGGGCAGCGTACTTGTGGAGGCGAAGACTTTTGAGCCAGGCAGGAACATCTACATGTGGAACAGACAAACACGACAATTACGTATTAAGAGTAGCAGAGCAACAATTATGATAATCTGCCCCATAACCAGCTCCCTGGGCCAATGGCAAAAATTATTTTAAAAATTGTAAATAATTATACAAATGATTAAAAGAAATAAAACACACAAATAAACTGTAGTGAAAGGCTGAGATTAAAAACATAAAAGTCCTTGCCTGTAGGACCTGCCACAAACCCGTTTGAGGCGGCTCTGTGAATAAATGCAAATATGTTCCGGGTGCGAGGGAGGGGAGTTCATCTTCAGGGCTGTCCTGACTAAGCAAAGACCACACGGAGACAAGGAGAAAGTCTCTAGTGTTTTATTTACTACTGTTGTAGACAGAAATCCTACCAAACTGAAGAAGCGTGGGAAACCCAGACAGATAAACCCCAAAACTCAAGACGGGTCTGTTCTGGGTTTCTCTGAATGACAGCTCAAAGTCTCTAAACTACGCATGCGTTTTCCCCCCTGGATAGGGGCCCCCTCCTGCTCACCATCCATAGCCATGACAAGGGCACCCCTTCGCTTTTCAGACAATTGTCAGTGAAAGAATGACTTGATTGGCTTGGGAAAGGCAGAAAGACTGGAACTTAGCCAGGCTTGCTGGTTTACTGACGTTTCACGTAATATTATGCTATGGTAGTCTTTTACTGCGTCTTACTTTTTTTTTACATTTTTCAAACCCAAAAAGGAAAGTGCAGCAATAATAGATATAACTAATAAAGTAAATAATACAATATGGCCAATACAGATGGATACCTGTAAGTGCAATAAGAATGACAGAAAACTAGCCTCTCCGTGGACATTTTACATATTATACATTTTTCATTTCAAGCATATGTATTTACTTACCTACCATTGTATGCTGCCTATTCTAGTGACTGTAGAATATACCACAGAGCACTGGAAGGCAACATCAGAGAAATGCTCAGTATTGTTTCTTCTGTATCATCTCGACTGGGCAGCCAGAGGCCTTATACCCTTTTCCAGTTTTCTGTAAAAATATTTCTGAACTGCCTCTGGACCCAGAAAGACCTCAAGTGACTTACACTTCAAAACTTCGTAACTGTTTTCTCCAAGGTAGCACCCTTCAGACATGTCAGATTACAACACATGATGGCTGACACATCACATCAACATATCATTGGAATTGTAGTCTAACATATCTAAAAGATCCCTGGTTGGGAAAAAGCTTCTTTCTTTGTATTTATTTACATGGTTTATAGACTGCTACAATCTTACAACTTAAACCTTAAAAACCCTACACAAAACACAATGAAACATTCTGGACCATGCTGAGCCTCCTCTGGACCACACCATTCCAGGGTGCTTTGGGAGTTCCCAAAAGTAACCTTTGGTTCTTAAATGAGTGAGTTTTGTACATCCTTACAATGGAGCTCATGCATTTCCTGTTCAGCACTAAGGGAACTTGGAAAGGGGGCAAAAAAGGAAGAAAGGATGAGCAATCAAGTTGAATAGCATCTGACAACTCAGAAGATTTTCAGGATCTCAGTGAAGGAGAGATTCTTCTCATCCCTGAAATACTTTTTAGAAAGAGGTTGAGCCAGCTCCCACCCCTTCTATTAGGACTATTTTTTATTTTTTTAAAGGGTGGTTGGAGGGGCTGTTTTAATCTCTTCAACTCAAATGGGTTGGGTTAAGAGGCAATCCTTTTAAACAAGCAATGCGTGGAAGTGGAAGAAGACAATAGAATAGGAAGGACAAGAGACCTCTTCCAGAAAATTAGAAACATCAGAGGTAAATTCCAGGCCAAAATGGGTATGATCAAAAACAAAGATGGCAAGGACCTAACAGAAGAAGAAGAGATCAAGAAAAGGTGGCAAGAATATACAGAAGACCTGTATAGGAAGGATAACAATATCGGGGATAGCTTTGACGGTGTGGTCAGTGAGCTAGAGCCAGACATCCTGAAGAGTGAGGTTGAATGGGCCTTAAGAAGCATTGCTAATAACAAGGCAGCAGGAGATGACGGCATCCCAGCTGAACTGTTCAAAATCTTGCAGGATGATACTGTCAAGGTAATGCATGCTATATGCCAGCAAATTTGGAAAACACAAGAATGGCCATCAGACTGGAAAAAAACAACTTATATCCCCATACCAAAAAAGGGAAACACTAAAGAATGTTCAAACTATCGAACAGTGGCACTCATTCACATGCCAGTAAGGTAATGCTCAAGATCCTGCAAGGTAGACTTCAGCAGTTCATGGAGCGAGAATTGCCAGATGTACAAGCTGGGTTTAGAAAAGGCAGAGGAACTCGGGACCAAATTGCCAACATCCGCTGGATAATGGAAAAAGCCAGGGAGTTTCAGAAGAAAAAGATCTATTTCTGTTTTATTGACTATTCTAAAGCCTTTGACTGTGTGGACCATAACAAATTGTGGCAAGTTCTTAGTGGTATGGGGATACCAAATCATCTTGTCTGCCTCCTGAGGAATCTGTATAATGACCAAGTAGCAACAGTAAGAACAGACCACGGAACAACGGACTGGTTTAAGATTGGGAAAGGAGTACGGCAGGGCTGTATCCTCTCACCCTACCTATTCAACTTGTATGCAGAACACATCATGCGACGTGCTGGGCTTGAGGAATCCAAGGCTGGAGTTAAAATCGCTGGAAGAAACATTAACAATCTCAGATATGCAGATAATACCACTGTAAACTGGAAACACCTGTGCTGTAGCAGTCAACTCTGAACTTGAGTATTTCAGAAAGGCTATGAAGGTTGTATCTGCTTAGTGACTTAGGCTATCAGCCTTGCAAATAATTATTGGGCGAGGATGTGTGTTATTTGTTGGCTGATTGCTAGGAAAGCCTTTGGCCCAGGAGAGATCAGAAAAGTCACATACCAGGCATTTCTATAAAAATAATTTTATTTACAGAAAACAAACATATTTAAAGGCTGTTTGCTGAGAGGAGAGATTTCTCTCAGCTGCATATTCTCTGCAAGCCTACACAGAAGGGAAACTGAAACTAAAACAAGCCCAGGCAAGTTCTTCTCCCCAGGTGCAAAAATTAACATCCAAAAAGAGGACAATTAAATTCAACCTCTTCACCTGGCCAAAATGATTAGTTACCATAGTAACCTTAACCTGTAGTAGAAAACATATTAATATTATTCTCTGTTTACATACAAGTACTGGCATTCCACTCCTTTCCTCTTTTGTTGGCTTTGCTCGCACGGTCTCCATGTCTGAAGAGAATGCAGCCCCTTTTTTAAATAGGCAGGCATGTATTTTAATTCTTTCCCCTTATTTACAGGGATACACTGGCTGTACAATCTGACCGCATTATGATTCTGGGAAGCTCATAAACGGGACAGAAGAGCCACCCTCATAGTATTTTTCTGAGGTGCAAAGGGGTGAAACTAGGAAAGATGGCTATATATAGGGTTAGGGTTGGTTGGTTGGTTGGTTATCTATCTATCTATCAAATTTGTCACCGCCCATCTCCTTATGCTCCAACACAGCTCTGTGTGCTGCTGGATGTGGTATTTCAGGTTCAATGAAAACACTTCCTTTTTTTCCCAGGATGCCCTGGAGGTACAAGGGTATCAGATGTCACAGTTGACCTGCTCGAACTAGATAGGATTGGCCTGGGAATTAGAAGAAAGCTGCTCTTGGCTCTCTAGAAGATGAAGGAGATAGATGGATGAATGATGGTTACAACAGGCATGTGCTACCCTAGCAACCTTGCATGGCTTCTAAAAATACCCATTTCATGCTCTTCAAAACAATGGTTTGATATCAAAGAATTTGTACATGTTTTACACAGGGCAAGACATCATTCAAGCACAAAACCACAGGTATTCTAGAGAATCATGTTTCATTGTGAAGGAGCAGTGGGCTTATATCAAAGAATCTGTACATGTTTTACACAGGGCAAGACATCATTCAAGCACAAAACCACAGGTATTCTAGAGAATCATGTTTCATTTTGAAGGAGCAGTGGGCTTATGTACAGGGACCTGTTTGCTCCCACTTGCTTCCTTCCATTAGTGCACCTAGCTAAGCAAACCAAGGGCTTACTGTTTTAGCAGGTTACCCAAACTGATCCTTGTTTGCTGTTTCCAATCAGGCCAATTGATTACAAAAAATCAAGAACAAACCCCACTTTGTGATCCGAACTGTAAAGGGAGTAGGAGACCAAGGTCTATAATTAGGATTCCACGCTGCAAAAATCATTTCTGCTTTGTTTAGTTGCTTACAACTTTGTTTAGCTGCTTACACCAGTGGGAAGGAACAGACTCTGTGTACCTGTGGGCAGAGTATTCACGATAAGGCTGAACTGTCCAGAATTCAAGTGCATTATAATCAATCAATCAATCAATCAAATTTGTCACCGCCCATCTCCTCCCACCGGAGGGACTCTGGGCGGTTTACAACAAAATAATAAAAAAACAATAAATATAGTATCAATATCAATATATTATATATTATATTATATTATATATTATATATTATATATTATATATATTATATTATATTATATTATATTATATTATATTATATTATATTATATTGATAATATCAATATAATATCAATAAATATATTATAATAATATAGATATTAATATTTATAATATAAATATGTTTGTAGCATCAAAATAATCTGCTCATTTAAGGACTTGCAGTTGTAAAAGTTTGAAACAGTGATACCAGCTGAGTAAACCAAAGTACCATCTGAGTAAACTATGTGAATGTTCTTCTCCATTAAAAATTACCTACAAATATGATAAAATTGCAGCAAAGTAGTAAAATGGAGTGCATGAAAAGCAGACATTATTTTCCCTGCTGTGCTGAATTGTTGTTTTGAGGGTTTACTTTTATTCACTATAAGTTTTTTACAAGCTTCAGGACCATGGTGGGCACCAAGTTGCACAGTTATACAATCCCTCACTTATTGCATGGCATGAAATTATGCTAATTATAAAATGCAAATTAGCAGCTGTCACTAACAGGCTTGCAATTTAGCTCTGTTTACTGAGCTGCCATTCTGATACCTCTCAAATAATTGTGGTTCCTCTTTGTATTCCTTAATTTAAAGCATTGTTTTTCAAACTTGGCAACTTTAAGACATGTGGACTTCAACTCCCAGAATCCTGGCTGGAGAATTCTGGGAGTTGAAGTCCACACATCTTAAAATTGCCAAGGTTGAAAAACACTTATTTAAACCAAAGCAGGGAAGCCACGTGCAGTCTTCTGAGTGCCACCTGAAGCAATTAGAAACAAAAAGAAGTGGAAAAGCACAACTCCCACAAAGATTCCCTCTTGTAAAGCAGAATGAGCTGGGACTGGAAGGGGCCATTTCCTCATCAAGCTTAGCTCTTAAGGAGAAGCAACAGACAGGAACAGCTAACTCCTGGCTAACAAGCCATGGAAGTAAGCACAGATTGAAGAACACATGGAGAGTGATAAAAAAAGCTCACCTGTTATGCTAATGATTCAGATGCAGATGCCAGAAATATTCTACACACAGGAGTATTTTCAGCTTGGGGCCATCCAGGTGGGTTGTGTGTCAACTCCTTAATCCCCAGCCAGCAGGACTTATGTGTGCATACTGGAGGTATCAGGACCAGGAAAACTGCTATATTTATTATTCAATGGAATTGCATAAGACCAAGAGAGCCTTGCTCTATCAAATTAAATACCCACCTACTCATCTTCCCTATTGGCCAACTGGAAATTTTGGGAAAATCTGCAAAAAATAACAACTTGAAGGCTATGGCCCTTCTCTTTTGTTTGCACCCCAGTAACTCTTACTGAAAGATATAAGTGGGACCTGCAACAACATGTTGCAGCATGAAATGCAGCTGTTTGAAAGTCCAGTCAAAAAAGCTAAGGTCTCTTTTCCATACCCTTGCGATGGTCAGCTAATTAGTAGGATTCAAATACCATCTTGGAGGCTGGTGGTTCCATTTAACTATTTGAACTGATATTAAGCCAGAAGGAGGCTACTTGCCTAGTTTTTATAACCCCTGCTCGATCATTCTTAATAATGAACGATATCACTTGCTGTAATCTATTTGCTAACACTGCTAAGATCTTTGTATCAACATTAATCAATGAGACTGGACGATAATTAGCACACGAGTTGGGCCTTATAGGCTATGTAATCCAAAATATGTGAACACCCCAATTTGCCTTTTTCCTGATTTAAGAATGGGCGGTCTTCTTCCAGATGACCAACCAGGCCAGAATCTTAAGGCTCTGAACAGCATGAGGCAGAGTTCTGCACATGGTCCAGGACTCTTGTAAATCTTTAACATGTGAGCAGGGACAAGTGGTTAAATAACTGTATGTGTGTGGGTAATCATATTCACTGTATTTAATTAATTAATTTTCATTTTTAATTATCCTGACCACGTGATAGTACTTAGTTGAATTTTTGGCTTGGACACTGAGCAGAGTCAGGACTAATTGGTACCTGAATGGGAGACCACCAGGAACTCGCATGGTTGCAGGCTAGGGAGTTGAAAAATCATCCCGGAAGAAGGCAGTGGCAAACCAGTTCCGTGTTGCTTCCCAAAAAACTCACATGGACACATATAGGTAGTCACCAAAGTCAAGGATATCTTAAGGACATCTCTATTTTTACTTTCCATTCAAACTGAGCTCTTGACCCTGTTCCTTCCTTGTCCCGGCTCCTCTCACTTTGTGGTGTGCAGTCTCCAGCATAGCACTCAGGGGCCCAATGTAGCACTCAGGCCTAAGAAAGGGGGCATCCCGCAGGCTGAAGTCCTCAGAAGGGAATGTGGCTTCCTCGATCAAGGCAGAGCAGGTGAGCCTTTGCAGTCCCAGCCTTGCTTACGGAGTCATCTGCCTGTCACGGATTTTTTTTTTTTTAACTGTACCCAATTAGATTGACGCAGACTCAAGAGAGACCCAAAAGCCCTGGACACTGGACGGGTGGTTTCTTTGTATCCCCCTATAAGGGTTGGGGAGATGTTTTATTTTGTAAAAGCAAACACATAAAAGTGATATCTGAGTGCTCCTTATATTCTGTTCTATTGCCATCTCCATACTATTACCATGATAGTTCCTATTACAATACATTGTGCCAATGTTTATACTATATAGCAGCGCTTCTCAACTTTGGCAACTTTGAGCCGTGTGGACTTCAACTCCCAGGATTCCCCAGCCAGCATGTGCTGGCTGGAGAATTCTGGGAGTTAAAGTCTACACAGCTCAAAGTTGCCAAGGTTGAGAAACACTGGTGTATACTATTCAATTACTATTACTTATTACTCTGTTACAATTACCTATGTACTATGCTCTATACTATTACTAGTATGCATGAACATTTATTAAGTTCCCTCTCTGAGAGGTCTGCTACTTTTTTCTTCTCTGTTAATAGTACGTAGAGCTCTTGCGTCTTTCCACATTGTGCTTTGCCTTGCTAGGCCTCTATATTTCTTTTTCCTCTGGACCATCCACTTCCTCCAAAGGAAAAACACCTTCTTTCGTTTGGTTTGCTGGTGGCTGCAGAGCTCCAAAAAAACCCTTCTCCTCCATTCTCCCCCTGCACCTGTGTCAAGGTTGCAGCTTTACAATATTGGCAACTCTGCCCTGCTGATGCTGCAGAGGGAGGCTCAAATGGGAGGGAGAGAAAGCAGGACAGGTGCCTGCAATTTTGCTCAACAGCCTGGTCTTTCACACTGCCCCAGAAGATTCCTCAGTTCTCTTCATTTGTGTTCTTGTGTATGTTTGATATGCATAAACCAGAACCCCAACTCTCCCTTTTTTCTCAGCTGGCTATTCTAAAACATCTTTTTTAACTGAGTAGGCTCACACACTGTGCTAAACTCTGGTTTATTAATCGCTATTTATCAAAAATAGAGCAATTGCCTGGGTTTGCACAATGTAGTAAGCCAAAACAAGGCAAACCGAGTTATGGCTCAGTGCAATGGACGAACTCAGCTATTGCGCTTCATACTTCCCGCATTGAAACTTTGGATCCCAGAAGGTCATTCTTCGCCACCTGGTTTGATAGCTGCGACGGGGAGGTGTCCTATCTCAGCTAATAAAATAAGCTAATAACTCCTTAGACTTACTTTCTCTCAAATCAGCCTTTTTAATGGAAGACATTTAAACTGCAGTATAAGCACAGAAATGTAATTAAAATTATTCTGTTTTGGAACAACATGTTTCAAACAAGTTCAGGGACTGTGTGTGTGTGTGTGCGCGTGCGTGCACATGCATGTTGTTAAGCAAGCAGGGGAGGAAGGGAAAACCTTCATTTCTTTCCACCTACCTTTCATACCACTCCCTTCTTCCTGGAATGTGTTACGGGTAGAAGTCTGATCTTCTAAATGTTCGCTGCCACCACTCCCTGAAGAAGCTACACTGCTTTGCGGAGACAGAGGGGCGTGATCGGAAGGGATGCCCTGGGGTCCTCTGTCCCGCAAGTCCTCGTGAGACATCCATCCGTGTCCCAGGGGCTGGCTAGGCACGGTCATGGGTGGGGTGAGGGACACAGACCGTTTCAGAGGGCTGTGATGGGTCTGACTTGAGAGAACTGAAACGAAAAAAGTTGGAAAAAATTAAAGCAAGGTATTTCTCCCCCAGCGGTTAGCAGATCAAAGCAAATATCTCTCCTGAACGCATGAGCAGCAAAAGGGGGCAAGTGATTAATTCAGAGCAGTGGTTCTTAAATTGTTTGACCCAATTACCCCTTTTTCTGGTCTTACATAATGGCATTATCCCCACCAAAAAGAAAAACAAAAAACCACACAAACAAACCAGACTGTTGTTTTACACAAGCGTCTTGGCAATGGCAGTTCAACACTGGATCCTGGACTCACAAACAAGCAATTAGAAATTGCTTCATTGCCCCCAGGATATGTCCAAATTAGTCCCTTGGGAGTAATTACTCCCAGTTTAAGAACCACTGGTTTAAAGCATGAATTGCACATATATTTCACTTGCACTAATATGGATTTTTACTTGACAGAATGTTCTTGCTGGGTCATTCTGCTTTAATATTATACTTTGCATCTTTTAAGCGAGAGTTGCCCACTAGATGAAAATAAGTCAATTTACCATAATTTCAGAGACCTCCATTACATGGAGGAATATAGCATCCTTGTGGTAATAAAACTGTTACTACATTAAGTGGCATCCTATCATGAAACTGTCATTTTTTTCAGTAAGGGTCATTTCTACTTAAAACATAGAATGTATAAAACATCACTGAAACCCAGGTCTGCATAAATAAGGAGGGAAATACAACCTAAAAGAGATGGATTGTGCTCTGCAAGTGGGTGACTGCCAGCTCCATTTCCCTGGCTCTGCATCTTTTTCCTTTCTTTGAAACTTGTTTCCTTCCCTGCCTGCCCTTCTGGGACCTACGCTGCAAGCCACATCTTCACATGCATCCTGATCTCTGCCACTTCTACAACCCTGTTCGCATGTCTACCAAACCCACCAAACTACGGTGAATAAAATTATTTCCCCCAAAACTGCTATGATGTGACTCAGTCGTGTTCCTCAACAACAGAATGCTTGTTTCCTAATCAAGTAAACAGATCTGAGGTGTACCAGAAGACAAGTTACATGACTGCTGTTATTATAAGAACATAATATTTCTCCTCATGCAGAGAAAGTGGAGCAAGGAATTTATTTCCAGAAAAGTGCATTTGAGGGGTGGGGTGTGTGGGCGTGTCCCTTCAAGTCAGTTTTTGACTCCTGGCAATTGCCTGGACAAGTCCCTGCAATTTTCTTGGCAAGATTTCGGAAGTGGTTTGCCATGGCCTCCTTCCCAGGGCTGAGAGAGGGGGACTGGCCCAAGGTCACCCAGCTGGCTTTGCGCCTCAGGCTGGACTTGAACTCACAGTCTTCCAGTTTCTAGCCTGGTGCCTTCACCACTACACCAAACTGGTTCTCCGGGGGGGGGGGGGGGCGGAGATCTTTCCAAAAGAAAAGAACAAGGAAGTTCCCTAAATGTATATATTTGTATTGCTTTTCTCTCCCTCTAAGCTTCGCTTCCCCAGCTTAAGGGTTGATATCTGACACATCTGGAGGATGCCAAACTGGGAAACAGTGCTCTAAGTTCTCAGACACCACTTATCCCAGAACTATCTGCACTGGCAAATTGGTTTAAAAAGAAATGGAGGGGTACATTTTTGCAGAAGTATTGAACATTATCGTCTATGATTCATGTTTTATTAGTGTTGATTATGTGAAGAACCTTAAATGCCTGGCATTTGGAAGGATGGCTAAATGGCTTTTCAAAACTAATCAATAAGTAATTCTACAACTAGTCTTTGTTCCAGTAAGACAGACATTTCCTTACCCATGTCTGAATTTCTGCTGCATCTAGACAAAATCACTGCAGAATATATATATTTCCTTACCACATTCACAGGCATTTTATAGCCAAACTAAACTTACTCAGGTCCTAGAACCAGGAGGAGTCTGGTACACTATTTTCTATGAACACATTTGAAAACACATAAGCTTTTGTGAGCTACGGCTCATTTCATCATATACATGGAGCGGCTAAACAGATATCCAACTAAAATTGGGATAAGGGTGGGAGGGGATGGGATGATTATGCAAATGCAGGTTACATGTGAGACAGATTACAAGTACAGTACACCATCAACTAACAACTGTAACGTGTTAAAAAAACCATTATGTTGTTGAGACCTTTTGAGTCCTAGAACTACATTATACCACGTAGACCTATTTCTCGGAAATACAGATCTCACTTGAGGCACTCAAAAAAATCAATAAAAGAAGGAAGCATATAGAATGTAGACCCAACCTTGTAAATCCTTAGCTCAAAATAAAAAGTATTGACAATACTTTTAGCAATCAAGGATCACTCTACTTCTGAGGCCAGAGTTACTCGACTTGTCACTCTGACTTGGAATTCTAGGGGACACCTAGGGGTCAAGTTCAGTCACTTTCCATTTTCATTTTTGTGACTGTAACAAGTTTGGTTTGTTAAAGCCCATTTTTTAAAAAAATGTTTGTGCTAATATATTGATTGATATGATTATGAGCCATCAAGTTGGTGCTGACTCTAACCAACCACATAGATCTTCCCGAGGATGTCTTGTTCCCCAACCTCTCTTCAGGTTTTCTAATGGTTCAGCAATCATGGCTTGAATTGAGTTCATCTACCTTGCTGCTGGTCATCCTCTTTTTCTCTTTCTTTCCACTGTTTCCAGCATTACAGATTTCTCTAGAGAGCTAGGTCTTTGCATAATGTGTCCAAAATACAGTAATTTTGCCTTGAGTGAAAACTCTGGATTGATTTGTTTTATCACCCATTTGTTTGCTTTCTTGGCTATCCATGGTATTCTCAAGAGTCTTCTCCAACCCCAAAGCTCAAAAGCATCAATATTCTTTCTATCTTGCTTCTTCAAAGACCAAATTTTGCTTCCATTGAGTATTACAGAGAAAACCATTGCCTGCATGATTCTGACACATCCCAGCCTCTGAATATTTTCCCCAAGGACTTCACCCTACTATGTGCTAGCCTGCAGCATATTTCTTGCTGTTGACAGTTGATCCTAAAAGGCAGAAGCTATCCACCACTTCAGTATCCTCATTGTCAAATCTAAAGCTGGTTGCTGTATCTGTTGTCATTTGCTTGGTCTTTATGTTTACGCTTAGGCTTATTTTTTCCCCTGTGCTCCTTGACTTTCATTACCAGAGCTTCCAGATCATGTGCATTTTCAATTATCAGAGTAGTATCAACAGCATAGCACTGATGTATATTGGCCCAATTTTAAAAGTATGTTCATTTTCCAGTCCAGTCTCCCTCAATATATATTCAACATAGAGGTAGAATGATTAGTGAAAGACTATTGACTCCTTTGCCAACCTGGAACTGGTCAGTTTTGCCACATTCTGAATGGTCAATGGCTCCCTGTCTTGTGTATAGTTTTCCCACAAGGACATTCTGGGATTCCAATTTTTCTAAGGACATTCCACAGCTTGACACAGTTGACACAACTGAAAGCCTTTCTATGATCAAAGAAAGCACATACTGACTTCTTTTTGGTATTCGTGGCTTTCTCAATTATCCAGTGTGCCTTAGCAATAAAGTCTCTTGTTCCTCAGCCTTTTCTACAATGAGAACATCTGGCGTCTCTGTTTCCATGTAGGGCTCTAATTTGCATTGAATAATTATTTTGCTATTTAAATTTAATTTTTTTTTCAACTGTATGTGTTTTGGGCAGCAGTTTTGCCTGTTAAAATTTTTCCAAATAATTTCTTAACATGCCTAGTGAGGATAGAGGGTGGCCATCTGATTTCATTTTTGACTGAATTCCTACTTATTGCTGTTGATTGTTGTATACAGGGAGATTGCTCATCCTGAGAGCCTTCTGTACAACGCCCAGAGTTGTTTGATCAAGTTATTTAATATTTATTTATTTATTTATTTAACTTTTTATCCCGCCTTTATTATTTTTATAAATAACTCAAGGCAGCGAACATACCTAATACGCCTTCCTCCTATTTTCCCCACAACAGCAACCCTGTGATGTGAGTTGGGCTGAGAGTGATATATATTAATATATTTTAATATATATATTAATATATTTTTGTATAGACCATACTATATCTTTCCATTGCTGGCAAACTGCAATGTATAATTTGATGAATCCCAAATTGGAAATGAAACTGATAGCCCCTCTATGCACATTCTTGCAGTGTTCAAGAATTGGCTCTGGACTTAAGGGTACAGTCATTATTTTCCCAGCTAAGTGTCTATTTATCAGAAACAAGAGCAACGGTTGTAGTGAGTACAGAGGATGGAAGGACAGAGGAAAAATCCACTCCCAAGGCAACAATCAAATAAACAAGGCTTGAGCACAGGCCAAGAAAGTAATTTGAGAAAACGCCTCAGACAGCCCCTCTGAAGATAACAGGGAGGAAAGGAAGCACATCAGACTTACAAGATTCTGTTACTATAGCTGTTCTAACAAAAGTAGCTTTAGGTCTGCACAGTGTCTCTTTCCTAGTCTAGTCTAACTCATAGGACTGACATCAATCTTTGTCAGCTTTACAAGGTAGACCAGAGAGGAAACACGACCAGATGAGCTAATTCTACTTTACTGTAAGGTTACATTACCAGAATCTTGCGAGTCTGAAAGTACTTCTCTCCCCGCCCCCCCTGCCCCCTTTACAGCCTAAAAGCTAGTGAGGGTCTCTTCTAAGTCTCTTGCCCTGCCCACATACCTGCTGTGGTCTAAGCTGCCTTTTGTCTGACTGCTCTCTTGGTTGTGTCTCATTGCTCTGTCTCCCAAGGTCATTCCCACCTACCATTATGTAATGGTACATGGGAAAGACCTTGGGAAATGGGGCAAAGAGATGCTGCCTAGGGAACAGTCAGATAAGAGACAGCACAGCCTGCAGCTGCATAGTGGGCAGAGCAAGAGGCTCAGGAGAGACCCTCCCTACGTTTTCAGGCTGTAAAGGTGACGGCGGGAGAATTGTGTTTTCAGACTTGCAAGATTCTGTTAATGTAGCTTTACAATAAGGTAGAATTAGTTTATCTGGTCGTGTTTCCTGTCTGGTCTACCTGGTAAGGCTGACACATTACAATCCTGCAAGCCTGAATATACTTCCCTTCCTCCCTCTTTTATTTGCATGTGAATTTATAGGTGGGGAGATGTCTGAGGCATTTTCGTAAACCACTTCCTTGGTCTGGGCTCAAGCCTCGTTTATTTGATCACTGCCTTGGTAATGGATCTTCACTCTGTCCTTCAAGGCCATCCTCTGTGCTCACTAGAACGCTGGACATTCCTCCCCCACCTGCCAACAATGGGGCTTGTTAGCAGTCTCTTTTCTACTGGCTTTGCTCTTGTGTCATGTTCACTGTTTCAATGTGCCTGGTACATCGTAACACTTCACATTTCATTTACTACTCCCGTATTTGATTTGTAACACTTCACGTGTCAGTTGTTAATTGCGTGTTTGATTTGCAGGGAAGGGAGGCTTCCATACCCTGGACTGTTATCTCTGGGCTGAGGGAATGGAATGTGTTTGGGTTTTCTCAAATGCTCAAGGTTGCTTTCCCAGGGATGGTGAAGACAGTTACTGGCACCTGCGGGGGGGGGGGGGGGGGTTAGAACGGCCGGGTGGGGGGAGGTCTTACGTTTTGAGCCGAGGGTTAATTTGTATTTGGCGCGCTTTTGCTCATTCTCAGCTTTCTCTGTACTTGCATACTAATCCTTCAATAAACCAGATTTCCTAGAGTCTACTGGTGAGCCTGGTTTTGTTAGGTTAGGCAACCATTACATCTTGGTTCTCCATACCTCCCAGCTACTGAACTTTCGTGGTATCTGCTGCTTCTCCAAACCATGCTGGGAAGGAGTTCAGATAACCTTAATACTTCTAGTCAGATACTAAATCTCTTAAAAGAACTGCCTGGTTTGATTTTCGTCTGCTTATATAACCAGCGTGCACCAAATTTTTGCCTGCTGGCCACCTTTGAGCCTCTGGGTTAAACAAGCCATTACTCTCGCACAAAAGCTCCACACTGCAGTCTATGACCATTGAAACATGGTTGCAAAAAGATCCCCATGCTATCTTTTTGGTATCAGAGCCAATAAAGACTTTTTAACAGAAAGAGAAGGAATGGCGCCTTCACTGCAGGGTGGCTTCCCCCTTAACAATTGCTTTTTTTTTTTTTTTTAAGTTTTGCAACTGGCCAAATAAATGCACACATGTATTGAAAATATGGATGGAGAGGGCACTAGCAATTTGTTTTCTTTTATGTAGGAAAAAGAAGATTTTTTGTAACTCCAGGGTCATGGGGAGGGGCACTTTTCCAGGCTTTTTTTTTAATTTTTCAAAAATCCTTGAATACTTCTGGAAGAGTATTCAAGAGGAACCTATGGCCCATTTTCATCATTCTGAGGTCAGTAGAATTAAAAACAAATGATGGCCTGCTTGAAACAGATTTCTGAGGGACTGGGGGTGAAAATGGAAAATTGCCATGTTGAATTGCCCTATTCCAGGTTGTATATGGGTTTGAAAATGTCAAATTGAATATTCATTTATACGTCAACTAAATTAATTTCTGGGCTGCAAAAATATGGATGAGCACTTGATGGCAGCAAAGGGGTACAGGAAATGCATGCTTTTCCTTTGCTGCCATTTAGATTTTGCAGCTCAGATATGGCAACCTACCCAGCTCTAGCTGGTTGGGTACAGATGGTACCAGATTGGGGAAGATCGATTTAGGTCTCCACCAACACCGTGGTCAATAAAAACAGAACTGGGAGATGCTTTAGAGACAATACTCCTGCAGAACCTCTCTCTCCAATGGAACCCTATCAGCAAAATCATTCCATGAAATTATAACTAGCTGAGTGGCCAAGAAATTTTGTGTAATATGGTTCTTTCCATATATACGTCCTTTCATTGCAGATATTAGCACATTCTCTGTGTAAACAGATGGTTGCTGCTGCCACAAAGCTAAAACAAAATGAAATAACAGAAGGAGCAATTAAATGGTAGAAAAGGCACTATTTACAAGCTTGTCCTACTAATAAATTCAGTGATACTAACAATAAAGATCTACATATTTACTCATAAGAATAGTTGAAGTTTCTATCAGCAGTTTTAAGGAAACAACCTGATTCGTACTTTCACAAACTCTGCATTACAGCTCTCAACTCAGAAAGCATACCAAATTGTGTATAAACATGTGAAAACCTGAAACTACATTTAAGAATGTGTACCAAATAAATTTTAAAGGTCCGTATTTTTTAAAAAAAACTTAGTATCTTTCTTTTCATATCCTATAAACTAATTGCAAACTCATTCTTGGAGCTCCTCTAACTTTAGTAAGAAGACACCTTGTTAATGGTCTTTATGCCCTCATGATATCTCATCACCAGCCTTTTGCAGAGGCAGCCTAAAGCTCTCTTTAATTGTTCTGTTGTTAAAGTGGTGTTTTCCCAGGCCTGCTGATCCTCTGGAAGATGATCTTCCTTTAGAAGAGGAGGAGGAGGAAGAAATAAGAGGATGATAGCTGGTAAGTCCATGGGGAACAGAAGAGGTGCTGATGAAGCAGGAAAGAAGTGTTGATGTACTTGCAAACTTGCTTCCTCTCCACCCCGCTGATCCATCACCTGGGATATTTGGTGCGGCATGTACCAAAGGGGTAGGGCTTGCCATTGTGATAATGTTTCCACCATCTTACCTGTTTTAATGATCCCACACATGTGTGAATGCCACAGATCATAATCATGTCTGTCTGAACTGAACCAGAATGCAGGCAATTTCAAGTTAAAAGCGGACCGAACCTTGCAAATTCAAGGCCTACTGAAAACGGTTCTTATTCACACTGCCAATCTGGTCCAGACCTTCAGCTCATCGGTCAATGACTCCAACAGGAGAGTTTTAAAGCAAGTGTTTTGTGTTCTACCTGATTAGTCAATGTTACTGACACATTTTCTGAGCTTAACAACATTTTGGAATTTGGTCTATTGTTCTTATGGAAATACCTGAAATATAGTTCATTGCAGAAGTCATATAGACACCAACCTGTATTTTAATTATATACTTATTTAGTGAATACAGAAGCATATGTGTTGGTGAGCATGTACATACATAAACAGTGAGATGTTCAATATTTAGATCTAAATATTGCATATCTCTACATGCAAATGTATGGGGAACACCCCATGGCTCTGGGTCAGCCCAATGACATCTTACAAAAAATGCTTGATTCGGATAAAATGAGGTTGGTAGTTGTGAAAACCCAACTATTGCCTTAATATTTTGTATGAACAAAATCATTACATTAAGCCATAATATATATTATCTGGGCACAGCAAGTTACTTGAACACAGCAACTGTGTTTTCTTAACCAAGGTTTAGTGTGTTGTGTAAACCCAGCTCATGAGACCACTGCATCCCTGGATTGGTAGCCTTGAAATAACTAGGCTGATAAATGTTCACTCACCCTGTTTTTCTTGTTTCCCTGTTCTTTAAACTCTTTGTTTTGACTGATTTATTATTTCTGCACTATCAAATAAAGCAAATTCCACCCTTTCCAAATTATACGTGCCAACACTAGGAAATGTGTATATGGAAGGGAGAATTACTCAGCGGAAATTATCGTACTACAGCTGTGTGTACGAAAAAGGGAAAGCAAGAAATATCAAAGGACAACATTGCTTTTGAACTAAGTAATCAAGGAGGAAATACCGATTGCTGAGGAAGTCTGGCAGGCAAATTTAAAATTCGACATTTGGAAGCCCCGAAGATTTAATGCTCAGGCGGATGCAATCAGCCACCGTGAGTTTTGGCAGGGAGAGAACAGTAATTGCTAACACTGTAGAAGACTAGTTTTCTATGGCCACAAACTTCAAATTATCAGCAGGGCAGTTCTGCCATTTAAGATGCACAGAACTGGTTGTCACAAACAGACTTTCTAATGTGTGGGGTTCCACACAGCTTTAACTCTTTCCCCACTCCTCTTTAACATCTACATGAACCACTGGATAAGGTCATCTGGTGGTCAGATATCATCAGCACAATACCCATTTATACATGTCTGTTTTAGGCTAGCCAAATGATGGTACCAAGATGCTTTCTCTCTGGAGGCTCTAGGAGGCTGGATGGGAAGGAAGAGGCTCAGCCGCAGTTGGGACCTGCTGAAGACTTGACCTCTTTGGCTCTGAAGGGGGTAGCATTTCCCAGACAGAGCTGGTGCGCAATTTGGGGGTCCATCTAGACTCTTGGCTCCTGCTTGAGGAGCAGGTGGCTGTTGCAGTTCAGAGGGTCTTTGCACAGCTCCACCTTGTGCACCAATTGTACCCATTCCTAGACCAAGAGGCCCTGATCATTCTCACTCAAGCTTTGGTCATCTCCCATTGGACTACTGCAATATGCTCTACATGGGGCTGCCCTTGAAGACCAATCAAAAGTTGCACCTGCTCCAGAATATAGCGGTGTGGGTAGTTATGGGCATGCTACAGTCCACCTCTACTATGCAAACTGCATTTGCTCTCAGAGAACTTCTGGGTGCAATTCAAGGTGCTGGCTATCACTTACAAAGTCTTCATGGTACAAGGCCAGGTATCTGTGGGACCACCTGTCTCCAATTATGTCTCCTTGTCCCATAAGGTCTGACAGGATGGACATGCTCTGGATCCCTTCTATTGAACAATGTGATCTAATGGGACCCAGGAAGTGTGCCTTCTCTGTTGCAGCACAATCTATGGGACCCCGTAGAGATTTGAATGGCCCTGACTTTGCCAGCCTTTCCTAAGGCAATAAAGACCTGGTTCTTGCCCTAAGCATTGGGCCCGGCTAATGAACAAGCCTGTGTTTGTTGTCATGACCTTGCCCATTGAGTCTTGCTCCATACAGATTATGTTTCCTTGTATTTATTTATTTATTTTTATTTATTTATTTATCAAATTTGTCACCGCCCATCTCCTCCCACCAGAGGACTCTGGGCGGTTTACAACAATAATCGATAAAACAATAAATATACAATAAAATTACCATATATAAAAATACAATATCTAAAAAACAGTTACAAGTAAATAATAAAGATAAAAATAAAATCCAAATGGCAGAAATAACTCAGTCCTTGTATGCGATGAGCACTCTAGGGCACTAGCCATCCCCAAACATGACAACTCCACACCCGCCCCAAGCCAGGTGGCAAAGCCAGGCCTTCAAATTCCTCCAGAAGGTCAGGAGCGATGGGGCTAGCCTTACTCCGGGGGCAGGATGTTCCAGAGGGCGGGAGCGACTGCAGAGAAGGCCCACCTCTTGGACCCTGCCAGATGGAATTCTCTTACTGACAGGGTCCACAACATGCCCTCTCTGCATGATTGGGTGGGACAGGTTGACATAACAGGGAAGAGGCAGTCCCTCAGGTAGCCTGGCCCCATGCCATGTAGGCCTTTAAAGGTGATAACTAACATCTTGAATTGGACCCAGAAGCAAACTGGTACCCAGTGCAGCTCGAGCAGCAAAGGTGTTATATGTGGCCTTCTAGGGGCACCAAAAATAGCCCGCACGGCTGCATTCTGGACCAGCCATAGCTTCCGGATACTCTTCAAGGGTAGCCGCATGTAGAGCACATTGCAGTAGTCTATATGGGAGATAATAAGGGCATGAGTGACTGTTCAAAGGGCTTCCTGATCCAGGAAGGGGCATAACTGCTGCACAACATGAAGTTGCACGAAGGCCCTCCTGGCCGTGACTGCCACCTGCTCTTTGAGCAGGAGTCGTGCGTCCAAGAAGTCCCCCAGATTATGCACCAGGTCTGTCTGGGGCAGTGCAACCCCATCCAGAACTAAAGATGACAAAGTCCCGGATACGGGAAGAGCCATTAACCCACAGCCACTCCCTCTTACCAGGGTTCAGCTGAAGCCTGTTGTTCCCCATCCCAGCCCCTACAGCCCCCAGGCACTGAGAGGGCAGTCACAGCATCACTTACCTCACCCGGGATGGAGATATACAATTGAGTATCATCAGCATATTGATACCTCATCCCATGGTGACAGATGATCTCACCCAGTGGTTTCATGTAGATATTAAAAAGGAGCGGAGAGAGAACCAAACCCTGCGGCACCCCACAAAGGAGGGGTGAAGGGTCGGACCTCTCACTCCCTATCACCACCGATTGGGATCGGCCCTGGAGGAAGGAGGTGAATCAGCGTAAAACCATGCTGCCCATCCCCAACTCCCTGAGGCTCCCCAAAAGGTTACCAAGCTGCTGAGAGGTCAAGAAGAACAAGGGTGGGTGCGCTGCCACCATCTCGCTCCCGCCAGAGGTCATCCATAAGTGTGACCAATGCCATTTCCGTCCCATATCTGGGCCCGAAACCGGACCGAAAGGCGTCTAGATAATCCTTTTCATCCAGAACCCTCTGGAGCTGCAATGCCTCCAGTTTCTCACTCACTTTCCCCAAAAATGGAGGTGGGAGACTGGACGAAAATTGTCCAGTATGGTAGGGTCCAGCAATGGTTTCTTGAGGAGGGGGTGTACCAGCGCCTCCTTAAAGGCAGTTGGAAACACCCCCTCCTGCAAGGATGTATTAACCATCGCCTGGACCAAGCCACATGTCACCTCCCAGGCTGCTTTCACCATCCAAGAGGGACATGGGTCTAGATGACAAGTGGTGGCATTAACAGTTTGGAGGATCCTGTCCACTTCCCTGGGTCCAACAGGATCAATCCGTTCCCAGATAACTAGGTAAGAGCACTCCCTTGGTATCTCCATGGACCATGCTTCACACTTGGAGTCTAACTTGGAATGAATCCGAGTGATTTTATCCTGCAGATGCTCAGAAAACTCCTCTGCATGGCCCTGTAGGTGGGTCAACGGGCCCACCTTCCCAAGGGAATGAGTGATTTTAAACAGGGCCGTTGGGTGGCATTCTGCGGATGCAATAAGAGCAGAGAAATACTGTCGTTTCGCCGCTCTTACCGGCACAAGGTAGGCCTTAATCGCGGCTCTAGCTTGTGTTCGGTCAGATTCAGTCTTTGTCTTCCTCCAGCAGCGCTCTAGGCGTCTCTTAAGCCTCTTCAGAACCCTCAGCTCCTCCATAAACCATGGGGGGTGTTGGGTTCACAGGGGCAAGAGAAGCCGCACAGGCGCGATCCTGTCCAAGGCCCTGGCTGCCTCCCTATTCCAGGCAGCAGCCAGGGCCTCTGCTGGACCGTGCAGCAGATCCTCAGGAGTAACCTAGGATTTTTAATTGTTTTTAATCATTATGTTGCTATGTTTACTGTTAGCCCCCCCCACCCCACCCTAGAGTTGCATGTTGATCAGGCAGCATATAAATAAATGTAATAAGTAAAGAAAGAAAAAGGTGTACACATAGAAAATTGTAGAACTTACATTCTTTTCCTTAACTAATTGTAAAAGATTGCCCTTTGACTGTGCCAAGTGGCTCCTACCTCTATGTTAAAGATTTTTTTTTTTTGACACATACTTTTCATTGCTTAAAAAAGTAATGTTCCAGCGGGTACGTTCCAAATGCTGGCAAGCAGTTAGCTGTTTGCAAATAATCAGCAAGGCTAAGCATCAGACAAAATTAGGCAAAGGGGAAAAAACATGGAAAGCCCTGCAAAATTACAGAGAATTCAGACTGCCAATTGCTGAACTGTTCAGTTACAGCTCAGCATCCTTGCACTTTCCAATAGTTTTCTATTAGAGGCAATATAGGAATAGCAGCTACAGTATAAATTGTGAAAGAAAAATAGTTTTCATGGCAATCTGCTTAACACCTTTCACAGAGGATAAATGGGCACCAAATGGCCAAATCTGCAATCTTTTTCTTCATGTAGAGCTGTAATATTCAGCAGGATGTGCATGCTTTGAACATGATTTTGAAAGAGGTATTTCCAAATGCGTGGAAGCATCAGCAAAGCACCTCTTTAAAGTGGCTGCATTTGTTTTAGGTTATACTACTATGTTATAATTTCTGTAGTCTCTAGATCTTTTTAAGCAACTCTGGAGGTGCCATCGCTCAGTGGCAAAGTACCCATTGTGCAGGAAGAAGGTCCCAGGTTCAATCCTTAGCATTTCTGGGTGGAAAAACAACTGGTACTCATCATACAGTGGGTGAGAAATGTTCTTTAAATCCAGGCTAATTCAGTTTGGGTTTTCTAATCCATTTTAATTATGCTAAAAATGGAAAGGCCTTGAAAATGCCTCCTACGTCAAAAACCATCTCCACTGACATCAATGAAGGATGTGTTAGAGCAGTGCTTCTCAACCTTGGCAACTTAAGCTGTGTGGACTTCAACTCCCAGAATTCCCCAGCCAGCCACGTTGGCTGGGGAATTCTGGGAGTTGGAATCCACACAGCTTAAAGTTGCCAAGGTTGAGAAACACTGTGTTAGAGCCTTGCAGGTGAGAACAGGTGTAGATTTAGGATGAGAGCTTTTCCTCTTCCTGACCTGGGTTTAGGAGGAAGGACTAAGGAATAAGATGCAGGGCCCGGGAAATAAACTTTTGATCCAGATTGGAAAAACTCAGGGGGCCATGTTAGAACTATGGGCTTGAAGTTCCTATGCCTTACTGAAAATATTGGGAAATTATCAGGATCTTTCCACATGTGTATGTTCTAACATCATCCTGTGACCCTTACCTCAAATATTAAATCACTTTAACTGACTTACACTTGCAGTCTATCTCACACATTTATTCTGGCTCTCCAGTTGTTGGTGGACTCCAACTTCCATCAGCCCCAGCCAGTAGGACAAATGATCAGGGAGGACAGGAATTGAAACCCAACAATATCAGAAGTGCCACAAGTTTTCTACTCTTGCATCACACTGCACCACCAAAGAACCACACCTCAGTTCAGTTTGAAATATCATTTCTCTTTGATGAAAATCGGTAAACAAACCAACCCCAAACCAAACAACAAAAACCAAAAATCAATCCATGGAACTAGGGCTGTGAGATCTTCTCCTGCATCCATCTCCACATCCATTTATTGCAGGCTCTTCCCACTCTGCTCTTTGGGTCAAGTAATTTGCAGACCAGAGTACACTGATTGTTTTTTTGTGGTTATAGAAGCTATTCTAAACCCATGGTGAATTCTATGAGTACCACATCTACAAAAATAACAGTAATGGAAACACTGTCAGCCTGTAATATTTGCTTTGGAGAAAAAGGAGCAGGTTGATCAGTCCTGGAAGTCAAGATTCCTGGAATTTATTCTGCAACAATTGAATCTGACATTTAATTGCTTATGCCTTTGTAAGTGGATTAAGTACAGATATACTGCCTCCCTCTAAATGGGGTGACCAACCATTAGAAGATGATATCAGCAGAAAAACTCACAACTGATCTGCCCTTTCCAACTGGCTATTGTTCATATATAAATATTTCATAATGTAGCATTTCTGCTGAATTTTCTAGTTTTAGATTATTCATCGCACACTAATGTGACTGTCAAGCAACTTTTATGTCTTCTCAGGCAAATCTGACTCAAAGTGGAGAATGATGAGGGACAACTTGCAACAGGAATAGGGAAAAGGCAGACCTTTTGGCGACCCTAGCAGATCAACAACTACTTCCATTTCTAATGGCTTAACAAAAAGTCTAGAATTGCAGTAATAATTGTAATTGTTGGTCACTGCTGGCTTTGTGCTGATCTCTTATTTTCCAGCCTTTGTGTTGAACTGTAGAACAGAAGTATTAATTGGTCACCTTCAACCATGCAGTTATCCCAACAGATGGGATAAATGCATGTAACAGAAAACTATTATTATTTCTATTATTAAATAAAATTGTGTACTTGGTTCCAAAAGTAAATCTTAGAGATCTAATTTAAAAAAAGGCAGCTGCTGCAAGATTGCAATTACCCACACTGGTTTACTGTACATTGTCATTTCACAAATGCTACTGTTTGCCCTGTGTGACCTAGAAAATACCCCCTAAAACATAATCAGCACTCCTCTGTGGCTCTGCTCTGGAAAGCCTGGTATTACCAAGCAAACTATATCTCAACATTTGTTTTCAACTAGTGTTTTCTCCCAGAGAAATCATTGATAAATTTGGAAAAATCCCAAAGGCATAATAAATATAGCTGAACTTACTTGTAACACTATGCAGTTATTTAAAACATTTGAATACCTTCCCCCTTCACCCAATGGATTCCAGAAGGATCAACGGGAAATGGTGAGAGTTGTAGTCTTATGGATGACTTCTGGAGAGACTGAGATTGGAGGATTACAACCTTTTTGGTCCTCCTTGATCAACTAGCAGTTTTTGATTCCACCTACCATGGTTTTCTTCTGGACCATCTTCAAGGGTTTGGAGCAGGGGCATTGTTTTGCAGTGGTTCTCCTCCTTCCTCAAGGGGTGATTCCAGTTGGGGAGGGAGGAGAGATCTGCCCAGAGATCTCTACTCTGTGGACTCCCTTGGAGCTCTCCACCCTCTCCACTTCTTTTAAATATCTACATAAAATTGCTAGGCAAAGTCATCCATTAACATGGGGTCTGGTGTCATTAGTACCCTGATAATACCCTGCTATATATCCCAGACCTGGACCAAACAGACAAATGCTGAATCGGTGCCTGGAAGTTGCCAGGCTCTGGATGAGAAGGAGCAGACTTGAGATGAACCCCACAAGATAGAGTGGCTTTATGTTTGGGGGCCAACTGATTCCAGAGAAATCCCACTTTTGATCTGGAGCTAAGTTCAGGTGATTCCCAATTTGAGGGTCCTCCTGGATACACAGCTCCTGCTTGCTGAGCAAGTAGTAAGTGTAGTGTTTGCACAGGGAGATCTTGTGTGCCAAATAGGGCAATTCCTGGACTGGGAAATCCTGCCTGAGTTACCTCCTGTTTGATTACTATAATGCACTCTGTTTGTATGGGGTGGTGGTATTCATTATTTTATGAGGGCTTTTTTATTATGATGATTTTTATAGTTAATTACCCAGAGCCTTCAGGGATTGGAGATATACAAATGTGGTGAGTGAGTGAGTGAATTATTGGACTACTGGTTGGGGAATCCTGTTGTTTAATATCTGGAGATTTTAATGTGTGGTTCTGTGTCACAGTTTCATAGCACATTATTTTACTACATTGATCTTGCTGCATTTTTAGTTGTTAGCCATTCTAAGAGTATTTAGGCTCAAGAGCAGGATGGAAAATTTACTTACAAATAAATATTATATTTGACCTCCTGACTTTAGTCTGACCTAAAGCCAGAGCAGATCACAGAATGCTAGAAGTTTTTTCCCAGTACACAACTTTTATTGCTTGTGATAATCAAAATATGCAGAAAGTAATGGAAACTTTACTTTTTAAAAGAAGAGCTTATTGGAACAAGCACTGTCCTAAATAAAGGTGGCAAAATTACACAGAACTTAGACCAGCCTTTCCAGTCTGATGTGCAACTAGTATGACCCTTAACTAGTATCATCAGTGATGAGGCTGGCTAAGAATAACAGAAGTTGTAGATCCAGTATCTGCCTGTTGTCATCCTGATGGCATGTGGGTAGCATGTTACATCATGCCAGTGTGAAGAGTTTCTATACAGGGCATACAAGATATTATAAAAACATTTTGAAACTGTACAAGGTAGAGGAACAAAACAACAGTACTCTAATCTCCTTTATGAATGCTGTGCCTGCTTTATGTTCCGAGTCTGAAATCAAATCTGCCTCATGTGCTTCCTCGCTGTCTGCTTTATGCTCAAGGACACACAGAGCTAAAAGACCCATCTTTAGATCCTTTACTTGTTTGCTGGACCGGGAAGTCATGGCCATGCTACTTAGCAATCAATCCATCAATATCTCTAAGACAGTGGCAAGATATCTCTCAGGGGCATTGGCTCCTAGAAGCTGACTTCTTCTCATGTAATGTAAACTATGGTCAGTTATTTCTATAGTGTATATTTTATGAATTTGTACATTGTTGTTTGGTCTTGAGCTGTAAAGATAAAGTGAAGTTGTAAGTTCACACATCAAAGAGACAGCAAGCTGCAGAAGAATGCTTCATCCATTCTTTTAACATTTTACATCAGTGTTTCTCAACCTCGGCGTCTTGAAGATGTGTGGACTTCAGCTCCCAGAATTCCCTAGCCAGCAAGGCTGGCTGGGGAATTCTGGGAGCTGAAGTCCACACATCTTCAAGTTGCCGAGGCTGAGAAACACTGTTTTACATACTTGGACTTGAGGCAATCAACTTGCAATAACAGCAAAATACTTAAATTTCAAAAAAGCGGCATAAAAATAATAAAAAAAGACCTGCTAACTAATTATAGGCAGTCCTGTCACCATCAGCACCCAAACATCCCACAGAACAACCAAGTCTTAACTGCCTTCCTAAAAACCAGGAGGCTCAGGGCATTCCAACTTTGGCAGGCAGGTATGGCATTCTACAGTGTGGAGGCAGCTACAGAGAAGGGGAGTTGCCTATCCTCCACCCCCTTCACTTTACTTTGGAGGACCTTAAAGAATGCTAGCGACAAACCAAACTTTTTAACAATTTATTTTACTTATCCTCAGACTGCTTTTGGGTACAGTTTGCCTAGGCTTACATCAGGGAAAGAAATCTTGCCTTCCAGATCTTGCAGAACTACATCTCCCAGGAGCCTCAGCCATTATGGCTAATGGTGAAGGAAATATTGTTCAGTAAGATCTGTAGGTCATAGAGCTGGATGAAATCTGACTTCCTCTGAACAGGTAAAGATTGTGCAGCAGGAGCCATGCCTTTTTCTTTTCCTTTTGGACCTGGGGACTGCAGAAAGCATAGCAGTGATGCAGGGATATCATTGAAGGGGGCAAAGCATTCATTTTTGGCCTCCTTTCTAATGTTTTGTGGGATCTTTTTTTAAAAAATTGATGTGCTGAGTCCACTGCAGCTTCATTCACTGTTTTACTGCTGATTTTAAACGAGCAGAAAATTGAACTCATGCAGGTAGGTAGTTGGAACAGAATTTTAGCAACATAACCTTGAGAACGGTCTGGGGATTGCAAAAAACAAACAAACAAACAAACCCAGTCCAGGTGCTCATCCGAATGCAGACTTTATAAATGCTATCTGCGTGTTTTCATTCTATATGTGCAAGTGAAAGACAGTTAACACTTCTTTAAGTAAAAATGTTAAATTTAGAACATTAACTTCTAAAAAAACCCTGCCTTTCCAAAGCATGCATCTATATGCCATGGGGATACACAATCTGTAGATTCTAAATGTATGTGTTGTATTTAAAATCCTACTTTAAAAAATTTCCAGCAGGGGAGAAATTCCGCAAACCTCTTGTTGAACAAGCGCGACGTGTTAGCCAGAGCAAGCTGTGCTCCTGGTGAGAGCAGAACGCCCTCGCTGTAGCAAGTCAGGAAGTATCTTGGGCTGGGACAAGGGCTATTTGTGTAGGAACGACATGGAGAGAACATTCAGGCAAAAGGAAAGAAAAGTATTACGTAGCAGCTCCTTCGGTGGGAAAGGATGCTTCATGCCAGAAGTGTAGCTGAATAGAACATTGTTCACGAAGCAGAGACTGACTCAGAAAGGGGGACTCAATGAGAAGTAGATGAGGCTCAAAGGAAGCCACATCCGCCTTTGCCAGGACAGGCTCACCTGGTCAAGAACCTGCCCTTTGAAAAGGCTTCACGGCACTTCTAAAATCACGTGCAATCAATACAGACAGCCTTCCTCTAGTAGATGTATAAGGCTGCCTAACTCAGCACTGACTCTGAATGGCATACAGATTAAAAACAGATACCACACAGAAAAGCAAGCAAAAAAGAATGGTAATGATGATACATGAAGAAATGAAATGAAGTGAAGTGAAGTGAAAATAGGTGTATCATGTTCCTGTGAAACTATGACAGAAAAGAGATGAGTGTTAAGAGATCTGAATGAAGAGTGTTTGGTCTTAAAAAGTTGATGAATGTATGTAGGGAAGTGAAGATACTGATTTAATTATGAATGATAAGGCTAATATTATGTTAGAATATATTATTTCATTTATTTACAGTATTTATATGTTGATGACTCTACAAGGACTTCTAGGGGTTTAATAAATACTGAACATAAAACGCTCATAACAATAAAATGTCCCACCCTAACCCAGCATCCGTATTTTCACAACCAATTCCCTTCTTAAAAGCTCTGCAGACAAGCTATATTTTAACCACAGTCTAAAGTGCCACTAAGAATGGCACCATCTGGATCTCCACAGGTAAACTGTTTGTGCATTCTCTACTGTTGGCTTTTGCATTTTGCATTTTTATTGTTGTTGTTTTTCATGTTACGAGCCACGAAGAATCTGCATACAATTGTGGTGGAATATAAATGTGGTATATAAATAAAAAAACAGTTCCACAAAGATGGAGCATAAACTGAAAAGCATTATGCTCTTTTCCTTCTGACCTGTTCTTATGTGGAAGTCAGAGTACTCTTAACATCTCACTTCAGGATAAACCGCTCAAATGGATTGGTTCTACCTGTAGCACCCCACAAGTGACTAGACACTGGATGACCCTTCCTCTCCCTATCACGAAACTGAACTACCCACTTCAGAAGGGATGTAACTGCTGCAAAACAGAGCCTCCTACTCTTCAACTCTGCTGGAAGCCCAGAAGGACTCCAGTTAAGAGTATCCAGGAAGTCACCAAGAAACCTAGTAGGATGAGGAGGGGTACATCCCACAACCAGCTCCCAATGACAGGGCAACCAGTTTGGTTCCTATCTGCCAGCCCTTCGAGGTAAGCCAGGTCAAGAACACAGCAGCAATTTCAGGAATGCTACTTTGTTGTTGTTGTTGTAGGATATAGTAACAGAACCTTGAAAGCTTGTCCAAGTTTCTCTCTACCCATTTCATACTAAACAAAATCAAGGCAGGGTTATTTTGAGTTCCTTTCTCATACTTGCTTCAGTCTCTGGACTGTGTAATCTTTTCTCAAGTCACTCTTTGATGGTTCTTTCATACCTTCCCCAAGGTTATGCCTAATACAAGATCTGAATCCTGACTGAAAGGGGCCAGATAACCCACTTCATCTAGGGCAGTTTGTAGTTGCAGTCCCACCTCTCTCCCAACAATCTCCACCAGAAAAGGTTGGAAGCCAATGGATAGTTGTTTTAAACTGAGTGGATCTCAGGAATGGATACACGTCCTTCATGAGTAAGGTATGAATGCATTTTGATCATCTCCTGGATCCAGCCACTCACACTCCCCATGCCTTCTGAAGAACCCAGGGTGGGCAGGAATCTAGCCCGTGTGTGGCAGAATTCAAACTACAGTTCATCCTATCCATTTCCTTGGAGCCAATAGGCTGAAATGAGTCCCAGATGACACTGAACAATACAACCCCAGTTACCTCCTCTGACTCTACAGACAAGACGAAAGGATGGGGAGGAGTCTGGGGCTGAATTGTACTTTGTATCACCCATCATCACCATTGTAGTCGTCGTCATTATTATTATGCCTCAAGTTTTGTTCAATCATCTAATACAAAGTCCTGCACACAAGGCATAGCACAAGAGATCAGAGAAGAGCCCTTCAGGTCTTTTTAACATTTCTAGCCTTCTCAAATCTGCACTCCTGATTTTGCATCCCACCATTGCCCCCCTCTGCAGACCCTGCTGCTTGAAACTGGTTTTGTTTGGTAAGAAGTATCTGTTCTTCTACAAGAAAATAGTAAAAAGAATTGATTAGAATTGATTAGAAATGTGGAACTGATATAACTAAATATCTAAAATATTCTACTAGGAAGGAGAAAAGAGGAAAACAAGGAACCCAAAAGCAGCTGTGAATGATTTGCATTACTTAATTGTGGGTTTCCCACTCATGGACTGAGAGGTCAATATGTGCCTTCCCACAAGGACGTTTTTTATGTAGCCACTTGCTTTAATATGCTGGTGGTTGTTGTAATAGCTGCATGTTTTGTCTGTTTGCTTTTGCACATGCAAATATGAACTGGCTTCCTGCCATCCTCACTTGTCTACAGTGTTTCATAATCAGTTATAAAGATGCAGAGGGTTAAGAGACAGCTGCTCATTTCCAGTTGTGAGCACTATCTCATGTCATGCACGATGACGCTCTAGCATCATCTGGTGTTGAAGGATACTCACAGGTCTTCTGTATTAAATTTATATGAAAATCTTTTAACACACCATGGAAAAAATTGAAGCTATAATAAATCAATTTGCTGTTATACATTGCTGATTAAATTCTTTTACTTTATGTCAGTCAACTACTGTATTATCTTCTTCTTACAACTTATTTGTTGTAGAGAAAACATCTGTATGACAATGGAGGAGATGGGATAACATAATGTATCTGAGTGTGTATGCAAATCTGCATGGGTGGGTATTCATAGAGGCATAGAGAAGTTTTATTACACTATTGGTTTTCTTTGTAGTTCGCATCATACGTTTGTTCTAATAAGGAATTGAGAGGACAGTTTTGCCATAGCACTTTCTTGATTGTCCACAAGTCTTTTTCTACTACATCTTATTTCTGGTATGTGTGGATATGCAAAACACCACTGAAGTTACTATTGAGATTATTAAATATTCCTGCACCTCTAGTTTCTTGCTTTTACAAATTCTACACCTATAATTTCTTATTCAATACAGTAGTGGAGCGGATTAGAAATGAAGTGCCCAATATTGAACTCTGGGGACAGAAATATATAACTTCTTCCATTTTTTTTCTTTTATGTCAAAGGAGTTAAATAGTTTGCAACCATTTATATATTATTTATTAGCTATACTGTAAACTGCCCAGAGTCCCTCTTTTGGGGGGAGATGGGCAGTGGCAAAATTTGAAAAACAAACAAACAATTTGTAAGGTGCATGTTTGAAAGGTGTGCTTGTCTATAAATCCAAAATAGGATTTATTGGCCCAGTCATTGCTGCAAAAGTTAAGCAACAGCATAATTTCTTTATATCCACATAGAGGATAATGGTATATGATATATCCTAATACCACAGAACCAAATCTCCACATGGAACTCGAAGCAATTTGAAAGGGAGGAGACCTCAAAGGTCATCTAATCTGATCTCTTCCTGATTAAGGCAAACCACTTTTATACTATCCCTAATAAGTGGCCATTCAGACTCTGCTTAACAGCTTCTGACAAAGAGGAGACCACTCCCTGCCAAAGTAGTTTCTCCTTTGAAAGTCTATCTTCTGACCAAATGAAGACTTTGTGTACACACATTTCCAAAAGATAGAAGCAAAGAGAGATGCCATAATGCCTAGACATCAAGATTATTAAACTGTCTGCATCTCTTCTAGAGGGGAGATCAACAATTCCTTCATAATTGGTTCTAATGTTAATTTGCCTTTACTATTAGGAAGTTCTTCCTAACATTCAACCCAAATCTGTCCTTTTCTAACTTAAATCTACTATTCCATGCTCTGTACTATGTGTTGAATAATGCACCATTTGTTTACAAACTTGGAACCCAACTGGCGCATCATCTCAAGGGCTTCATTAGCTCTTCATAAAATTCTCCACAAACTTTACGATGTGTGCTGAGAAACAACTGTAGGAAATCAATGAAGCAGCTTATTGTTCTTTAGAGGCTAAATACTTATCATGGACAGTATACTTCCTGGTGAACCAGAGAATGCTTAGGCATGGTGCTTTTTTTACTTCTAAAACAAGATTCTTAGTAACAGGATGATGCAATTCGCTCTCTGGAAGTGGCATAAATTCAGTATTTATTTAGGTAACAATAAAAAACGACTTTCACTTTGTCAGAGAATAAAGCGTATGTATGAAGCAAAGATGACTAACTAAAGAAAGAAAGGGAATTAAATGATAGCCCAGAGAACTGGGTGAATGAGCTCTAATGCGTACATACTATACTATGTTTAAATGAACTGAAGATGATTTTGGGATTAAATCAATCCCACCTCCCACCCTGGAAGGTTATGCAACAAATATTTTGCCCCCTTTAACATGTTCTTGAGACGTTCCTCTAATTTTTTTTAGATAAATTATTTAGGAGAAAAAAATACACTTCCTTTCAGATAAATTTGGTACTGTAATAAGTCACTCCATAAGTATTGTCTTGTGTAACATGCAATTAATTGCTAGGGTTGCAGTTGAGTACCATTATCATCTGTAATTATCTTTTTGACTCAGTCCACTGAACAACGATGAAGGATGCAGCTCCTGTTCCTTTTAATCATCCTTATTTGGTAAAAAATTCCAGGTGAAACAATCCCAAAATGATGCTCTCCAGATGTGCTGGAATGGAACTCCCAGAACTCCTTTCCAGCATCATATTTGGGGAAAACAGCTGTCCTAGTGGACTATGACCTTTATCTTCTCAACCCACCTCTCACTATATTAAATATGATTACTGAAAATACAGGGGCATGCAAAATATTTCAAATTTAAAATGTTTGGCTCTCAAAGCAACCTGTTTTGAGCTTGAAACAGCTGTTTTTAGTTTGAAACTTATTGTCCCAACTTTACCGTAAGTGTTCTGATGCTATTCCAATCATTCTGGAAATGTTCTAAACTTGATATAGCTAAGCTTGAAAACTTCTGGTAGGGTGGAACTGCTTTTTCAAATTCAAAATGGTGCATTTCCAACTCAAGCTGAGCATTTTGAGTCTAAAGTTTCCAGATTTGAAATGGTGCACTTCAAAATCAGACAAGGGCATTTTAAGCTTTAGGATGTTTTGCACTATTGCACTATTTAAGGCCACAGTTTGAGGTACCCATTTAGATGCGCTAGTTAGGCCATCTCTTTCTGTCTAACTACAACCTGGTGCAAAGCATCAACCTTTAAAACTATTACTGACTTACTTGTGCCTGTGCCAGTCCCAATCGTGTTGATGGTTGCGGGAACGGAGGACGAGGAATAGAGAGGGAGGTGACCATTCTCGCACCCCAGGTTTTTATCTTGCCAGCTGGAGGCATTCACACATATGCCAGAGTCCCGGGAGCTCTGCCACCCGTTGAGCTTATCATCCGAGTTCTGTCTTTGGTGATAGTAATGTGACTGCCCATAATCCACCGAGTCAGACCGGCCTCTGTTTTGGCTGCCCAAAGTACCAGATGTGCGGTCCTCCAAGTGGTTCAACCACATGGCAAGAGCACTCCTGTCCTCCAGGGACGTGGCAGGATGGATCAAAGCATAGGACAGGAGTTGCCTGCTCTCCTCTATGTGTTGGTTGTGTTCAATCGAGTGGGCCAGGATTTTGGGAAGTAGTTTCATGTACTCCACTTTTCCTTCAATATTTCCTGGCTTCAGCAAAGGCAGATGGGTGAGCAACAGAGAAATTACTTTGTCCTTTGATTCTTGCTGCCACTGGTTAATGATTCCTGTTGTGCCCAAAAAAATGGGAGGGGGGGAGAGAGAAAGAGAGAGTTGTGAAATCAGGAAACAAGCCTAGGAAGTACATAAAGAGATTTTAAAACATTACAAATAGCTTTATGACACTAATCTCATCAATGATCAAATCATTTTTTCTTCTATTGCAGTAAAAATAAAGATGAAAAATAAAAACAAACAACAACAAAGCAGGATACTATGACTGTATGCAAGCTTTTGAATCACATAGAACCACTAACCAAGTTCAAGTGAGGTCTGGGGGGACATTATGTTTGCTCTTGCAAATGAAGAAACGTCCTTTGTTTCAGACAGGCTAGAGTGAGTATGTATCATTCACACCAGTTGTAACTAGAAACATACCCGCCTCGGGATTCAACTTCTCTGACTGGTGTCCTCTTGTAAATGTGTCCTAAATGGAACCGGACACCAAAATGGTTAACTGTCCTACTCGATCCAGACATACTCATATTGCTCTTCTGTGGTACTGATCATTTGTGCACTTTTTTCCAATCATGTGAGCTGGGGATCAAGGAAGTTGCAGTCCAACTATACAGAAGGAAAGTTGGGGTATGCGCCTGGTCACCTGAAAAGGACAAGGACCCACCATTTTACAACCCAGCTGAAGTAGCCACTGCTATGCAATATGTCTTCATCCTGCTGCAAGAGTCAACTTCTCTAATGGCCAATTATACAGAGTAGAGGACGAAAACATGAAACTTCACTGCAAATCAGCTTTCCCCACTCTGTTGCCTGGGGAATCCAGAAGTGTTGGCACTAGATGTTTTAGAGTTACCATATCTGAACTACACGTATGATCTGTGCAGACAACAGAGTGGTATCTCCAACACTTTGGGCAGCAACCAGGCTGGCGAAAATGGCTATGCTTATTGTTATCCGTTAACTTTAGGAGGGATTACAGTTCTGTGAGGGAAGGATCATGCTCAGCTGGGCACTATAACCTTTATAATGAAGTTTACGGGGGCTTCTGAATTCAGTTGCCAGGAATGCAGGACAGTTAAAAATTTGTAATTTACTAAGAGGGAGACAGAGGAAGAAAACAGATTATTTTAAATTACAAAAATATGAAAAATGAAAAAGTCAAATGTCAATTGTATGAAGTTCTTTATCTTATAAAAATGTGCATTTATACAAAGATTATTTGAAAACAATCATATTACGCTATCATACTCAAGCACCTTGAGGCCAAGGCTGCTTTTCTATTTAAAGACAGCCCTGTGGGGAGCCTTACTCAGTTCAGACGGGAAATCATAACTGGAAATAAAGACACGATTTGATTTTTTAAAAAATGTGTAATTAATTGCTGGTTGCTAGCCTGATACAGCTTGCCACCAATATTGAGCAGACAGCAAGTTATTTATTATATAAGCAAGATATCTTAGTCTATTTCTAAAGTAGCAAAATATACTTTTTACTATAAAATGAATACTTCCAAAACATAAAAACTTCAGTTATAAATCAAGGTGTTTTGACAGTGAAGGCAGCAACCCAAACTGGAATGATTTACATTTTAGGATTCCACTGAATATTTACTCTTGCTTTACAAAAATCTGAAGAAGGTAAAACATTGACTCAACCATCTTTTCCTTTAATGATTTAAATCAACCTTGTGCAATCTGATAGGTATGTTGGAAATCCAAGCAAACGTCCGTTTCTGCTTTCCCACAGCCATTCATAATTCTAGCTGCAGTGTTGAGTCCTGTCTCTGTCTATTCATTCTCCACTGTAAATATGAAATATTGGGTTGACTAGGATGATGTCCATCCCTGTTTTGAAACAAGATGGTGCAAACTTGGCTCAGAGGCAGCCAGCCAAATGCCTTTGCAAGTGGAGGTTTACTGAAAGTCAAGTCACTACTAAAGAAAACGGAATGCCTGTGTAGTAGAGAAGGATGACATTAATTCCTTTTCTTTGGCACATATGTGCCCGAACTGTCTCAACCCACACAGTCCTCTCTCTGTCATCTGCCACCTCCAAGATAGCAAATGGCTCAAACTCACAAAGGCAGCTCATGTTTCCAAGATGGACACTTACACAAATCGCAACTAGCTGAGAAAGGAGAGCATTTTGTGGCTAATCAGAGAATTTATTAAAAGGCAACCTTTAGATAATTATTGTTTATATGAGAGAAGGGGAATATTTTTACTGGTTGCAGCTGTTAGTATGGGAACACAATGCTTTTCTTGATTAAATTGAAGGCAATTCCATCTAATATTTTCTCTCAGAAGAGTGGGTGGACATCTTCTTTACAAATGCTTGCTAAGATACCAGTTCATAATGTTTCCCATCTCCTGCTCTGCACTCTCAGTAAGGCAGCCCTTAAAGATAGTCCAGAAATTCCAGTTGGTCAAACATGGAACAGTGTGAGTGGTGAATGGGCTTTCCATGAGGTACTGCATACAATCTGCTGAAACATCTGCACTAGCTGCCAATTCCTTTACAGATCCAATTCAAGGCATTCACTATGGTTAGCTGCTTATTATGGTTACACTGATTAGATCCAAGTTACTGTCAAAACTGCCTACTTTTAAGCACTCTGCCCCATGCTTTTAGGTCATTTTTCCAGTCCCCTATTACATTTAACATCAACAACTAATTTGGCTTTTTCCATACAGGGTTTATAATGCTTTATCTTTGGAGCTGAAGTTGATTTCCTATAGTTTGGTCCTTCTGTTGTTGGATTTTGTAGTTTTAATTGGTGACTGAATTTTATTGTTGCATATTATTAATTTTTTGTAAGATATCTAAAATCATTTTGACTGGGCAGTGTAGATATCCATTAAATAAATAAATAAATGCCAAAGACTAGTCAACTGTATCAGGAATCCTATTACATCTTGACTACCTCTTCAGTAGCAAACAGAAGGAAGGGTCATTATTCAGTAGATCCAAAAATGATGGAGACATCCATTATAACTTTAGCCCATCAGCAATATCTTTGTGTGCCCTGATCTAAAGTTATGGTATTCATTACATAAAAAGGCACAAGCTGTAAACTTTGGTATATCATAGAGTCATGGCATGAAAGGGATTAAAATCATTTTGGAGATCACCTAGTCTCCTCCCACTGCTGGAATCAACTACTACAGCATCTCTGGCAGATGATCATCCAACCTCTGTTTTAACATCTGTGAGGCAAGGTCACCATCCCTTGAGGCACTCTGTTTCATTGTCAAGCAGCTCTTACAGTTAGGATATTTTTCCCGGTACCAACCAAAATAATTTCCTGGTAAATTAAATCTCAAAGTTGTCTTCTGGAACAACTATGAACAATTCTACCCTGTCTTCTACATGAAAACCATTCAAACTCTTGATGACACTGATCATGTGTCCCCACGGACTTCTCTTTTCCAGGGTAAACATAACCAATGCCTCCATTTATTCCTCAAACATTTTTCCTTGGTGGAACTCCTTTGAACAATTTCCAAATTTTCTTCATGACCTTCCAAAAGGCCAGAAAGGTTGGGACTGGCTGTATCTCTGGGCAGAGGCTGTTCCATAGGGCAGGTGTCGACCCTTCTGGAAGTAAGCCAATCTAAAAAAGCCTTTTCCTCTGTAAAGGAAGAATGAGAATCCCAAAATTATTCTGTACAGGGAAAAACAGCCCAGAGACACAGAAAGCTACAAGCTATTCTTATGGAACCCATTAAGAGTAAATCTGCTTATTTTCAAACAAACAAACAAACAAACAAACAGAATTGGATGTTTCCCAGAAGGATGGTGGGAAGGTAGCTTCAGTAGATTAGTACAATTTCGTCAGAATGTATATGAGTAATGAATATAAATGTGTCAGCCAGCAGTTTCAGCATAGACATGCACACAAAATTCAATACTAATTTTGCTTCAATTTATAAAAAAGACAGCAGTTTATAATAAGCAGCAATTAAAGACCAGAATAATATTTTTATATAAAAAATCTCCCATAAGAATTCAACAATGTCACAGCAGCAAATATTTACAAAATCTTCCAGCCCAGTCATTTTCCTTATATTTTAAAGGAAAAAAAAAAAAAAGCATTATGCCATGAAGGTGCATTTAAGAGCTCCAGTCATTAGCAAATAAATTCCCAATCTATTACATCCTGGTTTTCTGTTTGACAACATAGTTTCTGAAACGTTGTTTTTTTCCCCTTCCTAACTACATTTAGATACCCTTTTCAGGCAAGGAGGATGGAAAGAACTAGATGTGTGCCTAGAAGGGTTCACGGTATGTGTGGAATAGCTCAATGATATTGCTAAAGGACAACAATACTGAAATGCGATTCCATTTAATTTTTTTTTAATCCATTCAGTCATGTCTGATTCTCGGAGACTGCCCGGACCAGTCCCTGCAGTTTTCTTGGCAAAGTTTTTCAGAAGTGGGTTGCCATTGCCTCCTTCCTAGGGCTGAGAGAGAGTGACTGGCCCAAGGTCACCAGCAGGCTTCATGCCCAAGGCGGGACTAGAACTCACGGTCTCCTGGTTTCTAGCCCTGGTGCCTTAACCGGTACTCCAAACTATTTCCATTTAAAATAGAACAGGGGAAATTCAATATCCCCCACCCAAAGAAAAAAAGCCCCAGTAAATTGAGTCATGTTAGATGCTCATCTTCAACAAAAGCAACAAAACAGAGAATCCAGTCCATTAGTCCAACTAGAAGAACATCAACATTTCCTCTCTGAAATGTTTCTTCCAGTCACGCTACCTGAGTATAAACACCAATATACAATTCAAGGAAGGTAGAGGTGATCTGATAGCTCTGTCACTGCTTTCCAATATACACACACAGCTTCTTGTCTCAGAGCCAAGAAAAATTACCCTGCAGATTTTCAGCAGAGCTCAGTGAACTGATAAGAGCTGCCTGTGAAGGATGCCAACTAGGCTGTGTCTTTAAGGACAACCTCCTTATCCCTCGGTGCATCCAATCCCAGCACAGAGCTGGGGAAGGCAGTGAACAGCCATGGTAGAGCTTCTGCAGCAAGCACAAAGAGGGCAGTAGGGTGCTGTGTGCTATCTGTGATATAAACCTTTATTGCAGGCAACTGTAGTGGTGGTGGTCGTGCATCCTATCGGATGCAATCATTTCTGTTGCGCCTACTACTGTGGAAGATATGGTTAACTGTGGTTGCCAATCCCCCAGGGTGCAAAGCAGCTTTAGTGACTGTTTGTAAATTTGGAGAAGGAAGGGTTAGCAAGACATGTGCCACTTAAAATGAAAAGACTGGTAGCTCCTCTGAGGTTCTATATTTGTTCGACATGGGAAGGCAGACATCAATCTAACTTAACTGTATGCCTGTCTTACACACTGGGAAAAGTGGCATCCCTAATGGAGGCAGACAGGCATGACTGTGAGGCTAATGAAGTAGTTACAGTGTGCAACTTACCCTGCTGGAATGAGAGTCATTTGTTGTAATCCAGAACTTACAAAATGGAAGCTGAAAACTCCATGTTCAGTCTGGCGTCATAGGCCTTTAAAAGAACCAGGTAGCTGATAATGGGAAAGACTTCATCTTGATGTCTTGGAGAGCAGTTGCTTCCAGGCAGACAAAAGAACACTTCTGAAATACTCTGCAGAGCCGCTGTTGCAGATACTGTATGACCAGCCCTGACCAAATGCATTATCTCAGTTCAGAAAGCATGTCCATGGTCAATTCGAAGAGATCAAAGGCGGTTAAAAGCAGGTTAGGGTTGCAATATCAGTTGTCAATAAGAATAGAAAGATTTATTTGAGGCTTTAAAATGAGTTGGCCAACTCTATATTCTTGGGTAAGGGGGTCTAATCTATATTCCTGAGGAAACGGCTGTAGTCTCCTCTAATGGAGGGACCAGAAACTCATTGTTAGAGAAGGGCACGATCATCTCCCTATGCTGCAGAGCAAGGCTGCCAGAGAATGATGCAAGAACCCCTCTAGTGAGTGGAACTGTGGACACTCAACAATATAAATTTATTTGAGTATTCATTTATTTAGATTTGTAGAGCTGCCCATTTCCCCAAGGCGGCTCTAGGTGGCAAACATAATTTAAAAACAATATAAATAACAAATAACACAAATGATAAAAAAACAGGTAACAAAAAGCAAAACATGGCAGCCAAGGATAATTCCTCAACAAGTTATAAAACCTCACCGCCCTCACTAGCTTCCTGATCCCCATCCTTGGGAAAATAGCCAATCAAGCATTTTCTTGAAAGCCAGCAGTAATCTCAGGTGGTAGGGCATTCCAAAGGGCAGCACCATAACAGAAAAGACACGCTTTGCAGGTTGCACTAGATGGCATTCTTTAATTGATGGGACCCAGAGAATGACAGGGTAATCAAATATCCTGGCCCCATGCCATGAAGGACTTTATAGTGAGAACCAGGACCTTGAATTGCACCCAGAAGCCTCTCAGGAGCCAGTGCAGCTCATGAAGTGAGGATACACCCATAACTGCCTGTACCCCTGCACTCTGGACCGATTGCAGCTTCTGGATGTTCTTCAAGGGGAACTTCATATAGAGTGCATTACACTAATCCATTTGGGAGGAGACCAAAGCATGAATGCCTGCGCAGTGCCACCTCATCCAGGGAAGGGTGCAACTGGCATATAACATGTAGCTGTACAATAGCCTTCCTGGCCACTGCTGCCACCTGCTCCTCAAATAGGAACCACAAGTCCAGAAGGACCCCCAAACTGTGCATTTATTCTCTCTTGGGAAGTGCACTACACCCAGAACTAATAATGGGAAATCACTGGATGTAGCAGGCCCTAATCATTTCACATGCCAGTAAGGTAATGCTCAAGATCCTGCAAGGTAGACTTCAGCAATTCATGGATCGAGAATTGCCAGAGGTACAAGCTGGGTTTAGAAAAGGCAGAGGAACTAGGGACCAAACTGCCAATATCCAATGGATAATAGAAAAAGCCAGGGAGTTTCAGAAAAACATCTATTTCTGTTTTATTGACTATTCTAAAGCCTTTGACTGTGTGGACCATAACAAATTGTGGCAAGTTCTTAGTGGTATGGGGATACCAAGTCATCTTGTCTGCCTCTTGAAGAATCTGTATAACGACCAAGTAGCAACAGTAAGAACAGACCACGGAACAACGGACTGGTTTAAGATTGGGAAAGGAGTACGGCAGGGCTGTATACTCTCACCCTACCTATTCAGCTTGTACGCAGAACACATCATGCGACATGCTGGGCTTGAGGAATCCAAGGCTGGAGTTAAAATCGCTGGAAGAAACATTAACAATCTCAGATATGCAGATGATACCACTTTGATGGCTGAAAGAGAAGAGGAACTGAGGAGCCTTATGATGAAGGTGAAAGAAGAAAGTGCAAAAGCTGGCTGGCAGCTAAACCTCAAAAAAGCCAAGATTATGGCAACCAGCTTGATTGATAACTGGCAAATAGAGGGAGAAAATGTAGAAGCAGTCAAAGACTTTGTATTTCTAGGTGCGAAGATTACTGCAGATGCTGACTGTGGTCAGGAAATCAGAAGACGCTTAATCCTTGGGAGAAGAGCAATGACCAATCTCGATAAAATAGTTAAGAGCAGAGACATCACACTGACAACAAAGGTCCGCATAGTTAAAGCAATGGTGTTCCCCGTAGTAACATATGGCTGCGAGAGCTGGACCATAAGGAAGGCTGAGAGAAGGAAGATCGATGCTTTTGAACTGTGGTGTTGGAGGAAAATTTCGAGAGTGCCTTGGACTGCAAGAAGATCAAACCAGTCCATACTCCAGGAAATAAAGCCAGACTGCTCACTTGAGGGAATGGTATTAAAGGCAAAACTGAAATACTTTGGCCACATAATGAGAAGACAGGACACCCTGGAGAAGATGCTGATGCTAGGGAGAGTGGAAGGCAAAAGGAAGAGGGGCCGACCAAGGGCAAGGTGGATGGATGATATTCTAGAGGTGATGGACTCATCCCTGGGGGAGCTGGGGGTGTTGACGACTGACAGGAAGCTCTGGCGTGGGCTGGTCCATGAAGTCACGAAGAGTCGGAAGTGACTAAACGAATAAACAACAACAACAAAGCAGGCCGTAAAACCCAAAACCACTCAGATCGGATGAGCTGAAGCCTGTTGTTCCCCATCCAGTCCTCCATAGTCTCCAGACATCAGGACAGAACTTCCATGGCATCGCTTGATCAGCTAGGGCAGAGATATACAGCTGAAAATCATCAGCATACTTCTGATACCTCAACCCGTGCTGTTAAATAACCTTACCCAGTGTCTTTATGTAGATGTTAAATAGGAGTGGGGAGAACATCAAGTCCTGAGGCACCCCATAAAGAAGGGGCTGTGACCTGGACCTTTCCACCCGTATCAACACCAGCTGGAACTGACTCTGAGACATGAGAACTAGTACAAAACCATACCCCTCACTCCCAACCCCCAGGGCAGTTCCAGAAGGATATTACAATCAGTTGATGGTATTGAAAACCACCAAGAGGTCAAACAGAGCAAGAATGGAGCACTGCCCTCATTCTGCTCCCACCAGAGGTCATCCATAGCATCTCATATACATCCCTATTGGCCACACATTTTGCAAGAATTAAAGCAGTTGTAGGAGGGAGGTTGGAGGGAGTCACACTCTTGTTATTTCATTTTTTTATAGCTCAGGATCAAACACACACAACCAACACACACTGGAAATAAAAGACACATGAGGACCTTGTGGTCTAATTCTCTGCCTCCTGGGACATAAGCTCCTAACTGCTGATGAGATTCTTCTGTACAAAAATGATACAACTGAAACTGTGAAGAACGGTGGTGCTAACCCTATGCTTCAACACATCTGTCCAGAGAGCTGAGCAATGCCACAGGGTGGGGGTGGTGTTACAGGAAAGGAAATGCTAGAACCATTGCTTTGTTTTGTTTTGTAAGGAAGACACAAAGTAATGTGGGGCTCTCGGCCAAATTAAAAAATAAATCGTCACTCGCGTAAGCCTCCTCAGTGCACTGTTGCCACCATGTGACCTGTTCTTTTGGAATCTCTGCTTGTGACTGGCCAGTGAAATGACTCTGTGACCTGTAATAACACCACTCCAAAATTAGATTGCAGCTTCACTTGGCCTTTCTCCACCCCACCAGGCAGAACACAAGCTTCAAGGGTTTTCTTTCCATTTAGGGATTCTTTTTTATTTTTTATTTTTGGATGCTCATAATACACTTCTTTTACATTGCCAGATCCACTCTATTTATGATGTGATTTGGTTTCCAGACTTTCTCCTTTGAGGAGGAAAAGCCACCCTGTCTGACCACAGAATCTTGACGTCTTGCTGAAGTCCTGGGGCATCCAATAACACTCACATACACAATCCAATTGCTCCAGGCACCATTAATTACACACTTTCACATTCCCCTTTCCTTCCTTAGTCAGGTCTGTACTCTCTGATGTTGCATCAACCTCAGGAGAAAGCCTTTCTGACTGGCTTGTCCTTGTGACATCACGACACTACCTGCCACCTACTCCTTGAGGCAGTTTTCCATGTTCTCCTTTCAAACCTTTTTAAAACAAACTAAGTAACAAGCTAGTTAAAGCAATGGTGTTCCCTGTAGTAACATATGGCTGTGAGAGCTGGACCATAAGGAAGACTGAGCGAAGGAAGATCGATGCTTTTGAACTGTGGTGTTGGAGGAAAATTCTGAGAGTGCCTTGGACTGCAAGAAGATCAAACCAGTCCATCCTCCAGGAAATAAAGCCAGACTGCTCACTTGAGGGAATGATATTAAAGGCAAAACTGAAATACTTTGGCCACATAATGAGAAGACAGGACACCCTGGAGAAGATGCTGATGCTGGGGAGAGTGGAAGGCAAAAGGAAGAGGGGCCGACCAAGGGCAAGATGGATGGATGATATTCTAGAGGTGACGGACTCGTCCCTGGGGGAGCTGGGGGTGTTGACGACCGACAGGAAGCTCTGGCGTGGGCTGGTCCATGAAGTCACGAAGAGTCGGAAGCGACTAAACGAATAAACAACAAAAGTAACAAGCTAAAATGCAACTGGCTAAACCTGCAAGATGGTTAAAAGAATGGTAGTTTGAAAAGTGGGACAACTGCTTACAATATGGGGGAGATGAGGAAAAGGTCAGTTGTAATTCCAGAAGGAAAACTATACACCGTTTGAGCAGTCACCGAAGAAGGAAACCAAGCTCCTTCTGTGGAACAAGCCTCGCCACCACATGCCAGTTCTTACTCTCAGTTCACACAAGACAGGCCTCAATGCTTCCCAGCCTGGTAAGTTCATGTACATTGATCTGAGTGCTCTCTGTCACTATCATAACTTTCAGCCAGGGCTCATAAGGCCCATATATAGGGAGAAAAAAATATGATACAAGAAAAAATGCAGTGCTGGGCAAACTATCTCCTAGGAAACTGGTTTGCCATAGCTGGTATTTCCATCAAGATGTCAAGTGTTGCCAGAACAGAATTCAGAAGCAACAGATCTTATTTATTTATTTTAAAATAATAACAGAAAAAGAAAACAACAAAACACAAAAATAGTTATAATGCAAACACATACATTTTCAGAGAGAAAAAAAACCATGCATAAAAAGTGCTTTTAAAAAAAGTGAAAAAATAATAGAAAAAAACAAAGTATAACATATCGCTATAACAATTAACAGTTACAATTCTATATATACTCATCTAATGTAAATATTATTCAAGCAACAGATCTTGAATGGCATCCAGGATTAGGGTCATGCATAGCTGAGAATTTCTGAACTGAATTCCAGGAATGAGGCAAAAGTCACAATCAATTTCCCCCAGAGGGGAAAGCGATATAGTAGTACCCATCCTCTGCCACCACAAACCTCCATGGAGCAAAATTACGCCTTCTGGGACTGTCATCTGTCCCACTCCCTTCCCATTATAAGAATGCTACAACATTATATAATCACAACTTCAGGAGGCTTTGGGGAAAAGTAAGTAAACACTTCAAGTTCAGTTCTGGTGAATACACGAACAAGGCCCTTTGCAACAATAAACCAGTGGTTATCCACTGCCTTCCAGGATGTTTTCTGATCTCCCAGTCTGGACTCCAGTCCTCAGATTTCCCCGTCAACTTCCATCCAAGTACTAACCAGGGCTGATCCTACTTAACTTTTTTTGAGATATCCAAGGTTACCTAGAAGCTGCCTCTGTCCTGGGCAGCAAATGGCAAGTGTTAATGATGGCCAGGGCAAGGACAGCCATGAATCCCCTCCCAAATTTGCCCTCACCCACCAAAAGAAATGGGCAGAAATGACTCCACCATTTCAGTTTTGCAGCTATTAAGCAGTGTGGGCATTAAGGATATGCCTGCTAAGAGATGCTCTAGGAAATACATAAAAGATAAACTCATTTTCCACTTTTGCAAAGGCAGACACCAGCCTTCTCCAACCCAGTGTCCTCCTGAGGTGTTAGACTATCATGCTCAGTGAGCATGATTCGAATCCCTCTGTGGAGATTAAGCTTTTTACTTAGTTTATGAACCACACAGGGATTCAAATCGGATTATTTTTAACAGTTAAACTGTCATGAGTACTGAAGGTGAGCAGGAGGGCCCCCCCTCCTGCTCACCTTCAGTACTCATGACATCAACACACCAAACCTTTTGCGTGGATGTTAATTTTGCTTTCTCCAGTTCAAAAACTAACCTTCTAGTTCTCCAGAACTTTTTTTTAATACTTGCCTGTTTCTTAAGAAAACTGCAAATTCGGTTAAGGACTATTAATTCTGTAACAGGTGTTCTTATGTGATGACAAACCAGATATATTTTTATTAATGGCAAAGAAATGGAAAAGAGGGAAGAAGAGTGGGATAATTATGAACATTAAAACCTGGGTTTGCCCCCAGTATCATAGGGGTGGTGGTAGAAGGATGCTGTGAAAAGAGGGCCAGAAAATCCATACAAAGAGTCAAACACCAAAGCAGAAAGCAATGCCAACAGATCTAGAGTAAATGAAGTGTGGAGGAACTTTTAAATACAAATTCCACACTAATGACATGAACACTGGAAAAGTAATGATGACTCACAAGGCCATAAAATGTGCCTGAGTCCACGGCCATATGATGTAACGCCATGATGACTTCCACATTATCAGAGAAAAAGGCGGAAGGAGGAGGGAAGATCGGGATGAAATCACTGCTTGTTTCAGCCAAACTGGGAAGAAAGTCTGCCAACTGGAATGCTATTGGCTCAGCCAACCATGGCCAAGTGGAAATTTTAGAAGGGAAAAAAGAGAAACAGACAGCTAACTTCTTGGAAGGGACATTCACAAGAATATCCCAAATTCCGTCCCGTCTCCTTTCCCAGATATATTTCCGTCCCAAGTATGCTGAAGAGCCAACTTTTTTCTGATTAAAAAAGAAAAAAGAAAAATTGAGAGCTTGCAGCCCTAGGCAGGCAACCAGGCATTTCAAGTCACCTGAATCTTGTGATGGTTATGCTCAGATCTGCAAGGGTTAACAGAGGAATTCAATAAGTGTGGAGCTCCAAGCTATATCTTAGGCCAGGGAAGGAACTTTTTTGGTAAAATCAAGAACTGTGCAGAATGGACAACATCTTTCAGGATTTTCCCCCAAGAAGAGAGGAAGCCGCAAAATTGTTTTATTTATAATACCTACAAATGATGTCTTTGAACTGCCTTCATTCTGGTACCCTCTAGAAGGGTTGGCTACAACTCCCTTGACTTTGGCCAGCATAGTTTGGGATCGTGTTTGTTGAGGATGATGGGAACATTACTCCAACATACCTAGTGAAGCAAGACTAAATGCTGAGGTGGTTTTTGGCTGGGAGACTGCAAGAAATTCACCTGTCTGGTTTAGACCAGAGTCTTGCTATAGCTTGCTCTCTGGCAAGGCACAACACCCTGGAAAAATGCTGCATCAGCCCTACTACTTGTATTGCTATGTGTCATCCCTCTTCACAGAGACTCAGTGGCAAGTGAGAATATGTACCTCATCACACCCTGAAAAACCAGCCACAAATCCTTAGCTCATACCAGAATAACAGGTGCATTAATTTCCTATTTTCTCCCTGTTGCTCCCTCAACTCTGTTGTATAGAGAATTTGAAGTTCCAAAGGAGAAGGGAAACTGAGTCAGAAATTACATACAGCTTGTGCATAAGCATAATTAGTATTATCCTGAGTTCAGTGATGCATAGGAAGCAGGGAAAACTTTGACCAAAAAGAAAATCCCAAACTAGCCCCCCCACCCCACCCCAGTGGTGATGGGTACACTGTCAGAAGACCAGATCGTCCTGGAGAAAATCTACCTACGTGGTTGCAAAAGGTCGACAGTGACTTGATGGAACATAATCACTCAATCAAATCCCACCCCCCATATTATGCCCAGATTCACACTTTTAAAAGGAAAGCAGCATCCCTCCGAAGGGTCAGACATGACTCGGTGCTTGCACAGGGGCCCTTTCACCTTTCACGTAGCACCAAAATCCACCAAGACAAACACATCAATATGTTAGAACATAACTGATTTAGACAATCTTAAAAAAAAACAAAACAGTGAAGAATCAGCCAATGGTCCATGGAACAGCATCTACAACGCAACTAGGTTTCAGGAGCTCAGACTAAAGCCACTTGTCTATAAAAACAAAATGTTATCCAGATTCATTTGGTTCCATTCCTAAGTGGTAAAGGAAATGTCATCTTCCCTATCCTATATGGCAGATAGTCCTAACTTTTCTGGAGTGGTGTGCAGAGTGGTGTGCATGTTTGCAAAGTTGACAATATGTCATGGGTACTGTTCCATAATGGCTGCTAGATGGGACTAGCACAGTCACTAAGTGGCCACTGTAGGAGGCATAGCTAGTTAAAAGCACTGATTTATCAGAATGCTCCCCAACATATCCTCTACTTCCCTTTCTGTAAGATGCTTTCTACTTTTCCTTCTTAACTTTATCCTTTTTATAGGAAGCAGACTGACTTCCAAACTTATGATGGCCGGTAGCTGTCCATCATTTTTATTTTCTAAGATAGCTATGGGGCCCATGTGGAGCTCAGGCATTCTTGAACTTAAAAATTATGCTAGAGGCCAGCTTCCCATTTTTTAAACTGCAACTCCCCCCCCCCAAAAGGAATTGTTTGTAAGCATACTGGTGTCCCAGATGCCACACTGGGAAACTAAGCTACATAGAATGTGTTTGAGTTAAGAGTAACCTCAATAATATCTGCTGGGAAGTTTCACTTAAAATCAATGCTATAAATACATCTTGGAAAAATTCAGATTTCCTTAGCAGAAGACTGCAGTTATTTTTATGTAGAATGGTTTTATTTTCTGTTGTTTGTGAAGAACAGAGCACAAACAATCCAGCTGACAATGTAGTATACCACATGAGTCCCAATTAGTGTAGACAATTATAATAACAAATCTCAAGAGTCTGTTGGATACTTTAATGCAGCAAGCTGGAGGCTTTACTATCATAATCGTATCACTAGTTGTAAGAGATGGTTTTAGAAATCAAAGCAAAGGCACACCATTTTTAGTGCAGAGGGGCCAAGTTTGACATTTGAACCAAAGTAATTTCTCATCCTTAAAACTGAACTTTGACACACTGACAAAATTCTGCAAATTGGATACAAATCTTGTGTGGGGATGTTCCCCACTGGCTAGTGCAAATATCTTGAGCAGATTTATAGCTCTTAATGGTTATCTGAAGAAGAACCCGCCTGCCCCCCCCAGTAAAACTGAAAAGTGCTGTAAGATCTGCACCAGACACAGAAGACAGAAACTGTGATAGTCCTGTGGACAGCAAAGCTGTCTTCCTTCCAGGGATCTTTGTCAGATGCAAGTCTGAACAGCATCCTTAGTCATGGATATTGAAATGAAGGCAGGGTTTAACATTTCAAAAATTGCTAAAAGGATTACAAATTAAATAAAAACATAATAAAAATGTACAGGGCCAGTTGGTAAAATTGTGTTAAGGGCAGCCTTCTTATTATTAATATGAGGATGATTAAAAGAAAAAAGGAAAGAGGACCTTTTACTCCAGTAATAAACATTGGCCTCTATTCTTTAGTGATGATGCCTAAACTCAAATCTGCTCATGCCTGAAACCAGTACGTAGGTCCACAATTCTCAAATGAATACCAGAGCCTGGCCTTAACCAAATGAACATTAATGTGTTTCTGATTCAGATAGAAATAACAGGGCATTTATTTGTTTATACAGTTTGCCTGACTCTGAACAACTCTGGACAACTTACAATTAATAGGTTAAGAACAGCGCATCCATTCAATAGCGGCTAAACTATCACCCTGCCCTAAGCCTTGGGACAATAGCTAGGTCTTCAATAGCCTCAGAACGTCATCAGGATAGGAGCTACCTGGATCTCTAAGGGAATAATATTCCAGGGGAGAGGCACCATGACAGAGAAGACACACTTCCTGGGTTCCGCTAGATGACTGCTTAATTGATGGACATTACACCATATTACACAGACAGGTGTTCTGTGGAAGCAAGATGTATAGTTTTCCTGCAGCCCCAAGCAAAAATGGCCAGGGACACCAGTGCCCAATGATGGGAGGGAAGGGGCCCACAGCAGCCTCAACTTATCAAAAGAATCAGAGTCACTTTTATAGTGAGATGGGCAGTGTATAAATTTAATAAATAAAATAAATAAATAAAAAGGAGCTTGGCAGATGCCAGCTTTTGACTGCTTCATTACCAAGGTCATGAATCTACCAAGGTGTGGTAGATAGTTCATTCACCAATCAGAACAATATGGAACACATTACTTTTTAAACTTAACTGAAACAGTTAGGAATGAATTTAGGCTTTCTTTATAGTAGGCTACAGATGAGATAAAGAATGTCCTCTAAAAATGGAGGGTTGTAAAGAATTGTAAGATCAGTAAAAGCCTTCCCTTCCTTATCCAGAAACCTACTTCCAGTCACTGGGAGAGGAGAAAGCCCTCTTCCTTCCAGGAATAGGGTAACCATGCATAGAGATACTGGAAAAGAGAGGGGTTCCTTGTATTCTCTCCGAACTATCCTAAATTAAGATATCTGTGGGGCAGGATGGGGCAGCGGGTATGTGGTTTGATTGCATGTAGAAATGGGTGGGATGTGATAACCCTGTATATGTGATATGGAACTGGGATCACTGTGAAAATGGGTTGCAAGTGTATGTATTTGTGATGGAAAGTGACTTTGCATGTATAAGCACAAATGTTTATGGAAGTGCAGCCCCAAGCCACTGGTATAGCCTTCAGAGTCATAAACTGCCCACCCAAGTTTACATGGAAGATTATCTACTGCTATAATATATTTGATATTAGTAATTATTAGTTAGTAGTATCAAATTATATGTTGGCAACACTTGGTTTAAGAAGAATATTAAAAGACGATGGACCTGGATCACTCCGAATACAAGGAAGAAGAATGAAATTGATTACATTCTGATTGACAAAAAACAACTGCTGAAAGACATATCTGTAGTGCCTTCATTCAATACAGACAGGGATCACCGGATGCTAATGGCAAGACTTTTCGATGAAAAGATCGAGAAGACAATCCTACGATTTGCAAATCAAAAGCGATTACTAAAATCTCTCGACGAAAATGTCCTGAAGGAAAGCATTTCAAAGATGAATTGGAACATGGTAGAAAATCATAATGAAGACTATAGCAACTTCATTGAGAAGCTGATGCAATGCGCCAAAGAAGCAAGAACAACGAAGCCAAAAGAGATAAAAGGAAGAATTTTGGAAGAGACCAAAATGCTTCTTCAAAACAGAAGACAGATGGCTAGAACTGCTTGGAATAACGTCGAATACTCTCTTCTCTGCAAATTAATATGGAGGAAACTGAAAGAAGATCTGGAGAAATTCCAAGAGCAGGAACTTCTTGAGGCAGCAAATAAGTGAAGCAGCATCCGAAAGTGCAAACGGGAAATAGCACTGTGCAAAACAACAATAGCAGCATTAAAAGATAAAAATGGAAAGGAAAAGACAGGAAAGTAAGACGTTGAGTAAATCTGCAAAGAATTCTACATGGACCTGTTTGCATCCCGCTTGGACATTCCAATGCCGCCATTAACCGCCACAACTGAGCATATAACGCCCGTTTTAATAAGTGAAGTTCGACACGCCATCCATCAGATGACACTGGAGAACGTTCCAGGAAAAGACGGTATAACAACAGAAATATTGAGGGCTGGAGGCCATGAATTATGGAAAGCACTGGCGGAGCACTTCACCAGGTACGTAGAGATGCAAAAAATTCCTGACTGCTGGAAGGAGTCTACTACAGTCATGCTGTACAAAAAGGAAGATTGCAAAGATCTCAAAAATTATAGGCCAATTTGCCTATTATCGACCGTCTACAAGCTATTCACGAAAGTGATTACAAACCGTCTTACAAGAACCTTAGACGAGCAACAGCCGTGAGACCAGGCTGGCTTCAGAAGCAAGTACAGTACTACTAATCATATATTCACTCTTACTCAGCTCATCGAACAGTGAAGAGAATATAAATTTCTGCTTGTGATCGCATTTGTGAATTATGAAAAAGCATTTGATAGTGTCAAAGTCAATGCAGTAATGCAAGCAATCTGAACAAGGAATCAACTCTGACTACATCGCGCTGCTCAAAGAAGCAAATACCAACTGCTTCACAAATATTACTCTCTTCGAAACTGAAATACGAGTGGAAAAAGGTGTAAAGCAAAGTGATATGATCTCACGTAAACTTTTCAACGCTTGCTTGGAAAATATCATGCGCAAAGTGAACTGGGAAGATGGAATCGATATAAACAGAGAGAAGATAAACCATCTCAGATTTGTGGGCAATGTTGTACTGATTGCAAAAGATGCTCGAAAGCTGCAAAAAATGCTTCGACAACTTGCCGCCGAAAGCAGAAAGGCAGGTCTAAAGATAAATTTCATCAAAACAAGATATATGCAGACAGGGAACCTTCCAAAATTCCAAATGAGGCTTCAGAACAAACTCATCGAAGAGGTCGACCACTATGTCTACTTGGAATGGCTAATCAAAATGAACAATGATCAAAGAGAAGAACTGGTTAGAAGAAAGAAAGCTGGATGGGCTAGATACAATTCCATTAGAGAAGTCTTACAAAATGAGAAGATCGATGGAAAACTGCATGCTAATCTTTTTAATTTGACTGTCTTATTGGTGGTGCTATATGGAAGCGAAACATGGTCGCTAACAAAGGCAGAAGAGGAAGAGCTTTCAAAAGCAGTAAGGGCTATGGAAAGATTGATGCTGAAAGTTTTTCTCTGAGACTATATCCCAAGCAGCCAGATTAGAAAACAAAGTGGAATAAATGATGTTGTCGAATATCGCAAACGGAAGCTATGCTGGCAGGACATGTCGCACACATGTCGGATGGCCATTGGACAACAGCAGCTGCTGAATGGTATCCAAGAGAAGTAAAAAGACCCATTGGCCGACCTCCAAAGAGATGGGAAGATCCAATAGTCAAGAACTTTAGCTGAACCTGGAGAAGAAAAGCCAGGAATTGAGATGAATGAAAGCGAGTTGTGACCACCAGGACTCTGTGCAGTGATAGTCTGGTCAATCAAGGTGATCGAGGTGGATATCAAAGATCACAAGAACTTCTACACATTTTCATTTCTGAAGTAATTATATTCTACTTTACCTCATTTAATAGGGAGCATTAGTATACTAAAAGCCCACCTCCTTTCCCAAGTCTAAAAAGAAGTAATACCCTGTTAGTTTGCTGTATCAACTGTAGTGAAAGTTACGTTCAGAGAACAATTCCTCCCTTGCTCTTATTTTAATATGGCCAATAGAAATGTAATTTAGAAATACTGTTATTAAGAGTTTGCAGCAAGAATTGTATTACGTTTCTTGTTCTTGAGTATCTGACCATCTAGGGTATCTAGAAACTCCTGTCTAAGGTAGCCGTTTTTGGAATGTAATTCCCAGGTGATTAAGGAATGATTTTCCATCAATGAGTATGCAGATATAATCTGTTTGATAGCTACTCTTATTGACATATTCTCTACAAGTGCTGACTATTTCCTTACAACCATTCAGATTTCTGAAGAGAACGCAGCAGTCTTCAGAGTTAAAATGGTTATCAGCCACTCCTTCAGTTCTTTCCCATCATCATACAGATAGTGGACAAAACAGATTTCTCTCTTGCATGCTATCCAGTAGGTAATCTTATTATGCACTTTTATTTTGTTGTCTATGAAATACAACGTACCTGGGCATTCTGCATTCGGTATCACATTTTCCTTAATGAAATCTCAGGACATAATGAGCTAAATATATTAGAAAATTTCTACTGTCACAAAATATAATAAAAGTGCTTCTGCACAAACATAGATTGGCTTTTCTTTCCACCAAGCAAATGGCAATCTGCCCCTCTTAAGTAATAAGGACTAACAGCACAAATGTTACGCTAATGTCCTTTGTGGGTATTATTGTAATAATTATAATTAATGACTACACCTGCCTTTCTGGGACAAGCTGCAACACAACCCAGAATGGATTTATTTCTAAAACCAGGGTTGATATGGTTAGGAGACAACATTTTCTTTCTTCCAATTAAATCCAGTCCAGGTTTTTCTTCCTTCCCTGCAACAGCTGCCCTTCACAGTCTTTTTCTTCTTTTAATCAATCTCTGAAGGTGGGCAAAACATTACCTTCTTTTTCTTTCTGGTGTGGAAAATGGGATTATGTGAGAAACAGGAACCTGACCTACCTTTACCAGCTGCAAATGGGGCTGAGAAACAGGATGGACACAGAGGTAAAATGCAGGGAAAATATCATATCCTCTACAATAAGAGAGGAAAACGGAGAAGTTTAAAATTTCTCTGCCTTTTTCCATCCAGTCTATAATCAAGTCTTAAAATTTCTTCCTGTTCTGGGAAAAAGCATACAACAAAGAATAAAATAACCTGCAATTGAAATAAAGGAACATAAGCTTGTGGACTGAAAGAATATATTTTCAGGATGAGGATGGACACTGGGTTTGCAGCAATTTTTTTCCTAGTGGGGAAGCAAGAAAGACAACTGGGAGGCATCTTTCCATACAGAAAGAGAGAACCTGAACTTAAGTTGCATAAAAACAAATAGGTTTACACTTTACACTCTGCTGAGCAGCCTTACCGAAGTGGACCCTTCTCCAGTCAGATCTGCAGTATTCCCCAGAAAGGGAGGTCAAAGCTATTCAAAAATAAAGAACAGATTCTTTCCCCAAACCTATTTGTTTTTATGCAACTTAATTTAGTAGCTATAAGTATACCCTCTCCTACTGAGCAATCTTGTTGGCAAAAATGAAAAACGTCATAGTACCAGAATATATGAGCAAGTATTCCTAGGAAACATGCAAAACAAATGAGCTCTGCAACTCATAATCGTTTTAAAAGAACATAAAAAACCTGAAAAGGGTGGGGGGGGGATCTCAATTTGTCTACCTGTATATCTAGAAGGAAAGGGAGGTGGCATCCTAGATAGTAGTACCTAATGAATATATAATTCAGCTATTGGGAGGAATTTGGGGGAACACAAAAAAGCAGGGTATGCGAATATATGATGCATCTATATATTTTATTACTACAAGTAGCAGTGTTTTTAGCAGATTTTTTCAAAATGGCTTATTAATAAAATGTCATTTTTGTATTTCTTAAAGAAGCAGTGTCCAGCTCTGATGTTTTAAAGATGTGTGAATGAAATAATCCCTAAGAATGGTAGTCTAGTAACGAAGACCACGACCCTGTTGAAGAGATGGAGAGAAAAAGTACAGACACATGCTAGATATAGCAAACATATGACTATATTTCTAAAAATACGTCTGCGGCCTCACCAAGAGCCAGGAATAAACCAGGGGCAGACCAGCTTCTTTCTAACAGAGCTGCTCTGTTTTTATCCTTTCGTACCTCACTGGTACAGATGAACCTCAAAGAGAAGCACCATCTTGCATTGCTTCCTAGCAGTATAACTTCTGAAACTGACTGGTTATATTCATATGATGGCACAGAAAATTCATAAGCATGCTAATTAGAAGTACAGCTATTAGGATATTTGTAAGCCATCTTCCCTGTGGGGAAAAAATAATATATTTTTGATTTAATCTTTAGGTCTTAGAGAGTTCAGCCTCAAAGTCATACTTCTGGAGGTTCTTGTGGATAACTCAAAGTTTTGTTTTGGAGACTGAACAGTTAGCCATTCTGTTTGTTTGCTGTAGGTATGAAGTTATTATATAAACCACTTCATCCATGAAACAGTGAACTATGAGTTTTTTAAATCTGAGTTTGTTATTTCATACATTTTCTAACACGATGGTTCCCAGCCTATGATTTGTGTGAGAGCTGCAGGTGATTTTTGGTATGGGTGCAAGATTGTGGTGTACTTCTTAAAATGGCCGAAGTCTAAGGAGATAGCCAAATCACCCAAGAGTTAGGTGATTCATGAGTTTGAACCATCTTGCAAGATTTTGTCCACTTAATATTAATATTGAAATTATTGTGGTATATTAATATTAAATTTTGTTCTTTAATTCTGGGGTGAGACACCATCTTGATGATTCTTAGCTTCCATGATGGACCTCAAAACTTTTCGATAGAGAGGTCCACTTCAAGGAAAAGGTTTGGAACTGCTGTTACAATATAAGGCACGTTTTACTTGTTCTCAATTAAGAAGGTTCTGCGAAGCTAAAACTTTATGGAAAGCTAAAATATATTTAATAGTACACATATTAATTTATATTATCAATAAAATCTTTCAATAGTTATCTCAGTAGGCTATTTCTTCAACTAAATGAGCTGGAATCAGAAAACTGAGATTAAGCAAATCACTTTGCGCAACATGGGTCAGTTCCCTCTTTTAGAAAGATGTCATTTGGGTTGTTCTCTGCCTATAAGAGGCTGAGGACAGAATCATGGCAGAAGGATTCAGGCCAATAGGAGCAGTGTGAACAAGTAGAATCCTGGCACGTCTCCCCCCCCCGCCCCCAAGACAAAAGCAGAAGGGTCAAATCAAGAAGCTCTTCCAGTGGGGTGGAATCTTTAGATTGAGCTTTTGAGGAGGAAAGTGGCTTCAACACGATGTGGAATGTACAGGACAACTTTCCCAATCTTGGCACCCTCCAGATGTTGTAGTTCAACTCCAACAATGGCCATACTCTGGGGAATTTCAGAGTTGGTCCACATATCTGGAGTGTGGCCAGACTGGGAAAGGTTAGTATAGACGAAGATGTTCATCAGGCATTGATTAAAAGCTTTCAGCAATGTGGAGTAGGTAATTCAGCCATTTGAACAACATCCTCCAACTACAGTCCAGAGCACTTCTCTAAGCTACAGCTAGTGACAAAATAACAGCTGAATCTCATGACTAGTTTATGGTAGAAAAATCAATTAATCCAAAGCAGGGTAACAAAAAGAGAAGCTGGGGGGGGACCTAAAATCTACCAGAAAAAGGAACAGCTGAAGGCAAGCCTGTTTGCTCTATTTCTTTCTTATGTGGTCTAAAAATAAGAGCACTCTGGCAGCAAGGTTTTTTTTTTTGTTTTACAAAAATAAGTCAACAAGATCATAGCCTGATTTAAAGATGTAAAGAGGACAGAGAAATCTCTACATTTATAAAGAGCTAAAAATGTTTCTAAAGCTCACTTGTTGGGAAAGAATATAATTAGGAGTATTTTTAAGAATTACGATCCTTTTCTCCACCCCAAGTCATGGCAGCGCTCATGACCACTTATTCCCTTCCACCTCAGGCCATTGGAATGTGCTGGCACACCACAAGCGAGCTTAAAGAATGCACAGTTTCCGTAGGGTAGCACTTCAGAGGATCCCAAATGACAGTGGTTGGCTGCATTCTTTTGCTTCGAGATCACTGATCCCCATTTAGGAAAGCATAACAGTGGAAACCAGGGACAGAGGGAATGCAGGAAGCGAATAAAGGCAGAAGGCCTTTGGCATTTGGAAGCCCTGAGAATATCATACAGGAAATCAGGAGCAGGTGTAGCTGAATAGGAAGAAGTGGACAAGGGTTAGAGCCTGGCTGGGGAATTCTGGGAGTTGAAGTCCACACATCTTAAAGTTGCCACGGTTGAGAAACACTGGGCTAGAGAAATAAATTCTTTTTCAAAAAGAACCCCAATGACCAAACTTCATCATTCATTCCAGACCATTGATACCTAGCCAAATTTATTCCTTACCAGCAACAATTCCAACAGCCGCAAACCTAAACATTTTCTTCCTTCATATGTAGCTTTAAAAAAAAATAATTTACAGGTCTCTGACATCCCCCATGGTCTCATTAAAGTGTTAACAACCATCAAGAGGGAGAGAAAGTTTGGATAATGTTTTGCATGCATTGTATTGTTTTTTTCCTTCTTGGAACTCAAAACTACATGCAGAATTCTCAGATAGTCACTCTCAGACATTGACCAGACCCAGAATTGCTTAGCTACAACAAAGTGACTGGATCAAACATCCCTGAATCCTAAGAATGCCATGTGGTCCTACATAGTTTTCAAATTTGTATAATTTCCGTTACAACTTTGAGTCAGCATCATTTGCTACATCTTTAGAACAGGGTCCCCAAAGCCAAAAATGATGATTTGTCTCTAGTCATATATGAAGTCCATGGGAGAAGAGCAATCTGAACCAGGAAGAAGTTCCATTTACCCAGCTGAAATAGTTCTCAAACTATTGTCCAAGTCTAAGAAATCACCTTCATGAAGTCCTCCAAATGTTGTTATATGGGTACTCCTGGAAGCTATAGTGAGCATGGCTAATACTGTAGAGCAGTGTTCCTCAACCTTGGCTGGGGAATTCTGGGAGTTGAAGTCCACAGGTCTTCAAGTTGCCAAGGTTGAGGAACGCTGCTGTGGAGAAATGGTGAGAAGTTGTTCAGCAGCAACATCTAGAAAACCACACATGCACTTAGACATCCCAATGTGAATTGCAGTATTGCTCAAGGATTCCTAGTATTCACCCAGGTACCACACCTTGGACAAACAGAAAGCAAAAACCTTTGGTCACTTTCATATTGCATTTACTGCAAAGATTCAGTAAAATATGTCACTTCATCTATGACCCCAGTTCAAAGGAACAAGTACAGGATGATGCTGTGAACTGCTCAACTGCCTGCTTCCAGAATTATGTGCCACTCCTGCATTATGTTTGAAAATAATGTCAGAATTAGAGGGAAGAGGTTGTAGCCAGGCCAGTTAACTTTTAGAGGTACAAAAATCCTCTGTCAAAGCAGAAAATTCAAACTTGGATTTTTCTTCAGTTGCAGCAGCAGCTCCTGCACTGCTTGGAACTGCTAAGATGAAACTGCCACTGAGTTATTCTAAACTAATGAGGTAACAATTTAATGCTTTATTCTGACCTAATTTGGGTTTTATCTTTAATGGGCCAATATAGTCAGACAGCCTTTCCCAATCAAATGTCATCCAGATGTATCAGCTGCAATTCTTCAGATCCCTAGCCAGCATGTGTAGTAAGAGTTAATGAGAGCTGTGGTCTAACACTTCTAGGAGCAGAGTTGAGGATGACGAATTCTGAAGGCACAATCGCCTTGTACAAGCTCTGTTCAAATAAAATAGGCACTGCTCTTGCTTATTTTAGAGCAGCTTGCTTAGGAAAGTTTCTCTCAAGCAATTAAAAATAAAACAAAATGCCCAACTTCAAGGAAGAACTATGGTCACCCCAGGAACCCTTGAATCTAAAATTGAGAGCAGCAGTGTCTATCAAGTAGTTAAAAATATCCTTCTAGTAATGCAAGTGTGCCACATGCTTGACTTAGAACTAATCAGTTCTACTAAAAAGAAAAAATCAGATTTAAGTCCTTTGCAAGAGCCTGACAAAAATCTTTAAAAGGCCTTGTGATCTATCCCACCTGAGCAAATATCTCTGTCATACTGATTAGAAAGCAGCTCAGGAGGAGTCTAATTCAGAAGCTGCTATCACCAAGAGATACAAAAGAGGTATAACTTCATGGAAAGAATAAGCTTCTTGGCAAATTTCTCTCCAAATCTGACAGTTAGACTCCCCAGTGCAAGGTGCGGGGGGAGGTATCAAACTCTAAAATGGGATTGGAAAGGGCCCCAACAAACAGCATCTAAAGTTTAAGGGAATGAATTGCAGATGGCCCTGTCCTCAAACCCAAGAGACCAGCCGATTCTGTAATGTAATGGGCGGGATGCTAGCCTGGCTCTGAATCACTCAATGGGCAACCACTGCTCCAGGAATTCCATGCAGATGTGTAGTAGAATTCCCTCAAGTTAGTTAATGGGCAGGTGAAAAAACAACAGAGTCAAAGTTTTATTTACTCCATGCCAAATATAAAAAGGAAGCAAACTAGTAAAAGAGATACAGATTATTTTATTTCTTCGGTGCGGGGGAGGGTATAGTTCCAGGCTAGTTTTTTTTTTTTTTAAAGCCTGCATTTTAGTCAAGAGAACTATTCCTCTTACCAAGGAGGAAAAAAAGCAGGGGGTGGGGTGGGTTTTTTTTTAATAGGCTAGTAATTTTGGGGAATTAGGGCTGCTGCAGGCAGTTCTTCGCGGACGACTGCCTATGGGAGCAGAGTTCTGTTAGAGACTGAGCAAGATGTGCCGAAACTGAAAAAGAGATATTGACTATGGTGTTTGGAAAAGAGTGTCTCCCAAATTCACTGTACTTACTGTCTCAGAATTTACTAGGAGCTATAGCGTTAATTTTGTGTTTGTTCAATATGGAAGGAGCACAGAACAGCCCCTCTGCAGGGTGTGTGCAGAGACAAGAGTTGTGGCAGTGTGGACAGAAAGAGAAAAGATACAAAAGAAGTGGCTTCCAATCTTCTTTACAGCAGTTATAAGTACAATTATAAGTTTATCTCTTGCTCTATGGTTACAGCATTTTTTTAGAGCTTACAACTCTTTTTTCTACAATCTATTCTTTCTAATCATCAAAAACTAAGTCATAAGTTCATTTTTTTCTGTTTCATGCAAAAAGCCCATGAGGGGTTTCCAATCAGCAATTAACATATTGTCTTCTGTCTGATCAAATAAGTCAATGTGCCCACCATTTTTCTTCATTTCTTTAGTCAGCTGTATGCCAACCAGAGTCTGCAGATTGGGGTGGGTTACAAAAACTGTAAAACGATATAAAATAAGCACAAGAGTAGCTTCTTTTCTTAATCCTTTTGCTACCAAGGCAAATCTGAGGAAGGGAAGCCTTTAAAAAAAAGTCCTAATTTCTTGCCTCTTCATTTCTTGTTGCCCATCTCTAGCTGTAACAAAGATATTAGCTGGGAAGATGACAGGAGACAAGTTTGTGAAATAGCTGTCACTGCTCTTTGCTAAGACATGCAAAACCAAGGGAAAAAAACTGGACTGTTTTATTTCTGAATACTGAGTTGCTGCAGCCAGCTTCAATGAACACACAACTAGACACACCATGAATGTTTTTGGAAGGAGGCCACAATGGAACCACAGAATAAGGGATGAAAAAGGACTTCCTTCCTTTTATCATTTCTGGGGGCAGATGTTACCATTTTGTGCTCTTTGACTGAAACCAAAACAGAGACTTCTAAACCAACACCATCCTAACAATTCATTCAAGAAATCCCACTACTGTAACTGTTGCCTTTTCTGGCAGTCTCAGCTACCAAATAACCCCAAACCAGCTCCAAGGCATCAAAATAAATAAATATGTTTTGAGCACCAATAATGCGCCACACCTGGGTGCTGGGAAACTGGCATCCTCCTTCATGCCGAACAGTAAGTCTTTATTGGCTGCATCACTTCTCTGCTATCACAAGTTTAGCTACAAAGCAGCTAAACAAAGTACACTGAATTGTAGCTTAATTTGTGATGAAAAATCTATTTAGTATTCTCTGTCAAATGCAGTGAGGTGACAGACCAGCAAATGGCAACTCTGCAATTTGATTTTTTTTAAAAAAAGCATTTGAACAGTTTTTACTGCAAATCTATACAACACAGAAGAAGGAAGAGACAGTAATGTTACTTAGATAAATAAAACTAACATTTTTCTTCTCCTTCCTCAAAAAGCCCCTCTGAGTTTTGCAGTTTTAATCACCTTACTGAAAGGTGGTTTACTTCCTTCCAAGTTTAAAAAAAACAAATGAGGGGCAGGAAAGAAGGCCCTTTAATTACTAACATATTGCAGAGGTTAACAACCTGGGCCCTAAATGGTCTGGCCTGGAAAATATGAATCCAAAACAACATAAAATGTGAACTTTTCCATTCTGTTTTATGTACAGTGGCTGTGTGGTGTTCTCAGGGTAGGGTAGGGTAGGGTAGGGTGGGGTGGGGGGAATAGCTCTAAAAGCAACAGAAGCCATAACAAATACTTTAATTTGGCAAGTAAAGTGACTTTTCATTAATTAAATAGTGAGGGTGACTTAATGGTGAAAGTGAATGTAGAAAACAGTAAGATGAGTTACCTAGAACTGAACACACCAATTTTTTTTATTCAGGGTGAGCCTGTACAGCAATGATCACATTGCTTGTGCAATGTCCTTAGGAAAAAAAAAAGAACTGTGTTGACTGTCTGGCTGATGCATGCACAGTCATTACTGATAGTAATAGTACTTCAGTCAAAGATGCCTGTAGACCATACAACAAACAGACCATCAGCATCTCTTGGTGTCACTTCAGATATCATGCCTTTCAAAAGAAAAAGTGTGTTCATACACTTGGGTGTTGGTATGATTCTAAGCATAATTTTAGTCCTGATAGAGCAGAAATGAAGTGTTATCTTGTCCAGCGTTCTCTTCCCATAATGACCACACAAATGTTTGCACTGTCTGATTGCAGCTATCCAAAAAGTATCCGTGAACCTATGCAAGCAATACATGAAGGATACAACCAGAAGCAGCCTCAACAAGAGACAGCCACAGGCATTTCCCGTGGCAGAAGCACTTGTTGTTAGTTTTATACTGACTGAACTCTGAAATACACTGAGATAAGGCAACTATAAATATTTTGCTAGCAAGGTAGCTAATGAAGGATCTTGGCAGGCCCCAGGCATGTAGGTAATGCATGTGTAAATGCATCAAAAACTGACTTAACACCATGCACCTTCTGGCGCTGATCCTGTCACCTGCTCCACCCTCTTGCCTCCCAGATCATCATAGGCATCAGTGGCTGGGTTTAACTTGTAGTGAAATGCAGCACATACCAGGGTGAGGAATCTGTGGCCCTATTAATTTTGCTAAACTACAGCGCTTAGTGATCCCAGCTAGCATAGCTAATTCTGTAGTAAAGGATTTGAGAATTAAACTCAGCAACATGTAATACGCTCCACATGGGGCTGCCCTTGAAAATCACTCAGAAGCTATAGTTGGTCCAGAATGTAGCAGCATGGGCAGTGATGGGTATGTCACAGTACACGAAGATGTCCCCGTTGCTTCACAAACTGCACTGGCTGCCAGTTGGTTTCTGGATTAATTCAAAGTACTGGTTACCACCTATAACAACATTCATGGTATAGGGCCTGGCTACCTGAAGGACTGCCTGTTTCCACATGTTTCTACACATCTGGTGAGGTCAGCTAGAATGGGCATGCTTCAGGTCCCATTGATTAAGCAGTGGGACCTTGAGGGACCGCAGAAGCGTATCTTCTCAGTGATGACTCCTGCCCTGTGGAATGATATTCCACCCAGAGATCTGCACTGCTCCCATCCTTTTGAATTTCTGCAAATTGTTAAAGATCTGGTTGTTCCCCCTGGCCTTGGGCTAGAATGGGGGTGAGCCCCTTTGGTTTTGGGTTCTGTCTTCCAGTCAGCTATATTCTTCTTTGATACACAGTGCTTTCTTTTAGATTTTTAAATTGTAAACCAGCCAGAGTCACTGTGGAGTCAGGCAGCCTCGAAGTTGAAATAAATAAAATGAAAAAACATTTGGAGAGCCAGAGATCCCCCATCCCTGGTTGCAAATAAAATACCATCATTAAAGCAACTCAGAATGCTTTAAAAAAATCTAGAACCATCAACTTTGATGAGCAATCTTTCTCCAATATATTGGGCAGAGTCCTGCAATATCCAACATCTTTTGACTGGAAATGTCAGGAAACAAAGCAGGCATAGTTATACTCTGTAAACTTTCACATGATAGTTGCAACTAAGTTTTTTTTCCCCCACATGCCTGCTCTGATCACACATTGAGTATGGACTGGAATGTGGTCTAGATGTGCAGAAGAATAAGGTGGTAGAATCTATTCCACTATTTCAGGTTGCAAAATGGGGCAAAATTCCCTGGGAGTAAAGAAAGAAAAACATTAGGAAGCTTCATGCCCTGGTTGCTTTCCATTGTGCCATTCTTCCTGTGAGAATTTCCATGTAGAACAATAAAAAGTGAAAATAATTATCTGCAATCTGAAATAGCTGTCAGTTGAAACAGTCTGCCACCTTATTCTGCTGCGTATGAAGACCAAGTCTAGTCTAAAGATCAAAAGTAAGTCCTGTAAGGAGCTGAATCCTCCACTTTCATCAGAATGTTGGCTTTGAGAGGGTCAGAAGCTATGGTTTAACCCCTAAACTCATTTCTTTTGCTTAAAAAGACTTAGGTTTCTTCCTAGATCTTTCTTCTCAATAAGGTACGTCAGAAATGGAGCCCCCTGACCATTCTCATCCTCATTTCTTTACCAAGTGTTGGAAAGTGTTTGAATTATCTCCAATACTCCAGAGGAGGAAATGCTCTCTAGAAGTATGATGTACACCTTTCTCTTCAACAATACTGTTTTGGGAAGCATTCTCCAAACCTGGAAACTCCAGATATGTTTGGACTAAAACTCCCCAAATTTCTAGGCAGAATTCTAGGAATTAAACTCCAAGCGTATGTGTCAGCCCCACTAGGTAGACCAGACCAGGAAATCAACTCCAAAGGAAGGCTAAAACTACTTTTATTGAGACTGGCTACAATAACATAATCTTGCAAGTCTGATTGTTCTGTACCTCCTTCTCCTTCTTATAGTTCACTGAATTAGGCATCTACCTGAGCCACTTCCAAATGCTATCTGGACATTCTGGACTTTAAAAATGCTTCAGCCCCTTTTGCCTAAGCAAGGGATCCTGCATATCTCTGCCAAGGTAATCTTTCTCACTCTCTACAATGTGGTGGTGGTGGGGAGATGCAAAGCTGGGGAAAGCCAGTTTACAAGTATTATTTCTGCTTCTCTCAAACCCACCCAGAAGAATAAGAGGTCCCTCAAAAGCTTTAAAAGTGGTTTGTTTGATTTTTAAGATTTATAAGATATAATAATAATTGCTCGGTTTTAGGTTTAATAGGGTTAAGATTGTCATAGTATTATTAATTATAAAAGTAGACAATTTAAATGTTTTTATAATTTGATTTCTATTACAGTGGACAGAAATATATAGAATACTGGTAGGAAGGAAATAATTAAATAAATGTTTTTGGGGGGAGTTGATTTCAAGGTTTATATATTTTTCTTTTAATATAAGGGGAAGGAGCAATTGTGTTTAGTGATTTTTTAAATGTCCTACTGGAATGATTTATAGAAATAATGTGATCTTGGCTTGATATAGAGTAAGGGGTTGATTATGGAAACTGCTGTATATTCTTGTTGTTGGAAAGTTGGAAGTCACTTCTTTGTGAAAGACAAGAAAAAAGAATTTGAAGATTACATACTCTTTTAGTTTTTTTTGTTTTGTAGTTTTGCTTTTTTGTAGTTTTTATCTTTGTTTCAAACTGAATAAAATTCTTATTTTTTAAAAAAAGCTTTAAAAGTGGGGGAAGAAGCATGCATTTGTGATTTTCTTTGGAAAAGAGAAAGAGGCCCTTAAGATTTGCATTGCAGGTGCTGCCTTTTTCATCTCAGAAACAGAATTTGCAACATAAAAACAATTCAGAATGCTCCATGAGTTTTTTTTTTAATGTAAAAATCTGGAGTGTTTTATTACTGCACTTACAAACCAGTGCAAAGACATACCCTGTGATTACCCAGCTCAAGTGTTACTATTTAAACATTCAAACAGGAAATCTAAGAGGTGGAAAACACTGGACCTTTGCCTAGGAGTCATGATGCCTTCAAAATAGAACTCAATTATTAAAGGGTTTTATGGCTTCAGACTTTTCTATTCTGGCATTAGAGTTCACTGAAATGGCTCTCCGAGAAATAGAGAAGAGACAAAAAGGGAAAGGTTAGCAGTTCTCAATTAATGTGCTTCCTTTAGAATATTGCTTGCAGATACTAGACCAGTGTTTCTCACCCACCTCAAGTTTAAGATGTGTGGACTTCATCTCCAAGAATTCCCCAGCCAACATGAAGTCCACACATCTTAAAGCTGAGGAGGTTGAGAAACACTGTACTAGGCTGTGATTTCAATTTGTTTTCCTAGGAAAATCTGGAATTAAAACTTTAGTCTAGGACTGAGGAACCTGCGGTCCTCCAGGTATTGTTGAACTCCACTTTGCATCACCCTGGCCAATGTGCCCAATGGTTAGGGATGAGAGAACTGCAGTTCAGAAATATCCTGGGAGGACAGTCATAGCCAGAGCAAATAAAAGTTCTTTATTCTGCTCTTTGAGTTCTCTATTCAGTTCTGGTTACCAAATTTAAAAAGGATTTAGAGAAACAGGTTCAGAAAAAGGCAAGAGGGTGATAAATGAACTAGAAACTAAGTCATATTGAAGGAATTGGGCGTATTTCTCCTTGAGATGAGAAGACTCAGTATCTTTTATTAACTTAAAGGATGCCACACAGAAGGTCACAACCTGCTCTCTATTGTTCAAGTGTGCAGCATAGGAAATAATAGATTTAAGATATGAAGGTAGATTCTAAATGAATGTTAGAAAAAGCTTCTTAACATTAAAAGCAGTCTGAGAGTGGAAGCAATTACCTAGAAAAGAGGCAAGTTCCCCTTCACTGAATGTGATTGAAAAGGGACTCAACAGCCATCTGTCAGGGACGCTTTAATCTGGATTCCTCTATTGAGCAGTGGGTGGGATTCAACCACACTTCCAACTATAGTTCTATGATTTTAAGCTGAACTGATACAGTTAAAATGTAATCAACAGGTTAGGAAATTAATGACACACATCTACCTAGAAGCATTACATATACATACACATCGTATGAAAATAGGCTTTAGCATTTTGGGTAGTAAAATAAACCCATGTCAGTCAACTCCAATTTCTGCATTAATAGGTTTTGATGCTGGAGGTTAGAAAAACTGTGATTTGGAAAGGTACTAATGTCTCTACTAGACATCTAGAACTCTGGTTAGAAACTATTTCCACTAAAAGTCTACTGTAACCAGGGAACGTTGGGGATATAATATGGTTGTTGTTCTCTCCCTAAATCCCGTTTCCACAAACCTTGTCATCCCAACCCCCTTTTTGCCCCTTAAGTTGACAACCAGAGGCTCTGATGGCCTTGTTAATGGATTTTAATTTAGCCCCCTCATTTTTGACTCCTAGCTTACAGAGTTTCAACAGAAAGATAAATTAGGAAACTGTTTGTTAGGCTTAAAACTAGACAAAATGATTACTCTCACAATTATTCCTTTATACCTATTACAGGCAGTGAAGTTCACTCTGGACCACCAGCAGTAGCACCATCTCCAATAAAAATAAAAAAGCCCCAGTAATAATATTTGAATTGCTTGAAATGTTTCGGTCCTGAAAACACAAAATAAGATACTGTCTTCTCAATGGCACTCAAGGATAAAGTGCAACCTATCTGTACAACCTTCGCAATCTTCCTGCATGACCAGCCTGCCAATGTGGAAGTGGAGATCAAGTGCAACAATGTTTCTTTGCATCTTTTTAGTTTATTACAGAGTGGAAAATGACCATGCAGATATGCCTTTAAAGGCCTCTCTAGCCCCTTTTAATGTAGGTTTTCCATTATTATGTACTCCACACTCAGCAACTTTGAGAGAGTGGTATATGAGAGTAATTTAATCCAGTAATGTAAAGGATAACACATTTTCAAAAAGGTAGTTGTAGCTTCTTAAAAGTGTGTACTCAGTAAACCTGGGTTTGGAAAGGCCCTGAAAAGCCTCCAAGTCAGTGCCATAAAGCAGTATTGTATGATGTCAAATTTGCATTTCTGAGTGATCACAGATATATTTGCATTGTGCAGACATATGGACATACCAATTCTCTTACTGTGCAAGAGCTGAGAGTAGACAATTGAGTGAACTATGGATCACATTTAAAACTTGAGCTTTGAAACAAATGCCAGCAACCTTAATGTTAAATGAAAGCCAGAGAAAGGAGTGGTTCAACCACAGCTGCTTCTTTTCACTGCTTGGGGGAAACTTACATAGATACACTAACATGTATTTCTGCCTATCTGTAGTTAAAATCCACAAGAAAGCTCCTTCCTGCATCTTCAGAATGGAATTATCAGCTTGTGCAGAAAGTTCCAGGCCTTTAGGAGTTTATTTTGTAACAGGATGGCTAATCATGTCAAATTCATGATGAGTTGCCTCTTTCCTTATTCAGCTTTTTTATTGTTTAATTATAGGTTTAGCCAGTTTCATATCTTGCCTTTTTCCCATCACTTTAAACCCACGTACATGTCGCTCCCTCCTGCATTTTCAGTTCCTCACCACAATCCCACAAGGTAGGTTGGGCTCAAGGAAAGTGACTAGCCCCAAGTCACCCAGTGAGCTTCCATAGCTAACTTGAACTGGGCCACTGGTCCTCATGCAACACCTGTATCAGAGCATCACTAAATATGTCAGCAGTATGGAGAAGAATGCTCAGTTGTGAAAAGTTATATTTTATTACAGAAGAATTACTTATGAGATGATGACATGACACTACTCAAAGGCAAGAAAGTAAATCAGGACATTTGTTGCAGGTAGTCCCAAATTCAGTAACCAGAATGGCTACATTAAAATACATACATACATACATACATACATACATACATACATACAGAGAGAGAGAGAGTGTGTTAAGTGGTGCAAGGAGGAGGCACCCATAAACGTGCTTGAAACTCTGGACAACACTGGCAGACAGTGGATCTCCAATGTACATAGAAGATAGATTGGGATCCAGTGATAGATCACTTGGCGGAAAATTTGCCAGTAGCAGCTCCTAAAGCATTGTAATACTTTAGATAACTACATGCTTGTAAAAGTGGCTTGACTCTTAGGAAGGAACAGCACTTATGCATATGTAAAGTGTTAAAATAGAAAGGAAAATTGTACTCTCATTCTCACTACTTCTACTTTGCAATTTTGGCTTCGTCCATCCTTTAAAGACAAATGGCTGGTTCATCACAGCAGTGTTTAAGAGGAACATTGACTGGGTTCAAACAACATACTAGACCAGGCTAAAATGGTGTTAGGTAATCTGTGTTTTACTTTATTGTGAAAACTCAGCTATTACCTTAGCATGTGTGAGACAGGCTATCACTTTAAGATATAATATGGTGTGAGTGTGGGCACAGCAAGGGTGTTTTGTTAACCTTATATTAGTACATTGTATGAATCAAGCCATAAGCTGTTTTAATGGGGCTTGCATTTTGTCAGTGAAATTAGGGGCAAGCCTGTTATAACAGCTGGCTGTGGTCTATTTTGTGGGTTATATATGCCTGTTCTTAGTGTTCCAGATACTTTCCCCTAACCCTCTGATAAGTTTGATCTCTTTGGATGGGAGTAACAATAGATCCCAGTACTGCCATCGGCTAACCATATGCCTTATATGGGAAAGCAGTAACAGCAGCAGTACTAGGTTTTGTTATATACTTATAACTAAGTGCAGTACAGACTCAAAATATAGTAAGAATTGATACAAAGGTGAATTAAAAGGAATTATAGTGGGATATAAAATAAGGAGCCTCCAAAGTAAAATGTCCACAATTTATAATAATATTAACCTCTATACATTCAAAGTAAAGGTGAAAATTATACAACAGCTGCAACCCATAGTAATAGTCATACAATAACTATAATTTTAGGTTATATAAAACAAAGGAGTCATAGGCGCAGAGGGGGTTTATTAGTGGCGGTTTGAGGTAGCAGAGAACACCCTTCTTCCCTAAAAGTTAAGCCAAGCTACGTGTGTATTTTCTTACAGCAGCAGGACATAAAGTAGTGCTGGGTGCTGCATTTTATTGGGGGCAATCATGCAACACATGGCAAGTTGCATTTAATCCCACTATAATCAACAGGCTTAGAGCGACTTTATTTATGGCTGCAACAAGTCTTTGAAAAAAGTACTTTGGTATTATAAGAATATCTAAAAGGCCAGAAGAACACTTGAGTAAGATTTGCACAGCAAGGGATCTTCATTCTCATCTATGTATTTCGTAAGATTTATATGCTGCCCAATCTTAGACTTTGACATTTATTTCACAATAAATAAAATTAAAAGTAACAATCTACAGATGATACACAGCATTCTAGAATTACACAATCACACTTAAAGTCACTGCGATGAATAAATACCTAGCCACCATCATATTTAACAATCAGTGCTCCAAAATCATGCGAAAGAAGATGATCGTAACCTCTTCCTTGAAGAAACAGAGAAAGGATCACCAGGGTGGGTGGAAAGCAGGCTGCTCCACAGAGTTGCTCCAACTACTAAGAAATTCCTTGCCTCACAGAAATCCTATGGGGAGGAGATTAGAACCATCCCTTCCCATATCAAATGCACAGGACAGGAAGACTCTCCTCTGATACAAATACAGTGTTTACCTGAGGAAACTTGAGTATATTGGAATACTTGTTATTTGTTATTATTATTATATTGGCAGACTGGTTGAATGTGAGCCTATAGTAACACAGAGTCAAACTCATCTAATTTTTGCAAAACAGGGTATCAAACAAGCAACACAATACAAAATCATTGTCAATGGCCAAAGTCAATGAATAGGACGCTTGAGAAAGAAACACAACTACCTTTGTAAGCTTATTTTAGGTAGTGGCTACTAAACTGTTAGGTCTAAAATGTTTGTATGTGTGTATGCCAACAAAAATTATTTCAGCTCAAACACTTGCCTTTTCAGATCTCAGTCAAGTTAAGGTATTTGGGGGAAAACGGAACTTTGTACAGATTCAAAATTTTATAAAAAACTTAAAATTGCTGCAAATGTGTTCTATAGTGGATCTTTTCTTCTGTAATTCTGAGCTTTTTTTTTTTTTGTGGTTCCTCTTCCTGCTCTACCTCGTGCCAAGAGATCAAAATGAAAGAATGCATACATTCTTTTAGAGAGGCCCCATCCAGCCTCTGGTAGACATTTCTTTTTCCTCCACTTCTGGCCCTATTGTTCATGAACATAAATAGATCTATTTGTGATACACACCAGAGCCTTGTCATGTAAGCAAGAGAATGTTTCCTCAATTCCCCTTCTGCCTGCCCAGAATAATAATGTAATTGTCATTATCATCTCTGAGAAAAGAAAAGGTCTTAGATGCCTCTGATCCAGGAGGACTGAGGCTGGTGAAAGCCCCAAGCCATATTGGTCTCTTCTAGAAAAAGGCCACGCCCTTCTTAAGGTACTGTAAGTGGAACATACAGTTTAATGCAGATTTTTGCAACCTAGCAGCCTCCAGATATGCAAGATTAAAAATAACCTCCAGCAACCATGGCCAATGATCATCCTGGGCTACAGAAATGAGAAGGGCAACAGGTTGCAGAATGCTGGTTTAATACAACTGATATTCATAATACCAATACTGCTGTTTAATGGTTTTTGAAAATATAGTAAAGTTATTAGAGGAAAAAGGTACAAATGTATTCTGTGGGATTAATTGGCTAGGTGCTATCAAGCCAGGTTAATTTCCTATTGACCATATGGACAAACTGAGCTGCCCATCACTGTCTTAATAATAATTTATAGCTCTTCCAAGGACATTCCAGTAATCTCTTTGATCCTGTCCATCCACTTTATGTCCTTCAACCTTGCTAAACACAATAATTGTTTCAAGTACACCATCTGCCTGCATCACATGCCCAAAGTATATGAGTTTCTGCTTGCTGATCATTACCTCAAGGAAGCAGTCAGCCTTTACTTGCTCCAATACTGATTGACTTGTTCTTCTTGCAGTCTATCATACTCTTAATACACATCTCCAAATCCTTAATTCAAAGACATCCATCTTCTTTTTCCCTCTCTATAACAGCCTACTTTATTTATCTATTTATTCAATTTGTATAGCCGCCCATCTCAGCAAGTGACTCTGGGCGGCTTACAACGATAAAAACCATAAAGCAAGTAAACAATTAGAATTAAAATAGTTACAATACAAAATAAGTATACATGGCTGCCAAGTAAACAATGTAAGATGTTAATACAACCAAGAAACAGGACTATTATCACACTCGGGGCCCCAGGGCTGGGCTCATAACCAGGTCTTCATGGCCTTACGAAAGGCCAACAGGGTCGGGGACATCCTGATCTCTAAGGGGAGAATATTCCAGAGGGCAGGTGCTACGGCTGAAAAAGGCATGCCTTCTAGTCCCCGCCAACCAACATTCTTTGGCTGACAGGATCCATAGCATGCCCAATCAACCATTATTATCATTGCTGTCACTAAATGTCTCTATCCTTCATGATCTAGCCTAGCATCCTTAGGGGGGAGATGGACGGTGATAAAATTTGACAAATAAACAAATAAAATAAATAGCATTGCCTTTTCCTGTATGATTTTCTTTTTAATTTCTCTAGCACACTGTCAATTTTTATTCAACAAAACTATTTACCAATTTAACTTTTTTTGCTATCTATATACAGTATTCCCTATTCCCTCTTCATCTGGCATTTGTTTCTCCTCCTTTGTAAGATGTTAAGCAAAACTTGGCTAGCATGAGATGACTCAGTAATTAGCATATTCTCTTGCATCTTCCTTCCTTTGTATAGGTATGCCCAACAATCATCTTCAGTCATTAGGTCACACACTCTTACTCTGTATTTGTTGACATACAGCTGTTTAAGACTCTGCCTCTTCTTCTGCAATTTTAATCTGCATTTGACGCTATCCTATTTGACAGCTGGTCTGCTGCCTGTTGTATTTCACTCTTCTCTTTACAAATGTCATTCTAGGACTCTTTCTGTAAAGGACTTTAGAATAGCCTTACATCTTCCTTTAACCTCATTTTCCTGTATAAGATTGCTTCCATATTTATTCTTGAGTATAGTTACTATAGATGTCTTCCTGTGATATTTGCTTCAATATTGGCTGAAAGAATGAAGAAAATTTTACAGGACTTTATTCACCAAGATCAATGTGGGTTTCTACCCAAAAGGCAATTTTTATTTATTTATTTTTCAAATTTCTATTACCGCCCATCTCTCACATTAAGAGACAATGTGAGAATAGTTTTGGACATTATAGAATATCTACAACACCACAATGAAAAGCAAGCAGCTCTTATCTTGTTAGATGCACAGAAGGCCTTTGACAATTTGAATGAGACTTTTATGTTCAAAGTTTTGGAAAATATGGACTTTGGAGATAATTTTATTCCAGGAATTAATTTATGTGCCTCAAAAAGCACGTAACATTGTAAATGGCAATTTAACTGAGCCTTGTCATATACAGAAAAGGAACAAGGCAAGGGTGTCCTTTGTCACCTTTACACTTGATCCTCGCTTTGGAAGTTCTGAATAGAGACATTAGACAAGACAATCAAATAAAGGGTTTGAAGATAAAGAAGGTGGTCTTCAAACTGAGGGCCTTTGCTGATGATTTAGTTTTAATATTACAAGACCTTTTGAATGTTGTTGAACATTCGATGAAGAAATTAAAGGAATTTGGGTCATTAGCCGGACTTAAAGTAAATAAACAAAAAACAAAGATGTTGATCAAGAATATGACTACACACAATCAAGAAACGTTGATAGGTAAGACTGGTTTTATAATTGACAGAAAGGTCAGATACTTGGGGATGACATTATCAAACACGAATTGTACGTTGTTTCAGAATAACTATGTTAAATTGTGGAGTGATGTTAAGAAAGACTTGTTAAGGTGGGAAAAATTGCAGCTGTCAATGATGGGTCGGATATCTGTGATTAAGATGAATGTTTTGCCTAGAATGTTGTTTTTGTTCCAGATAATATCAATTATTTTTTAAACAATGGCAGAAAGATATCTCTAAGTTCATTTGGCAAGAGAAGAAACCAAGAATCAAGTATAAATTGTTACAAGATGCCAAAGAATGAGGAGGTCTCATTTGAAAAACAAAAATTGTATTTTGTTGCCTGCTGTTTGCTATGGATGAAGGATTGGGTGACCTTGAAGGACACGAAATTATTGGGATTTGAAGGACATGATCTCCAATTTGGATGTATGCCTACTTGTGGTATGATAAAGTTAATAAAGATTTTAAAAATCATTTTGTTAGGCGTGCAATACTGAGGGTTTGGAATAAATATAAACCAATATTGTCTCCTAATGTACCTATGTGGTTGTCCCCTCAAGAAGCTGTTTTTAGAAGAGAGATGGCAGGCAAACCAAGCTGGTTGAGATATGAAAATTTGCTGAATTTTGAAGAAGGGATAGCTAAACTTAAAACAAGGGAACAACTAGAATTGGAAGGTCATATTTGTCACTGGTTTAATTATGCACAATTGTCACAATGGTTTAATTTGGATAAAGTATATAATTTTGTTCATGAAAAAACACAATTTGAAATGGAATTTTGTACAAACGATGAGCATCTTATTAAGAAAATGTATAAAATGTTGTTGCAATTGAATTTAGAAGATCAATATGTTAAAGATTGTATGATTAAATGGGCTAAGAAATTTGGGTAAAACATTATGCTTGAACAGTGGGAGAACATGTGGAACAAAGGTATGAAATTTATTCTGAATTAGAATTTGAAAGAGAATTTTTATAAAATGAAGTACCATTGGTATTTAACTCCTGATAAGTTGTTCAAAATGTATAAGGGTATCAAATGTTTGTTGGAAATGTTTACAAGGTGAAGGAACTTTCTATAATTTATGGTGGACTTGTGGAAAAGTTAAGAAATTTTGGAATCAAATATGTATTATTATTCAAAAGATTCTTAAAGTGGACTTACAATTGAAACCGGAGCTGTTTCTCTTGGGTTTGATGGACCAACAGCTTGAGAAGCAACATGGAATTCTGTTCTTATATATGATAACAGCAGCAAGACTCTTATACACTCAAAGATGGAAGGATGCACAAATTCCCTCAATGGAGGACTGAATGATTAAGTTAATGGAACTGGCACAAATGGCTAAATTGGCAGCATTGATACGAGAAAATACTTAACTGGATTTGTTTCTGTTTGGAAGCTGCTTTTGGACAATTTGCTTATATCTGAAAAAAATGAAGTTCTGATTTTGGGTTTTGATGATTAAATGGTTTGATTTTAGAGAAATAATGTTACTAAATGTTTAATAGCAAGAGATTAGCTTTTATGTACTTTTATATCTGTGCTGGAGAAGGTCGGAAGTCACCTGTCTTTATGTTTTTCTGTCTATTCTTACATTTTTTTAGTTTCTCTTGTTTCTTTTTTAGACTTGTATTCTATCTGTTCTATATTCTGTATTCTGTGTTTTAATTATATCTTGAAAATTAATAAAGCTTTACAAAAAAACAAAAACAAATTCTGCAAGTGAATCCAAATGCTCCAGGGACCAAGAGTGGCCTCATCCCTCTTACAGACCATTCATTTCTAAAGCACTAATCCTGGTTTATCTTTCTTGGGCAGAACACTTAGTTCATTTTTTAGAACCTTGCAAAAATTGACAATTATGTTTCAAAAGGCACCACTTGTGCACACCAAGTTCTCCAAGAAGTCGAGTTACAATTTCAGAAACACATAATTATATCTTTTTGCAAAGATACTTCTGTTATGTATAACTCCTGTATTCAAGGAACACATCTTTCCTTTACCCTTGGGTCAGGCTCTAATTTATTCAAAATTGCATTAAGTTATTTTCCAATTGGGAGAAAGTATTCCCGTCTAGGTTTTCAAGATACCATCCACCCGTTAACATACACAAATGGAATAAATGATAGTTCATGATTTTTTTTCTTAATATCAACATTGATTGGTTCTGCAGTGTTTACTTACTTGTTTACAGAACTTACAGGCTGCTCTAATCACTACCTTTATTAGATTTAGATATGTGAAGACTAATTAAATCTGGGCTCAAAAAGCAGTAACTTTAAAACACAGATATTCATGCAGCAAAGATCTTAGAATTTTACAGCTTTGCTGGACTCTGGCCAATGTCTACATTCTCAAGGGCAACCTTATTCCATAATCCTCCAAAGTAACAGGGCATTTTCCTGTACAACCCAAGCCTTTTACAAAAGGTCAGGCTTTATGATGGGTAAAGAGACTTAGCATGCCATTATTTGTACATTGTTCTTTCTCCAGACGGTGAACTCACATCAATCCCTTTTCGCATGCATCCCACAAGTTCTGTGCATGATCTGTTTTCACTAATGGCATCTTAGGGATAGCTCAAAAGAACTTCTTCCTGAAACCCTGGAGAGTACAGCAAGGCTGCTATTCTGAATCTGATGGGCAGATATGTTGAATGGTTACCACTATAATCCATAACAGTATGGCCAATGTAGGTGAAGCCTATGCATCTGGAAGGCCAAGAGCTTTTCAAGACTGGAGAACCCAGTCTTTAGTTAAATGGAATAATTTTCTGGCATGGTATGAAATAGCTTCTTTCATTCCCAAGAATGTGTGCCTCTTGGGGGTGAAAGTATTGCATTTGAGAAAAACTGCTGTAAACTGAACCTAGAGACAGAGTGGTAAATAAATCAAATCAGTCAGTCAGTGAATCAATAATATCTGCACAGTGCTGTGGATCAACAAAATTGAGCCTTAGAACCAAGACCTGCAGAGAAAAGACCCCCAAATTAAGTCCTCAGCATCTCCAATGAAAAGGATCTGGCAGCAGGTGACCTTCTCTACATGAGACCTTGGGCAGCATGGTCAATCAGCATTATTTTCCTGAAAAAGATCGGCCATGACCACCTTCACAGGCAAATTGTTTGAGCATCACACTAGCATCATGTCTAACAGATTTTGTTTCTGAGGCTATATAGTAGCAAAATAATCCTGATGGTGATGTGAGTTACCATATAAGCACCTGATGTTTCCATGGTCTATACTTCTAATTGAACAGATAGCAGTTACTCTTCTATAGAAATACAAAGCATTACAATTCCAGGTATATGCATGTAGCTTCCTAGCTTGTACCCTAGTTAAGCAATCCACAAGAATCTAAAACTGTTCAACCTAAACCTGCAGTAGGCAATCCATGGTCCCTAATGTCCTTTTTGGGTGGGAGGGGGGTCTCAGCACCATCCCCCAGACTCTGATCAACTGAATTTTCTTAGGTAACAGATAGCACAATTCAAAAGTTTATCATTAAAAAAAAAAAGGAATAACCCCACAACTCAGAAACTCCACCTGCAGGAATGATACATTGATGCTGCAGCTCTCACACCCTCTGCAAACCCATCAGTAGAGCCCTCCCCCCAAAGTGGACAACTCCCATTCAAAATCATGCAGGGCATATTCTCCAGTCCTGAACTATCTTCACCTTGTGCTAAACTATTAAGTTAAAGTAGTATCAGAATTGGGAAAGCTATGCTAAGACTTGGCAAATACATGACAACACACAAGTAATGACAATTTGAAGTCCATGTTTTTACAGGGCACCTGTATTTGTTGGTTCTGTTAGCAAGAGGAACCAAAAAGGAGCAACACCCATCAGCATGATCGTTTGTTCACTGTAACCTCACATCATCGGAAATTCTAGTTTACATAATGTGTCAAGGATGCTAATACAGTAACATTAGCTGCAGGAGGATTATCCTTCACTAAGCAGATGGTTTGGTGAAAGTCTGTGACTGAGTTCATACATTTCACTAACTCATAATGTAGTTTTTTGATTTACAGCTCAGTATCTTATGATGAATCCGCTGAACTGTGATTCATTCAATAAAATGTTTTTTTTAAGAAAACAGAGCTTAGAGCAATATGTGAGTGAATCCAGCCCATGACTTCTTTTTCATCAATGAGAGTGAATGCATTTTTTCTGTATCTAATAATCCCCAATTTTTGGAATGGGCTCAGAAGAAGAATTATCCCTTTAGGAAAAAGGAGGGATCAGAAAAATGGTTTGCAGTTACCGGCAGTTTGAACTGGGAGACACAGAAACAGCTGTTATTTGGATGATGCATCCTTGGAATGCAGCTGTTGCCTTTGGGGAACTAATATAGTATCAGCTGTTTGCTGTCTATTTATTGGGATACATTTGCTTCCACTATGTTTTGCTTCCATATTTGTAAATAAAGCAAATATGAGACAGTTACCATAAACCTCCAACATACTGTCAGCTGGCAACTGTAGGTTTGCCCCTGGAACTTCCCACCACTGGTAGCAACAGCAACAATGGAACAAAGTTTCATTTCATTTGCAAAAATTGCTGGAATGTCTTGTGCTTTGTTACTTATAGAGTTTGTAAATATTAGGTTCAGTAACTGGGGGCTGATTGAGAAGACAGAAAACACTATGCAGCTTGAATAGCAATTAATTGCTACATGATGGGAACTCTAAGTTTGTCAAGCACCACTGCACAGAAAGCAAATTTAAAAGTTAACTTGAGCAATGCTATAAAAAGGCAATGGAATATACAGACATATAGTCCTGGCAAATAATTGTCAAGCCTTCTGTGTAATCTGGTTTAAAATTCTGAACATCAGATGTTCAAATAACACACGCTCCCATCACCTGCTGGGTTTAATGTACTCTCCTGGAGAAACAGCAGCAGTGGCACACTATCAGCATTACTACTCCACAGAACACCTCATTCACATACCCAAGAAACCCTGATGTGTTTTTATATAGCACAGTTTTCTGCAAAATGATGCTTGCCAGATGTGTTGGACACCCTATCATTCCAGGCCAGTGTAGGATGATGGAAGCTGTAATCCAACATACTTGGAGAGCATCAGGTGGGCAAAAGCTGCTGTAGTCAAATACTTTTAGTAAAACGATGACTTGGATCATCAATATGACAATTCTCCAATGTCCTGAAATGGAGAAAGAGCCGAAGGCAATGAAACAGAGGGGTCAACAAGCAGCACATGAGTGATAAAAGATGTATGACAAATATAACCCAACAAAGGTGAAAACCTGTCTTAGAGTTTATTCTGTTTTCATGATGGTGAGAAAGGAAGCTTATTTTATCACCAACATGGTACTTACCCATCATGACCCCCTTGTCAGGGATTCAGTCTGAAGAAAGAGCACAACCCTGAGAAGAACCATGTTTATTGCTATCTTGGGTGCCTGCTTTACAAGGAAGAGGGATCCTGAACAAAAGCAAAGATTTTTATAGAAGCTGAGGACTGTGAGGTGGGAAATCCAAGGGATCTGACTGGCCGGCCATTTTGGGGAAGCTAGGTAGGTCACTGTCAGTGTGCCTGGGTTAGTCTATTGTTAAGCAAAATGGGCCCTTCAGGAGGGCACAGAGCTGGGGAAGCCCTTGTGAAAGGGGATGGAATGTTGAGGTCCTCCGATATTAAGATGGAAGGTTGGGGTTTCTCTGGGTTGCTGTTCCCTTGGCAGGGCTGCCCTTGGGCTGGGCTGTGAGCTGGTGAGGAGGCTTCTCTTCTTTGGTCTAGATGGGATTGCATGGGGGGGGCTTTGTCTGGGGCAGGGAGGGTCAATTTGGGTCTGATGGAATTAGGCAAAGAGAGGAGCTGGGTCTGACCCTGGTCACGTCTAAAAAAAAGGGGAGGAAAGGGGTGCAGCCTCCATTTTGTTTGTTAGATTTATTTTCTCCCCTATGCACCTTCAAGGATGAATGGCCCTCTTCTTACACACACAGCGGTTATAAGAGCAGAAACTGTTGAAGGAGAACCATACCTTGTTTGCATAACATTTTACAAAAATATTTCCTTGTATCTATACTGACCTGTCATCTTTCATTAACACCAGCACATCATGGCTAAATCAGAGACTACTGATCACTGGATCATTTCAGAAGATCAGAAGCAAAGGTGCCTCCCAATGTTTTGATAGTAGCAGCAGTGATTCCAAAGTTCATGGTTATAGTGAAGAAAGTGAGGGATACCACTAGATAGGAGTGGATTTTTCTGTTGAACATAGTTAACCCTGGGGTAAGCTAGCGTTTGCTTAACTTTGATTTATGGAATGAACCAACCACAATTGACCGAATTTACACAAGTTATGCCAAAGCTAAATGAACTATATTATGGCCTGATACACTGTGGGAGGGGACGCGGTGGCGCTGCGGGTTAAACCGCTGAGCTGTTGATCGGAAGGTCGGCAGTTCGAAACCGCGCGGCGGGGTGAGCTCCTGTTGTTAATCCCAGCTCCTGCTCACCTAGCAGTTCGAAAACATGCAAATGTGAGTAGATCAATAGGTACCGCTTCGGCGGGAAGGTAACGGCGTTCCGAGTCGTCATGCTGGCCACATGACCCGGAAGTGTCCTATGGACAACGCCGGCTCCAAGGCTTAGAAACGGAGATGAGCACCGCCCCCTAGAGTCGGACTCGACTGGACTTTACGTCAAGGGAAACCTTTACCTTTACCTACACTGTGGGAATTAGGCCTTTGACTTTTGTACCAGATTCCAGTGGATTTATAGTGAAGATACTACGTAGATCCCAGAAAACTTTTACCTACTCAGGTCTATACTATGAACTAGATGTTCATTTCACTAGTTGAAATCCTGTGACGTCTTGAAATCAACAATGTTTGTTTAAACAAATAATGTTTATAAAAGAAGAACCACTATAGGAGAGTTTTCCCATCCTCCCTATCCTGCATTGGATTTTGGATGCGGCAGAGAAGGTGTTAACCCAGTTTCCAAGCCAGACATACAAACAATAGGCTCTCTGATAAAATTCCTTAATCCCATAGAGAACAGCAGGATCCTTCAGCTGCTGTGCACCATCCTCCTACCACATCACTGAGGATTACTAGACTCTCTCCCCCCCCCCCCCGGCCCCCTCTACTTCTCGCGAAAACTGAGGATAACCTGGGGGCAGGGAGGGATGAAAAACACCTGTCCAAACATGCAGGCAAACCTTCCTGCTCTCCAAACCCCCATCTCAAGGACTGGACTAATTTGATATGTGCTTTAAAAACAGCAGCAGCAGCAGCAGCCTGGTGATCCCCCCGCCCCCCACCCCGTTCCTGGCACACAGAGGGGACTTTCAGAAAACCCAGCACAGAGCAGTCCTTTAAGCTGATCCATCAGGTCTTTGTACAGCCTACAACTGTTCACTAGGTTAGCTTGACTAGCCAGGGGACAGAGCCCTCACACGTGGTATGAAGAGATAATTTTAAACAAAAACAAGCTTTCTAAAAGGTGACAACCAGGGTGGTGCTGCACCTGATATCAAAGGTGCCTTTGTTGAGAAGTGGACAGCTCCAACTGGACCAGTTTTACAACCACATGCATTATTCCTTGGGCACTCTTTGGTTGACTCCTTCAAGTATGTCTTTCCTTAATACATTGGAGTGGAATGGCCCCACTTTGGGACTGTATGTCAAGAAATCAACATTCAACCAACTCTACTGCATATTCCAATCTCCTGTCTATCAACTCTTATCATAATTCAACATTAGAGCTACACCAGCTTTAACCCTGGCAGAAACTAACCAGACTTCCTCATAATCACAGTTTCCATACCCACATCACACTCTGATTTCAAATTCCAGGGAAGATGGGGAACAACAGCCTTTGGCTCAACCCTAGCAAGCCTGGGTTTGGATTTGGGGGCCTTTGTGTTCCGGGGACGTACTATCTTTGGAGCTGGATGGGGTTGATCTTGTGCCCAATCTGGGGATTCTTCTGGACTCACAGCTCCTGCTCGTGGCCAGGAGGGCCTTTGCAGAGCTTTGTGTTGTGCACCAGTTGTGCCCGTTCCTGGACCAGGAGGCTCTACTCTCAGTCACTCATGCCCTGGTCACCTCTTGAGTGGATTACTGTAACACACTCTACGTGGGGCTGCCCTTAAAGAGCGCCCAGAAGCTTCAGCTGGTGCAAAATGCAGCAGCATGAGCAGTGGTGTGTGCTGCTCATTCAGCGAACATTAAAACTCTGCTCTGCGAGCTGCATTGGCTGCCAGTTTGCTCCTGGGTCCCATTCAAGGTGCTGGTTATAACCTATGAAGCCCTACATGGCATGGGGCTGGGTTATTTGAGGGACCGCCTCTCCCCAGTCACATCTAGCCATCCCATCAGGTCCAGGAGAACAGGCATGTTATGGGTCCTGTCTATTAAGGAGTGTCATCTGATGGGGCCCAGAAGGAGAGCCTTTTCTGCTGCGGTGCAGTAGAACATCATCCCCCGGAGGTTAGATTGGCCCCAACCCTGCTTTCCTTCTAAAAGGCTCTAAAGACACGGTTGTGCCAATGTGCCTGGAGATCTGGCTATGGCTTGGAGCCTGCTAGATGGCTATACTGACTGATCCATGATTTGCACTTGCCTGCTTTTTATATGTTCTCTGGTTTTAATTTTGGTTCTTAGTGGGGTTTTAAATTGGCTTTAAAGGGGTTGTTGTTTTTTTATTGATTTTTGTATTTTGTTTATTGGTTGTGCTGTTTGGTTGTTTTAACCATGGGAGCCACCCAGAGTAACAGATGTGAGATGGACAACTATAGAAATTGTATAGATATATAAAAAATAAAAAATAAGACAGAAAATTAATTAGCATATCTGCACATGTAGAATATCCGTTTTGGCAGAGATGGATTTAAACTCATGTCCACAAGGTTAAAATTCAGTATTGTATTCTCAAAAAAAAAAAAAGGGGGGGGGCTAACCATGACTTGTGGAACATTTGGATAGGAGAAAGAAAACCTAAGGGCTGTAAGCTAGAGTTTTGAAACTGAAAAATCATCCTGGAAGGATTCTAGGAAAATGGCAAACTACTTCTATTTTATTGCCAAGAAAACTACCTATTTACAGGACCATATAGTTACCCGGAGCTGAGCTCAACTTGAATGAGTCTTTACTTTTTATTTTATCCATGGCACAGTTCTCAAAAATTACTGTGGGAGAAATTTAAACAAATACCCACACTGATCTAAAACATCTGAGCTCAAATCACAAGAGTTTACATAAGTGTCCAGCAAATGCTTTTCTTACAGTCTGCATGTCAGAGCTCTGGAATCTGGCATCAGTGTATTAATGATCTAATGATTTATTACATAAAGAGCAGCTAATACTACTGCAGATTCTCCAATTACCACTTAAAAAAGAACTAGAAAAGAGACATTTCTAGTTGTTTGATTGAAATCCAAGGATTCCAGCAGAAATGATTCAGTAGGTAAGTGGGGAGAGCAGAAAATGATAGTTACTAATAAACTATAGTTATGGCTGCAACCTTTAATGTGGTTAGATAAGTTGATTTTAAATCTATTGTGCATTAGAAACATTAACTGTTACTGATAAACACCGCAGATAGTAGATACTGCCTTCTGAAGTGTCTTAGAAAAGGTATTCCCCCTTCAAAGACTGAGGAAAAACTTGGTTGCTACATGTATGCATGTCTCCCAATCAAACCTTGTTCTTTAAAAAACGCAATATCTTAGTGGGTTAAGGGAACTCAATTTTGAGTGGCTTGCTGGCTTGCTATGGTCTTTTAAGTCCTCTCTCAGAACAGCCATTGACTTTTACACTAAGGCTGCAGGTACAATTCAGGAGCGAAGCAAGGAGAAAATGTCTTTGTTTCAGGGAATTTTGGTTGGTGGCCCCCCAAAGGACCTACAGAAAACAGATTTCATGTGGCTGGGCCTAGGAACTCAGGCCAAAGCCTCAGAAAGCCCTTGGAGAACTAGAACCAGCAAAGCCAATAACGAATGTTCATTCAGCTGTGTTTTATTCCTCTTTATTTATTTATTTCTGTTTAGAGCTGCTCATCAAGTCTGAGTAATTCTAAATCAGCTCCAGTACTCTGGTTCTCCATCTCTTTGTCTATTGGCTCAAATTGTTTAGAAATTACTGAGTGCCAGCTTTGATTAGCAGATCTCAGCCTTATGTAATGCAGGGAAGTTAGACTATTCTCTCAAATCCTTACTTTATTGCTGTTGTTAAAATAAGCAGCCTTTTTCATCTTGATTACTCCAGTATTCAGTTTGTAATCCAGCACCATGCACTCCAAAAAGAGAAATCCTGGAGTCATTTATTGAAAAGCTTATTCCTGGGAAAAGAGGATTTCCTTTTCTGATCCATCCAGGTTCCAGCTGGCATCTCCCCGTTCAATAGATGGTGACAGCAGTAAAACTCTTTGATCATCCAGACAACTCAGAACTCAATAGAAGAGTTGTAGGATACAGATTCCAGAGAAGGGTCTCATAGGCTGGTGTGGGTGACTGACAGCCACTCTTCCACCTCCCTGCTATGAAAATGCATATCTAATCTATTTAGTTAAGTAAATAAAACTAGCCTGATTAAATCCAATGATTTTAATGAGGTCAGTTTTAATACTTATCAGCACTAGAAGATTCATATTATTATTCTATCTCATATAGTCAAGGCAGTGAAAATATTACGTTTTTATAGTTCATAGGTAAAGGTAAAGGTTTCCCTTGACATTAAGTCCAGTCATGTCTGACTCTAGGGGGTGGTGCTCATCTCCGTTTCAAAGTCGAAGAGCCAGCATTTGTCCGTAGACACTTCCGTGGTCATGTGGCCGGCATGACATGGAACGCCGTTACCTGCCAGCCGAAGTGGTACCTATTAATCTACTCACATTTGCATGTTTTCGAACTGCTAGGTTGGCAGGAGCTGGGACTAGCAACGAGAGCTCACCCTGTCACGCGGATTCGAACCACCAACCTTCCGATCGGCAAGCTCAGCGGTTTAACCCGCAGCGCCACCGCATCCCCATTTATAGTTCATACCAGCTTTAAAGTAATATAACCAGGAAGCTCTTCTGGGGATTCCACATGATGGGTACCAAAGCAGCCAACGCCCTGTTCCTTGTGCATTTCAGACAGCAGGGGGACATGGAGCTTGACCTCAGTAATAGAATGGAGTTCTCTATGAGTGTCTATACTGGAAGAAGCAGTTCTTGAGATACTCTGGTCCCAAGTCATGCTATTTCTTCAAAGAAAAACACCTTTCCAGGAGTATTGAAATAACTTGATGGGACAGCGTAGCCAACAGAAGGGACTAAGTAGAGCAGTCTGATCTTCTGATCCCAGAGAGACTCTAGTAATAACATTCTAGACCAAACGCAGTTTGCAAATTGTTTTCAAGAGCACAACAGCATCAAACAGTGTAATGCAACCTGGCTGAAGTATGAATGACTGGGGCAATAAAAATGTAGCTGTAATATCAAATCAAGTTAACAAAAAATGCCTCTTACCACTACATCCTATCATTATTTCCACCTGGTTATCTAAAAATACTCAGTCTCAGATTGATTGATTGATTGATTGATTGATTGATTTAAACTATTTATAGGACTGCCCATCTCACAGCAGTAACTCTGGGTGGTGTATAAAGATTTAAAACCATCACAGAAGTAAAAACTCATGATGCCCCAATTAAATAATAACACTCCAAATGAAACCACATCATCAACACCAACAGAACTTGCTTAACTGCTTGGCCCAAAGCCTGGAGGAACAGCCAAGTTTTCTAAGCCTTATGAATGGCTAACAGGGTCAGGGCCATCTGGATCTCTGGATGTTGTTCCACAGGACAAGCGCGGCCACAGAGGAGCATGACTCTGGGGTCCAATAAGATGGCATTGTTTGATGGAGGGGATCTGGAGCATGCCCTCCTTTCTAATTCTAGTGGGGCAGGCAGAAACAATGGGGGACAAATAGAGATTAACCCCAAGCTGTGAATGTATTATTTCAGAGGCAGCTACTTCACACTGCATCTCCCCATTCAGTTTATCAGGATCACTCAATCAGCAGAACATACATCTTATAAATCTGTTTTTGCATCTTCATTCAATCTAAAAATGTTAACACCAGTCTAGAATTTCCATTATCAGATGATGGAAAATAGAGGCAGATGCCATAATCTCTCTGAATGTCATCTGTGAATACTGATCGTTCACATTTTTGGATGACCTTATCCTAAAATGTGACTCTGTGACATCTCAGAGACAACAGTATAACCTCTGGAGACTTTTTCTCTAAGAAAGATCAAAATTACTGTAAATAGTGACTCCAAGTCCCATCCAACTACTCAGTCCAGAAGAACCTATGCTCATTGGTTCAGGAGATTCAGGAATCAACAGGGTTACAGTCCCTGTCCATCTCCAGTTCAAAACTGTGTGACAGGAGAGTTTGGAAAAATTGCATATTTCTGTTTTTGCTTTATGACTAGGCAGTGATGCACCAAGCCATGTTGGCCCCAAATGGTAAATTTAAGACCAGATGGAAATTATTCTAGCAGGTTGTTCTACTGATTCCCCACCCCAAAGAGGATCTTTGCAGCCTCATTATGGGCTGCATCACCGTCTCTTAATGTTTATAAATTTCAAATTCCCATCCCTGTCTCCAAGAATCAGGCCCTATCTTACTTGATTTAATAAGCCAAAATGGGCGAGGATGAAAATGGTGGATCTCTTCCCTCCAAAGATCTTGTCCACATCCTCAAGTTGCATAAATCTGTAAAATTCATAAAAATTGACTAGATAGATCTCAATGCCCAGAACACTAGCTCTGAAATAATGACGGCAATCTAAATAGCTGTTTTGTAAAGCTCTACCAAGTGAGACTGTGGATGGGTGAGATTTGAAGCAGTGGCTTCCCTGCTTCTCTTTTTAGTTATAAAACTACCCTGGCTAAATACAAGCATGCAACTAACAAACATAACACAGAGGAAGGTAATGCACTGGGTAACAAAGCCTAAAAATATAGCTGACCAGAGTGGTCAGACTGATTATTATTTCATTTAGGCAGGCTGATTGCAAGGCATAATGCAAGTTTGGCAGAGAAGAACTATCCAATTCACTTTGGCAGACAAAGCAAAACTGAAAGGGTAAAGAGGGAAAGGCAAACTTTATAACTAGAAAGCAATATTCAACCAAAGCCATAGGGGTCTGCAGTGGGAGGGAAGAGCTGGAACACTGTGACATCATGAAGCAAACTCCATGACTTGCATACCTGTGCCTGATGTCAGGACAGAACTATAAAAAACTGGGTTTGTACTGTGACCTTGCAACATACTTTTCATCCATTTTCATCCTTGTGGTTTCTAGTGGAAGCCTATGACCAAACATCGAATAAATCCAAACCCAATGAGTGAACAGTTACTTCAAAGACAAATTGAGGAGCCATGTAGAGTACAGGTACAGAAAAGCAAAGGAGAACTTCAAGATACCCTCATATAATTTCCCTGAATGTGATTCTCCTGAATTTGGGGAGGTAGTGGAGGGATGGGAAAGAAAACATGATTTGGTTCATACACATGCTGAACTGTAATATGGTTTTTTTTTTGTTTTGGCTTACCAAATATTGCATGAAACCAGCTAATCATGATTCATTCAATAAAGCTGGCTACTCAAATATCTTAGGGTGATGTGTGAACTCAGCCTAAAAATTCACACTGTGACAAAACATTTTGGCCTCATATATGTACTAATGGGTCTGAGGTGACTGTGAACAACTACAAAAGATTTCTGGGAATACAAAGACAGCTCAGTGGAAATGCTGACCCTGTGGATACAGCTGAGCAAAAGTAGGTTCTTTGCTAGGAATCATTAGGCAAGAGAATGAATGTATAATTGCAAATATAGGGTAAAATCCATCCCTATACAGGTAGTTGACACCTACTCACTGCCTCATTCAGTGACCGTTTGAAGTTACAATAGGTAAAGGTAAAGGTTTCCCTTGACGTAAAGTCCAGTCGTGTCCGACTCTAGGGGGCGGTGCTCATCTCCGTTTCAAAGCCTTGGAGCCGGCGTTGTCCATAGGACACTTCCGGGTCATGTGGCCAGCATGACTCACGGAACGCCGTTACCTTCCCGCCGAAGCGGTACCAATTAATCTACTCACATTTGCATGTTTTCGAACTGCTTGGTGTGCAGAAGCTGGGACGAGCAACGGGAGCTCACCCCGCCGCGCGGTTTCGAACCGCCGACCTTCCGATCGACAGCTCAGCGGTTTAACCCGCAGCGCCACCGCGTCCCACCAAGTTACAATGGTGCTGAAAAAATAACTTTACAACCAATGCCCGCCTTTACCACCTTCGCAGCATCCCTCAGTCATGTGATCACCATTAGAGTCAGTAAGCGTTGTTCTGTGCCTGACCTTTTTTTTTCTTCCCCACCTTTGAAGAGCAGAGAGATTGGAGAGGAAGGGATTGCAAGAGATTTAGCAGGCACACAATGGGGAATTCACCAGGCTGTTTATGTAGGGTGCTCGTGGCTGCTGGTGCCAGCACATTGCTTTTGATGTGTATTCCCCACTGTGTGTCTGCTTACTCTTTTGTAATCTCTTCTTCTCAAATGGATGTAAATACAAACATTAATTCCCTTCTCGTTAATTATCCCAGCACTGGGGTGAGCATTCCAAAGGGTGGGGGAGTAGAGAAAAGGAAAGCACAGTTGCGGTCTACTTAGTGACTGCTTCGCTTAGCAATGGAGTTGCCAGTCCTAATTGCAGTCGCTAAACAAGGACTACCTGTACAACTCTAGCACAGCTCTTCCAAAAGAATACTGAAGAGCTGGAAAGGGAGAAGAAAATGGCAATCTTGGGGGACACGAGCAATTTCCTTATATGGAAACATTGCAGTGTTGCAGGATTTTAGATTAGCAAAAATGTGAGGAAGGGCAAATAGAAGTATAATTACGCATAATATGGAGAAAACAGATTTTTTTCCCTCCCCTTATTTTACTGGGATGTAAAGCAGTGTTTTTCAAACTTTCTGCAATCACAGACCACTAAATAAACATTCTGAAAATGCAGGGTCCACCCAGTTCAACAAACACTCCCCTCATGTTTTTGTCTTTAAGAGCATCAAATTTCAATTTTTGGTGAATGAAATAAAAACTGTGGTTGCCTTCCCATACACTCTATTTTTAAAACCATTTAAAACTGAATTTTGTACCAAAAAAAATATCCAAATTATTTATTTACCGCTTGAATTATTTTATGTACCTCATTCCATAATAATAATAAATCTGCTGGTCAAGAATCTTCTTCAACAGAAACCTCTGGCTACTAAAATGCTACAGGAAAATGAAGCTCCAGCCCAATGAAATCCAATTTGTTTCCTATTCACGCTTTTCCTGGGGTTTGCAAGTGCGAGGTTGAGCTCCATTTAGCAAAGCACACGTGGATTCACAATCATTTACTGCACTTGAGACATGTTCAGTATTGTCAGTTTTCTGAATTTTGATACTCACAGTGCTATTGTATCATTACTTATATACTTTAATGGGCTGCTTTTTCAGCCACTGATCCATTCTTGTGAATCAACAGACTGTCAGGGCACAGGGAGAAGCAGGAACTGAGGTGGTATCTCATGGAGTTGGTTACACAGAGATTCAATTAATAGTAATAGTCATGCTGGCTACACTCCCCCTTCATGTCTATGAATACCAGTTCTGCAGAACAACAAACAGCAAAGGCATTGTGTTCAATTTGTGGGTTTTTGATGAGGCATCCTGCTGAGTAGTGTGGGAGACACAGGTGTAGATACTCTTTTCATGTTCTTATATGGGGACTATTCTCATCTCTCAACACAACACTCCCTCCTGAAAAAAAATTCTACACAGTAATAGTACAGAAGAGCTTCCTGTCTTGATTTGTGGAAACAAAACCAACAAAAATGATAAAACATAACTAACTCCTCCCTCCAAATGTCTAGATAACCAGGAAAGTAGTGGGAATGTCAGATAATTCCTTCTTTAATATGGACATTCTGCGGCATTTGAGAAATCTTAAAATGAAAACCTGTGTATATTATATCATCATCATCATCTTGTTCTTTTTCAGTCTTATACCATAGGCCAGATGTAGGATATATTAATTGGTTGCACACTGTGTTATCCTGAAGAAATCTACCCCTCACCACAGCAGCTTAATTTTAAAATATATCCTGATATAATGTAGGAAGTGCTTCCAATCTACACTCCCTCAAGTCAAGGAATCTACCTGAATCATCTCTGCAGCAGAAAAGGACAGAAGCCTAATTTTCCTTCACCCCACGTTCACCATGAAAGAGAATGAGTTGCAGTCCCAAAACATCTGAGGGCACCATGTTGGAATAGGCAGGAGAGAACGGTGGATGAATGGTAGCAGCAGTGATAGGACAACATGCAATGTTGTCTTTCATTTTTGTAGTATCTGTTGGTGTTGCTGAACGTTATTTTAAGGAACACAAGCCATCCAACAATCCCAAATTCTTCCTTATGTCAATGATCCCAAGTAGGTAACTAGATCAGCAGCAAGATTACAAAGCACGTAAAGCCAAAGTCAAGGAGTAGGCAGACTTCAGTCCAGTCAACAGATGAACTTTGTTTTCTAGTTTCCAAAAGCCTTTGAGAGTATTTAAGCAAATAATGAGCCTCAAAAATTATTTTCAGGTTTAGGATAAGGCAGGACAGGGTTGAACTGCACATAGAAATTTACTTCTAATTACCCCACTCTTTCTCAAAATGCAACAAATTTAACAGAAAAAAAGTTATTTTGTGGTTGCTATTGTTAAACAACTTGGAGTGATAAAAACCTATTGATTCACTGTAAATGACCCAAAAGTCTGTCTTCTGCTTTATTAGTTTTTAAAATTATTTTCTAACATGTAATCATCCCCCTTTAAAACTCACCCTTCCAACAGACATTCATTTAAACTCTCCATCCGCACACCCAGATAAAATGAAAGCCAAAACCATGGAATTGCACTAGCCAATATTCATCTCTCAGCACGCCTCCTGTTCCTTCCTTCCCTTCTGTTATTGCTGGAAGTTTCACTCTAAGGTCTTTGGGGCATGAATTGCATGATGCTTCTGATTTATGTTCCACCAGCCTCTCAAGCATCATGCAATTCACGGCTCAGTATAAGGTAAGTATACTTAGACTGAAACCTTGAACGTTCCCACAATTCTAAGGCAAGGTGGCCTTCTCCATTTTGATATTTAAAAAGCCTGAAATCAACTTTCAACAAGATAAAGCTAAGACAAGAGGCAACAGGTGGGTGCAAAGCTGACAGGAAAGGGGAGGAAGGCACTAGAAACAGCTGAGTATTATTTTTACTAGGTTGAGAAATCCATAGTGTCACTCAATTCAGTCCTGGTAAGATTCCATCCTCTGTAGATAATCTCTTCTCCACCAGCTGTACAACCAGAAGAAACGCCTAAAGATTCTGCAACTGGAAGCAAATCCTGAGGAATAAATAACAGGTAGAAAAGCTTTGCTTTCTTTGCAAAAACAGATCTTTGTAGGGAAGAGGAGATGTGGCAGGTTCTAGTAACTATCTGAATGTGGGAGAAAGACACAAATGAATTCAATATGCTTCTGAGATTTAATCTTTGCTGCACTGAAACATGGGAAGTTAATTTATTCTGCTATTTCCCCAAGTACTTTATAGTGTATTACAAATGGCGATAGCTCTTAAGGGCTGCAGGAAGAGAAGCATAGCCTTCCAAATGATCCTTTTTGGCCAAAGGGGGGGCAGCGGTCCCAGGATCACACATGGCCGGAAACACTCTTTCTCCAGATGTTGGAGTCTGCTCTAATCACAACTGCTAAAAACTGGTAACTGTATTCTGCCATGTTTATTTATTTATTAATCAAATTTGTATGGCTGCCCATCTCGGAAAAAGTGACTCTGGGCGGCGTACAACAATCTGATAAAGCAACATATACTGTATATAAAATAATCAGTATAAAAATATATCAACATTAAAAGATAAATATAAAAGCGAAATATACAAACCCTAGACAAAAAGAGAATAAGAATAGCCCCCTCAGCAATGGAGCCACCTAAGCATGTCTCTGGTTCCCTGGGAGCCCCAGGCCTGGTGACATAACCAGGTCTTGAGGGACTTCCAGAGGGACAAAAGGGATGGAGCTAATCGGTTTTCAGGGGGAAGAATGTTCCATAAGGCAGGCACCACGGCAGAGAAGGCCTGTTGCCTGGGACCCACCAAATGTTTGGCCCTAGCTGATAGTGCCCACAGCATGTCTTCTCTGCCAGATCTAATGTTGAGAAGTGCACTAAATCTAGTGGTTAAAGCAATGGGCTAGAAACCAGGAGACTGTGAGTTCTAGTCCCACCTTACGCATGAAAGCCAGCCAGGTGACCTTGGGCTAGTCCTTCTCTCTCAGCCCAACTCACCTCACAGGGTGGTGGTTGTGGGGAAAAGAGGAGGAGGAAGGAGTAATAGGCATGTTCGCTGCCTTGAGTTATTTACAGAAATAATAAAGATGGGATAGAAAATAAATAAATAAATAAATATTCTAAAATAAGATTAACATTTAAAAACAGCAAATACCCCCCAGCTCCACCCCAAACAAAAGAAAATCCAGAAAAAGCTGGCCCTCTGTAGCTATTCTGAGACACTATCTACTCTGTACCGCTCACTGCACTTCTCAGCCCCTTGAAAATTCTTGTGTAACCTACTTACCCCAGCCAACCTTGCCTTAATGAAAGCTGCCAAGGACAAAATGTAGGACTTTCTGCATGAAAAACAAAGACAGCCAAGGCTTCTTCAGAACTGGGAATGCACCTATTGCTTTTTCAGTGGGAACATCTGCCATTTAACCCTTATACGTTTACTATGACCAATACAGTCCTAGGCAGTCATACTTGGCCTGCTTCTTTCCAAACAATCTTTCTAAAAGGACTGTTGAGGAACACCAAATATCATTCCCTGAATCTATCCACATGACCTCCATTAAAAAGGGGTAGAGAAAGGAGCCCTACAATGGACCATCCATTCCTTATAACAATATTCATTCTTGTTTCTCCAGACTCACAAATACAATTTTTTACACTTTAGTGATACTCATTTGATGGCCAGATGATGAACAATCTAGCAGAAAAAGTTGGCAAATTTTAACTAGTCTTATTAACTAGCTTAATAAGATATGTGGACTTCAACTCCCAGAATTCCCGAGCCAGCATGCTGGCTGGGGAATTCTGGGAGTTGAAGTCCACACATCTTAAAATTGCCAAGGTTGAAAAACACTGGTCTAATCTCTGCTTGGATTGCCTGCCACAAACATAGGGGACTGAAAAAGTACTTCCATAGAACCAAGTGTCTGCCAAGCAAGTGACAATGATCAATCAACCGATCATTTCCAAATGACCGTGATCACTCATTTATGCACTAACATCTAGATGTATTCTTAAGGTTCATTCTGTAAATAATGCAACCACTTGTAATCTGACATAGGAAGGAATTGCTGTATCATTCTTTGTAACTCCAAAGTGTGCTCCTGGCTTGTGTAAGAGATGCAGTTCTTCAAGCAGCACTGGTCACACTTATGGATGATCTCTGGCAGGAGTGGGATGGAGGCAGTGCATCCATCCTGGCTCTTCTCAACCTCTCAGCAGCTTTCGATACCATTGACCATGGTATCCTTTTGGGGCGGCTCAGGGAGTTGGGGGTGGGTGGTGTGGTTTTGCCCTGGTTGACCTCCTTCCTCCAGGGATGGTCCCAATCAATGAGAGATCCAACCCTCGACCCCTCACGTGGGGTGCCGCAGGGTTCGGTTCTCTCTCCACTCCTTTTTAATATCTACATGAAACCACTGGGTGAGATCATCCATCACCATGGCATGAGGTATCATCAATATGCTGATACTCAATTGTACATCTCCATCCTGCGTGAGGTAAGTGATGCGGTGACTGCTCATATGAATGTAGTTTGCTTACGAAGTGGTTGTGCACAACTTAATTAACGTATGTGTGAAAACTGCATCTGTGCCCAGTAACTGAAGCAATGCTGTTATTGTCCCCTTGTACAAAGAGAAAAATAGATTGAATTCAAAAAGTATAGGATTGAATTCAAAAAGTATTGTTAAATGTGCCTGGGAGGTATCTGGAAGAATTCTGATCAAAATATACATAAATTTATCATGAGCAATATTAAGAAAGTGTTGTGTGCTTTATGTTGGGAGTAGGTATGAAAGCGAGAAAGTTAATTTATTATAATTGATTGATTTAGAGGAAGTATATGATAAAAGTCTAGGTGTTTTAATTATGGAACATTCTGCAAGTCTATGGAGTTGAAGGTTGGTTGATGAATGCAATAAAAATATATAGTATGATGGGTATAAAGCATGTATGAGAATAAATGGAATACTTAGTGAATGGTTCAATGATGAGCAAGAGGTAAGACACGGTTGTGTGATATCTCCTTGGCTGTTTTATTATTTATGGATAAACACATAAGGAAAGCTTGTGTTGACAATAGATGTGTGATGGTTGTGGATGTGAATACATGTGAACTGTTGTGTGAAAATGATGCTGTGTTAACTGAGAACCCAAATGGTTTCCTGTAAATGTTAAGCTGAATGATGCAGTAGGAGTATGGATCTGAAAATTAATGTATGATCAAGGTAGTTCTGTTTGACATGAAAAATGAAGTAAACAATTGCATAAATGGTAAAAACTAATGCTATTTGGAAATGGAAATATGAAGTTATTTGGAAATGAGGAAAATTATCAGTTATTCATGGTAGGCCAAAAAAGAAATACCACAGAATTCTAGGAATGCTACTTTATTTTTGTAGGGTATAATAACTGAGAGCCTATCTAGGTTTCTCTCTGTCCCATCTTATATTAAACAAAATCAAGGCTTATTTGAGTTATTTTTCTCACACTTCCTTCTATTTGTAAATTGTACAATCCCTTATCCAAGTTCCCCTAACTGCTTGCTCCTTCCTTCTTCCTCTTAATGGCTCTCACATACCTTCCCTCAGATCAGCTCTAAATTACTTTGCAGATGGCCATGTCAGGAGAAAGACAAAACTAAGTTAAATGCAGTGGGAATGGTTTGCTTAAGAAGCATGTATGGTAAAAGAAGAAGAGATAGGGTTAGTGAACGGGTGCCAAATGAATGTGGAATGAATACAAAAATGAATGGCTAGTCTGAAACAAGCATGTTGAGGTGGTTTGGTCATACAGAGAGAATGAAGATCAAATTGCAATACAAGTATATGAAGGAAGAAGAAATGGGATGAGAAGGAGGAAATGAAGGAAGCTGTAGCTGGATGCAGTTGATGAGATCCTCAAAATGAAAAAGGTGAGAAGTTTAACGGGATCATGTATAAAGTGGTATATGGACATGGTGAAATTAAGATGGCGTGCAAAGATAGAAAATGGTATGGGGAGCTAAAGTGAATGATGGTAGAGTAAATCATTTGGGGCCAGGTTACCTGAGGGACCATCTTGTCCTCATCACATCGACCCGTCCCACCCGGTCATGCAGAGAGGGCATGTTACAGACCCATCCATAAAGGAATTCCATTTGACGGGATCCAGGAAGTGGGCCTTCTCTGCAGTAGCTCCCGCCCCCTGGAACATCCTTCCCCCAGAGGTGAGACAAGCCCCCTCACTCCTGGACTTCCGCAAAAAGCTAAAAACCTGGTTTTCCCATCATGCCTGGAGCAGGCTGGGGAACAATCATTCGTGGGGATGGTTAGCGCCCTAAGACAATCTTTCACACTCACAGACTGAAACACAACTTTTAGCCATCTGGATTTTATTATATTTTATTATATATTTTTATTGTCTATTTATTATTGTATTGATATTGATATTGAATTTTAAATTTTGTTTCTGTAAACCGCCTAGAGTCCCTCCTTTTGGGGGGAGGAGATGGGCGGTAATAAAACTCGACAAGTAAACAAATAAATAAATCAGTTTTAGCTATATTTCTCTTTCCTTCCTCTCATCTCGTATCTTTAATCACTCTGACTTACTGTTTCTTATTTATTTTCAGTGCTTTTTATAACACCGCTTGCTCCAAAAGGAAATGGTATGAAGATTACTTACATTTTTATGCATTAATTTTTTTACATTTCAGTCTACTACTCTATGATCCTATGCATGTTGACTTAAAAATCTCTCAAGACTTGTTTTAAATAAGTGGGCATTGGAGCATAGCTCTCCCAACAGGCTACCTTAAAATACATTCATGCTCATGTCATGTTCAACCAATGTTAAGGTGGATGGGAATGTTGTGTCTGAGAAGTGAGCGTGCAATCCCATACGCCAAGTCTCTCCACTGCAGCTAGAGAATGACAAGCTCTAGCTATGAAGCAGCTGAGAGAGAGAGCAGCCCATTCTTCCGCCCTTCGACCCCTGGGCCCCCAGTGCTCTTGCACTGGGTAATTTATTCTTAATCGTGCTTTGCTTTCTTACCTGAATTCATGAGATTAGATCACTTTAAACTCTTTTATGCAGTGTGGTGGCATTCATGAAACACACCACAATACCATTCCTCACACAGACTATATAAGGAAATAGCCTAATTCCCAGCAGGGTTTACCACCACGAGCTCAAACAGAGAAACCTTGCTGCCTTGGAATGGAGCCCTGGAGTGATTTCCTAAAAACAAATTTCAGAGTAGCTTTCTACGCCTTGCAAAATTCAGCAGGAAGCTACCATTCAATGGCCCCAGCAACAGCTGCACCCAAACCCTGTGAGCCTTGTGTTCTCATGTGAACTGGAAGAACGCTCACCATTCTCTTCCACAACGAACACTGGGGGCTCTGTTCAGAATTACACTGAGGCTGGACAAAATGGGGAGGAGGGGGAAACTACACATTTTCAGCACCATCTTCCCCCTCCCTTAACAAGACATGTGCTAGCGGTGGGGTGTAAACATGTCATTCACAGGCAGCAACAAACAGATTTGTTTTCTTTAAAAAATTGGTAATAAATAATAAAGTGGATTTTTATTCTGCAAATGATAATGGAGTCAAATGGTCCGGCTGTGCAATGGATCCAGATTTGAAGGGCAAAATGTGATTTGGAGTGTGCATTCACATACACACAGCCCTGCTGGTGCACACCTTAAACCAATACATCTCTTCTCTGGGTTGTGCATCATCTGCACAGGGCAGCTGCACAAATTGAGGAAAAAAGAAAACCACAGATTTGCTCCAAATCTGGATCTCTGCACACAAAATTCACCAAAGTCTATTAGCAGACTACAGGTCTTCATTCACAAGGAGCAGTTAAGGGAATTACTTTTAGAAAGTTTAAGTGTAAACAAACACATAATGCAGAAACAGAGGTCAACTGATATATTCAAATATTCCAGGAACAGCATTGTATGCCCAATATTTTATAGATGGTAACAGGACATGTACATACATTAGACTAGTTACGTACATATATAGCATTACTTGTGAACAAGGGCAGCAGCAAGAGCTTTTTAAGCCCTTAAGAACAAGTGTAGCCACATAGTCCAGCTTCTTAATCTCTTGACACGCTACCTGATCTAGCTCAAGCCCATGTAGCTCAATAGCAAACCAAACCAAATCCAAGTGCCTTAATGTAGCTTTCCTACAACTCCTATTTACTCAGGCAATGGAAATTTCCTTCCCCTCTCCCCATTCCCAAGCAGATTTGAGGGAAGACAGAATTACCCCCCTCTACTAATGGAAGCCTTCTGTCGGCAGTGGGCTACTTGTTCAATTTCACCCAGAATATTTTGTTTGGCTGGAATTACAGAATTTTGTAAAAAAAAAAAAAAAAAATGAAGCAGAGAATATGTTCAGAATTTTTTACTTTGTGATTTTTGCCCAAGGAAGCTACATTGAATAGAGCTTTTCTTACCCTACTGCAAAAACGTATCTAATTTATAGTACAACTGTTTATATGAGGACTGGAATCTATAGATTCAAAATTACAGTCTATCCCCAACATTTAGAAGGATACAACCTCAGAGCATGTCAATGAACAAAAAGGCCTTTGAGTGTGCATAGATGAACTTTGCCTCAAACAACCAGAAGAAAAACCAGGAAAAGACATATATCAACACTTCCCAGGTTCATCTGTCTCCAACAGAGCATTTTATTGCTCATCTTCACATTTTTTTCAGTTCTGATTGTCAACCTTGGTTCAGTCTTACAAAGGATAAAGAAACTAAATAAAAAACTGAAGTTAATTAAAAACAAGGACTGATGTGAGAATGCATTGAAAAGGCTTGAAATCATGCATTGTTAAAACCTCTACTTGAAATCATCATCATCATCATCATCACCACCACCACCACCACCCTTCTCGCCCATGACTCAGCTGCATTTTGCACACTTGAACTCTTAAGTGCTCATAAGAAGCTACACTGGGCATGCTCAGTTGTTATAGCTGTTTAGAAAAGAATAAAGAAGTGTAACATACTTCTGAAATCAGCAATGCATTTTTTTCCTGACTAACTGTATTAGAGCTTTAATATTAAACAGAGATGGGGAAACTTGGGCCTCTGGCTCCCAACCCAAAATCCACCCCCTCCCTCCTACCTCTTCCTCATCAATTAAAGCAACACTTGCAGTATTCTGGCTGAACACCTGTAAAGCAGTTCTGCTCCAGGTGTCCTACACCTTTCCCCCTGAAAACTCCCTAGGTGCCATTGCTAAGGGTCTTTGGGGAAGGCTGTATTCCTGGCTCTTTGAAGCTGCTCTTCCCTGGGAGCTAGATGACATCCCTAAAGGTGGGAGCCAGAGTCTGAGCCAATTATGTCATTCAATTCATGAGAGGAGCCTGGGGGGAGCCAATGCTTCAGCCGAGTCTGATTCCACTCCCAGGTAATGTACCTGAGTGCCCAAAGCATTTGCACACATGATCCCAATTCATTTCTTTGCTTACAACAATCCAAGAAGGTAAATCACCCTTCTTTATTTCAGAGGAAAGATGTAAGACTAAGCGTGTGGCTTGCCTAATACATCCAAGGTGAACATGAAGTTTGAATGAGAGACTTCTCAATTTGCTACTCACAATGCAATCTTACTCAAAAGTTAGCCCCACTGAGTTTAATGAGGCTTATTTTATTTATATAAGAAAAGTGTGCTACCTCTCAGCATTGTTTCCAACATAGTTTACGCAAAGTATAAAATAAAAACTATCTTAAAACATCACTCTAAAAATTATTGAAAAGTTTTATTTGCTAACAGTAATTCCACACACTGGGCATTATCCCAGAAAAGATCCCTCCCCCTTCTCTGCTTGCTATCTGCCTAACTTCAAACAGATACTTGATCTCAAAAATAAGAGTACAGCAGCCCTTCCAATCTGGCACTCTTTTAGAACAAAGCTTCCTGAATTCCTTAGTTGCAACCCCAAAACATCTGAAAGGTGCCAGACTGGGAAAAGCTGGCGTACAAGACTGCAGACTTTAATACCCTGAATATATTATTATAATACATAGCAATATATAATATAGTAGTATATGGTAAGGACTGTGTGTATATATATGTGTATGTATTCAGCTCAATATAAAGTTTTCATTGGCAACTTTTGCACAGTGATGTTATCATTCTTGAACTGCTTCACTGTTTAGTCCAGTGTTTTTCAACTTTGGCAACTTTAAGATGTGTGGACTTCAATTCCCAGAATTCCCCAGCCAGCATGGTAGCAGTTGAATTCCACACATCTTAAAGTTGCCAAGATTGAAAAATACTGGTTTAGCCTATCATGATGCATATGTAAAAGGAAGTTTAAGTGCATGTGCAGCGAAGCCCCCAGTTCAAACCTTCTCTTGGCCATAAACCCCAAGTTTAAGCAGCTGTGCTTTCCTCGGCTATGGTTTAATGAACGCAGAACTAGTTAGGAATGCACTATAAACCATAATTTTCAAATCACAATAGCTGGATCAGCATAACATATTACACCAGTACCACATGAACTTATAGCTTTGTGTGTATGTGAACCAGCCTATAATTACCAATGTCTCCTAAGCTAGCCCTTCACCTTCAACAATAAGATGATAATATGGAAATACTTAACAGGGTTAATAAAAAAAATATTGGGATAATGTATGTGAAGAAAAATCTGAAATACATTACATAAATGTCACATCTTATTAACTATTTTGTCAGTATCTGCACAAGGATTTTGCAATGGTGGCTCCATAGAAAAAAAAGAACTTTCTATATGAATGCCAAACTTTTTTGCAATGTTGAGAAAAATGAGTCTTTTTCCTTGCTCTTACATAGAAGGCAAACAATTTGTAGTCCTCCAGTGCTGTTGGACTTCCAGCCCTTTTAGACTCAGCCAGTGTGGAAAGTGGTGAGAATGATGGCAGTTTTGGTCCAATAGCTTCTAAAAAGACCAGTTTCCTCTATCTCTGTTCTAGCACATGCACAATGAACACTTAATTCTTTTTTGCCGCATATCATGGGTTGGCTACTCAGCTACTCCAATAATTTAATCCTTACTCACAGGGGAAACAACATAAAAAAAATCTAAAATATCAATTTAAATATGCACATATTTTCTACAGTAAAATAATGAATATTTCAACATATTGGCAAAGCTATGAACAGCCACCAGAAGTTTTTGCTGAAAAACATATCACAACTTCTTATAAAATGGGCTTTCCAGAATTGCTAAAACTGATGTATGTGTGCGACATAAATACATATACATGAGTACACATGCACACACACACACACAGGAGCAAAGGCAAGAATTATTTAACATCCTTCACAAGGTAACATTAGGCTTCTTCTGCATACTGCTGAAAGACAGAGGAAATCCTATGGCCCCAAAAAAGCCTAGGAAATCCAGACTCTACGTGACCTGACTTAGTTATTTGACAGGAGGTTTTATGGGAGGGAGGAAAAAGAAATTTACAATCATTCATGCTACCCGAGTTACAGCAAAGCTTAAGCTGAAAGAGCTTGCAGGGGGAAAAAAAGTATCATCAGGAAGTTGCTTCCAGTTGTTGCGGTTAAGAGTATTGTTTTGGAAGAGTGATTTCTATACAGCATCAGAAAAAAAAAAAAAACCCAGCCACAACCCACCACCTTTCAAATATGACTATGCACCATCCTCATACACATCAGAAAACGATGTGGCATTCAAAATGGATTGGATGCACCAAAAGGGAGGGGAGGAGAGGCGAAAGAGGAGACAAGGCGGGGGAACTCACCAGGGCTGTTGGCTTCATTTTCCAGAACGTGCAGTTCTGTGCAGTCAGCCAGGGAATGCTCAAGGCAGAGCTGAAGGAAACGGGCCTGGCTCCGGCTCACCCGCTTCAATAAGGAAAGCAAAGCAACAGTCTGTTCACACTCATTCCAGCCTTTGAACCAACCTGCCAACACTCCAACCTGGTCTCGAAACATCATGGTTGGTGTCTGTGCAAGTGAACGTCCGCGTGCAATATTGAGAACAGAAAAATCTGTGTGCAGCACTCTCTCTTTCTGATACGTCTTTTGTTTTTTGCAAGGAAAAAAAAGTAGGCAAATCCCCTAGAAGTTCCTTTTTTCTTCCCACTCACACCTTTTTTTTAAAAAAAATCTCTCGTCCACTTTACAACGTTGTCACTGCAGAAATAGGACAGATGTTTGCAGACGGATCCTGAGGTTTGCTTGCTCTTCTTCCTCCTCACACGTCCCTTTTTCAGGCCAAAATGCCAGCGGCTGCTTCTTAATTCTGCCAGAGACGATGACACATGGTGGCAAAGGAAAACAGACACGCTGTGTGGTTTCTGTGTGTGGACTTATATAGCTGTATTTCTCAACAAGGCACAGCAATGTGTGAAGATGTTGTGAGGGGATGTGTGTTATGTAGCTGTTTTCTTCTCTGGGTTTGGCTTCCCCCTCCCTCCTTGCTCTTCCCCGTCTGGCTATTTTAGCCCAGGGCTGGCCTGGCTGCTGGCTCTCCTTCCTCGGGCAGCAGCAGCAGCGTTCTGGACCATCCACAGTCACAGCATTCCTCGCTGGGGGGAAGTGGAGAAAATAGAAGCCTTCACAACTGTTGGAGGGGAGGAAGAGAGAAGAAGAATTTTGCTGTGAGATGAGACACTCTGAAAGGCAACGCTGTGATTCAGCATGACAAACAACGCGGCTCACTTCCTAATAAGACAGAAGGGAAATTTGAGAGCAAGGGGGTGTGTTGCGGGGGGCGGGTGGGGGGAGAGAACAGCCTGGTGCTTGGTGTGTGGGGCAGCAAGGGGTTGTGTCTTTTTTTTTCTTTAAGGCCACCTTCCCAAGAAATAAAACAGGTCTGGAGAAGAAGGAAGAGATGAGCACAGAGATACTGAGACACGAAAAATGCAGCCCACACACAGGCAGCAGAGGGAGTGATGGAGAGGTGCGGGCTTCACATTGGGAGAGGTTTAAAAGGAACCTCCGGGCTACACAGTGGTGGAGAGGGGGACGGAGCTCCCTGTTGCTGATTGTACATTCTAAGCAGTCTTTCACCCCAGGATAGGAACGGACCTGGCTGGGAAGAGACAGGACCGCAACTGATCATTCATGCCCAAGAAGGAAAGGGGGTGGGGGGAGAGAATTTAACACTGCGGCTATAGATAGCTAATGCAAACCAGCCCAGGTTCTGATGCTTTCCCCTCCTCCTCCTCCTCCTCCTCCTCCTGCCTTTCCCCTCCCCAACCAGAAAGTAAGGCGGCTGAGGAGAAGGGCTGCAGCTTCATCTACAGAATTCAAGCATCTCCCAACCAGCCCCTGCTGGATGTAGGCTCCAAGCAAGCCCCAGCAGCAGAAGCAGCAGGCAGGAGACAAAAATAAACTCTCAGGCACCCCCTTCCTTCCCCAAGACCGCATCAGACACAGTTCAGCGGAAGCCGAGGAGGGGGGGGTGAGTCAAGGAACCTCACTATCCATTCCCTTTTCCCTTTTTTCAGGTTGCTTTAAAAAACGGGATGAACACCAGCCCTCCCCCTTGCTCCAATCACCATTCAGGCTGTCACAGACTGTCCTGCGTGCGCTTCACACATCTATATTCACACCTATTTCACAAGGTGGCGTCCATCTCTCGTTTTCGCTGCCAGGTTGAAACCTTTACAAAGGGCAGCTCCTTCCAGGGGTTGCAAATCTACCGAAAAGGCTCCCCCACCCCGGTAGTCCCGCAGATGCCCAGGACTACAACTCCCATCACCCCAGTCAAGATGGCAAGGGCTACGGAGGCAGCGGTTGGAATCCTACACTTCTGGAGAGTTCCGAGGTGAGACGGTCAGCTTTCAAGTACCGTTTTAGAGCCAAAGCCAGGAAGGGCGATGAGGGAGCCGCTATCTCCCAAGCACAGATGGGTGCAGAAAAAGTAACTGTCCGAGGAAAGCATTTTACTTTAATGGTCTTCTTTAGGGTTAAACTAGGTGAGTCCTCAAGAACCGGGTGCCCCCAGAAGGGTTAGCCAACCCCCATCCTCATCTGATCGGACCCTTTCAGGGTACCTATCAGCAGGAGAAGCAACCACCTTTTCTTCGCAGATGCCCCCGCCCCCGGCTTCTGACTACAGGAGGCCAAGCACCGGTCCCAAATAAACTTCGAGCCCGGGACTCCACGACCTCTCCCAGCAAAACGCAGAGAGCAGAGGGGCGCGGGCACCTCAACCGGCACTGCTCGCGCCCTCGGGCGGCCCTTTTCCCCTCGCCTCAGACATCCGCGAAGCTCCCCTCCGCCTCCGCCTCCCTGCCGCGCCCCCTGTCTCTGCGTCCTTTGAGCCCCGCGACAGACTGGCGTCCCCGGCTCCATGCCGGGAGCGCCCGGAGTCCCCGCGCGCCCGGGAGAACGCCGCGAGCGCTCCTGACGGACAAGAAGGACGCCGCAGCGCTCGCCCGCTGTTCCGCACGACCATCCCGCTTCCCCGCCCGCCCAGCGCTATACGGAGCGCCCACCTGGCTGTCGCGTAAGCCGCCCTCTCGCTCGCCTTCCTTCTTTCGCCGGCTTTGGTTGACCCTTTACTGAAGAGGAGAAGGAAGAGGAGACGGTGATGGAGGTGGGGGCGGAGGCGGCGGCAGCGGCGGCGCCTGGCGGTGCCCGGGCAGGGCCATGGCGAGCCCGCGCACCAGCGAAGGCGGCCCCGGCGGCACGGAGCAAGAGCGGCGGGGCGTCCGGGCGCGCCGTCGGAGCCGCGTCTCTCCCCGCCTGCTTCTCAGGCACAAGTGAGCCGCGCGCCCCGCGGAGCCCCCGCTCCTCACATGCTAGTCATTAGCATAGTCCATGACGTCATGGCCTCGGCAGCGGAGGTGCAACGCCCCCTCCCCGAGGAGCAGGGGGGGGCCTCGCATTCCTCCGCCGCTGACTCAGCCCCAGGCGAGGCGAGGCCGCGGTGGCTCTGCGTGGGGCGCGATTGGCTGCAGGGGCGGAGCGCAACTCGATTCCAGCCCAGCCAGGAGAGCGGCAGAGAAGGAGGGGCTCCGGCTGCTCGCTGCTGTCATTCCCGAAGCTGGGAGACTTTGCATTTGCAAAAAGGCAAATCGGCTTGTTGCGCTTCATCTCGCGCGCCCGTACTTCTGCTGGCTTGCAAAGGACACGCCCGTCCGCAAAAGCCCCCTGCTAACCATGTATGTCCTAAGTGGATAGCCGGCAACTTCCTGGCCCAATACCTGCCTACAGGTTGGTTCTCCTGGGATGCACATGGCTCCGAGATGTCCTGCTTCCCACTTCCTATCGCATACCTCCGCCCCCTCTAAACGGTGTTTGCAAATGCAGGCCGCTAAAAAAAAACAAAAAATCCTCCCCCCACCTTACACAAACCTGGTCTTGGAGGAGTGAGCCGTAGCGAGGTACGAGCGAGAGTTTCGTGCGTGCCGTGAAAGGAACCAAATCAAACCTCCCAGCAACATCGGAGTGCCCCCACTAAACGCTGCTGCATTGCAGATTGTGGTTGTCTGGTTTAAGATCAGGAGATATGTGCGGGGGTTGCAAAGAAGTCCACACACGTCCTAACGTTCCCAACGAGCCGCTGGCGCAGCCCTGCAAAATTATCCCAGGTTCTTCACACTGCATTGGATTAGCCTGGCGAAGGGAACACCTGCATCAGGTGTGCGGGCGGCAGACGGGCGCTTGTATGCCTGTGTAGGGAGTGAGGTGAGGGCGTCGTGCCTGCTGTTGGTAGTCACTCTCAACTTCCGTAAAGGGAGTGTTTTGTTAGCAGCTTCCTAACATGATGGGTAAAAGAGGACTGCAGACTTGTACTGCCTTAGTAACATCTGGAGTGGTAATAATTACAGTAGCAAAATCTGTGGGAAGCTATAGACTTTTGTTGCAGAGAGCAAAACCAGGCTGCCACATCAAGGTTCCAAGACAGCCCTGTTAATACCCCAGATGCTTTATCTTCAGCCAGCTCACAGTTCCTTCTTGCCTTACTATCTTTTATCTTCAGAGACGCCGCCAACTTTCTCTGCTTGGACTGTGTCATGTTCCAAAGGCAGGGGAGAAGGATTTCTAGATCTTTCAAGAAAATGTTTCCCCGTCATCAAGATACATTAATGGTCTTGCAAGCTATGCACTGCCTGATTAGACCAGTGCTGCACAACCTTAGTCTCCAAACACCTTGGATGTGGCCCTTGGGGTTCTTTTAACATGTACGGCCAAACTGTTTCTAGTAACAAAGATGGAGGAAGAATTATCATATTAACGGCACATAATTGGTTATATTCTATTTAAATTAAATCAAATGTAGTTTTTGTATCAACTTTCTGGGATGCGGCTGATGTGTCTCTTTGCCCAAAAAGATTGTGCACCATTGATAGCTTTCTTCCTGTTAATTAAAATAGGAATGTGCAGACACAACTAATTCTGGTTTTGTTTGTAGCCTTTTTCCAATTATGCTAAAACACTTGAGTATACAGTACAATTCCTTAAATCACTTAAATCAGTCACTTTGAATTGCAGAATAATCTTTTTGTTCAATAGATAATAGACTCAATCTCAGCATGTTTGATTCTAGGGCTCTGCAACATTTTGAATCTGAAGGCAAAATGGTGCTTCACATCCTTGGTTTAAGGAGTTGAAGACAAGTGCTACGCTGACACCTTTACATGCTTTGAAGCATCATTTCGTTTCAGATGCACAGCTCTGCAACAGCCCTTTTTGATTTCTGATGGGGGAGAGCTGATCTCCCCAAATCTTTTAAGCCATCCATATCTTGAAACAGGACACTATTCCAGGGTGAGAAAAGGCCAGCTTGAGGCCAGAGGTTCCAGGAGCATATGTTCAGTTCACTAATAGGTACATATTCCTTTCCCATCCTACATACCAGCACAGAGAGGAAGCAAGACAGAGAGAGGGATGGATGGATGATGCCTAAAAATCATATTTTGGACAAATGGATGGCTGTGCTCTTTTGATTTACAGTATAAGGCATGAGGATTAATGGCTTCCCCTCCGCTTAGCTTTAATGAGTGGCCCTTATTGACTGCTGTGCTGGCCTAAAACTAGAACAACCTGCAAGAGAAAGGCTTTCCCAGGTCTCTTCCTAGAGAATAGAGATAAGGCCTGGACTGCAGTAAACCTATGGAGGGCAGAAACTGAAAAGATAATGCTTATGTATATTGGTGAAAAAATATTTCCTTGTTTAGTATCTACTCCTGGTGAGATTTTGTCAAGTCTTACAGAAGCAGAGTTATAATATTCTGCAAAGGCAGAAGTCGGTTGCTACTGTTGCTCAGTCTGGCCCCCATTCAGATCAAAGATTATAGGCTAGGAACTGGTTTCTGGACAGAAAATACTGTACATACATTATTATTCTTTTGTTAGGAATGGTCTCAAAGACCTCTTCCTAGGTTCTGATTGGTTTTAATGTGTGCGCTCCAGTTTCTCAAGGTCTACAGACCTCACTTAACAACCACAACTGGGTCCGGAATTTTGGTTACTAGATGAAGTGGTCATTAAGCAAAGCCAATCTGATTTTACAACCTTTTTTGCAGTGGCCATTAAGTGAATCACCGCAGGTGTTAAGCGAACCATGTGGTCCTTAAGCAAATCACATGGTTCCCCATTGATTTTGTTTGCCAGAAGCCAGCTGGGAAGGTCAAAAATGGCAATCACATGACCACAGGATGCTGCAACGGTTGTAAATGTGAGGTCTAATAGTTAAGGTGCTGGGCTGGAAACCAGGAGACTGTGAGTTCTAGTCCTGCCTTAGGTATGAAAGCCAGCCGGGTGACCTTGGGCCAGTCACTTTCTCTCAGCCCAACTCACCTCACAGGGTTGTTGTTGTGGGGAAAAGAGGAGGAGGAAGGAGAATTAGGTATGTTTGCTGCCTTGAGTTATTTATAAAAATAATTATGGTGGGATAAAAAAAAAAAAAGGTTTCTTCAGCACCGTTGTAAGTTCAAACTGTCACTAAACAAATGGTTATTAAGCAAAGACTACCTGATATTAAGCAAGGACTACCTGTATTTGGTCTGAACTGCAAAAAGGGTTTTCCCATTTCTCTTTACTTCCATCTACTGGTTGTCTGCATTTCTGCAGTCCCGATTTGGTACATCTACTTCTTTCTCTCACACACATAGACAATCAAAGTGAAAGTTAATGATTTACAAGGAAATCCTATGCTCTGTATGTTATGTTTTAGAAATTAAAAAGACACAGTTCTTAAAAACAACTATGGTGACCTGAATGGTGTAAGAATAGGACAGGGTAAGTTGTCATTCCACCTCTGTTCTGTTCCCAGTTTCACCCTCCCCATGCTACTTGACTCAGTTGAGTCACCCAGAATTAAGCTGGGGTACTTTGTTAGTTTGGGGATGACCCTGACCCACATTTCTTAATTCACACTGAACTTTTCAAGGACCCACAGGAGCATCCCATGTAAACCCAGGAAACTGGTGATACTAATTCCCCTCTAACAAAATTTACTGAAGGTTTTTGTGAGCTGCAGCTCATTCACCAGATGCATACAGTGAGCTGCAACTCATGGAAGCTTATGCCTTTCAGCCAAATTCATGAGTTGGAAAAGGTGCTACCAGACTCCTCCTCTTTTTTGCCACCATAGACTAACATGGTGTTCCTCCTACAATACTTCCCTTATAGTTAATCTCTCTCATCTGATACTCAAAAGCATATTTGAAAACTGAGACATGACTTCTGATTTCATAACTGCCTAACTTTCCTCCCAGTTTCATCAACTCCTTTTCTAAATACCATATCAGAAGACTGCCAACAATATCTTTAGGACTTTTTGAAAAAGATTTTAAAAAAACGTAGTTTGTGTATAACCAGCCTAAATACTAAAGTTCTCAGTAAAACAGAAAAGAACCACCAGGAGCTGCAAAGGCTATGCATATTTCCCACTGGTCCTGAGATTTCCAGCTGCTATTTTGTTTTATGGATTAGTGCAGATGATAGAAGAAATGGGTGCTAGTTAGCCACCACAACATTCCACTCCAGTGACTTCTGGAGGATTTTTAGGAATGCATTTTGCAAAGGAGTTCTTAGATTGACCCTGGCTTGTTTTATTGAGTCAATCTAGCCTACAAAGAGAATGGAAAACTAAACCACACCCATGCATTCCTAGGAAACAAGAGTTCACTGGTAGAGCGCATGCTTTGCATACAAATGGATTTAATCCCTGGAACCTCTCTTTACAGGATCTTTCTAAGATTCCAGAATATTGTGACCAATCAGAACTGATCATTTTGGTCTTGGCATGAGTTCCATTCCATATGGTGGGGACTGTGGGGAAGCCTTCTTGCTCTGCTCCTAATGAAAATTGTTTTGCAGCTTTGGATAGGAAGTTGCTAGGTAAGTTTCCTTCCCTGAGCTAACTGCAGTAGGAGAAGGAATACGGTTCAATGATAAAGCCCATGCTGTGAACCCAGGTTCAGTCCCTGACTCTTCTCCAGATAGCAAAGGATAAGCAATTCCTTTGACTGAGATCTTAGACAACTCCAGATAATTGGAGTAGAGACTTCTGGGTGAGATGACAATAGGTGGTGTTTATTTATTTATTTATCGAATTTTGCCACCGCCCATCTCCCACCAGAAGAGGAACTCTGGCAGTTACATGCAGACAGAAGAGGATTAATACCACTTGTGGTCCTGGTCATTCCTGGTATATGAACCAGCATTCATCTTGTAAGGGATAGGGAGGGGAATTACCAGGACCACAAGTGGTATTAATCCTCTTCTGTCTGCATGTAACAGTCCTATCCTGATCATGGATATCTGGTGTTTGGAAAATAAAAGTGAATCCGTTTAGACTGGATTCACCTACCACACCAAGCAGGGATCTGCTTCACTATGGTTTGTGGAATAAGTCCCAATAGTCTGTGATTCAAACATATTGCTAAGCCATAAGCATTGGTTACAAACCACAGCTGGGTTTGCAATGCATGTGGCATCACTCTCCCCTTGCCCCTTTCTGGGGATGCCCATGGCAATGTGTGCAGCCAAGAGAGTATTGCAGGTAGTTTGGCCTTCAGCAGAAAAAGAAACTGCCTTCCAGTCTTCTCCAGGAACCGGCTTTGCACAAAGGGGCAATAACAATAATTTTTTAAAAATAAATGAATATGTAAAGAATTGCTTCTCCTTTGTTCATGTGTGTGTGACATGCCAGCAGAGTCAAATTAGGCATTTTCCGAATTTTTGACATGAACCCAAAAGGTTCACTATCACTGACTTAGGACAATAACTCCTGGTATTCCCAGCCACCATTGGGATTCAGGGATTATAGTCAACCATCTGGGGATAGGTTGGCAAAGGGCCAAGAATATAGTACCCTTAGTACAGGAAGAATCTGTTTATGCAGTACTGTATGAAACATCAGACCTATCCTTCTGCCAAACAGACATATTCTCATGTCTTTCCCCCATCCCCATTTTTAAGCCCTATAGCAACAGTAGCTCCAAAGCGGAGCTGTAGTGGAGTTCCAGAGTAGAAACTCTACCAGGTAGAAATTATTTACTTTCCCCCTTTTCTCTGAGCGCTACTAGCAAAGATGCGAATTCTAACGTGTGCCTGCCCTCATACACTCAGGATGACTGCTGTATCTAGAGTTGTAGGCAACTTGCTCAGAAGGCTGAGATTGTTGGAATTATCAGGGATCAACTCAACATTGTCTCATAAGCATAAGGGGGTCTTTCTAGTAAACTCATCTCTATTGTGCTTGTGTGATGTCACATGGGTCACCTGATTTCTACTTCCTCCTCCTCCTCCTTGGGTTTGGGGATTAACGATCTCCATTACCTCTTGGGCACACCTGCAAGCAGGAGATGCTGCAGAATGCAGCTCTCATCCTCTCATCTCACTTGCACACAGACATTTCTATTCCACATAGAAATGTATCTACAAAGAAGCAGTGATGAATAACTGCTTTCTACTATGAAGCTACTTATATACTTGTATCTACTGAATAAATGTAAGCTACCTTTTTTTTCTCTTCATCTAACTACTGTGTGAAGACTGAATTTATTTTCTGAATGTAATTAAGCTTAATGTGCAAGTTTTGGTTCACACTTCTACTTTGCAAGATTGTTGTTAGCTGCTTGGAGTTCTTTCATTAACCTTTAAAAACTCCATCAGAGATCTGCTGCAAAAGGGCTTGGCTCTGTTGATGGCATGTGATTCCATGCTGGCATTTGACCTTGGGTTACTGCTGGACACAGATTTGCACAGCGGCAGCAATAGTTTGCTGTTAGATTATTTTTGGACTGTTTTCTCTGGGTGCCTGGAAGGATCAGTAGAGAGAGGTAGTTTGGGAGTAAAGTCATTATGATTCATTCTAGCAGATAAACTTTTGACCGTATTTTCCTTTCAACGTTGTAGTTGTAAGCCTATCTGTCCCTCAATGTCTTGCACAAATAAGCATGTTTTAAATAAATAGAATTGCTGCATTCCCCTTTTTCCAAGACAGCCACTAGTACTTGCAAAGCATGACATTTGGCCTGTATCTGTCTTATTTTAATTTTCTGCCTAAGAAATGTTATCACCAATGTGCAGGAAGAATGACCAGTTTGTTAAGAGATTGTCTTGTAGAATTTATATTAAATAGTAAAAATTTTGTGGCATGAGCCTCATGGGCTAAAGCTGCCTTCCCTACCCAGGTGGCTTTTAAATATCCAGGACTCAGAGCTGGAAAAGCCAGAATTGTCCCAGCCAGATAATTGACCTCTCTACCAACATGGTTTGGAATGGTACATTCGAACTGATATTTTTGGCATGCATTTTTCATTTAGAAACCTTTCAGAAATCTCCATGACAAATGATCTGATTCAGTAATGCTATTATTAGCAGATACGATTTTGTTCTTAATGTCTCAAAACAAAATCTAGACTATGGGAAGTTATATGGCTATTTTAGCATTTCCATAAGCCTCAAAGGTTTTAATTTAAAAAAAGAAATCAAGTTAAGGAGTGCATTCAAAATCTCAGCAGGGGGCAGCACCTGGTTGACCTTATCTACACTTGGAAATTCAGCAGATCTGGACCTTATTGGAACTTGGATGGGGTCCTCCAGGGGACACCAGATAGACTGAAAAATAAAAAAAGAAATTCTGGAAGAAGGCAACAGCAACCTACTTCCATACTGCTGCTGAGAAAACTACATGGATGAAACCATGATGTCAAGCTTGACATGAAGGAAATTTACCTTCTACCTATATTCAAAAGATGGGTATGTTGCAGAAATCTACTGTAATCTAAATATAAGGCAATCAGTTGCTTCATACCTCACACTGAATTATAATCAATTTAATCACTTTAATAAGTTTGGTTTATACTTTTCTGATTTAGAATTTGGGTTTGGCTTTTATGGTTTATAAACCATAGCTTAAAATTTAGCAAGCTGTGCAAACTAGATACTTAATGGTATTTTTCAACCAATGTGCATATCTACACACTGACTTGTAACCTAAATACTTCGAATTTGAACCTGCCAAATAGGTTTCTGGGCTACAGAAATCTGGATGGCCATTAAATGGCAGCAAATAGCACATTCTGCCATCTCTTGGTCATCCAGATTTTTGCAGCTCAGAACTGGAAGGTCTAAATAAGTATACATGAAAATAAGCTTCACTGAATGAAGTGATGCTTTCTAAACTAAGGGATGCTTTCTGAGTAAATCTGCATTAAGAAAACACATTGATTATTTGCTTAATGAAGGATCTTTTCCAGGTAGTAGCAATGCAAATTTCAGCTTTTAAGGAGAAATGCAGACCATCTTACAAAAAAGTTTTACCATTTAGGATCATTTGCCTGAAGTAGGAAATCCATGGAAGGAAAATGGCTTGAGTCTGTTCTTCATTTTTAGTGTCTTTCCTACAATTGCTTGATTTGTGGTATTTAGTTCGTCATGTTCAAGATAGTTAAAATTAATGTCTGCAGAAAGAGTTGTAAACCAAAAGAGAAATCCAGGAGCTACCCTCCTCTTCTCTGGCCTTGTTCTTAATCAGGACTGCTGCTTGCTGTGATTGATCAACAGCCCCAATGAATAACAGGAAAAGAATTCCACACACCTTTTGAATTTGGGCTGATAATCACAAACAAAAGAACTTTAAATGTTCTTATCACCTCATTCACTCACCAGAATACAGATATCTTTCCCGCAGTTACTTGGACCAGTAGACTTCCAGTGCTCCCCATTCTCCTGGATGGAAAGTCTTGGTCTTCAGTGGCAGAGGTGACCTTATCCCTGAAGGAGATAGATGCCAGAGGTGGCTTCGTTGTCTGCCTTTTCCCCTCGAGTTGAGCAATACTATCTGCTAAAGTTAGGTGAGAATAGATTGGTAAGCTTTCAGGCTTCCACAAGACTTTATTTGCTACAAAATACTTTTCTTCCTGAAACGGAGGAGGAATGCTGTCATTTAAAATGTTTAAAATGTCATTTAAAATGTGCAAATGTCTGGTTTACTTGCTTCATTCTTCTTAGCAGCCCCATGGTTTAGAAGGAACATTCCCCAAACTGAGTTGGGTCTGCAGGATCCAGAAGTCCACGGCTATGGTGGCTGGCAATACTGGGACTTACTGTCCTGACACATCTTGGGGGCAGAATCCATGATTGATATCTAGATGAGATATATCTTGGGGAACTCCAGGCATTTTTCTGGAGTTGCCCCATATCTGTCCTGACCCATTTTTCTTTCTGGCAAACCCTTTTTCTTTCTAAGCTAACAAGTTAAATCCTTAGCTTTTGAAGAATTTGGTGTATGTTACAGAGAAAAAACAGTCAGCCCAGCATTTTAATTTTCTTCAGGAAAGATGATGGTAGGGGTTGAGAAGACAAGATAGACTTCTGTTGAATTAGGGTTTTTTTTTAAATTATACATTGCTGAATTTGGGGACTCTCTGGGCTGCAGGGCTTGATCAGAGACCATTGTTCTAATCCTATCTGCACAGCTTGGCAATATGTTGGAGGACATACAATTTTTGCCATGTTCAGAGCAAGCTGAAGCCTCCTAAATATGGGGGGTCATTTAGAGGGAGAGCAGGGAGAAATGGCCCCTGTTTGTCCCACTCACTCTTCACTAATTTGCTTCTCTGCTCATAGGATGCAGCTGCTGCTTTGGCTACTCCAGAGCCCCCCTTGTAGATTTCCTCAAATTTGCAAACTACTGCAAATTATTGGTGAACCATGATTTGGATCTGAACCTTACGTTTATCCATAGAGTGTGCTCACACAACATGCTCAGCCAGAAATCTCAGCAAGCATATGCTTGGTGTTGTTTTAATTTTCAGTTTTAATGGGTCTTCTGATCCACCATCTTGGATCTCTGGAAACTAGACTTTGTCAGCTAAGACACTTTATGACTTAGCATACTGTAGTCTATTTCTGTAGTTGAATGTCTCCTGTATTAATTTTGTTTGAATTTATATATCACATTTTGAGTAAGCTGCCAGGAGTCAGTTTGAGCTGGGCAGTGTAGAAATACCAGAAATAAATAAAAAACTCTTGCATCAACCTAACTACTGCAACTTGTGCAATAAATCATGGTTAAGCAAATCATAACTTATCAAAACAATTTCCCCACAACCTAGGAAGTTACGTAGGTGTGGAACAAAGTCCAGTATGGGGCAAGAAGATGATTTCACTTTGTCCAGGCCCTACAGTGGTTATGCTACTCAGGATTGCAGTAAGTCACATCTGACTGAAGAGCACCTTAGAACAATTATGCTGAAATCTGTATGGGACTAATGCTGACAACTGTACAGGCTACTGCCATCCTTGAACCTAGGCAAAGTGACAAGGAAGTGCCATCTAGTGGCTCTGCTAGAGCAACATATCAGAGAATTTGTATCTCAGATAATTGAATGTGGGGGACCAAGTTAAGTATGACAGGGTTTGCACATTAGATTAATCCGGGTGTTTTGAACAGAACATAATTTGCTGAATACATATGTGATACTAAAAACTTGATTTACTATCCACAATGGTTGCATTCACACAAGGCAGTAATCAAAGCCAAACAGTTACATTAAGAGATAAATATAGTAGGTAAACTAGCCAGCAAATTTCATGGTCAAGAAGAGGTTGAACTTCTATTTTCTTGGTTCTGGTCTGATCATGGAATCAGGTATCAATCTAATATTAGCTGTGTAAATGCCCTTGCTTTCCCCGAATCAAGCTTCGGTATACCATCTACACTACAGATACCTGGATGACCAATAGAGGGCAGTACAAAGCCTTGGTAGCCCTATGGTTTTGTGCAGAGATGTGGGCAAAAAGATACCCAAAATCAAAATGTTTTTGGAAAATTTTCCAGGGTCAAATTTTTCTATGGAAAAAATTTCATTTTAGGCAAGTTTGACAGTTTCAAAATAATAATAATAGTAATAACTTTTCAGGTGATCGTTTTTAAAAACTGGGATGTTAAAGGTACTTAGCAATTGCATATTATTTTATTGCCTATTGCCCAATTTTTTTCAACTTTATTTCCAATATTTGAATAAAAATAATTTTTCTCCACACATCAAAGCTTTTTGTTTTTTGTTTTTTTAAATATATTGTTCAAACTTCAAAAAATTGGCTAGGTTTATTTTTTTCACATCAAATAATGTAGCCCAAATACTTTAAAAAAAATTTTTTATCCCGCCTTTATTATTTTTATAAATAACTCAAGGCAAGGAACATACCTAATACTCCTTCCCCCTCTTATTTTCCCCACAACAACAACCCTGTGAGGTGGGTTGGGCTGAGAGGGAATGATTGGCCCCAAGTCACACAGCTGGCTTTCATGCCTAAGGCAGGACTAGAACTCAGAGTCTCCTGGTTTCTAGCCCGTTGCCTTAACCACTAGACCAAACTGGCTCTCTTGTGAGATATCTTGTGGATATTGATACAAATACAGCAGAGAGATGTTGAGATCTGGCATGGAATCTGCAAGCTTGCAATAGAAATACTGCCTTTATATCAGTGGAAGATTTATGATGATGTCACCTAGTTGGGTAATGAAATGTCTGCAATCAAACAACCAAGCCAGAGAGCACCAAGGACCCCACAGTTCGACCCTGAGCTATATATATTCTCTTCTATTGGAGATTTATAAGAATTGGATTAATAAGATGCAAAAGAATTGGATATACTGAATTGATCAAGAATTGGATACTAGGAAACTCAACTTAAAGAACTTTGAGAGAATGATAATACAAGTTGGTGATGGAGACAGAGCTGGAGCTGGAAAGTAGGAGAGAGAGCTGTAAATGAAAGGAAGAGACAGTGGTGATGGGAAGGAAGTATGTTGGTGATGGCATTGGATACAGAGAAGTAGACTGTTGGAAAGGAGATGGCATTAGAGAAAGAGTGCAAGGTAAAATTCAGTTGGAGTCACAGTATGGAAGTACAGTAGTCTGTTGGGGGGAATTGTGAGAGGAGTCAGTGGTGGAGAAGGAGAAGACAAAAGAACAAAAAGTGAAGAAAAAAGTGAAGTATTTTTTAAAATCAAAATGAGTAGGAGGTTTGAAGATTCACTGTGAAATGGGGTAGAGTAAAAGTAGTGGAGTCCGTAGTGGAAAATGAGATGGAGTCCGAGAAGAAATAAAAGAGAGCAAATGGTGGAAGAGTGTGATGGTTATCTTCCTGCTCAGGACTTCATGGTTTTTGCCATGTTAAATCCCTCAATTTTAACAGATATAGCCCAGTTTCTAACTTCCCATTCTGGGCCAATGTGGTTGAGCAGGTCATAGTTGAACACCTCCAGGTTCTTCTGAATAATATTGATTTTTTTTAAATTCATTCAATCATGTCCAATTCTCAGAGACTGCCTGCAGTTTTCTTGGCAAGGTTTTTCAGAAGTGGTTTGCCATTGCCTCCTTCCTAGGGCTGAGAGAAAGCGTCTGGCCCAAGGTCACCCAGCTGGCTTTGTGCCTAAGGCAGGACTAGAACTCCCAGTCTCTCGGTTTACCTCCTCCAGGATGGTCCCCAACCTGGTCCTTCCAGTTTTCCAATGTTGCACCCACCACCTCTGTAATTGAATCCATCCATCCACCCTACTGCGGATTCTTTCTTTCCTTTCCTTTACATCTTTCCCAGCATTATAGACTTCTCAGGAGAGCTAGGTCTTCACATGATTTGTGCAAAATATGCTAATTTGAGACTCGTCATTTGTACCTTGACTGAGAATTCTAGATTGATTTGTTTGATGATCCATCGGTTTGTTTTCTTGGCTGTCTGTGTATTCTCAGGAGTCTTCTCCAACACCAACATTCAAAAGCACCAATATTCTTTCTATCCTGTTTTTTCGGAGTCCAACTTTTGCTTCCATAGAGTGGGACAGGGAGAACGTGTCCCTGCCTGGTGCTCCCAGTTTTCTTGAAAACCTCTGATACCATCAGCCACAGTATTCTCCTGGACCACATGGGGAAGGTCGTGATTGGAGCCATACCTTTCTTGTGGTAGTTGCACTCTGACCTTGAGGGCAGGATCCTGGCAGTATTGCTGAGGATTACTGCTCTTCTCTGCGATCTTTGAATTGTGAGATGTCACAGGGTTCTTTCCTGTCCTCCAAGCTCTTCAACAACTACATGGAATTGCTGGGAGTGGTAGAGAATGTGGAGTTGGTGTCATCTTTATGTGGATGATCCAGATTTATTTTTTCTTTTTACCTCCTTCAGGTGTGTTGGCATCTGTGGTTATCTCCTGTTTGGACTGGCCTGCAGCCTAGATGAGAGATAACAGGCTGAAGCTGAAGCTAAAGTCTGAGAGTCAGTGATAACTTTATTCTGTTGGAAGGGATATTACCAACCCTGGATGGAGTTACATTCACCTGAAACGGCAGGCTCGTACGCTGGATGTGAGCAAAGTGGTGAGGGTTGTGCCTGATTCCTTTTTCATGTGTGTTTCATTTACTAACTTCATCCTTTCGTAGGACAGTGTTGACCTGGCCTTTGTGATCCATATGCTAGCCACCTCCCAAACAGATTACTGGAATGTACTTTATGTGTGGAAATCTTTGAAGAAAACAGGAAAGTGTGGTGGGTCCAGAATGCAGCAGCCAGTCTTCTGTTGGGTGTTCCCTACTGGGAGCATGTGACACTTGCATTGGCTTCTTGTATAGTTTTTAACAAACAAATCCTCTTAAGGTCTTGGGCTCTGCTTACCTAAAGGAACAACTTCCCCACCATGTTATTAGCTGGGAATGATGTTTCTCCTCTATGGGCTTATTATAGGCATTACTAAGAAAAGAAGACCAGTTAGAAACAATTAGGCCAGAACCTCCCCGCATCTGAGAAATGGCCTTTGCCTTCACATGCTGACCTTAAGAAAAATCCAAAGACCTATTTTATAAGCAAGCATTCCCATACTGCTTTTTTTTTTGCACTTTACCTCTACAGCTTGAGGACTTGGGGGGTATGTTTATGCATTATTATTTGTTTTATTTGATGCTGTTATTTAATGCCATTTAATATCTTATTGTAAACTGTTACAGACTGGCATGCTAGGAGTGTATGGGCATAAATTCTACAATCAGTTAAATATATTTTTAAAATGGAGATGCTGGAAATGGAACCCACAACTTTCTGCATGCAAAATGTATGTTCTAACACTGAGTGAAGGTCTCTATTGGCTTCAGAATAGAGGAATTCTGGGAGTTGTAGTTCACTAAATGGAAGAACTGATGGGTTCTTGTCTAGCGGGGTTTGGCCTTTTTTTTTTCTCCTGGCCCAGTCAAAATAAATACTACAAAGAGTAAAGAAGAACAATACTTCTCCAGATAAGATTGCCTCTTGCTTGGTGCATCATAGCTATATGGTTGAGTTGCTATATAGATGACCTTAAATCTTAATCTGCTATGCTTGGTTTTGGCTTGGTGTGATAATGCTTGAAATCAGCCATTATAGCTGTCAACCATGATTTATGGCTGAGCATTATGGATGAGGTAAAGGTAAAGGTTTCCCTTGACATTAAGTCCAGTCGTGTCTGACTCTAGGGGGTGGTGCTCATCTCCGTTTCAAAGCCGAAGAACCGGCGTTTGTCCGTAGACAAATCCGTGGTCATGTGGCTGGCATGACTAAACGGAATGCTGTTACCTGCCCGCCGAAGTGGTACCTATTAACCTACTCACATTTGCATGTTTTCGAACTACTAGGTTGGCAGGAGCTGGGACTAGCAATGGGAGCTCACCCCGTCACGCGGATTTGAACTGCTGACCTTCCGATTGGCAAGCTCAGCTGCTCAGTGGTTTAACCCGCAGCACCACCACGTCCCTTGTTATGCATGAACCAGGGCACTATTTTTTTAAAAAAAACTAGTTAAAAGCCATAGCTTAATATGATTTCTGAACCCAGCCATAGCCAGGGCTGCAACTGGGGGGGGGGCAACTGGGGCATGTGCCCCAGGCGCTGCGCTGGTGGGGCGCCACAATGAGCACGGGGGGGGGGGGGCGCCAACATGGGTGCAGAATCCATGTTTGCCCTGGGTGACACAGACCCTAGTTGTGGCCCTGGCCATAGCCAACTGAGCATCTTCCAAATGTGTTGGGATTTTAACATCTGTTTCCAAATACAATTTGTCAGCCAGTGGAACAACTTGCTACATGTGATGGATTCTCCTTCACAGGAGGTCTTCAAACAGAGGCTGGATGGCCATCTGTCAGAGATTCTCTAGTGGATCCTGCACTGAATAGGAAGTTGGACTAGATAACCTCTACAGTTCATTCCAGTGCTCTGATTCTACAAAATACATCTGGAGGGCATCCAGCTGAAGAAGGCTATACATGAAGGCTGAGGCCAGGCTTTCTCTTCTGTGCTTGTGCCTGGCATGCAAACACGTTTCAGCTTTCAATATGACATGCGACTAATTAAGCAAACATGAAATGCATCGTGCCAACAGAACAGAAGCCATCTGTTAGGAGTTACAGCTCAGTCTCTGATATCACATTTCAAGGAGCCCCAGATTTTCTTAATCAAGACATTGACAGCCCTGAGAGGCTGACAAAACAGCAGATGATGGGGGATGACAAATCAGCTGGTGGCATCACTGACATGGGAACACCGTTTGCATGGATTGATCAACTATAGACCCTGGAGATGGGATGAACAATGGAACTTCTGCAAGTAAACAGGGCCAGTAGATATAATTAACAATCTGCAGATAACCATCCCATCACCATTGGTTAATTCTGGTTTCCAAACTTACTTGCCTTTTGCTCCCTTTGGAGTGTATCAGAGAGTATAGAGATCTAGGCTCAAGGAAGTGAGTATGTGCATATGGTATTTTTATACTTTGCCAGGGGCACTAACAAGAATCCTGGTGTAATGGACTAAGGAGACCCAGGTGTAGTTTCACCTTCAGCCATGGACACTTACTGGGTGAATTTGGGCCAATCACCCTCTCTTAGCCCAACCTACTTCAGGGTTGTGGTGGTGGGGGTGAGGAGTTGAAATTCCTGGGGAATATCAGGGGAGGGGAAGTTTTACTAACTCATAGGCAGCTTAGCTTTCCAACTTACTGGCAGACCGAAACAAGTCCTTCTAGCAATGTTTCTGGGGGTTTTAACTCAATGTTCTTTTTTTAAGGGGCTTTTTAGGAGAGGGATGGCAACATTTTATCTCTGGAAGTCTCTCATTTCTGCTCCTTTCCTCAGAAACCCCTGCAATTGAGTAAAAATAATCTCACTACTGAACTCAGACACTGAATATGGTAGGTGTGATCTTGGGGTGCTTCTGGAGCCACAAATGGAACCTTAGAGGGCTACAAGTTGCTCTCCCCTCAGCTAAACAGATCCCTTTAACCTGGTTACTGTATCCAGTGATTAAAGTGAACTAAGATGGTATCTGTTTAGAATTAAAATGGCACAACAGTATATTTTGCAGATTGATAAATGTTACCCTGGTGTAGTTTTTATGGCTTAGCATGTTGTGAATCCAGATAGTGCAGTTATAGTTTGATGTATGATTCAAATCAGAAGACTGGCTTAATTAAGTAACTATGTTGAGTGAAGCTAGCATGTCTGAAACCTCAGGTAAAACATTGGCGAGAGGTAATGTTGCTGTCTTAAGTGTTTCTCCCTCAGCTTGCCATGTAAGCTGAATAAAGAACAGGACTATGCAGTTTAGAAGGCTACCTCCACCATGATAGGACTGGTATTCCATGCAATTGGTCCTCCCTTTGCATTCTTTTCCTAACGTTCCTCTCAGATTTACTCATCTGGAATAGAGTCTGGGGCTGACCCATTCCCCCAACAGTGTCCACTCTGACAAACATCTATATACTAAAACTCTCATTGTGTTTGTTTGTCTGTTTGTCCCCTCAAGATAGCCCAAATGGTGCATTATATGGTAACAATTTTTGAATCAAGGTACTTAAAATCTGCTAACTTAAAGAACGCGTAACTACCATTATTTTTATATTTATGATCTATATTCTCAGATGATCACAGGACCATCCAGCATTGGGGTAAAAAAAGCATGGTCAGCCTAAAATGTAATGTTCATTCTAGTCACATCAGACTGCATTACCTTTCTCTCATAGGTTGACCCAGCAGGTCACAGGGTTGTGTAGTTTTTATTAAGAATACTAAGATTAGAAGCTGCTTTTTACCACCTCAGATTATTGGTCCATCTAACTCAATATTGTCTATGTGGCTGGCAGGCAGGCAGAAGAAATATTGGGAACTACTGATAAGTCTCCCTATGACATACAGCAGACAGGTAAATTGTGATGGTTCTGAAATAATGACAGAAAGGTTTTCTCTTCCTTTTTCATATATAAGGTAAGGAAATAAATTTCTGACTGAGCATATACGTCAAGATACCCTGTTCCAGAAATGAAAGTCTCTTCCTGAGCAATGATTTTGCACTGAGTTCCAGGACTTCCAGAAGAAAAGCAAAACAGATCCCATATGCTTGATAGCAAACTGACAATGGCTTTGCAGTTTTTTCAGTTCTAGATGGAGATGCCAGGAATCGAACTGGAGACTAGCTTTGCGCAATGGATACCCCCTGAGCAGTGTCCAACCATGCCTGGTCAGTTACTGGCCTTGTGACTGTTATCCTTTTAACAGTCTGTTAAAAGTTATCCTTTTAATTCTGTACATACAAGAACTGTTGTTACATAATAAAGAGAACAATGTACTCTGTGTACAAAAGGCTAGGCTTTTAGAAAGTCTGGTTTTTTATTCCTGTTTATTTCATATTTGGTATGCAAGCTAAAGAACTGGTGTCTGGTTGTTTTCCTCTTTTCTCCCCACCCCCTTTTTCTGTTTTATATCTCTTGGAATCTTCTGCTAGTAGGATTATATTTTTTAAATTTGTGTACAGTTCTCAGTAGATACTAAGAATTGCGTAACAACTTAATTTTGCTCACCGAGACTGGAATGGATTGAAAGAAAGGTAATCAGGAAACATCCATTGTGCTCAGCTACAGATCAGCAAATGTATCCATGGTACCCCAACATTATTTCTTAAAATAGATTTATTTTGATATGTCAGGTGAGAACACAAAGATCTCACAAATTCTTCTGAATGAGATAGCAAGAATCATGTAAGATTCCATGACTCTATAATACTTCAACCATAATGTAAAGGGTAGGCGGCTTGCCATAATTTAAGATGGTGGTAACACCTGGCACCTGAGGTAATTGCTGACTACTACATTAACCCATGGCTTATTGAATAAGCAACAGCTTGATAGTGCACATCACACCAAGCTATGTGAATCCACAATGGCTGGATTCACAATTAAGGCAAAGCCAAACAAACCATATTATTTATGGCTTAAGGCATGCTGGCTGGGGAATTCTGGGAGTTGAAGTCCACACATCTTAAAGTTGCTGAGATTGAGAAACACTGGCTTAAGGTAAAGATGAATCCTATTCCGAGCCTCCCTCCTAAAAATAGCCTCTTTTTAAAAAACATATATAAACGATAATTATTAGCCCCAAATATGCATGTTTTATAGATGGAAAAGAGAAGGGTAGAAAGCGCAAACTGTTTTCCAAATTCACTTTTGGTTCACTGAACCCAAAGAACCTAGTGCTGCAGAGACATTCAGCAGGGCTTAGCAGTAACTGTTCCAAGTTACTAATGTGATCCTATTAAGAATGACAGTGCTGGTTAAAATTCCACCTGAGGTAGGAAACACAGTGGCAAGTCACGAGAAAGTCATTGTTTAGATTCACACATTACAGTAAAGCAAATGCTTTGTTTTAATGAACCAGAACCAACTAGATTCACACAGCAAGTTAAGCCAAAAACAAACAACTAAATTATGGCTATGCGTGATGTATGCATGAACTCAGACATCTTCTCATTTCAGCTAAACCTACTTCATAGAATTCCTATGGGGTCTAGAATTATGTTTGGAATTTGGGTAAGTCAAAGTGAGGTATTAGAATGCTGACTACAAGTAACATCTTGGGCAGGAGACAAGACCTACACAAAACACTTCCACTCAAAGGCTTAACACTATCTTCAAATGCACTCTTCCTTGTCAATAGACTAATTTACATCACAATGAGTTTGGACCACATCAGCTTTTCATGACATCACCGATGTCTTTGTAGTGTCTAAAACTGCCTGAGGCAAACCAATTTTTAGTGTCCAAGGACAAGACAGGCAGAAACTGATTTGCAGTTCAATGAATATTTGCTTGAGTTTGCATCCTTTAGACATCCTTTTGTGGGGAGTGACAATTCACACCCGATGCCATCCTTGCATCTGCAAATGAATCCAAGCACCTAGCTCCAGCAAGCCCAAGAAAACCGAATACACCAGCCATCCCCAACTTGGCAATTCCCAGTTATGTCAGGACTCTAGAATTCCTAACCTGCATCATCCCAGCACATCTCAAGATCATGAAGCAGACAAAGGCTGGAATACACAAAAGACATCTGAAACTACTGAAGAGCTACAGTACGTAGAAAATGTTTATATATTTCCTCCCCCCCACTCCTACTATAACTTAAAAAGTGCAAAGTTGCTAATGGCTGAACGCCAAGCTATGTGATATTTACTCTTTCAAATACCTTTATAAATAAATAAAGATTGCCAATATCTCTTACATATGTGGATATTTGTTCTTCATATGTTCAGTGTTTCTTGGAATAAACCTCTAAATAATATATCCTGGAAATCTCAAGAGACTTCTTTTTGTGTAAATATGTCCTTCATTCCATGTTCAGTACATTGCTTCTGTTGCCTGAAGTTCTTCCCCTTTTGTCCCATTCCTGAAGACCACACCGAAGTTCCTGTGTTACATGCCTTCACGGTGATGCTTCTAAGTGCTTTGTTAAAGGAAAACAAAAATGCTGCTTCAGAGTTCTCCAGGCACCCAACATCATTCAAACAGAAGGAAATGTGAGATCAAAGATACTGTTGCAAAACCAACAGCTGAAGCTTTTATCAATCCTTTGCCACAGAGTCCCTGATAAGTACCATACACAGGATCCTCTTTGGCAAGGCTCACTTTCTCTAGCTGCATAATGGAAATGACTCTCCCACAAACTGCCGGCACATGGGGCACTGCTGGAAATACTTCACACACTCATCACATAGGCAGGTGTGTCGGCATGGAAGAAGCACCCAGTTGACCGCTCGGTTCTGGCAGACGATGCAGTCCTTGCTGCTCTCTTCCAGCACCTCGGACTCACTCTCCACCAGGCCAGCCTTTTCAAGCAGGACGTGGTCTTCAGTTGTCTCTCCAGAGAGAGGGACGCTCAGAGAAGATGCGTTGTTATTGGCAGACATGAACAGTTGCTGGGTGGAGGGAAGATGGGAACAGGTAGAAGAAAGACACCAATGTTTACAAATACTCCCCTGCCCCACAACCCTTAGGTTAGGACAGGCTAGGGATCCTCGCCTTTATGGATTTATTTATTTATTTGATTTCTATAGCCGCCCATCTCAACAAGTGACTCTGGGCGGCTTACAACAATAAAACCACAAAACAATTAAAACAATTATAATTAAAACAGTTAAAATATAAGATTGTTGGTCACATGTTGAATTTTAGAACATCTTGTGGTCACTCTTGCAAAAGGTCTCCTGGGGGAAGCCTTGCCCTTTCCCAAATCAAATGCTTTGGCAGGCAAGCAGGTAAAAAAGGGAAGTTTAACAGAACGCTCCCTGATACTCAGTTACCTTTGCCCCTTTTCTGGGAAAGTGGATACAAGTAGTCCTTGGTTAATGACTACAATTGGGACTGGAATTTTGGTTGCTAAGTGAAGTGGTCATTAAGTGAATCTGACCCAATGTTATGACATTTTTTGCAGCAGTTGTTAAGCAAATCACTGCAGGCATTAAGTGAACCACATGGTTGTTAAGCGAATCACGTGGTTCCCCGTTGATTTTGTTTGCCAGAAGCTGGCCAGGAAGTTCAAAAAATGGTGATCATGTGACCACAGGATGCGGCGACAGTCATAAATGTGAACCAGTTGCCAAGTACCCAAATTGTGACCGTGGGGGATGCTGCGACGGTCGTAAGTGTAAGGACCACTCGCAAGTTGGTTTTTTCAGCACTGTCTTAAGTCTGAACCATCACTAAACAAATGGTTGTTAAGCAAGGACTACCTGTACACTTCTGTACAAAGCACAAGACTCATTTTTATTTTCTAATAAAGCAAATGGGGTCTATTTGAGACACAGAATCATTCTTGGAAGTAAAATGTGGTTGACATTTGGCTCTTCTCAAAATCTAAACATTCAGGCAAGGCTGGAAGCTTAGCAAACACCAAGGAAGGTGTCCATATGTCATTTTAGGGCAGTGTTTCTCGACCTCAGCAAGTTTAAGATGTGTGGACGTCAATTCCCAGAATTCTGGCTGGGGGATTCTGGGAGTTGAAGCCCACATATCTTAAATTTGCTGAGGTTGAGAAACACTGCTTTAGGGACAAAATTCATAGGATTTTAATTTTGGGCCAAAGCCTGAATACCTGAGGCTACTTGTGGCCCAGCAAAGATCTCTTCTGTAAAAAGTATTTAGGAAACAAATACTACAATGGCAGTTTCATGATCAACAACTGGGGAGCCCTGAGAAGGGAGATGGAAAAAAGGCGTAATGCTATGAAAAAGGCATTTCAGGGATTGCACTGGCATGTGGGGTAACAGTGGAAAAATAGGAATTGGAAAGTGGTGAAAGTTAGTGGAAAAGGAAGAGAACAGTGCCTTTCTTCATCGTGTTATCAGAAGCATGAAAAAAAGTGCATTGATTCCTACTACCCAGATAAATGCGTAAAGAAAATTAAGAGAGAGACTTCCTTTACTATGGCTGATCTTTACTTTCTACTGGAATCCAATAGAAAGAGCAGCCCAGGAAAAAAGAGTCTTAAGGACTCAGGACTAACCAATTTTCTATCAAGTGCACTGACTGACTGAGATCCACAAAAGATTATGGTAATATAAAAATGGCTAGTCTTTAAAGCGCGGGAGTAAGGGTGGGTGCAAAACTTGTTGTGGCATATCTGGTTTTGGCTTATTTTGATCTGGGAATTCAACAGCTGTGATGTAAACCATAGTTTAATGTATGAAATGAGCCAGAACGTTGGCCAACAAATCTAATGAAGAATGCACTAGGGAAATTTAGAGGAGACTGGAAAAATTTGCTCCAGGGAATCTAGACAATTATGGCTCCCCTCTGGGGGAGATGGGCAGTGACAAAAATTTGATAAATAAATAAATCACAAAAGATTATAGATTTATAATCAGTATAATCTGCACCAATTAGAAGTCAGTTCTAGATGTGTGTAATCAAACGAGACTGTCTGGTTTAAAGAACATAGTCTTTTTTTCTGATTTTATTGCTATTTGTTTAAAATCACAAGAAAGCTGTTTTTTCTTTGCAATACTGTAGTTCCAGTGGGGCTTATGAATGGTCTATTTCTCCATCTGTAGGAACACTTGCCTCACTCTACTTCTCAACTCCGGGTTTTCAACTTCTTTATCCAAAAAGACAAAATTATCTGGATACCAGGAATCAATGGACTTTTTCTCATGTTTCTGACAACACGGTGAAGAAAGGCACCATTCTCTTTCTTTTCCACGATAAGAAAGCAGCCTTTGGCAAAGATAATAATGCAGAAAACTGGTCTAGAAAATCAATCTGAAAGTTTACCTTTAGATCGTGAAATTGACCTTGGGCCAAGAGGAGATACTGATACAGTATCCGGCAGGAAAGCCCATAACTGGCATCCGGAATATGAATTATGGATACCATAGAAATCTTAAAGACAGAAACATTAATTTCAGCACATTGTCCGTTTTAGTTCAAGCAAACCCCAACCAGACCACAGAACAACTAAAAATGTTAACAGGTGATATAAATTGTTAACTCATTTTAAGTTGAGTCTCCAACAATTTTGTTTAATACTGTAGATTTCACATATTAAAAATATATGTTAATGCTGTGTCACCTTCAAACCCACACATGCATTTTGAAGCCTGTGCTATACACGCATCACATACGTATTTATCTGCACACATTTCCCCAAATTATTACAATGCTTATTCTGTTTTTCCAATCATTTTAGAGCTGTGAACGAAACACCTACTATGACATTTGCTAGTAATGCCCCGTGATTTAACTGTCTGATTTATGTGGTCATGATAATTAATGTTTTTATATAAATGTTTCCATTGGCTGTGAAATGGTCTGAGGTTATTCTGAAGAAAGGTGGCATTTACCTTATCAAAAAGGCAACTACCTTTATTTCAGTTCTTTATTATGAAAGTAACTAAAATATTTAGTTTCTCAACCAGGTTCTACTGAACAACTCCTCCTGGTGATAGTGATTTATTTCTGTCATGTAAAATTTATTTTATTTTAAGGTCACCTAAGAAAACTAGTTTGGCTTCATTAATTGGCTATGCAAGTTAAAAACTTGCCCAGATGTAAAGTTTTGTCTATGAGCAATAAGTTCTTTCTGTAATTCTTTTCAACTGAAACAGATACAAATCCATGAGATATGGCAAGCTCAAGCTTCGGGCACTCCAGATGCACTACACCTGAATTTGCATAATTCTGTTCCAGCCATACTAGCTGGGGAATTATGGGAGTTGAAGTCTAACACATTTGGAAGGTAGCAAGTTGCAGGAATCTACTCTAGTCAGTGGTTCCCAACTCCTTTTAGACAGAACCCTGGTGAAAGGTCCCCTGTGCAAGCACCAAGTCATGTCTGACCCTTTGGGGGGATGCCGCTTTTGCAACGTTTTCTTGGCAGACTATAGCGGGGTGGTTTGCCATTGCCTTCCCCAGCCGTCACCTTCTCCAGCAAGCTGGGTACTTATTTTACCGACCTCGAAAGGATGGAAGGCTGAGTCGACCTGAGCCAGCTACCTGAGAATCCAGCTTCCGTGGGATTGAACTTGGGTCATGGGGAGAGTTTCAGTTGCAATACTGCTGCCTACCTCTCTGCACCACATGAGGCCACATGAGGCAAGTAGACAAATACGTTACCATTAAAAAAAGGATTACCACATAGGCCCCGAGTCAGCAAAAAATTACATTTCTGTAAAATAAAATGGCCAAAATCTCACTAAATTTACTCAGACTCTACTAAACACAACAATAATCACTTGTACCATTTCCAAGGACCATTGGTGGTCCCTGGATCACAGTTTGAGAACTTTGTAATTTTCAGTAACTGCACTTCTTTCAGTTTCAAGAGTTACAGGCAGAGAGATGGCTTGAAACATGAAGAAATTCATATTAAAACTGAAAGCTCTGTAACACAAAACTGAAAAACCCAAACATCTCAGTCAGTTCTGTTCAAAGGTAATTTTTTTATACATGTACAGGATAATACAAATCCCTGCCCTGTTTTAAAAAAAGTGGAGATCACCTACAATGTCATAGATTTCTCTGCTGCCTTCATCGGCAAGGGTTAACAGTACAACTAGAGGGTACCGAGATCTAGGCACGCGACCAAAATCATTGATTTCTGCCTCTTCTGGTAACCTGCAATGCGTTTCCTCTTTTTCTGTCTTCTTTATGCTTTGTTGGGTCAAGGAATAGTCTGTGTTGTCACAAACAAAGGCTATTGTGCCAAGCATGCTGTCAAATTCACAAAGAAAGGCTCAAGCTACATCACAACCCCTATTCTATCTGAACTGTTTCCACCTGGGACAAAAGAGTAACGTACCCGTTAATTATGACAACTCAGGAGCACAGAAATTAGGATTGAACCTTTAAATAGCTGCAACCATTTTTAAAAGCAGTACTAGCCCCTACAAACAACATCCAGCATTGCGTAAGCAACTTTCTGTTCAAATAAAGGAATTTTCCTTCCATCACTAATCTTTCAAGTTACTCTGAAATATTTACCCACCAGGGAAGGATGTACAGAATACATCTACCAACTTGTCCATCTAGTGATAGACATATTAGAGTTAAGCATGCTTTGAAAATGATTTGGAAGAAGGTTAGAAGCCACATGAGCACAACACCTCTGTTATTTGTTAAAGAAGCCACTTGCATGTGAGCCTTAAAAAAAGGCATGGCTACAGGTAGTCCTTGCTTAACAACTGCCCTGTTCAGCAACCATTCAAAGTTATGATGGTGCTGAAAAAGTCACTTTATGAGCGGTCCTAACATGACCGTTGCAGTGTCCCTGCGATCACCATTTGCGCACTTTACAGCCAGCTTCTGACAAGCAGAATCAATGGAGAAACTAGCAGTAAAACTGCAAGTTGATGTCATGAGTAAGGATGGCGAGCAGGGGGCTCCCATCCAGGCTGTAAAGCGCATGCGTAGTACTGAGGAATTAGGTAGCCATTCAAAGAGACACAGATCGGGCCCACCTTAGTCTTTGGGGTTTATATGTCTGGGTTTTTCCCACGCTTCTTCAGTTTGTTAGGATTTTCTGTCATGTAGCAGTAATAAAGCACTAGAGACCTATTCCTTGTCTCAGCGTGGTTCCTGGCTGTTAGGACAGTTGCCGTTACATGAACAGTTGCAGGTGATCTGCTTATTGAACATGGCAAAAGTGAGGTCATAAGTCCATCATGGTCACATGATGTCTTGCTTAGCAACAGAGTTGCCAGTCCCAATTGTAGTCATTAAGCAAGGACTACCTGTATTTTAACGTGCCGAAATGACTCAATGGAATTCTTACAACAATTGTGTCATTTTTCAAGCTTGCAGAGAAGCCAGGAAAAAAAAGCAACTTTAAGAAGTAGCAGAGAGATGCTGTAGTCATGTGAGTTCCAAGGCAATTCTTCCAAGTCATTTTCAAAGCACGCACTGCCCTAGAAGTACCCCTGGATTTCTCCCTGTGGGGGCAGAAATAAGCTAATCTTCACCAACAAGGGAATAAGGCTTCAATGTTCTGCATAACTTCTCTGGATGGCTAGTGGAAAGATTACAAAAGTACAGAAATCTTGCCCAAAAACAAATGAAGTAAAATTTTAAAATGCATGCAAATCACTTAATTTTTATATTTTGGTCACATTCTGTCTTTCACTGTGCAAAACTTCAGTCCTTCTGAAACGGAATGCAGATTTATTATGGCAAAGAGTTGACAAAAGGCTGATAGAAAGTCGGAGGGCTTCTATTCCGTACTTTTCTTTGGCTGTGTAGCTGCTGGACAGTAAACAGAAAGTATGATAGTTAAGCACAGCTCTCCGTGTGGCTTGCCATGGCAACCAAGCAGCACGCAGAGGCACAAAGGAAATGGCCAAGCAATGGTGACAAACACATGGGACTGGAGTTCATACTTCAAATTAGATATACTGCAAAGACTTAAAAGAGGGTAAGGGGATATGGCAAGCAACTTTTACAATTTTAATATCTGGAGTTAACAAATTTCCTGTGCCCAGATAATTTTTAAGCATTTATTTTCTGTTTGCTTTGATAATAACAACTATCAGATGGAGCACACCAGTCTCACAGCATGGACAGCAAAAGGAGAAAGTACTCTTATTTTTCCAATTTTTCTTTGCAACCATAAGGACTGGAAGCATGGGTTACTTGCACATGTTCTATTTACAAGGAGAAATTTCCACCACTGTATACTTCTGCAAAACTGAAGATACACAAGCTTCACTAAAGGATACCAATACTGTTGACAATAGAGATATTCATTACACATTGCATCCTCAAAAGATTGTGGAGTTTTTATTCGAAAGCAGTAGGCATGTTTCTGCAGAGCATCATGGACCTTTTGCACACTGCAGCCCCAATAGCATGTAAGGAGACAGTCTTCCAGGCAATTAGACACCAGGGTAATGCCATCTTGAGGAAAATAAAGACAAATGGTACAAATGTATAATGGGGAATTGTGGTAACTCAAAAGTGAACAACAAAAACAAAATATTATCTTTATATCATGTTATTATATAGTGAATCTAACATTCTCCTAGAGCACTGTTTCTCAACCATGGCAACTTCAAGATGTGTGGACTTCAACTCCCAGGATTCCCCAGCCAGCATGCCTTAAGCCATAAATAATATGGTTTGTTTGGCTTTGCCTTAATTGTGAATCCAGGCTGGTTGGGGAATTCTGGGAGTTGAAGTCCACACATCTTAAAGTTGCCACGGTTGAGAAACACTGTCCTTGACTCTGCCTTTCAAAACTTCCAAGCTCAAATGGAGTGATCCTCAAGCAGTGAAAATCTAAAACATTCTAAAAACTGGCCCATTATCTCTTCGAGGCCATATAAGGTTGTAAATACATTCAGATTTAAACTATCAGGTTCAAAATGTGCCTTTATTACAATGACCTAATTCTTGTCATGTAAACTTAACTAGTGAAGCAGCTGTATACTTTCTGTGATTCTCTGCGATGAGCTTATAGCTCTTCAGCTCCCACACCAACAAGAATGGAGAAACATTACCCACAAATCAAGAGTGTTTTCTTATCCCCACAAACGGTGGTTCTTGCTTCAGTTAAGTTCACAACGCAAACAGAAATCTATAAGGAGCAGAATTTTCCTTAAAAAGAGTCCCCCTTTGGGGGAGATGGGTGGTGACAGAAATTTGAAATGTAAACAAACAAACTTTTCTATTTCTTTTTTGCATGCTCGTTGTTTAGGAGGGATAATAGCAGAGAAATGATTTAAGCTTATGATAAAAATGGTTTCAGATTAAATCACCAAAACTGCATCCATTTGTTCTGGTAAATAGAAATATTTATCGTAATAAAAATGGAGGAAGCAAAAGGTAGAACAGAAAATGTCAATAAATATTAAATACCATATACTGACTTGAAGCTGAAGCCACTTCTGGGTTTTTGATTTCTAAGCTGAATGGATTCTTCACTTGCCGCATCTGTTTCTGGAACACTTTCATATTTGATTCAGTTTCTTCTGAATTCCTCAGAATCACAGGAACATCCCACCCAAACCTAAGAAGTACAAAATATTAATAATCATAAAATTAGAGATCTGGAAGGGCTGAGCATAACCCACTCCTCAGTGCAACTTAAAGCATAATAAAAGAACAAAGATTTGCATTAATGCCCAGATCTGACTATTAAAGGAATAACATCTTCAAAGAAGACATCCTCCAAATCCTGTTGCATTTGCTCTCAACTTCCCCCAGGGTCAATTAACGTTTCCTTACAACTTTGTTCCACAGCAACCACCCTTATTTGCCCCCTCCCATTAAAAACATACAAGCACAGCCATTTTTCATCTGAGCTTATGCATCACTCCTGAAAAAGCCATTTCCCACCCCTACGTGTTCTCTACAAAAGCCCCATGTCTTATTCCACACTATCCAGGCTTTAAACCCCTTCCACCTCCCTCATATCCTGCTCAATTCCTACCTCTTTAAGTGGCCTATGTCACCCAACCCACGAGGTTCATAATACTGGTTTCCTTTACAAGCATTCGTAAGAGTGAGTATGCTTTCTGCAGCTTTAATGTGGGATATGTTAAGTCTCGCAGAAGTCATTCCCAACCCAGGCGCACTGGACTACACCACGTCTCCTACCATTTCCAACACACATGCCATGGACAATCGGACAATGGGAGTCATCGTCCAACGCAAACGGAGGGTACCCGGTTGGAGGACAGTCGCCTTTCTGCATACTCCACCCCCATGGTCGAGACTCTCAGCGAATCTTCGCGGCTCAACTCCTCAAAACCGCCCGCGCAAACCGTAACGATCCACTGCCTCCCCGCGACCCTACTCCCTCGCTACCCGACTTACCAGCCCATGACCAGGCCGCTGGTCACCAAGAAGCAGACGAACACCAGAGCGATGGAGAACAGCGGAGAGTACTCGTACAGCGCCACCAACAACGCGGCAGCCATCAGGCAGGAAAAAGAGAGACGAGAGGCACTCCCGCTCCGAAACCCCACCGTCCTTTTGTTGTCATCTAAGAGCGCATGCGCAAAATGAGCGCATGCTCGCAAAGAAATAGGGAAGCCACGGCCTTCTCCCCGCGCCCCAGCACTTCCTGCTCTTCTTGTTGGGAGTGGAGGGTGTCTTGCAGTGGGACGCACCGTACCTGCTCACTTCATGATAATACAGATGTCCTCCCATATATTATACCACCCTCTCAACTCAGTGGTATACTATTATTAACATACACTTACAACATATAATTGTCTCTTTGAAATACTTAAACATTGTTCTGGAGGTATGCAGCCATACCCAAACAATTTTTTAAAACGACAAATTAATTACACATACAGTATTTGATGTCATTCTATTAGATCAAAGCAGACCAGCATATGAAAACCATCACTCAAAACTATGCACCAAATATGGGCAACCTCCAATTGTTGAATTCCAACTAAGGAAGGCTAATGATGAGAGATGATGGGAATTGCAGTCCAACTGGTTCTGGAGGTCCAAATGATGTGGAGATCTTGAAAAAAGTTATATATATATATATATCATTATATATGTGAGTGGGGGGGGGGGCAAGGTAAAGAAAAACCCCTGTACGTTCCTCAAACTCATGAGAGAAAAAAAGGGAGTTAGCCACAGATGGGTGAACAGACCCTGATCACTGATAAAATTGCTTAGGTTAAGAATTTGTAGCTGATTGTGTGTAGGATGGCTGGCCAATGGAAATATGTGTTTGAGTAGAGATAGACCTTGAAACAAGGATAGGAAAGGATCTGCAGACTCATCCTACAGACCCAAAAGTTTAGTAGATAGTGTAGGAATGTATAAGATAATGCTGACTGTTTAGGAAACAGGAAGATTGTGAACTGAGCCCTCGGAGGAGGGGGAGGACAGGTAGGGTATAAAAACTTTGAGCTAGCTTTGTTCTTGGTTCTTTCCTGCACCTGCATGGAGGGAACCTGCCTTTGCAAATGCGTTACAAATAAACTCTTTTCTCTGTATCATCGAACCTTGTGGATTGGAATTCTTTGGGAGTTTTTCCCCACTGACATATATCATTAGTAACGTGCTTCATGTATTTTTAATGATCTTAAATAGATCCTTAGACGGATTAAAATAAATAAGAATTAAGACAAGAATACATAAATTACTGCATATTCAGTTGTTTTTCTTTGCTAATACTGTTGCTATTAGTATTTTTGAACATTTATATGTACATTTTGCAAATATTTGTCATAACTTGTATACATTATGTATTAAAATTATTGACAAAAGTTACCTTTCATTTGCATCCCATTGATGCAATTTTGTTCTTCAGTTATTTCATCAACACATTGCTGTGTTAAACTGCAGTTCAGTACACATTTTACTGAACTTGAACTCAGTACCACATGACTTATACCCAAGTAGACATTTATAAGGTTATGCTTATAATTTGTACACTGTGTTGTTTTATACTGGTATTGTCTTATAAGTTTTAATCTAGTGGCACTGCTTCATGTGAATCAAAAGACAATTAGTCCATATTTTTATAAATAAATATTGTGAAGATATAAATATAAAATAAATAATGGAAACTGGAATGCAAGTTTTCTATACTGTATATTCATTTTATTGTTAGATCAGTTCTATATTCTTTCTGGTTTTGTTTTTGTTCACTTGTTATACCTCTTCTCGTTTTAAGCAAACAATAAGTATGGCTTCTTGTTAAAGCCTGCATATTTTCTTCACAGTCTCCACATGCATGTAACAAAAACAACAATTAAAACAGGGCAGGTCACAAAACAATTTGCATGTTTTTTTTTCTAAAATAATATGCCAGATAAAGGGAAAAAACAGGAATGAAAACAGTTGTGGCATTTATTCAATCCTGATGCTCTTCCTCACAGTCCTCACAATGTTAAAATGTTTTCCTTCTGTCTTTGAGGTAGCAGAAAAATATACTGGCATGCTTTCAGGGGTGTCCCCTGGGGGGGTCAAAAAGTTAACATAATGGGTGCAACTCTTTTATAGCCTGCATCATGTACATGTAAAGATGGGATGGGGCTTTGACCAGACATTTGCGTCCACCATCATGACTTTTCTGACCCCTCTCTGCAAACAGCCTTTGCTCTGCCCTTCCTGCCGAGCTCTATTCTACCTTGCTAATGAGAAGACGTGGAGCTGTCCTTTTTAATGTGGGATTGGTAGAGTCCTCCAGCTTCATTTTTCCTCCCACAAAATGTCACCAGCCAGTAGGAAAAAACATCCTGGGGGCGGGGGAGGCAGGGTCTGGGATTGGGGAGAAGGTGAGTTTTGACAGACGGCTAGAACACCAGGGTTAGCTAGCTGTCAGAATTAGCTTTGATTTTGCACAAGTGCCTTCAAAGGAAATCTGATAGTCTTCCTGTCTGTTCCTGGGTATCAGAATTTTGAAATAGTACTCTGGTCAACACTAAACATGCCTTTAAAAGCAAGCTAGAAGCTGGCTGACATGTGCAAGAGGTGATGGTTGTAAAGTGAGGTGCTAGAAGACTGCCTGGTAAATTCCAGTGGTGGAGAATTACTGCCTGATTCTAAAAAGAGGAAAAAAATTACAGGGACTAAGCAGAGTTTTGAGAAATCATATGAAGAGGTCATGGGGTGTGTGTTTTCTTCTGTATTTAAATGCATATTGGCCCTTCCTTTCCCTTTGTGACCAAAATGTTGGAGTGGGGAGGGATTCTCTAATGAGTTTTAACTGGACTTTTCTGTCTAATTTATAAGAGTGATGTTCTCTTGTCCTTCAGCCTGGTCATTGCAGCTTCGTTCAGTTCTTTGCTAACCCACAAACCCACATCTAAAACCAGAACCCTTAGTCTTAGGGTTTAAACCACCTTTTCAAAAGAGTGGTCAATCTTGATTTCTAGGGAGCCCCCATAACCCCTGACAAGATGGTCAGTCATTGGCAGACAGATGCCTCCACAGAAGCCCCATGTCCAATTTCTCCTGCATCCCAAGCCAAAAGTGCCAAGAGACTGGAGGGAGGATTGGGATGGTATCTTTCAGAGCAGCGTTTCTCAATCTTGACTACATTAAGAAGTGTGGACTTCAATTCCCAGAATTCCCCAGCCAGCACTGGGTTTCAGAATAACAAATGGATCATAACATAAAACCCAGCTGGGTATCCTCCAGATATGTTGGATTATAATTCAAACCAAGTTGAGCTAATATGGATGCAGTGCTGGTTGGGGATGACGGGAGCATGATGTTGGAGCTCATGAAGACATCAGATTGCAGAAGGCTGGAACAAGCCTTTGTGAAAGGAGCCTCCATCTCACGGACTGGTTAAGTCTCCAACACCATATGCCACAAGACGATTTCCTTGCTGTAACTTGACTACCTCTATCGTAGAGATAACGTTAACAATTTTAAATGCTAAATTTGAATTTTTAAAATAACGCTTATACGCCCCAAACGTAAGTGACTGTTATTTTTAGTTTAGGAGTAATCCCACTATTTAATTTTGCTTAGCTTGGCTTTGTCTCGTTTTTCAAGGAGGGGGTAGCACGGCCTCGGTACTTTCAAAGAAGGAAAGCTCATTGGTTACCATGGCAACATTGCTTCCTGGTTAACGACGAGGCGGGGGGAGCGAAGAAGAAGCACTCTCCCTTGCCCGCCCGGAATTATAGACTATCGTCTATAGACGCTCTTTGCTCTCTCTAGCCGTGGGCGGGTAGATGGACGCCCGGGTGGGAGGGAAGGAGGGAGCAGTTAATGATCCTCACATGAGAGGGAGCTCCAGTGAGACCGCCTCTCGCTCACCGTAATTGGGGGAGGCCGCCGGCAGAGCCGAGCGATACAATTGATTGGTTCAGGGAGTGCTCGGGCCATGCGCACTAAGTGGGCCTGGCGCTGGACTGGGGCTGGGGTGGGGAGGACCCTTCAGGGCTCTTAAAGGGCCAGGAGGAGGGAAGGCGGCTGCTGCAGCTACAAGATGGTAAGTTCATGGGTTCGCTTGCCGCGGAATCGCATTTTGTTTTTAGCGTTTGGGTCTTCGTTATTCTTTTTTCCGTCCTCCCCGCGATTATTTATGCTCTAAGGAAATAGCCCCCTCCCAGCGATAAAGTGGAGAGTGAGATTTTTTCCCCCTACGGCAACAAATTTAGATAAATTGAGTGGAGTGAGCTTGTTCGTTAGAAGGAGAATGATACACCGTAGCTTGTAAACAACGTTCGGGTTCCTAAAAGCTTTGCCTAAATATTCGAAAAGGTTAAAGCTATGACTTCCTGTGACGGGGATAATCCGCTGCTCTTCGGATTGATGCTCGTTTTGATGAAATTATCTCCAATTTCACGTCTGAAGGGGGGTAGTCTAGAATTGCTATTCTCTGCCGCCTCCGCAAAGAAAAATCAGTGTTTTCTTGCAAAGGTGGGACTAAGCTGCACTCCTTCGGTTCCCATTTTGCAGCTCTCTAGCAGAAGAGCTCTTGATATTTCGTTTTCTTTCCGTCTGTGGTTTTTTTTCCCCCTCCTGTTCTCCCATCACCAAAATAACTGGCTAGGATTTGGGATCCAGCGCATCTGAGAGAGACTACCTTGGGGAAAAAAGGGATATTCTTTCCTCTAGCTCAGTGTTTCTCAACCTCAGCAACTTTAAGAGGTGTGGACTTCAACTCCCAGAATTCCCCAGCCAGCATTTTCCCCTGGCTGGGGAATTCTGGGAGTTGAAGTCCACACCTCTTAAAGTTGCTGAGGTTGAGAAACACTGCTCTAGCCTCTGGGACAGGGGTCCCTAAACTCTTCAGCTCATTGACCCCTTCATGAAGTTTCAGATTGTTCATCAAGCCCGAAGTATTTAATAAATACTACTTTAACTAATAGTACTACTACTACTACTAATAATGGATAGTCCTATCAAGCCTTGGGGTCAATACTGACCACTTTGGGGAACCCTGCTCTAGGAAAAGCTCCTTCCAATACTGTAGATTCATGCTCACAGACAAGTATGTGCATTAAATTTAGCCACCCAGAGGTCCCCCCCCCCGTAGGAGAGAGATGGGCCATGAATAAATTTATAAAATAAATTTATAAAATAAATAAATAAAATTTCCACTTGCCATTCATTTCAAGATTTGATGGAAAAAGTGGAGATATGAGTGGCTTAAGTTCCAAGTGTGATCAAGGCACGTTTATGCTCCTGATACTGTAGTGTCCAGCATTAACTCTCATTGAGGAAAATGTACATGGGGTTCAACCTTTGTCCTTTAATAGGACCTGTTTCCTAAAGATTCCTGAAAGGAGAACGGTAATCTATAAGGACTGCTCTAGAATACTTGTGACTGCCTGATATAATCTGTGTTTATTTAGGGAAAAAATGCCATGATTTAAAGGGACCTCTTTTCAGTATGTACAGTATAGCTCTGAAAGGAGTTGGAGAAATCTGATGTTATGTGCATCTAACTGCTCCTTGTCAAGCAGGTGGCAACATCTAGCCAACCTTGACTGATTGGTTAGTTCTTGGATGAGAAACTACCTGAAAATCCCAGGATGTTAGACTGGAAAATAGAATGAAAAAGGAAGTCTGGAAAAAGGAAGTAGCAAACCATTTCATGTTGCTACCACAAAAACCCCCCAATATGAACCAGTATCCATGAATTTGCCAGGAGTTAACTTGAAGAAGGCTTTATTATTTTACTAATACTCCTTAGCTGTCCTGAGAAACAAAATTTGAAGAACAATCATCTTTTTCTTATCTGTGTTAAACCATATCCCTGAATATACTAGTTATTTTCATTTGTAAAATTAATGGTATTGCTGCTGATTATTCTGGTCCCCAAAGTGTAGTCATTTTCCATCTATGGCCATTGTTGACAGATAGATTGCCCTAATGGCTTGTGTGCTTGTGAGGAGAGATTGGTCTAAATGGCCTTGGGCCTCCTCATTGCTTTTCTTTCTCTCCAAATCCATTCCCTTGTGCTGTTACAACCTTCTAAATTCCTAACTGCAAATATTGCTTAATATTGAAGAATTTGACTTATCACTTTGTGTGCTCAGAAGCTGTTGGTGAAATTCTTTCTACTTAAATGAAAATGCAAGACTTTTGTGACCTCAAGCTGTGTATTTGTGAGAGATTTTAAGACTTAATATGCAGCATGAAGAAATGCAGTACGTGTCTGTATTTCCAAACCTAAACCAGATTTAGTCAGGAAATCATTCCCACCCCTATCTATGAATTATGTTCTCTGTAGCAATTTTTATTAGATGTTACGTTCCCTTAGAGAAATACTGTTTTTAGCACAGTATATATGATGCTTTAGAGGAACAGAAGTAAGATAAATAAAGAACAGTTTCTATCCAAAAGACTTTGCAATCTTAGTGGGAGAGGGGGAAAGGTCAGCAAGGTAATCTCTCTCTAATCCTGTGGCTTTTAAACTGGCTTCTGATGTAGCACAGGACTGATAGCAAATCTCTAGCCCAGTGTTTCTCAACCTTGGCAACTTTAAGATGTGTGGACTTAACTCCCAGAATTCCCCAGCCAGCCATGGCTAGCTGGGGAATTTTGGGAGTTGAAGTCCACTCATCTTAAAGTTGCCAAGGTTGAGAAACACTGCTCTAAACAGTGAGATACAGAAGATGAAGACTTCTGAATCCATTTTATTCTCTTTTTCCTTGGCAACAAGATTGGGATATACTGTTCTCCTGCTCAAGGACTCCATGCAGCCCCAGAACCTTCTGTTATGAGCAAATGTTTTTTGGATAGTTGATTTGCATATCATAACAAATGCATGAAAGACAATCTGTTCAGGAAACTCAGTTGTGGCTTTTCTGGCATAATGTAATTGTGTGCAATTTTAACTGCCAGGATATACTTTCATACAGCATTTATACATGGTGAGTGTTGTAAGTATACAGTAATGTGGATTGCAGATTGGATTTACGAGCAGGTGTTTTGTTTTTTAAATAAATGTTGTAATATTCTCTATTCTGATATATTTGTGTATTATAGAATAATGAATATCTGTTGAGAGTAATTTTTACCAGTTTTATTTATTTGATTTATTTATTATTCAAATTTAATTACCGCCCATCTCCCCCAAAAGAGGGACTCTGGGTGGTAATTAAAATTTTTCCTTAAATATGAACTCAGCTGAATCAGATTAACATCCTAGTCTAGCATCCTAGACCAACATATCCACACTGGACAACCAGGTACATATGGGGAATTCAAAGCTCAACATAAACACATGGACTCATGTTTTCTTAATATTGAAAATCATGCTGCCTTGGTAACTGGAAGTAATATATAGCTATTGTGAGTAATAACTACTATTTTCCATAAATTGTCTTATTCCCTTTTATAGCATTTAAATTGGGGCCTATTGCTATATTTACAAATTCTGTAGCTTAACTATGCATTTTGTGAAAGTTTACAGCCTTTCGTATTGGATATGGGAATCTCCAACCTATTCTATTGCAGAGAAAAACGGAATCTGGGATTGCTTAGCTGTGTGATTTAGTAATACTTAGTTATGTTGGTCCAGAAAGACTTGAGAATTGTCCTCCTTCCTGAGGTGCATCATCTGGCCTACTGCAATGCTAGGTTTGCAAAGTCCAGAAGTTGTTCCTGGCTGGGTTCACCTTGTACTAAGTGAGGGTTTGTTTAACCATAGGCTTCTGGTGAAACAATTACTACATTCACAGAACATTCTAAGCTAAAACCAAACTAACATTATGGCTATGTATAATGTGTGAACACAACCTAGAGCTACTTCTAGATTTTGTAGAATTAAATCACATTGAACTCAGTGGGATTTATTTCCTCAGAACTGTATTTAGCACTGCAGCCTATGTTGAACTCTAATAACAAGCTGTGTATTGGGAGATGTTGCCATAGTGGGAATAGTCAGTGGCAGCTATTGTCTAAACATGGAGCCCCCATCAAAATATAAGAAGGCAGAGAGGTCCAGAAAGCCTTACAGTCTGGAAAACAACCCAAGGGAGACAAAATGGGAAAGTGAGAGAAATGGAATCATGGTCAATCAAGAATATTTAGGTTTTTATAGTCATAGTAAGGTGAATTTCAGCTGGGTGTGAGGACAGTGCATTCTACTGCGTACTTCAGAAAAAGTAAATGAAGGATTTGAAGAATGAAAGAAAGGAACAAAAGAAGGAAAGAAAAGTAGCATAGTAGAGGCTTTTTGGATATCAGAGACCACAGGAAATTCCAAGTGGAATTATTTGAACAAGTTAGAAACTTTTCAACAGGCAAGGATGATGGAATTAGGTGGCCACAGGCAAGGAAACATTGGGATAGAGTATAACATATGGAGACTCTGAGTGGTTGCTGAACAATATTATCCGGCAAGCCCACAAGCATGGCCAGAGGTGAGGAATGCTGGAATTGATAGTTCAGCAACACCAAAAGGCCTTGTGTTCCCCATCCTGGAGTGTAGGAATAGAGTGTAGGAATAGAGATACAAGGGGCAAGACCACTGAGGGTTTTGAGGGAAGAAAAGGATAGTTTTCTTTATATCCTTCCCATAGTTGCAGTGAATTCATACTGTAGGCCTCCCACGGTTGCCTGAAGCTTGATTTTTTTGGCTGTTGTGCAGGAAAAGAAAGAAAGTAAAAGTGCGGAAAGCCAGGCTCCCTCACCTCAGAGCCCTCCAAGTGGGTGGAACTACGGCAACTCCCAGCAAGCCTCAACGTTAAATGCTTGCTATAAACCACTGTTTGCGAAAAGGATTTGGTAATGGGGTCTTGTAATCGTTTCCTGACGTTCTAGATATAATGGAACTAAACAGATCTGGAGGGCAGTGGACTAGGAAACTGCAACAGTTGTCCTCGTATTATAGAGTTATTGTACTATATTCTCATGATATATTTTCTCCTTCAAAATACTTGTTACAGTTTTTCTTTATATATGATATTGCCTGATTTTTCATATGCGTTGCATCTCCAGCAGTTGAGGATTGGAGTGATATATATGGCTGGAATAAAGAGTTCCTTTGTTCATCCATGCCTTTTCTTTTCTTCTTCCCTCCCCTCCCCTCATCTCTTCAGAGTGAATCCCTAGTGGTTTGCGATGTTGCTGAAGACCTTGTAGAGAAGCTGAGAAAGTTTCGTTTTCGCAAAGACACGAACAATGCAGCCATTATCAGTAAGCTGAAAGGCAGTGCTCACAAAACTTGTAAGGGTGGGGGGGAATACAGCCTCATGTTCTCTCCTCTGGCTGAAATTAACTTGGATTTTTGTTTCTGAATGTATATACACCAAATTTTAAAAAGCTGTTAAGTCTTTGAAGCAAATCTAGGAGCATTTTGCTGTACAAACATGTGTTGTTCAGTCAGTTTCTCATTTGCCCTATTTTGAGTTGGTTCATTGTGCAAAAAGAAAAAAATCCACATACAAATCCACATTTTCAATGTAGTATGTCCATTGGTTTAGCTGCGTTTGAATTACAGTCTGCGCTGCAAAATTCCAAAGAGTGCAGATTTTGGTGTGCAAGTAAGTTAATTGCGGTTGTCATCTGGCATCCAGTGGAGATATGGAATTTCTGTTGGCTTGAGGACCACACCAGCTTTATGCAACATGTCAAGGGCCACATTCCAAAGTTGGCCAGACTCAAAGCCTGTTTTCAGAGGGGCTTTCAGAAGGTTTAAGTAATGAAATGGCTGCTTTAAGCAAATATAAATGACATTGGATTACTGAAATGCACAAAACCCAAACCAAACAAACTATATAAATGCAGACACAATAACTTCTATTGGCTTTGTTTGAGGGCTGTAGTGTCTTTGATACAACATGCCAAGGGCCATACTCCAAATGTGGGTGGGGCCAGGACCTGTTATGTGGGTTTGGTATGTTTAAGGGAGAAATTGGTGCCTTGAATCTTTATAGGCTTTAACCAGTAAACAGTTCAATAAATCTTGGTCTCAATTTCCCTGGAAAAATGCTGGGAGCCACAGAATGAATGAGCGTGGGCCACATATAGTACTTTTTTGGTTTAATGTAATGTGTGAACTGCGCATGCTTGTGATAAAAGGCAGTGCAGCCTGATGACTATTAGGAAAGACCTTTTCTGATGGTCTTGTTGGTTATGCAGTTGGCGATGACTGTTAGTTCAGGTGAAAGAATAAGAACCAGTAAAAAAACAAAGCCATCTAAATGAATAAGAATATTTTTTTCCTCAGATAGCATAGCTTAAATTAACATTTTTTGTTTCCTTCTTTTTATTATATAGTGAAGATTGACAAAGAGAAACAGCTGGTGGTTCTGGATGAAGAACATGAGGTTTGTGGCTTGACATGTCTGAGTAGGAGGCAGAAGTAGCTTGTGGCTTTGCAAAGCTTAAATATATAAATATTTTGTTCTTGCTGAACATGGTGTCAATAGATAAAATATTTTATATCTATTTATCCATACATACGAAGAAAAACCCAAGAAAGAAGGAAAGCAAAAGGCAACAGTGATAGGGGGAGATATGCCCAATTAAATGTAAAATTCCAGAGGTTAGCCAGAAGAGATAAGGAATTATTTTTAAACAAGCAATGCGCGGAAGTGGAAGAAGACAATAGAATAGGAAGGACAAGAGACCTCTTCCAGAAAATTAGAAACATTGGAGGTAAATTCCAAGCAAAAATGGGTATGATCAAAAACAAAGATGGCAAGGACCTAACAGAAGAAGAAGAGATCAAGAAAAGGTGGCAAGAATATACAGAAGACCTGTATAGGAAGGATAACAATATCGGGGATAGCTTTGACGGTGTGGTCAGTGAGCTAGAGCCAGACATCCTGAAGAGTGAGGTTGAGTGGGCCTTAAGAAGCATTGCTAATAACAAGGCAACAGGAGACGACGGCATCCCAGCTGAACTGTTCAAAATCTTGCAAGATGATGCTGTCAAGGTAATGCATGCTATATGCCAGCAAATTTGGAAAACACAAGAATGGCCATCAGACTGGAAAAAATCAACTTATATCCCCATACCAAAAAAGGGAAACACTAAAGCATGTTCAAACTATCGAACAGTGGCACTCATTTCACATGCCAGTAAGGTAATGCTCAAGATCCTGCAAGGTAGACTTCTGCAGTTCATGGAGCGAGAATTGCCAGATGTACAAGCTGGGTTTAGAAAAGGCAGAGGAACTAGAGACCAAATTGCCAATATCCGCTGGATAATGAAAAAAGCCAGGGAGTTTCAGAAAAACATCTATTTCTGTTTTATTGACTATTCTAAAGCCTTCGACTGTGTGGACCATAACAAATTGTGGCAAGTTCTTAGTGGTATGGGGATACCAAGTCATCTTGTCTGCCTCCTGAAGAATCTGTATAACGACCAAGTAGCAACAGTAAGAACAGATCACGGAACAACAGACTGGTTTACGATTGGGAAAGGAGTACGGCAGGGCTGTATCCTCTCACCCTACCTATTCAACTTGTATGCAGAACACATCATGCGACAAGCTGGCCTTGAGGAATCCAAGGCTGGAGTTAAAATCTCTGGAAGAAACATTAACAATCTCAGATATGCAGATGATACCACTTTGATGGCTGAAAGCGAAGAGGAACTGAGGAGCCTTATGATGAAGGTGAAAGAAGAAAGTGCAAAAGCTGGTTTGCAGCTAAACCTCAAAAAAACCAAGATTATGGCAACCAGCTTGATTGATAACTGGCAAATAGAGGGAGAAAATGTAGAAGCAGTGAAAGACTTTGTATTCCTAGGTGCAAAGATTACTGCAGATGCTGACTGCAGTCAGGAAATCAGAAGACGCTTAATCCTTGGAAGAAGAGCAATGACAAATCTCGATAAAATAGTTAAGAGCAGAGACATCACACTGACAACAAAGGCCCGCATAGTTAAAGCAATGGTGTTCCCCGTAGTAACATATGGCTGCGAGAGCTGGACCATAAGGAAGGCTGAGCGAAGGAAGATCGATGCTTTTGAACTGTGGTGTTGGAGGAAAATTCTGAGAGTGCCTTGGACTGCACGAAGATCAAACCAGTCCATCCTCCAGGAAATAAAGCCAGACTGCTCACTTGAGGGAATGATATTAAAGGCCAAACTGAAATACTTTGGCCACATAATGAGAAGACAGGACACCCTGGAGAAGATGCTGATGCTCGGGAGAGTGGAGGGCAAAAGGAAGAGGGGCCGACCAAGGGCAAGGTGGATGGATGATATTCTAGAGGTGACGGACTCGTCCCTGAGGGAGCTGGGGGTGTTAACGACCGACAGGAAGCTCTGGCGTGGGCTGGTCCATGAAGTCACGAAGAGTCGGAAGCGACTAAACGAATAAACAACAACAAACGAAGAAAAACAAAGGATAGTCTTGTACTAAATTAAATAACAGGTCATAATAATCTGTTTTTAAGGACTGGTATTGGCTATAAATACTGTCTTAAAAATGAGTGAAGGCTGTAATGATGTATAGCCATCCTGGCTATAAGGTACATTGCTAAAATACTAGTTGTTGTTACTCTTACAGGGCATTTCTCCAGATGAACTAAAAGATGAACTTCCAGAAAGACAACCTCGATATCCTTTGTTAGTGATCAGAGTAATATTTTGGTACATAGAAATCAGTTTCTGCTGTCACAGTTGGTGCCTGATGCAGTCAGCTATGCTGTGCTTCTTGGCATAGAGGCTAGAGGTTAAAGAAGGTGTGCAGTTCTTTCTTAGAAACTCTCTTTGGTGTAAGTGTCCAGGAAGGAAGGGATTTGTAACAGAGGGAAGAGCTTTATTTCTATATTGGGCTCATACACAGCTCTAAGCCATGCTATAGTTTATTTGGTTTTAGCTTAGGGTGTATGTGAACCAAACCAGCTGTGGAATATTCCACAAACCACACTTAAGTTGCCTGGTTTCCTTACCTTAAGAAAACATTCATTGTTTATAGCTACAAGTACCAACATGATGATGGGCGAGTCTCTTACCCACTCTGCTTTATCTTCTCAAGTCCAGTTGGTAAGTTGAACTCTGGTGAACTGATGTGCAAACTCTTCCGTAGAAACAAAAAAGTGCTGGCTGCCATCCAAGATGAAAAGTGCTTAAGGATGTGTTAAAGGTTGAGTTTTGATTAGCCGGGGGAAGTTCATGTTGCTTGGCTTCTGAGTGCCATTATAAGGGCCTTTGTGTTGGATCAACAAATGCAGAAGATAAACAGTGTTGAAGCCCAGCTCAATAACAGTTGTTGGAAGAACAGGACAAGGAGTCTGGAGGCCAGCAAGTGACATAGTTATGAGAAAAGGGAGTGAAAACATGCAGAATGGCTGTAGACTTTCTTGGTAGCAGTTAATTTTGTTAGCTAATGGGGATGTAGTTATTTTCAGGCTCTCACCAAGACACTAGAAAACTTTTAAATGCTTCCTTAATGAAATTTGTAAAAACTTCAGCAATTATGCACTTTATTCTAAAGTGATTGGATGAATAACTTTTGACAGCCATTGGATTTTGAAATGTAACGGGAGGCCTCATTGCTTCATATTTTATATTTTATTTATTTTCTATCTCAGAGAGGACTGCAACATTGTGTGGTGGCACTTGACCCTTCACTCATGGTTTTTGTTTGTTTTGGTTTAGTATATTTTGTGAACCCAGTGGTTGTTGATTGTAAGTCATGGCTGATGGCTTAGTATTATGTGAGAACCTCTGTAGATAAAACAAATAATGGCTTAGCACCATTGGCATCTGCAGTGGGTCATGTAATGTCACATACACTATGATGTTATAGTGGAAATACAGTTTTGCATCATTTGTATGATGACATGATGCACATTCTGACTTAGGTTAGGTGCCTATGCTTAGCACAATGTGTGAACACTGAGCCTGCCTGTGTATGAATGTTAAGTGTTAGTATACCAAATTGTCTTAGTTGTTTAAGATATATTCTCTCATATCCTAAATTGCCATGTCTGCAGCATAGGGCTAATAATGGTCTGCTGTAATGTAAATAATAAGAATCACTCAGTAATGTGTGTAAACCTTTCAAATGCTTTTTAGAACGTTCTGCGGATGCTTATTACATGTTTCCAATCTGACAAGCTGGTATAGACTATGGAACATATGTTCTGTGTTTAATGCTTTTGGTGTATATGAATAGAATTGGCAGCTGGTGTCTTCAGTAAATATCTTTTTACTAGCATAGTGCTCAAAGAGAATAGTGAAGTAGGTAAACGATCAGATTTCATGTTCAGTATGTAAGCCTGTACAGCGCTAGGCAATCTGGTGCCTTCCTATAGCCCCAGCCAGCAAAAGTTTATGGAAGTCATAGTCCCAAACATCTACAGATCATGAAGTTGTGGATCCTGGTCTCTTTTATAATCATTTATTAAAACACCTATAGTATGCTTTTCAACCTTCAAGCACAGAAACACATAATCTTTAAGCAGAAATAAAAATGTCAACCCTTAAACTAATAAATTCTTAATCAACATTTCTTAAGTTTTAAACCCCTTGGCTAAGGGTGCTGCCACAGAAAAAGCTCTGTCCTAGTGCCCACCATGTAGGACTTGTAATAGGCTTTAGATAAAGACTGTAAAATCTAGGCATATTCGTAAGGCAGAAGGCAACCTGGCCTTTTCAATACTTTGACAAAGAACTACTGCTAGCTGAATCTCTCTTGGTGTGAAGAATGACCTAATTGAGCTTTCTCCAAGCTGATGTTCTGGAGATGTGTTGGAAAACTTCAATTCCCTTAGTTCGCAGCCAGCCTGTTGTGAGAATTGGTCTAAAACATCTGGAACTCATTGGTTGGTGAAGTTACGTTTTCTACAAAACACAAAGAGGCATGATCCCTAATTTTAAAGTGGCAATTAGGATAAGGAAAAGACTAGTGGTGTCTTTGGGTAGCTTCTTGCATGTGCAGTAAGGACTGACGACCAGTAGCCAAAGACACTGACTAATGTGGTTTTCTTTGTCTCTGCTTGCCTTCCTCCCTTTTCACAATTACAGGGTGTAAGCCTGAGCAACAGATGATGTATGCTGGCAGCAAAAATAAGTTAGTACAAACAGCAGAACTCACAAAGGTAAAACTGAAGCAAACCTTTAATGCATTTAGCATGAACTTGATGTATTCCCTCTTGCCCCAAAGCATCTGTCATTTCAAATACTGATATTCGCAGGATGTACGTAGTTTGGTACTTACCAAAATTCTGTCTCAAGAGAAAGCTGAACTTCATAACATCTACTGTAACCTTTCCAAAACTGCTATTCTCCAGGATGATTTCAAATGCAGTTCCATGTTCATTGGAGACTCAGCTGGTGAATATTTATTTTTAACTATGGGAATGATATTGTATTTGGCTTCCTATAGCCATGGGCGGCAGACAGTGGTCCCGGGATGCATATAGCCCAATGTGTAGTCCTTGGGGTGCCCTTTGAGCATAATTGTTGAAAACCAACAGCATAGTTTCTTATCAGTTTGAGGCAGTTGTAGCTTATCCCCTGAAATAAGCAAAATACCATGAAAAAGTTAAAAAAAAATCCTTCAACTTCTTTCCCAAACCCAAGTCTATCTATGTGGGTGTGATGGGCTTACCCAGTCTTAGTCCTCCAGCTCAGAGTGTTTTCTCCCAATGTTTTCTCCAAAATTGACTTCGTGACTCTAAAAACTAGTAGTTAAAATGACTGAAAATGAAAACTGAAGTTTCTTTCAGTGGTGCACGATGTCTCTGAAAGATGTATAGTCTTGCAATGCTTCTATTTCTGGTGGGAGAGGGAGAGTCTGAATTCAGATGGGTCATAGAAGTAGTTGGGAAGGGGCTTCCAACTTTCATGTTATGCCTGATTAAGAGGGACAGCTGAAGCTGACTGGTCCACAGTCATTGCAAGGAGAACCTGCCTTTTTACTTCCTGTGTTTCTGATTGTTCAGGTTTTCTTTTGCTGCTACAACTGTTGATATGCCTCTTCTTCTCTGGCCAGGCAGTGACGTTTCATACTGTCTTTAACAGAATGTTTTTGGACTCTCTTCTCTTGCCTGCCCAGTTTTTCCCCTTAGAAGATTTCTGATCCCCATATTCAATTGCCCTCCCTTGTATGAATGTAGAAGCTGCCTTGTGTTGGGCTAAGCAGTCTTACAGGATTTGGGATGTTCGCTTTACATCTTTCATTTTAATCAGTGTCTGAGCAAATAGTCCCAAGTGCCCAGTGAGTGGAGAGTATACATCTAGAGAGTAGAGAAGTCACAAAAATAACTAAAACTGCTGCATTCACCCTCCCTTTCCAGCCTTGTGTTGCTTCTTTTTCTGCTTCAGGAATCTGGGGGATCCAACAGGGCCTGGGTGGGCAACCTAGTGCATTCCATGTTTCTTGAGCTATAGCTCCTGCAAGAGGCTGATGCATGTCTGAAGTATCTTGAGGGAGCACCAGGTTACAATAAAGAACTGAGCAACTTGACACTGCACTTTCCATATAGTTGACCTTCCTCTTTTTTTTCATTCCTAACTGGTGAGCTTCAAGGGAAAGTCCTAGCCCTTTAACCACACATGAAACTTTGTATGACTAAATGTTTCCCATAATAATAATAAATACATCCCTACACATAAAAACCTGAAATGCTGGGGAGGAGGTTCTAACCTAGCTTTCTCCTTTATCTGCTGTCTTTCTCCAAGGAAGGAATAGAGGTCTATCCTGTAAGACTTACCTGCAACTGAAAATGTTCTGTCCTGGGCTCAAGTGTCCTGTTTCTGTGGGAACTAGGCCCTGAGATAGCACTGTATTTTGACCTGCTGATACACTGTTTTGAAGCCCCCAAACCAAATGGCAACATTTTAAAAAAAAAATCCAACTATAGCAGTTTCTAGGCCAAGGATAGATGATTGTGTGCTGGTCTTCTCAGCTCTAAGCCTCTCCTAGACAAATTTATCTGCATCAATAGTAGTAGATTTCTACATCAAAGTTAAATAGAAAATGTATTATGAAATCTATATGCTACTAAACTCTCCTGTTTGATACTTTGTAACCTTTAACTGGGCAAAACAGTGCATTGTAGGGCAACAATTTTTGAACCAGGAACCTCAAATGAGCTAACTTACAGAATGCATCCAAAATCTGGGACCCATGACTCCCATGGAATTGCAATTTGGCAAATTTTATAAAACATTTTATGACATAATACAAAATGTCATGAAACATTTCCTGTGGTCAACTCCTGATGTTTGGCTGTGCTATACAGTTCTATATGTATGATATGGGCTATTTTCAAGGCAGATACATCTCTCCCTGAATTTTTAAGAACTTTTCCAGTACATTAGAAGCTCTGCCATTGTTGAAGGCATTGAGGAATCTGGTAAGGATGACTGAAACGATGACTCAACTGTCATGGGTTGTCTAGTAATATCTGTTTCTTACCTCCTTTTGGCTGGATGACTTGTCTTTTTGGCTCAGCACATACAGCACGCTAAACCATAATGTAATTTGTTTGGGTTTGGCTTAGTGTGTTGTATCAGCATAGTCAGCTGTGGTTTATCCTTTTGACCATGTCTTGGTGCACTTGCTGAAGCTATTTTTGTTTTGGTTTTTTCCCCCCAGGTATTTGAAATCAGGAATACAGAAGATCTCACTGAGGAATGGCTTCAGGAGAAGCTTGGCTACTTCCACTAAAAGGAGGATTAAGCATTCCATCCGGTTCAAACTGGAACCAGACACGACTCCTGCTTTCTAAACCTACTAAGAACGCACTGTACTTACAGTTGCTTCCTGCCATGTTTGTATGTATGTACATATATATGTATATATTTGTCTGTGCAAAATTTATATACATGAGGGGAAGAAGCATCTCCTACTTAACCAAACTTTGCCCAGGATTATTCCTTCTAATTGTTTAAAAAGGAACAATTCTCTTCCTGCAGGGATAATTTTTTTTTTTTGGCACTCACATGATTAATATTTCTATCTGGTCTGATTCAGAACTGGTCATTGTTTACAGCTCTGGGGCAGAGTCTCCAAAGGGACACATAGTGCACTAGTTCTTGCTTGTATTAATAGGCTGTGTTAGGGGCGTACTCGGTCAAGTGGTTGGAAAACTCTCAGATTTTTTCCCCCTCTTCAGCTACAAGTGCATCTTGTTGTAGTAGACATTAATCATCAATAACTGGGCATAATAGTATGTGGAAATAACACTGAATCCAGTGGCATAAAAACTTTTGAATTGGGCCCAACATATTGTAGGACAGGTACTTACACTGTAGTATGGTTCCTAACTTCTCCAGAGGGGAGTTCTCTCTTAAGAAAAAATCCAATTATTTTGAATCTTGTATTTCTGCTTTGGGTCAAAGGTTTGACACTATTTTTGTGTGTGTAGAAGACAGCATTTTTACTAATCAAATAGAAAGTAGATTTAAAGCAACCTCTAAGGGCTTGGTAACATACTGTAGTGGACTTCCATTCCAAAAGTCTTTATATGTAGATCTATTAATATAAAAGTCTTGACTTTTCTGGGCTTTTTATGCAAGCACTTCTCAATCTGTGTGCCTTTTAAGAAAAAAAATCACAAATGATTGTAAGAAAGTCTTACACTGCCAGTTTTTTTAAATATTAAATTTGATACAGGTTAACTTTGTCTAAAAGAATCTTCCTGCCAGCATCTAGCAGCTTAATCTCTCTTTCCATTAACTTCAGCTGCAGGTGCATACCCTCTGATTTACAGTGCTATGATTTAAGGCAAAATGCCTGGCTAAAAAATAAAATTACAAGTCAATACATATTCTCAAGTTAATCAGCGTCCACCACAACCCTGCATTCTGCATCTTAATAGATAGGGCTGTGTGTGCCTTGATTCCCATGGGTGCAGGGCAGGAAAAACGTAATATATAGGATGCAGAATTTGGCTTCCTTGACTACCTTGGTTTCCTTTTTGTATTTTAAAAATATGTAGGCAATGCCTTCTCAGAAGCCAGAGGAATACCCACTGCAATGCATAGGGGAGAGTAGAGCCTTGGTGTCATGCTTAGCACCATGTGCTTCTCCTTAACTAGATCTTGACAACAACATATGCAGATCACAGAATCCCACCTTCCTTGATCATCGGCTTGAATTACCTAGCTGCAAAACCTGACTCTCCCTTTGATGGAGGGTATGCATGATCTTGCCTATAAACTGGCAATATAGGCTTTAGAGATAGATGGGGTGGGGGCTTTCCTATCTACTGTGGTTATGGTTTATCTAGGAACAAGATTCCCAAGAGTTGGGATGGCCAAATGCGAATTTTAGACAGTGATCTGACAAAGGAGCAGAAATATACGTTGTTCCCTAACGTGATAGCTAGTTGATCAAATTTTATATAAGTTTTCCTCAGCATGTTGCGCTGTACATGTATTATAACTGCAACATTCCAAAATCTCAACACATCCTAGGTCATCTAGTTGGGCAAAATTACAGATTCTGTATACTGAATCTGATGCCAATTGGCAGCAATGGGATCATAACTCCGGTAACGTGAATTCTGGGTGTTTGTGGGGTTTTCTTTCATCTTGTAAAATTAAAATGTGAACTTTCTTGGAAGCTTAGAAGTAATAGTTGGTAGGACCAATGAGATAAAATTGTAGTGCTAACAAGCTTTAGGATAGGGATTGCAAGTAGCCAGCTTTTATGTTGAGGGGAGGAAATATCTTCTAGGGCAGACATCTCCAACTATGCATCCTTCACATGTCTTTGGGTGAGAATACTCAATACTCAGCATTACAGAAGTGATGAAGATTGTAGTCTACCACATTTGGAGAGTACAGATTGGGGAAGGCTGTTCTCTGGAAAAAATTGGTAGCTGGATATTGTTCGTGAACTGTAAGCTGTTTTTCTCATGGCCAGGACGAAGGAAGAGGCAGTAGCCTTTCCATCTTTGTAGACCGATTCTTGTCCACTTTAGCAATATACAAAACCATGCACTGATTGGGTTGTGCCTTTTGGGTGTATGTGCATGTTGCCTAATTCTGCAAGCTGTTTACTTGCATAGCAACAGATAGAATTGGGCTGTTCATATTTAAAGAAGGTAGTTGATACTGATAGCAAAAACTGAGCCCTCTTAAAATACCATGTTGAGGCAAACCTTTATTAAATGACAGAGAGAGATATTGTTAGCTATCTTTTTTTTCTTTCTTCAGTGGCCGTCTTCTGTCTTTGTTAGTAGGAAAATATAATCTGTCTTGGGCATTTGTTTTTGTTTTATATAATTTTAAGCATATACACTCCCCATTCTCTTTGTGGCGTGGGAGAACCATCATGATAAATATACTTTGAAAAATTACATGAATAGCACAGGATTCTTTTTGTTAGAGATTAACCCTGCAAAAAAGTTTGCAAAAAGGCACACTCTAATGGTATTTCAGGTTTACTACTTGATAGGATTTATTAAAGAGATGTTCTGAAGCCACTCTGAGCTTCTTGGAGGAAGAATATTTTCTCTGCATTTACTCTATAAACAGCCATTTCTATGCAAGACTTTAACTGAAGTTCTAGTTTCTTGGGAGTTTGTGAAAGTGGCTATAAATATCTAAAATAAATCTTGTACTCTGAGAAAGTAAAAACCCAGATTTCATAGGGCGAATGCTGTATTGGAAGAATGAATTTTATACAGATAACCCTTCTCAAGAACCACGTCTGTTAATCCTGAGCATCTTGCAAGGGATCGGTTGCACTCTGGTTTAATTGTTCCATCTTGGGTAGCATTCCAATGAACTTGAGCTGTGTTAGCCCTAGAATATTAAAATAGTACAGATGCAGAGGTAGTTTTACATGGATTTTGGGATCAGATTTATTCTTTGACTGAAGAAGGATATACATAGACATCCTTTTTCATGTACCAAATATGTCTGAAGATTCTTTTGTGCTTATCTGCCTTCTCAACCACTCCTTTGTTAGTTTTTTTAAGCAGTGTTTTTCCTAGGAATTTTTTTCCTTAGGACATTTTTTCTTAGGAAAAGATGTATCCAAGTGACTGACCCTGTGCAGCCCCTCATCTAAGGTGAGAATCCCTGGATGCTTTTAATTTGGTGGTTTTTCCACCCCCTTTTACTAGAGCAGAGAGACTCAATCAGCTCAAGAAATGTACCCAGCTTTTTGTAAGACATACTCCAGAGGTTGGTGGAGTTAGGTTCTGTTTTGGATAGGTGTTGTCAGAGTTTTAAGAGGTAAACTGAGTACCTTAAGCACATGCAAAGTGTAAATCACCCATTTTGCCACTTAAAATCCTCCAGAAAGCAGAAAGGGGGGCAGGCTACTCAGTCTTGAAGGGCTCTGAGGGACATAAAAGGAATGCTGGTGTGTTGCATGCTGCTCCTGGACCATTCTTGTGCCCCTCTGATGTAGGGTAAAATGGAGGCTGAAGACAGTCTGGAAAATGAATAATCCTGTCAGAAGCATTTATAAATTGAAAAGTATTGTTAATATCCATGCAATTGTCTGAAAAGTTTGGCAAGAAAGGACATGTGGCTGAGAACTCCTTGGAATTACGTTTTGGTCAAAGTCAATGAAAGAAATTGCAGGCTTGATCTTAGGTTTAGAGATTGAGACTAAGCTTCACAGTTGTGGATGTTCTCTCTTCTTTTCTAAGCAATTATTTCTCCCCACCCTGTCCCGATCTTTCTTTCTTTGATGTCTTTTGGGGGGTATAATGTGAACCGTAGTTATTTGTAACTGGAACTCTTTTTGCAGTCTGGAAACCTTGGCATCTTGAGCTAAGGGGAGGGGTTTTTTTTCTTGCTCCTCCCTTTCCCCTCTATTTGGATCTTGAAGGAGCAACAAATGAAGAATTCTCACCAAAATATGTAGCTGTAACAATTCTTTGAAGTACTAACTTGTTTAAATCAAATCTTCTTATGGATGGTTTAATAAGCAAGTTGAACCTACTTGTAATAAGTAATAATACAATGGGATGCTAAACTTTTAGAAATGGTTCCATTTCCTGTCTGTTTCTAATAGTACTTCTCTTTCATCTCTTTTAGATGAGAGTTGTCAGTATTTCAAATCGGGACCAAATACTGGGGATCTGGCATGATTCTAAATATCGTAGCCTTAAAGCCTGGTTTTGAAATCTTTTTCTCCTTAAGCCTTTTCACATATTACAAATACATAATACAGGCTTGCTGTAGCATATAAACAGGAAGATCCAAGCAAACTGGAAGAATCACATGATTATGTGATTAATATTCACATGTTACAATTGTATGAATGAACTGTATTAATTTATTCCCTTTTTCTGTACAAGCTTGTTAGAACTTAAGAAATCACATCTTTACGCTTAATTGATAGTGCAGTATTCACTGGATAAAATGTGAAACTGGCATTTGTGAACTTTTCCTGCTTTCTCTTAATCAATATTGATCAGCCTTGGTGAAAACGTGTGTGATTTAATTTATACTTCTCTACTGTGACCCCTTCCAGATGTGTTGAGTGGTACCAGTTGATCTGAGTGAATAGACATGGCTTGTTATGTATATGGAAGAATGAATTTTCTAGCTGGTGGAAGGTTATGTTCTTGTGTGTAACATGTGAAAAGGCTTTCATAAGAGCACGCAGGGTTTAAAAAAATGAGAATCAGTCTACTAATAAAACTGGGTAGATTCCTAAAGTACTGGTAGTTGTGCACCAGCTTCGATGTTTGTATTGAAATCAGATGCATCAGTGCTGTATGAAACACCTTTTAGGGAAGTTAGCATCATTCAATTTGGTGTGCACATTGTAAATGTGCAAAGTTGCAAAGCTATTGAGAAAGGATAGCTGAAGCATGGAGGATAAAGGTATAACCAAGCCAATTAAAGCTCTGTTACCATCTCCTCCAGTTGCACCTGAAGAGCGTGTACTGTAGTATCTATAGTTTAGACTTTGCTTGGGCCAAATCTTCCTTTTGGGCCTTTGGCATAGAATTCTTCCTTGATAGTACTGGACCATCAACTGGCTCAATATCTGGTAGAATAACCTACCCCAGTAGGCATCCTCCAGATGTATCCAGACCATATGTCCCTGAATTTCCAACCAGTATACATGTGGAGGGTGCCAGGTTGGAGAAGGTTGATGTACCCCAGTTCCTGGAATATCAGTCTCTCTTAGCCAACCTGAAAAAGGCTGCAGATTAAACCCAGGACCACTCTCATTTCACTGCAGCTCAATTCCCTTCCCCAAATCTGCAAATTGTTGATGAGAATATTGGCCTCTTTATAAGAATATATGATCAAGTATTGACTTAATATAATTAAACATTTCTAATACCAAAAATGTATTCTGTATAAGACAACAGTAACAGTGTATTATCAAAAGGAAAATGCTTTTGTGCAAAGAAGGCATCTGAACCTTGAGCGACAACTACAGTATGTGCTTTTATTGTTCAGTGTGCTGACTGACTGAAGTTCTGACAGTTCTGTGAAACTATCCAGCTTGACAGGTGTTGCAATGTCTGTTTTTTTTAATGCTCTGCTTAATTGATTTTGCATGTTTTTTTAAACCATTTTTTCCTTTTTGTTTGGCAAAGCATGGAGCTTGTATTGGTATAAATGATCATACAATGTTAATAAAACCTGTCAGACTTCCTTGTTGTTACTTTTTCGCTTGCAATAGTCCTGGTTATATATCAGACTCATTTGCACATGCTCAGGAGAAATTTTTTGTTATTCAAGTTGCAGACACTGAGAACAGGCTTTTAAAGAAGTTCCAGGATAAATCAGACTCATCTGTTACTCAGATCTGGGGTGATACTGAATGTTTCCATTTATAGGTGACATATGCTGGGAGTTCAGGAATGGGAATGTCAGGTGTAGGGAGGCCTGTGCAATACACTGTGATGTATCTGGGATCTGCATTAACTAACTAATCCAGAAGTCTTGTGAGATACAGTGGCATGTTCTTTGTGAAAACTTAAGTTCAGTATGTTCTTCCACAGTGTGGAAAGATCTAGAAAATAAGCTTGTATTTCCAGAGAGTTGTGCTGTTCACCCAAATAAACGATTCTGTGCATCTTTGAGGGCTCCATCTCAAGAAACATATTGTAGAAATCCAGTACTTTTTTACTTACAGATGTAATTCATATCATGAAATTACTGGTCACTGGAAGTGGTCACCAACAAAGCTTTTAAGAAAGAGCAGATAAGTCCAAAAAAAACAAATGGGTCATTTATGATCTTCCTGGGACACTTGGGTGAACAGCACAATAAATAAGAAATGTGTGAGATCACCTCTAAAGTATTTTAAGTAATTCAGAAGGAGGTGCTTCCACCTGCATGCAAACCACTTTTTTTTCTCCACTGATCTTCAGATTTGCCATACCAGAAGCTGCTCTCAAAATAATGTGTGTGCTAGAGAGGAAGCACCACTGACTCAGGAAAAAAAAGAACAGATGGATTTTCCAGTGGGTAATCTAGTCTCTCTTCACCCTTAAAAAGTTCTATTTTTGGCAGGTGCCTGATAGGCTGATCCTATCTCAATTCCTCCTGTCCCACAAACCTTGTGTGATGGAAAATTGGTGGCACCTGTTGAATTTGGGTGAAGTAGTTTTGGGAAATTCCTAAACAAGCCAAGGGTGGAAATAAATTATTCTCTATTATTCCTTTCTTATTTATACAGCAGTAAGTGTTTTCCTCTGAAGATCAATGTTCCATTTTCATCTGCTGGCATTTATTTGATCCACTGACACGCTGCCCTATAGTACAAGATGTCTGGGATGCCATATACTTTAAAATTTAACCTTTCAAAAAAATATTGCTTGAAGCAAAGGACAAAATGCATTCCCACACAAAGATACCAACTGCCCTAGCAGCTGAATCTTACCAGGCATTGCCTGTCACTTTATAGACCACACCAAATATCCAATGAAGCTGAGGTCTCACAACATTTTTGCTGCTCTCTCCCCCACCTCATTTTTTAGCTGGGATTCCCAATGCAACAGCTGGGCCCCACAGTGCCAAGAGACATCTCCCTTAAGAGCTGTACAATTACTAAGCCATTCAGGCAATAAAGCTTTCTGTAAACTCTCAACTCATGGAGAAAATGAGTGGTCACTAAGAATTGGCACTGGCTTGATGGCAGATAATCAGTCACCACACCCCCATGCCCATTCAGAGGTCTTCCAATGGTTTCCCCACTGTCAAAATTGTAGGATAGCCCAAAATCCCTAACAAACATTATTCACATTCAGCTCTAACAAATGTTATTCACAAGCATAAGCTTTCATGAGCTACAGCTCATTCCATCAGACGCACTGAGCAGCTAAACGGATGTAGGATTTCAACTGGATGAGGGGGGGTGGGAAGGAGGGGAGAGGATGGTTATGCAGATTACATGCGAGACAGTTTAAAGGTTGCCGAGCCTTTGCAGTATCAAGAGATGCTGGTTAGGTAAGGAAACGCTAATTTAAAAAAATGGAGTCCATCCACAGCAAAACGATCTCACCTTTCCTACCCTGAATGTGGGGGTTATGGGAGTTCACACCCAAGCACCAAATTGGGGGAAAGAGAGAGTAAAAATAAAATGAAGATATAATGAATTGTCCAGATTAAAAAATGAATTCTGAAAAAAAAACATACTTCCACAAAAGCAACACTCTCATTTCATGTACTCAAGTCAATGATAAAATTAATTTTATATTTTTAAACAAAATTGAATTTTTAATTTAATCTAACCTTAAATGTACAAAAGGAGCGAACTTTAGTAACGACTCATCCAGGACTGCTATAAACCCATTCCTAATAAAGCATACTGAAGAACCCGGGCAAATTCCAACCCAAGCCCTTTTCCTGGGGTTGGAAAAAGGTTTCCAAATTGTAATCGTGCCCTCTTCCTAACGGTGCCGACTGCAGGTTGTAAACGCCCCTCCGTACAGGCGTGACATGCCTCCGGTGCTGAAGCCCATTCAGCTTCCACGTTCACCCGGACGCGACCCCGGCAAATAACGCCCTCCTCTCCATGCGTCCTCCTGCTACGCTGCTCTTCCGTGGAAGAGAACGCCGGGCGCGACTTCCATATTGCGGGCGTCACGCGTGAAACTCGCTTCCCGGGGGTGCGAGAAACAAACATCCCGGGGTGGGGATGGAGACACGTTGCAGTTCCACCGCCGTCCAGTAGTAGCTGCTGCGCTGCGCTCCTCCGGTCAGTGAAGGCGGCGGCGGCGGCGTTCTCTCCCTTGTGCACTTGCGCACTGACGTCGATCGCCTCTGTCGCTCCCCCTCCGGGGCCTCTGCGGCCGCCCTGAATGATCCGGCCCAGAAACTTCCGCGCGCCTCGCCGTCGGGTCCGGCTTTCTTAGAGCTAGTGCCGCCGCCGCCGCCGCCATGGCGTTCACGTTCGCTGCTTTCTGCTACATGTTGGCGCTGCTCCTCACCGCTGCCCTTATCTTCTTCGCTATATGGCATGTGAGTGGAGGGCATTCGCGGGGAATCTGGGGCGGTGGGCGTAAAGGGAGAGGGACGAAGAAAGGGATGAATGTAGACAAGGGGCTGCCTGGAGTTGGGGGAAGCGAAGGAAGTGCCCGTTCACTTGGGGCGCTAAATTTCTCAGGGAGATTAAACCCCAAAGTGGCCACGAAGAGTGGAGGGGCGGGCATTAAAAACTGGCAATTGTGGCGCCACGACAGAGAAGAGTCACGCGAGGCACTGCGGGCCCCCAAAGCCGAACTTTGCATCTATCCTGGCGAGACCGGAGCGGGCAGGGAGAGACCAGCGGGGTCTTGGGGAGCGTGAGAACGTGGACCATGTGCGCAGCGGGCATGAAAAGGACGCCGTCATGGTTTTCTGCAATTATAAGGCGTGACCGCATTTAAGTGTTGCACGTAGTGTCATCTCTGCATCCTTAAAAAAAAAAACTTTTGTGGAACTGGAAAAAGTGTAGAAAAAGGATGGTGCATCTAGAAGCTCCAATTTACAAATGGAGAAGGGAGAGAGCATGTTAGAAGAATGTTAAAGAATGCCTGGGGAAAGTGAATAGGAAAAAGTGTTTCTTTTTTGTAGTGCTCTAACACTTCAGAGAAATTAAAAGGTATTTAAGGTATTTAAAACATGGATTTATATTCCATGTTTGTGTTTGTGGGATATTCAAAGTGGTTAAGCTTAAAAAAGATGCCATATATAGAAAAGATTTAAAATAGGACAGTTAAAACTCAAAAACAAATTACTTCCTGAACCCATAATTTATGTAATTTCATACTGCAGGATATAGTGATAAGTTGTGTTTGGATGACTTCAAGAGACATTCAGAAGGATCAAACTATCAAGCGTGTTAGGGCTGCACAGAGCTTTTAAAAGTTGCTTTGCTGTGAGGAACCTTTTGATTGGAGCATCTCCACAATCGTCCCCACAAAGCACCTTATTGAGGAAGGGTAGCATTTTGCTGCACAGTTGTGGAATAGAGTGGCTACCTCACTTCTAGTTGAGCAGCCAAAGGGATTCCTGCCTGTGCACAGCAACCTCTTTTGTAAAATGAAATGACCAATTGAGTTGTCTCAGCTCCATCTTGATGATTGTCAAAGTGTAATGATGTACCTTGTTATGACAAGGGTGAAGTGTCCCCCTGAAGTAGATCACTGTCATTCTGCACACCCCTGGTGGCCCCACCATGCTTCCTGTATATTGCCACCAGTAAGAAGGCAGTTAGACTCTGAGTGCCAATTGCCAGGCACAACAGGAGAGCTGTTAATTCACAGTGGTCTTTGTAGGAAGTAAGACACTGAACTAGGTGGGATTTTAGTTTGATACATCATTTTTTAATGAGTGTTTGAAGAACTGGAATTGGACTGATGGGTAGAATAAAGAGGAAAATATGGAAAGAGTAGTAACTTGTGGGACAAGAGACATCATGGGGTTTGGCCAGGGACTGTTAAAGCTTATTGTGAAATAAAAGGGACTAGAATTGTAGGAGAGGGGAATCTTGGAAGAGGTGAAATTAGATGGGGCAGTCTCTGCCTTATTTATGTGGGAAGTAGGTGGGTGCATTACGCTATACAGAATTGTAATGTGCTATCTTAATACCCTCAGGATAAAATGTATCATGCTTTTGTGTGAAAGTATATCAAGACTGTTTTTAGCAGGCTAGTGGCAGGGCTGAGCATGTAGGGTGAAAGCTTAGAAGACTCAAACCTCCTCTCCCAGAAGCCCTCTGAGACTACACAGTGTGGCCCCACCTTCTTGCCTTGGTGTAACTACTGCCTAGTTACTGCTGCAACCACTTATTTTTCAGGGGATGTCTTTACCTGCTGATCTCCCCACACCCTTGATGTTTGAGAGAGGGATCTGACAATCTGTGTGCCTTATTGGCAAGTAAAAGGGAAAAAAATAAAATCAATTCTGTAGTGTTATCTCTTGATTCTGTAGCAGAAGACATGTGAATAGGAAAATTAGCCCTCAGCAGTGAAATCAGAATCAAATCTCACAAGATATAGACAAAATTAACATTATTTAAAAGATAAAAGATAAAGATTCCTTTTTCATTTTAAGTAGTCATGTGCAAAACAATTAATGGTGGTGGAGGAGGTAAAGATAGAGAGTTGTGAAAATCATAGAGAGCATCTCAAGAGAGTCTCCAGTGGAAAAACACATAGGAAAAGTTAAGGCTCTGAGTGGACTATGAGATGTATTGGTCTGTTACCTAAAAGATGGAGGCTCTGAGCTTGCACAGAGAAAATACACAATATACATCAGAGACTATAAAGTTTAAAACACATTCCAAAATAACACTAATCTTATACAATATTTCTAGCTCACACCTGTTACCTAACCTTTAGAGATGAACTGATCAATGAAGCAAACATTTCCTGGTTGCTTCCTTGGATTTTTCCAGATTTTAGTAGATTCCAATCTCCTTAGCTTCTCTTAGCCCCAGGATGTTGCTTCTCCTTGGATTTTTAAAAGGCAAACACCTTTTCCTCTGGAGAAGGATAGAGGCCAGGGGGAATCCCCTTTAATTATGTGCTAAGATAAACATCCTTACCCTGGAGGATCCTGTCTGACACCAAGAGATGTGCATTGGAGAAGACTGAAGCTATCAGTCTGGAGGACTGTGAAGACAAGTTTGCTTCACAGCAATCACCCATACTATAAAATAGATGGAATGGACATTTTAATTGGATTACCTGATTGTGTCCACAGTGTATTCTTTTTTCCTTTATCCTGAAATTACACAAATAATTAAAAACAAACTTTATTTATATATTTTATCAAATTTATAGAGCCACCCAACTTAGTTGAATCTGATTGCTGTACAATAAAAATAACCAATTAAAAATTCCCAGCAAGATGGCATCTGATAAAAGTAAAAAAAAAACCCTCAAGTCTTGATAATACAGACAGTCAAGACCACTCCTCATCCAGGCCCTGGGGAAAGAGACAGGTCTTCAAGGCCCACTAAAAGGACAGCAGGGTTGGGGCAACACAATCTGCTGGAAGAATAATATTCCAGAGGACAGGTTTCACAACAGAGAAGGCACACTTCCTGGGACCCATTAAATGACTTTTTTTTCACTGATGGGACCTGGAGCATGCCCACTCTGCAGAAGCATACAAGGTGGGTAGCACTTTGAATTGCACTCAGAAGCTTACTGGTAACCAGCACAGCTCATGTAGCAGAGGTGTCACATGGGTGTACCATGGTGCGTCCATACCTGCCTATGCAGTTGCATTCTGGATCATTGCAGCTTCTGAGTGTTCTTCAAGGGCAGTCCGATGTAGAGCACATCGCAGTAGTCCAAATGTGAGGTGATTAAGGTAGAAGTGACTGTGAGAAGGGAATCTTGGTCCAGGTAAGGGTGCAACTGGTGCAGCAGACAAATTGGGTGAAGGCCCTCCTGGTTATACCTGCCACCTCCTCTTTGAGCAAGAGCTGAGGATCCAAGAGGATTCCCAAATTGTGTACCAGTTCTGTTTAGGGAGGTGCAACCCTGTCCAGAACTAAAGATGGAAAATCCCTGTTACTGTGAGAGCAAAAAACCCATAGTCATTCTATCTTGCCATGGTTGAGCTTAAACCTGTTCCTCCCCATCCAGATCTTTGCAGCATCCAGGCACTGGGACATCGCTTTGATGACATTGCTTGGTTGGCCTGGGATCAATGTGTACAACTGAGTATCATCAGTGTATTTATGCTATTGGACCCTGCATTGGCAGATGACTGTACCCAGCAGTTTCATGTAGATATTGAACAGGAGAGGTGAGAGGGTTGAGCTCTGAAGCATCCCACAGATAAGGGGCCAAAGGATCAACCTTCCCTTCCTCCCGACCATCACCAAGTGGAACCAGCCTGAGGGAAAAGAGAATCACTATAACATTGTGCCCCCTAATCCCCGTAGCCACCCCAGAAGGATATGATGATTAATTGTATTGAAAGCCATTAAGAGATTAAGAAGATTCAGGTTTGCACAGCCTCCATCCTGTCTCCATTAGAGGTCATCCACAAGTGTAGTCAGTGCTGTCCCAGCCTGAAACACCACTGGAAAGGATCCAGGTAATCCATTTCATCCAAGGCTTTCTGAAACTGCAACCTGATCACTTTCTCAACAACCTTCCTGAGAAAGGGAATGTTGGAGATTGGACAAAAGTTGTTCAGAACTGTTATGTTCAACAGTGGCTTTTATAGGAGATAGCATATCACCACCTTTTTTCAAGGCAGATAGCACCATTCCCTGACATAAAGAAGCATTTATCATTGCACGGACTCAGCCACACACCACCTCCCAGGAAATTTTAATCATCCTGTAGGTGCACGGATCTGATAACCAGATCGCTGGGTTGCTAGAACTCAAGATTCTGTCTACTTCTTCAGGAGTGACAAGGTGAACCCCCACCTAGATCATAGGACCAGATGAAGCCTCAGTCAGCTCACTGTGATGTGCTCAGTCAGGATCCAACTCCATATGAATTGAATTGTCTTATTCAATGCGGGGTGGAAGGCATGGATGCTGCTACTGTATAGGGGATATGAGTGAATTCTTAAAATTTGCTTTAAAAAGCCTAGTTATTTAGTACTACTTGAAGCTAGCTGGATGAGTCAGTTCCATAGGAGATTCCATCAAAATTTGCATCTAGAAGTTGGGCTGTTCTAAATGCTGGACTTTAGGATGGGAAGAGCTCTTACACTGTTACCTAACCATTTTAATTTTGTTTTAGATTATAGCTTTTGATGAGCTGAAGACTGACTACAAGAATCCCATAGACCAGTGTAATACTCTTAATCCTGTAAGTTCATATGAGACAGAACTTTCTTCATGAATTCCTAGTCAGTTTTTTTGGTAGATTTATGATGATTTAACATACATACTATTTAACATACATATTATTTGATAGTACAGTATCTAATGGAGTTAAGATTTTTAGGTAGAATTGTTTCCCTATACTCTTTCACACTTCCCCACCCCCCATTCTTGAAATTCTGACTTATTTATCTGCTGGTGAACTTGTCAGTGGTCACACTAACATTCTTTCAATCTGCTTTTTACGTTTTCTGCACAAAGACAGTTGAAAAGGTTAAAAAGATTAAAAGAGTCAAAATTGCATTCAAGGTGTGTACTGCTTTTTAGTTTAATGTTTTAATCCCACAGTCTTCTTTGCTTTCCATTTATTAGGAACATGTCTATGATTTATGTTAACTCTTGTTTTGGTCCATGTGCCTGTTCATTTGCTTGTCTTTTGTCTGTTCAGGGATTGAAATAACTTTTTGAATTTTGCACTTGCTTAATAAGAGTTGGGGAAAACTGTTACATGCTTAAATTCTTCTATAATAGAGTTATTGACAGGACTTGATGTCAACAATTCAATAAATTCATGTTTATTTAAATAGAATAAATGCCATCTCTCTCCTTAATCAGAATATATAAATTTAATTTATATCATGAACCATGGTTAAGTTGGGGTCCTGATTAGAGCCGATATAGATTTAAGCCACAGTTAAGGGAATTCATCCTGGAATTGGGGAGCAAGGGTATACTCATTCAGTTCTGGCTTCTTGATTTACAGTAGGTGATTTGCATGGAGATAGTTTGGAAATAGTACCTGTGGTGTAATAGTGGAAACGGTACCTTTCCCATATTGCCCACCCTGATCTTAAGGACACTTTTTGCAGGTTCTGCCATGGGTATGTTTAATACCACCAATTCTGTTTTTCCATGTTGTGACAAGTACAGCTGTATTAGATCTTAGTGAGTTACGTGCCCATTTCCAAAATGTTTATATTTAAAGTTGTCCTGATAGGTGGCAATATTTGGCTTACCTTGTGTGGACCTGGATGCTAAGCTAGATTTGGATTGGTTAAGACTTGGATGGGAGATCTCTGGGGGAACCAGGACTGTAGGCTTAACCTGGGAAGTTGACAGAGCATTCCAGAAGCCAGTGGCAAACCATTTCTGTATCAAGCTTAGCTTGAAGAAGACTTTGCTGTAGTATTGAATAGCCTGCAGTCCCTGGACTTTTTAGAAGGCCTTTCCTGATGGGATCCAAACTCTGCCTTGTCTATGTGATTGGTAAAACGTTAATTCTAATCTGCATTTACCGGTTTAGCTAGTACCCACCATTCTTTGCTCACATTTATACCAGTAACTCCTTATTCCTTAGAGGACCAAAACCAAATTCCTTAGAGTTTTCCAGCTTCATATGCATTATTTCCACCTTTACTTTAAAATGCTTCTCATTCACTTGTTGACAAACTAGTAACAAATTACTGTATACTTGAGAGGTTTGGGAAAGACTTCTGTTTCTTTCCATATATTTTTGACTTGACCTGACTAGATAGCAATCCTCTAGAAGATTGTATAACATATCCCAGAGTCCTGCTGAAGTTGGGCCACAGGAAGTGGCATAAGTGCCAAATGCAAACTGGTGAACAAGAAAAAATTACTGTGAAGCGAGACTGACTGTTGAAAGATGTTCCCCTATTTTTCTAATGAAGGAAGAAGTAAACCTGTATAGAAGCTGTGCATGGAACAGTTTACCCTTCTCGGTTCATCCTTCATTTGTCGTGCAAGGGAGAGAGACTTTCACTACATCTGTGCATCCCCTTATCAGACTTTTAAGAAAGATATATTACCATGTGCATGTTGTACTTCTCTGGGCTATTTTGTTTAATACAGAGAGAAATTTGATGAGAGATTTTGCATATTGGGTGGCATAAATGAAACCTTAGTGTGGGAATGTAGCATCTTAGGAATATATGCAGGAAAAACTAACAACAAAAATAAATTGCCAACGTTAGTAGGAATTTTAGCTTTTCAATGCAGTTTTTGATATTTTATGACTGAATTGCTAAATTTAAAATATTTTTTTAATAAATGACTCTATGATTTTTATTTTGCTTAGTACTACATGCCATGGATGGTCTCATAAACAAGCCGCCATTGACCTGACTTACCTATTCATGGAATGGCTAATCACAAAACATCCCTTATCAGAAGGCAGACTGATGAGGTTATTCCATGCCAGTCTCTCTGACCACCTTCAACTTTCCTTTATGTTGTTTCTGGGCAGTTGGAAACATTTTTCACACAAAGCACTGGCCTGGCTGTCTTTATTTTCTAGGAATGTCTATGGGCCCCATGTTATCCTTAAAAATCAAGATGATACTAGAGGGCTGCTGCTTTGCTTTGCAGTATGCCAGCATCCTGTTTGATTTTTTTTACAATAGAGGTTTCCCAAAAAAATACAGTGTCAGAGGAGCTGGGGAGCTTGTGATTCCAAGGGAGGTTTCAGCTGCTATCTTGGTCTCCATAGTTATTGCATAGTTTAACCTTGTTCAGCAGAAGTGCAATTTGAATCTATTGAGTCTACGCTGATTGAAGTCTGTGTGAAGTCTTTTACACTAGATTCATTTGTTTCTGCAAACTCAGATAAATCAAAGAACATCAGATCATCAATGGCTTTTGTTACAGTGAATAGCTGCACATTTTTTGTTCAGTCTAGCTGCCTATAACAGGACCCCATATAATCAGAACTCTCTATATTAGGCTTTTATTGAAAAATATGATGGTTAAGAAATGAATATCAGAAATACGAACTGGAAATAAGTTTTCTCCAGAACATAAAATCCAGGGTCCTAGAAAGATTGAATATAGACAGAGATTATTTTTTTTTCTAATTGCTCCTGTCTTCACAGTGGAATTGCTGCTGCTTATATCTGTATACAGTGGTTTGTGCAACAGTTTTAGGCCTAAATTTAGGCCTAAATTAGGCCCAAATTTAGGCCTTTGTGTATGTGTATATATTAACATGCACAGTGCTCTATAACTTCTATATGCAACTATTTGATCTGAATAGTTTGTGAAAGCTAAAAATGGAGAAGAGCAGCATAGAATTTGCCCCTCCCATTCAAGTGAATGGAGTATTTTTTTCCTTCAGAGATTTGAATAGAAACTTCTCCTGAAAAACTTTTTTTCTGTCTTTTTCCCTTCAACTTTGTCTGCCTTCCCCCAACTATATGAGTGTGAGTTCTTGTGTTTGTCTCACTCTCCTTTTTTGCGTCCCTCTCTCTGCCCTCCTGTCTTTGTTTCTCACATAAAAAGATGCAGATTGCATCCAGTTTTTTGTGACAGGCCAAACTAAATAAAAATTTGTGACTAGCCACCCCTTCCTCAATACTGAAATCTACAATACTTTTTAAAATGCCAGATATGCCTACTTATTCCAAGAGGTTACTGACCACTCCTTTTTTTAATAACTTTATTACAGTTACAGAATACAGTTAAAATACAAAGTACAGAAAAGCTTGAATAAAAAACTAAAAGAAAAACTAAAAAGTGCAAGAATAGCAAGAAGAAATAAGGAGAAAGTGACTGCCGACCTTCTCCAACACAGATATAAATGCATATTGTAATAACTTAATCTCTTACTCTTAGTTAAACCTTAACTAACATTATTTCTATAGAAAAGTAACATCTATAGAAAAGTAACAAGGTTACTGACCTCTCCTAAAAGAGTGTCCTTCTTGCAGTTAATTAGAGATACATAGGCAGCTTTCACAAGGTACCTAAATGCCATCTGCTAATGTAATATGCAGATGGATGGAAATTACGTAGAATAAATCTAACATCTCTGGGACAACAGTTTGAAATTGGAAGGTATGTGTAAGTGATAGTGCTGTGATTTCAAAGTCCATACTGCAAATTCCATAAGAGATGTTAACAGTTTTATTCAGTTCCTCTAAGTATGTGTAACACTTACCGGTTATTATGACACAATAGATTGACATTTTCTCCACTGGCTTATTTTGTCTAATGGTCTTCTTTTACTTCACCTCCTTCTTGTTCCCATAAATAATGCTGTCTTTATTTTAAGAGCACAAAAAGTTGAAGAGAGGATGATCTAACTACCTGTCTTCTTTTGCAGCTTGTACTTCCAGAGTATCTCATCCATGCATTCTTCTGTGTCATGTTTTTGTGTGCAACAGAATGGCTTACACTGAGTCTTAATATGCCATTACTGGCTTACCACATTTGGAGGTAATTTTGAACATCCTTTGGTATAACTTTACTTGTGGCTTTTGTTTTTAGTGTACTGCATTTTGTATGAATTGTTCTACAGGGATTTTCCTGTCCCTTAAATCCTGCTCCCCAACATTACTTGGTCTGCTGGGACAGACGGGAGGCTGTGTTCAATTTCCCCTTCCATTCCTTGCTTTTGGAAGATCCCAAGGGAAGCAAGAGAAAGATAACAGTTTGTTGCTTTCTCCTGCTATATCATCATCAGAGATCAGTTGTGATCTTGCTGTCACTGCTCATACTTAATGCTGCTGTTTTGTGCTTTTACCCCCAAAGAAACTGATATAAAACATAATAATGTTTATGCTTCCATTCAATAACATGAAAAAGAGAGGGATCAGGTCAGCACATTCAGAAAGATATTACCCTTCTGCCAGATATTACAAGCCCTACCCCTTTTGCATTCTTGCTTGTCTCAGCTAGAAAGACCATAGGATGATCATAAAGGATGCTTCACTTAAGCTTGAGAGTTAGGCCTGAGTTTCATGAAACTAGTCTTATCCTTTCAGGCTAGCCCTTTGCTCAGTGCATTTGATGTCAGAAACTGTGAATCTTGGCAGAGATAAACTGAACAGAGTGTTTCCATTTTAATGGTGCATATTCTTTCATTGAGAGCCCATTTGGTGTAGTGGTTAGGGCACCAGGCTAGAAACTGGGAGTTCTAGTCCTGCTTGAGGCACAAAGCCAGCTGGGTGACCCTGGGCCAATCACTCTTTCTCAGCCCTAGGAAAGAGGCAATGGCAAACCACTTCTGAAATATTGCCAAGAAAACTGCAAGGACTTGCCAGGCAGTCAACAGACTCGAAGGCACCAAAAAATTATTTCATTACTGCGGAATTAAGGAATTTTGTGTATGTGAAATAAATGACAGGGTAGAAAACACTACGGTGTAATGATAGGTGTAGTTCCTTGATGAGAAAACTAATTTTTCCTGTGGCTTTTAAAATACCAATTCACTTTTTCAGGTATATGAGTAGGCCTGTAATGAGTGGACCAGGACTCTATGATCCCACAACCATTATGAATGCGGATATTTTAGCATATTGTCAGAAGGAAGGGTGGTGCAAACTAGCGTTTTATCTTCTATCCTTTTTTTACTACCTATATGGGTAAGTCACCAGTGTACTGTTTCTAATAAAATGTCTTTCTAGTAGTTGAACACACAACGTAGGAAAGCAAAATAAAAATTTAAAGGTGTTTTTACTGAATTAGAGCAATGACTTTAAAAAGTGCTAAAAGCCCAGGCACTTAAAATTCATTTGCTTGAAGCAGGGGAGTCCCAAGCTTTTTGATCACTGGGCACATTTAATATTTTGACAGCATGTTACGGCATTTTCATAAAATGGTTGCCATGGTGAGTCCAGACAAGAATCACTTGCATACCATAATAGAAATTATACATCAGTTGTGGTAACCTACATTATTTTCTAAGAAAGCCTGCTTAGTCCATGAGTAGCTTAGAGACCTTGTTGGAAATACATATTAAGTTTGAGGCTAAAGCTTCGTTTTGTCACATGGTGGCTTCCCTAAACACACACGCATGTGCACACACGCACACACACACGAAAGGGAGAAGGGACCTTGATGAATGCCCAGCAGCATATTGTTTGATTTATATCCTACTCTTAATTCAGGAGCTTAAGGTGCCACACATGGCTGCTTCCTCCTACTTCTTCTCCACAGCAGAACTCCTGTGAAGTAGGTTGGGTTGAGGATGGATCTGGGGTCTCCAGTTCTAGTCCAGCACTTTAAACTGCAATACCATACTGACTCACTGTGTGTCACATTGTTGATTCAACAATGAAAGGGATAGGTAATTCCTGATTCTTTTTGGTCCTGGAACACAGCCGTGACACTGACTTTTTGTCAGGGTCAGGCTTAGAGAAACAGGGAAAAGTGTTCTACTTGTATGTTGCTTATTAAATTGCTTTATGTGGACAGAGGCTTTACTTTAGACCAAACCTGTTTTCAGTTTCAGAAATAAAAATAAAATTGTACAGTTATTTAAAACATTAAAAACTTAAAATGTTTTATAATGTTGAGATTTGATATCAGGATAATGTCAGCTACTAACAACAGAGTTAAGTGGTGAACTTCGTGTTGATTTATTCTGGAGATATGCATCCTCTTTAGTATAAAAGGTATTTGCTTGGTTGATTGCTATGTTATTGAGAATAAGCCTTGCAAATAATGCATTTATGATATGGTGGGAACTAGTAATTAACTTTGGTGAATCACTGGAGCTAAAATGATGGCCACAGCCAAAAATTTGGAACAGCCAGTACTGTTTTCAGTGTATCAGCTTGGGAGAGGAAAAACGTGCCACCTTTTCTTGGCAGAAGCTTTCAATTGCTGCACTGCAGTTATGACCATACTGTTGTACAAATGAGACTGGTTTCAGGTTTCCTGTGATAGGAGGGATATGCCAGTAGAAGTATCTGGCCGTAAGCCTAGTGAGCCCAACAGTGAAGCTTAAAGGTTGGTTACTAGTTGTCAATCTCCAATGAAACAGAACAAAAATTTAACAGAAATATATTTTATTTTTTATTCTTCTCTTTCCAACAGCATGATTTATGTTTTGGTGAGCTCTTAAAGGGTGATGTACAGTGGACTTGGTTCCAGAAAAGGTGCATGCAGAAAAGCCATAAAGCAAAGGATTATCTTTGAAGAAGAATCTGGTATAAAGATTTAGCTGTGGAACCTGATGATCATAGGAAAAATGCCTTCCTCTTCTATGGTTTTCTCCCGTCCAAAAGTACCTAGTCTTTAATACTCATGGAGAGACTTTTTCAATTGGGATATTTAAAGTGGCAAGAATTACCTATAAATTAACGTAATACAACTGCCTCTGGCTTTTGGACAGTTTTATTCCTGCCCTCCATAAGGATCAGTCGTATCTTCAGTAAAAATGTGTAAATTACTGTCCTTAGTAAAAGAGAGGAATTTTTTTTTTCTTTTGCTTACTGGACCTTATAGTGGCTCATCTGGATAAAGGACTTCCATCTCACTGTCAACTGTAGTCACCATTTCTAAAACACTGAATACTTTTCTGTATGTTATCTCCTAGGTAACCTCTGTGTGTCACGTAGATGAATACATAAGTACAACTGCAGGAAGAGTTGTAGTTCTATTTTTACTATTAGGATATTCTCCTATAATATGCATGGATCAACATTTTCATATTAACATGAAACATTAAGCTGAATGTTCCTTGCTTTAGTTTTCCAGGCTAAATGGATGTTAGGGAAAGTAGAGCTCATTTTGAAGTCTATTTTTTTAAAAAAACATCTGCAACTGTCTCAAACTGCCATACATCTGAAGCCAATATAATAAAAAATCATTTTGAGAGTGCATGGCATACATTTTGAGTCACACATGCCACATGGTTTGGCAGATTTCTTTGCTGTGCCACACAATAAAAATCTCCGAGAGAGAGATTGCTACCAGATCCAAATGTTAACATTTCAAACATAGGCAGTTAGCTGTTGAGCAAGCATGGCTACAGTTCTCCAGTGGATTGCTTAGCACCTGCTGATTGCTGGGATTTTTACATTCATAAACTTTGCTCTGGTCCTAAAAGAAAACTCTATTTTTAAGTAAGAGCATGGTCTTTGGAACAGGTTATTTATGCTTTCATTCTGCAAGAGATTTCTAGATCATGTACTTTCCGATTTAAAGCACTTCAGAAAATGGATAATCTTGGGAGAAAAAAGAGGAGATCATTAAACTAGACTGAATTTGATTCACCTTGTTGGAAAGCATTTTAATCTATTCATGGTGGAACTTCCCTTTGCAGTCCAAGAACAAGGGAGCTACAAGATCTCTCTTAGGTGCAAATAAGGAAACTTTTATTTCATTTAGGTCTATAAAGATGTGTGAAAAAGGAGTGAATATGGAGAACTTTAATTAGAAAGCCTATTAAAAACATTTTTGAGCATTTTGAATAGCTGTGAAGCTTGCTTCTTTAAAATAGGTTGAGTTTGCCAAAATGCTATAAAGATATGGAACACATGTGTATCCATATTCTGTTATGAGAGCTGTGTCACCATCTTAAACGTCAAATTATTTAGGCTAGTGCTTGGTGTCAAATGATGTTCATGTGATGCAGCAGTTTCTAGGTATGCAAGTTGCTGCGGAAAACCTCTGAAATTATCCACATCACTCCTTTAAATATGTGAGGTATCCTTAGCGATATGTTCACATGGAAAAGTATCTCTGCTTTTGATATTTTCTATCTTTTATAGTAGTACTGAATTTTTACAAGAACTTGAATGCTGGCTGCACCATTATTTGGGAGACATGTAGCATTTTAAGAATAAAAATAATGGATTGTCCTTCATATTATGACCCTTGGTATTGAAACTTGTATTACAGAATACATGCCAGATAAGGCCTCTGGCCTATTCCATCCCTTCCTTCACCAAAAAGTCTGCTTCCTATTTTTTAAAGCAGTGAACGTGTTTGTTCCTATACATCAGTTTGTCAGTTTACTAAACACGACGTTGTAAAAATGGCAGAACTCCTTTCAAGATGGGGAAAAACGTATACTTTCCAGAGCTTACTCTACAAAAAAAGGGGCTATTTATAATAGAGCAATTATATCACTATTCCATTTTCTCTGTTCCTTTTAAAATAGGCTCTCTTGCAAGATGGCTTCGTCCTCCACTTTTTATTACATCTAAAACCTGCCATTTATCAGCAATACAATTAGTGGAGAGCAGGAGTGTGTTGAGAAAGGAGCCCTACTCTGGAAAGCACAAAAAAGTTCCTCCCTGTCCGACAGCCATCGTTTACAGCCTAAATGTAAATTACATTTATATTCTGAGCACTCACAGCCGTAGAACAAAACAGTAATTGCTAGTCATGCATATGCACTTGCTTACCAAAACAGTTTTTTTTCTTTTTGAAGTGGTAAATAGACAGAAGAACAGCAGCAAACCGATCAAACCACCAAATTGAAACATGTCTTTTTAGCAAAATATACAATGGAGCACATCAGCCAAAGCAAAGCAAACATAAAACTTTCGCGGAAAAAAAAATGGCTAGGTGAATTCATACGTTTGTGTGCTCTGTGCATACTGTGTCTGTCGATTGTGGAACATTCAGTGTGCCTTTGAAGATGGAGATACTCACTGCATATGTAAATGCATCCACCAGCTCAACATTGGGGACCAAGAGTATATGCAACATGCTCCACACCTCAGCAGACCAACCAACCAATTGTGCACTAATGCTTTTAGCATTGACGTCATGTGTGCGTGAACTTAAGTACATGTAAAAGGTCTGTATCATGGTAATAAGGGAAGCAAAGCAAACGAACTGCCCCTTTATTTTGTCAGCGGGCTGCCATCAAGCACCCTTGACCAAATCCCTATTGGGAGGGAACAGTATAGGGACTTCCCACTTGGCCACTGCAACAGATTTGCATAGCATTTTGCTGACTAAGAGGCTCAATTTGCCAAAATCTTGATTTTACCTGGGCATTCTTTGGTGGTAACTAGGGCCTTGTCCTGCCAATTATGCTTTTAACCTCTGAATAAGTGGATAGGGTGCTACTTGGGTGGTTCTGTGCCTAGTATCCTGGCAGTTATAGGGAGCAGGTAGAGGTAATCTCTTGGATTTGGGAGATTGTCAGTGCCTCTTTGTGGAGGGCGAGTTACCAGTAGTCTTGAAGGAAATGGTGTGCTCCCTTCTGAAACAGCGATCCTTAGATTCAACTATTTTGTCACCAACTTCCATTTTGGGGGAAGGTTGAGATAGTGATAGTGGACCAATTTCACAGCACCCTAGAAGAAGTGGATTATTTGGACCCTTTTCAGTCGGTTCAGGCCCTGGTATGGGATAAAGATGGCATTGGTTGCTCTCTTGGGTGAGCTCTCAGGATCTGGATGGAGTAGCCCACCCTACCCAGATCTGGTAGACCTTTCAGCAACCTTCAATACCGTTGATCATGATATCTTACTAGACCATTTATGGGGACTGATCGTTTTGCAGAGGTTCTGTTCCTTCTTGGGGGCAATTTCAGTCTGTGATGGTAGATGAGATGAGATATCCAGTGGCCCCTGATATGTTGAGTGCTACAGGGATTGGACACCTCTCTTCTACTCTGTAACATCTATATGAAACTACTGGGAGAGGTCATCTGATAGCTTGGGGTGTGGTAACATCAGCATGCTAAGTATATCTAACTTCATAGTGCCACTTCAGGCTGTAAAGAGATGCTGTCAATTCCTTAGCCTGGTGCCTGGAGGCTAAACAGGTCTGGGTGAGATAGAACAGGTTGAAATTGAACCCAAGGTGAAGCTACTGCTTGTACTCCGGATTCTCTCAACACCAATATTATCTCTGAATAGGCAGGCGCTATCTATGGACAAGCTCACAATTTGGGGAGTCCTTCTGGACTCATGGCTCCTCCTTTAACAGCTGGTGGAAGCTGAGGCTAGAGGGGCCTTTGCTTAGCTTTAATTGGTGTGTTACTTATGCCTTCATCTGGTGCAGGGGACCTGAGTATAGTAACTCATGCCCTCATCATCACCTGGTTACACTAATCCAATATGCTTTACTTGGGGCTGCCTTTAAAGACTACATGGAAACTGCAGCTGGTCTAGAATGCAGCCTACTCACCAGTTCTTGGTGCTAGGAGCAAATAATACCAATATGATATTAATAAAATAATACCTGTATTGGTTGCCAATTGGTTTCCAGTTGGTTACAATTCAGGGTGCTGGGGGAGGTGGTTGACCTATAAAGCCATTTTTCGCTTGGTACCTGGAAGATTATATGCTCTGATCAAAATTGGCTGACCTAGTAGTTCTTCCAGGGAGAAACTATGGTCCCACCTTTCTGAAAGGCGAGGGGGGCTAGCACTAGAAAACACGGCTTTCCCCATGGCAGTACTAGTGTTTTTAAGTAGCCTTCCAACAGAAATTAAGCTAGCTGCCTCGATCTAAAAAAGTTAAACATGGAATTATTTTGGAGAGCTTCCTTCTAAGTTTATGCACTGCACTGTCTTTTATTTTTTATTATTTCTTTTGCTTGGAGGGGTTTTATGATTAGTTGTTTCATTTTAATCATATCATGGATGTTTAACAAGACATGGATGTTGTAATTTTTTTTGCTACATTATACCATGTAAGCTGCCAAGAGTCACTAGATTGTGGTGAGGTATACATTTAATGAATACTGTAGGCCAGTGTTTCTCAACCTTGGGAACTTTCAAGATGTGTGGACTTCAACTCCCAGAATTTTCCAGCCAGCATGGAGAATTCTGGGAGTTGAAGTCCACACATCTCAAAGCTCCCAAGGCTGAGAAACACTGCTGTAGGAAGACAATCATACTGCCTCAAGCAGCATACCAGTCTTGCCAAAATTTGAATTTCAATTGGCTGCTATTGCAGTGTATCTGTTTCACATTCATGTAGAACATAGAGGAAAGTGTCTTCTTTTGTCCTACATTTTTCTTTATGCAAAGAGCAATACAACAATAATTATTTCATGCTGCTCCATGGCAGGGTTTGTTTATGGAATACATTTTTTGCCATTTCCTGTTTTAAGCAGCAGGTTGGACTGCTAATCCTGAAAATAAATATCCTGGTTGGTTGGTACTTCTGCAGCAGTAACGATAGAGTGCTCTTTCAGATGATGAACTGGGACAACTTGAATAAAAGTTATTGTTTTAAGGGAGACACTATGAATTGCTTTTTCAGGGAACAAGCAAAACCTTAGCTCACGAACTTCTCTACTTGTGAGCAAACATCTGGTTTGCCATGGTAATAGGTATGTGTACAGGGACACATCAATTGAAATTTCATGTGAAACACAACCCACAACCCCCTTCTATTACTAGTGTCCTACAATATACCCCACCAAAAAGCTGGCACTGCTGTATTATAAATTAAGATGAGATTCTCTTATATAGACTTTCCCATAAACTATAGACAGGAGTACAACAAAAATATCCTCCATCATAGCAGAGAAAACTAGAGGAACTGATTTTAAAAAGATTAAAAATAATTTATTATGAATTCTGCTACTGCTATAACTTGAGGTTTTAAAAATACAATCAGCAGATGGAACTTTATTCATAGAGACTCATTGTGCTATGCAGTTATTAATCTATCATTTGTCAGGGAGATATTGGCAGGCAGTTAATAAAAATATTTCCCACTATGTGTACAAAGTAAAAACAATTATACTTTCAAGTGGTAAATAAACTCAAGTTACTTTATCGGGATACTGATCTTGCTACTGCACTTTCTGTTGCCAGATAGGCAGCCAAGCTCTCCGGAAAATCATGAAGATAGTTGTATTGCTGTAAAGAAAAACAGATTATTCAGAATGACCAGATTTCAGCATTAGGATGACCTGACTTTTTCTAATGATATGGGTTGAAATGAGTGGAGAACCACAGAAAAGGAGGATAGAATGGATTTCCATTCTCCAACTCTCTTATCAAACAGACTCTCTGAATGTAGATATTTGTTCTTATCAGAGAACAGGTTTCTATAATATTTTCCATTATCAGCTGAACTGGGTTGGAGAAGATAGTCCCCTGGATTCCCCCTACCTCCCCTGAAAAAATCCTTGATTTTGGCAACCTTCAGTAGAAAGTTCTCTGCCTCTGAGGAAAAAAAATACTTCACAGTACTCATTCCCAACATCCACAGTTCAGAGTAAAGCAAGGAGATTTAGCAAATATGTAGAGATTAGTTTCACAGCACACAGTTGTGTTACTATAACTTGCTATGTCTAAACAAGCCACATTGTTCATTTTTATTTTATTATTGGTATCTGTATGTTGCTCTACTCCAAAATGGCTCCAAGTGGAGCTTTTTGGCTGTAAATAAAAAATATATAATTCTATATTATATAGAAATAGAGATTATAAACATCAAAAGAGTGACAAATATATTACAATAGCCCTAATCAAGCACAGATAAAAAAAACCCTATACCCCCCATTGCCCTCCCCACCCCAAGGCTCTCTTCCAGCTCTTTATTGAAACTCAGTAAGGAGCAGATGGTTATTTCACATAGGGCAAGTGGTTCCCTAAAAGAGGTGCCACCATTAAGGAGGTTGGGCAAGATGATGCCCTGATTCCCACAACCTGCTGAAATATAAACTACCCAATCAACATTTTAATGAAGCCCTGTGTTGTCAAACCCAGTCATGCAGAACAAGGAAAGCTAAATAATGTATGGTTAAGCGCTTGGCTGAAAAGCAGCCTAATGAGATCGAAGCAACAATTACACTGTTCGTTAAACAGTAACGACACAAGCGTACTTAGGGCAGGAAAAGCAAATGCAGGGCAAGGTCCGTGTAAAAGAGTAAAAGGTTTAACAATATCAAAGGGGATCCAGCAGCAGCAGTGGATGTGGTCTATGGCCTGGGGGCAAATATGGTGCATTTAATCCAGAAAAGACTTTTACTGCCAAGTAAAATGTCTACAGTCGAGTATCCTATGAAGCTTTGAGAATCACAGAGGTACAGAAATCGAGTAAACAAACAAACAAGCATCTTTCAAGCTCTATTTCCTCCTTGGCAAGTCTAACCTTTAGAGTTTGTATTGCACCTGAACCTCTCAACTCCCTCATGCTGTCTATTGCCTGTTGTGGGGCTACCGTGTCAGATACCTGGAGCAGAAGGCAAGCCGCTACTGTAAAGGAACAATAGGATAACTTAAGCAAGCCAGAAGTTTTTAGTGAGGAGGAACAACCTGTTTAAAAAGCAAGCAAGATAACTGAACGTTAAGATTCCTGTTTTCCTTTATTCATGAATTCTCAGCTTTCCACATGTCAGCTGCCTTGGAAAATGTCAGTGATAGCAATCATGCAAATCAGGCATATTAAATGCAGGAGCATCAGCCTGAAACAAGAATTCAAATCCTCTGTACTTACATAGTTTTAATAGGGATTTATCATAGAGGCAGGGCTAGCTGGATTCAGAGAGCATGGCTTCTATGGAAGCAGGGGTGTCTACAGGGGTGGTGGTCAAAAAGTGAAGCTAACAACTGCAATCATGCAACCCAAGCCCCTCCCTAAAAGATGGCTGTGACCACCTTGATTTTTTTTTTTTTTACTACTGCTCTCCAGACACCCTAGTACAAGGTTTCTTAGCAACTTTAAGGTGTGTGGACTTCAACTCCCAGAATTCCCCAGCCAGCCAGCAAGGGTTAGGGTGGCTGGGGAATTCTGGAAGTTGAAGTCCACACACCTTAAAGTTGCTAAGATTGAGAAACCCTGCACTAGTACGTAGGACTGTGGGAAAAATGCTTGGATTCTTTCTCTTGATTATACTTCTAATTGAAAATACCGTAAAAGCTATGAGATGGAGATTTGCTAGACCACTAGAAAGAGTAAGGGTGAACTAGAGGTCAGCACAGAAGTAGCAAGACTAATATCTTTTCTGTTTTACAGTACACTCAGACATTTTTGGAAACAACAATCTGAGATGCTGGCACTTGCTTTGCAGCATGACCCCTTCCTGTGAAATGCTTTTTACATTAATTTTTAAAAAGGAAGTCAGGTGGGCACAAGCACTAAGGGAAGTGTCTGCTGTCACATTAGTGCTCATGGGTATGGTGATAGGGCTTCAGCTTCACTCTTGAAATTTTTGCTGCAACACATCTATGAATTTTTTAGGCTTGCCAAAACCATCACCATATTTATTCATTTATATTTCAAATTTCTATCACTGCCCATCTCTCCCAAAAAGGGGACTCTGGGCGGCTGAGTTCAGTGTTATATCAAAGAATTCCTGATAAAAGTGACAGTGTGTGCATTTACTTTCTCTTTTTTCAGTATGTATGCATGCATGCACCTAGCGAACAGTACTCTAGCTCAGTGTTTCTCAACCCTGGCCACTTCAAGTTGTGTGGACTTCAACTCCCAGAATTCCCTAGCCAGCTGACTGAGGAATTCTGGGAGTTGAAGTGCACACAGCTTGAAGTGGCCAGGGTTGAGAAACACTGCTCTAGCTTCTCATGACCAGCTTAAAAAAAAAAAAAAGGATAGTTCTTTTATCTTACAATTTACAGAAAATCTACAAGTAGTCCTTCCTTAATGACCATTCGTCTAGCAATGGTTCAGACTTAGGACCGGTCCTCAAACTTACGGCTGTCACAGTGTCCCTACAGTCACATGATCGTGATTCGGGCACTCAGCAACTGGTTTGCATTTATGACCATCGCAGCATCCTGCAGTTGTGTGACCAACATTCTCAACCTTCCCAGCTGGCTTCTGATGAGCAAAATCAATGGCGAACTGCATGATTCGCTTAACGACAACATGGTTTGCTTAAAGACCATGTGATTTGCTTAATGATCACTGCAAAAAGGGTCATAAAATCAGGTCAGATTCACTTAATGACTGTATTACTTAGTGACTGAAACTCCAGTCCCAATTGTGGTTGTTAAGCAAGGACTACCTGTATGTGTTTATCTCCTTCAAACTGTGAGGGAAATCTGTTGCTATTAAAAACTAATCACGAGCCTGCTGTTGGCTGTGAGAGATTAAAGAGAGCTTTGCTTTTTGGCTCTAGAATAAGGCTTTGTGTATTGCAGGAGAATATTCCACCCAGTATGCAGAGAAAATAGTTCTGTGATTAGATGACTTCATGTTGCAGAATATTACCAGTAACAGTAAGGAAAACAACACTTTGCAATTTTTTTAGAGGGCACTTCACTTACTGAGACAGGATCGTCCAAGTCCTCCATAACAACTGAAAGAAAAAAAAAGAGCAGTTTTTTTTTTAAATGAATATATTGCGATAGTTGTAAACATGACAAACTTCATAACCAAGATCATGCCTTTTAAATCTGCTGTGAATGACACTCTTTCATACATAACATGTTTTTAGGGGAATCTACTCTTCCAAAGCCTAATTTAAAAACAATGTTCTTTTTTTTTTTAAGGACCATTGATAATGGGTTCTTCTCAACTTTCTCACAATAAGCTTTCATCATCATATATTCTAGAATAGTATTTTTTTTTATGGTAGTGAAACTGTCAAAGTTAAGTTACTTTGGGACTGCTCAGTATCTGAACAGGAGACTGGGCATTCTACTCTTCAGTACAACTCTGAAGTCCCTTAGATATACAGCAGGAAAAAAGTATAATTACCATTAGTATAAGCCCTACTGAAGCCCCACTGAAGATGTTGCCTAGTCTGGCAATTAAATGTCTGCAAGAAAACAACAAGGCTCAGAGAGCACCAAGGACTCCACAGTTCAACCCTGAGCTACAAATATTTGCTTCAATTGGTCTAAGCCCTACTCCCCCTCCCCCATTTTTAAAATGTCTTACAACCTCACTGCCCTTCTTCCATTCCCTCCCAAGGACTCATTTGTGGAATCTACTTGATATAAGACTATCTAGACAGGGAAAACAATTTTTTCCAAGCCAAGAGATACATTTAAACTGGTATGCACGATTACCGTCTAAAACATAGCGGCTGAAATCAGATAAAAAACTCAATTTACATTTAAATCTAATCAGAATTAAATATACTTAATATGAGTAGTCTAATAAATGAATTCAATAGTTTCTCCCAAAGTCACATAAAAAAATCACAGTTTTGTAAAATTCTTCTGTAAAATTCCGGAGATCCCAGGCTTTTGACAGTATAGGGCCATATGCAGCCCTGAGGCCCCAAGCTACTAACTCTGATCTGCATTTTGGAATGATACAGCAGAAGCTGACGGTAGCAAAGAGAAATCAAATTTTGGCACAGAGATTGAAGCTGAACATTTAGTGATCGAATCACTTTCACTTATTGAAAGAGGATAAATGACTAGAATATCAGAACTCACTGTATTATGGTTTTTCGTTTACATTCAAGGCAGTTCCTCAGTTCATTTAGAATAACACAGCATCTGGCAATATCTGGTATATCTCCATCAGGAATTGGATGGTGATGCACAGTGATCCCATAATTCTGGTATGTCTCCATGAGATGTGGGACACGGTACTTTGTGAGTTCTCCTTTGGTACAGAGTACAAATACATCCAGCACCCCGTAACTTTTTAGTTCATCTGCAAAGAGGCCAAGTTACATATTTGTTAAAGTGCTAAATAAAAATACAAATCTGAATCCATGTGTTTTATATTTATATTATAATTGATTGTAAAACCAGTTAGAAAAGTTTAATTTGCAAACTTTTCTAAGTTTTACCATCAGTTTTCATATGAGTATCATGATCTAATTGTTAGGCAAACTAAAGATGTCCCTTCAGCCTGCCTAATTTTAGCAATAGAAATTGCACTCTGTTGTGAAATCTGCTACTTCGTTATTTCATTCTGTTAGCAGATATAAGAAAAGGTTTCAGGTAGGACAGCAATATTTACTGAGTACATGGTTATATTATTAGTACACGGTTATATTACTGAATACACATTTATATTATTATATATTATATTATTAAGATAATGTTAGTCAATAAAAAGATGTCCCAATTAATCAGGAGAAAATTCTTAAAATACTTACATTATTTTTAAAATAAGAACATACAAAAATTGCAGGTAGCAAATGACATCTTATGAAACCACACCATCTAAATAAAACAAATAAAGGAAAACCTACAGCCTTGTCTCCTGCTCAGCCTTAATTCCCAGCAGCTGCACTTAATAATGCCAGTGATGAGTGATGATAGAGAGTAGCAAGTGTTTCTCAACCTTGGCAACTTTAAGATGTGTGGACTTCAACTCCCAGAATTTCCCAGCCAGCCATGCTGCCTGGGGAATTCTGGGAATTGAAGTCCACACATCTTAAAGTTGCCAAGGTAGAGAAACATTGATCTAGAGGGTTAAAGATTTCCCAAGTCTTAAATATGTGTATTTTTAAAAGCACTTTTCCCATGCAAAGTAGTTATTTAAAAAATAAGCTATTGAATAAGCTGTCTGTGCCATTAATTAAATAAGCTATCTGTGCCATTGATATATAATTACCTATGTCTTTCTGAAGGTTTCTTCTAATATTTTTGAATCTGCAACCTAAATCAAGCAAGAGAGAAGAAAGAGAAAGAAACAAACACTGCTATTAACATTAAAACAAATACTATAAATATAAAACATCTATGGATTCATTCAAGTTCTTAGCCATCTCTTTGTACTTACCTGGTAGTGAGCTGATTCCTAGGAATTCAGAATAAGCTGGTGATAAGGATAACCTACAGGAAGAAAGCACAAAACCCAATGGCAGTTAAGTTCTCTTACAAACTGACATTTTTATCTACTGCATTTGCTCTCAAGGCATATGACTAAACCCTAGCAAGATGGAGCTACTGTTTATATATTGGCATCTTCCACACCCCATATTTTATATCTGAATGGGGTTGCAATGCCCCTGAAAGAGCATCTTCCTGGACTCAGGGATCTTGCTGGATCAGTAGGTGGAGGCTGTGGCCAGGAGGCTTTTGCTGAACCTTTGGGTGATGTGCCAGTTGCAGCCCTACTTGGGATGAGAGGACTTGACTACAGTGGCTAACACCTCCATCACCACCCCATTAGGCAACTTTACATGAGGTTGCCTTTAAATACCATCTGGAAGCTTCAATTAGTTCAAAATGCAGTGGCCCAGGTGCTCATGGACTGCTGAGCATATATTATATCAGTTTTGTGGGCCCTACATTGAATTGCATCTAAAAGCTAACAGAAAGCCAAAGTGCTAGTTTTGCCCATAAAACCCTTTATGGCTTGATGCCTAGTTACTCCAGGACTGCATTTCTCCACTAGAATCCGCCCAACCACTTCAATCACACCAGGAGATGCAGCTGGTTATCTTCCATTTCCAGGAGGTCAGGTGGCTGAAGCCCAGAAGCATTCTTTTTTGGTGATGGGTCTTGTCCTCTAGAATGACCTCCCATTGGAGATTCAGTCTGTCTCCAACATTGTCTGAAAAGTTGAATAAAGAGCTTTTCCAGATGGTTTTGGGGGCTTGATGCCATGCACTGACTTTGGGTGTTATTTGTCCTGGGTTTTTTTTTTACTTTGTTTGCTGCTGAGAGTGCTGTGGTTTTATTTGATTAATAAAATATACAAGAGTGTACTGATAAATTTCCTCACTAATCCCACACATAAGAGTTTCTTAAGAAAATTAGTATATTTAACATAAACATGCAACCAATAATCAGTATACTCATGTCATTTCTTTGGAAATTAGATCCCTCAAATTCTAATATGAAATATAATTATTTCAATCTGCATATTCTCTTAAATTGGGCTTGCTGCTAGGGGAGCATGCTAGGATAGTGAAAGGTGACAGGGAGAAGGCAGAGTTCCTTAATTCCTACTTTGCTTTGGTCTTCTTCTCAAAAGGGAACTGTCTTCAAATTGGCAGTAGGATGAAGCGGCAACTCTAGGTAAGTAAAGAGATTATTAGGGAGCACCTAGCTACCAGAGATTACCTCTCCAGGACTAGATCAATTACTTTCAAGACTTTCAAAGAAGCATTTCTGAGCCCCTTTCTGTGATCTTTCAGAAATCATGCAGCGTGGGCAAAGTGCCAGAGAAGGGCAAATGTTCCTATCTTCTAAAAGGGAAAAAAACAGGACTTGGGTAACTACAGGCCAGTTAGTTTGATATGAATAACAGGTAAAATTCCAGAAGAAATTATTAAGCAGTTGTGAGCATTCAGAAAAGAATGCATTACTTGGCAGGAGCCAGCATGGGTTTAACAAAAATAAATCATGCCAACCAACCTTATCTTCTTTTTTGATAGTATGACTAATTTAGTTGACCACAGGAATGCAGTGGATATAGAAAGCTTGACTTCAGAAAAGCATTTAACAAAGTCTATCATGAGATTCTAGGAAAGAAGATGGCAAAACACTGGCTGGACTATGCTACCATTAGATGGATACAGAACTAGTTGAATAATCATATCAAACAATTGTACATACAGTAAGTGACTTAGCATCAAGTCATGAAGGAAGTGTCAAGTAAGCACTTGGCCGTTCAACATACTTAGATAAGAGGTTCCAGAGTACAGTGATCAAATTTGCCGCCACCCCCCCACTATCTTTGTGTCATCCACAAACACATTATTGAACAGTATCAAGATTCAGGAGAATTGTAAGTTGAAACATTGGACAAGCACCAGCAAGATGAATTTCAACAATGACAAATATAAAGTCCTCCTTTTGGATAGGAAAAATCAAAGGCATGGGTATAGGGTTAGGATTAGACCATACCAGGCAGCAGTACTTGTGAAAAGGATATGAGTGTCTTGGTGGATCACAAGCTGACCATGAACCAAGAGTGTGATGAAGCTGCAATAAAGCAAACACAGTCCTAGGTTGCATCAATAGAAGTAACATGCCAAGATCAAGAAAAGTCATCATTTCTGTCTATGCTGCATTGTTCAGAACACATCTAGAATACTTCATCCATTATGCAGAAGCTGCAGTGGATTCACAGGAAAACTGACAATAAGTGGCCTGGAAGAGAAAATGCATGAGAAATGGTTGAAGGGGTTGGATATGTTCAGCCTGAAGAACAGAAGACTGCAGGGAGTCATGGGAGCTGCCTTCAAATATCTGAATGGCTGTCATACAGAAGAGGGAAAAGAATTGTTCAGAGTTATTGCAGAAGATAGGGCAAGGAAGAATGGATTTAAACTACGTGGAAGTAGATTTCAGCTAGGCATCAAAGTATTTCCTAATGGAAAGACCTCTTCAACAATAGATCAGACTGTCTCAGGAACTGCCGGTCTCCTGTTTACTGGGAGATACTGAAAGATTGTCTTTCATGGATGCTGTAGTAATGGACTCCTGCACTAGGCAGGGGATTGGACTAGACAATCTCCAGAGTTCTTCCATCCTTTACATTCTATGATTCCATTTATGGAAAAGAGTAATAAATATTCATTAGGCATGGAAAAAATAGCTTTGTGAATATATTCACCCCAAGTAGGGGACATTTTTATAAGCATCAGAAATCACATCCAAGAAATGAAGAGCTAAACATATGGATAATTATACTGGGTTTAAACATTCAGGCTGTGATTACAACAGGCATGCCTAATGCTGGAAAACAGCCATTAAGAATTCTTCTCTGTAACTCAAAGGTAAAGGTAAAGGTTTCCCTTGACATTAAGTCCAGTCACGTCCGACTCTAGGGGGCGGTGCTCATCTCTGTTTCAAAGCCGAAGAGCCAGCGTTTGTCCGTAGACACTTCCGTGGTCATGTGGCTGGCATGACTAAATGGAACGCTGTTACCTGCCCGCCGAAGCAGTACCTATTAATCTACTCACATTTGCATGTTTTTGAACTGCTAGGTAATTCTACTTTCACCTTAATCTTTCCATGTACAATGAATGCATAGAGGGAGGAGGAGGATCATACTGGTCCCAATAGAGGAGAATATTAAACCAACAGAAGACCAATATTATATTGGTTGCCGCATTTTACGTTCCACAATTTTGGGAAGGGATCTAGGTATGTACAGCTGTAAGTTCATGGTCCCACACTCACAACCAGTATTTCTAATCACACTAGAGTTTCCATTTGTATATAAAAGCCTTGTACACATACATTGCTATTCAAACTACAGGCCATCTTAACATGAATGTCAGAAGCAGGGCAAGTTAATTAAATTCTATTCCTTCTATACTTGTAGTCAATTTATAGAAAAGATGAGAAGAGGGTTATGTTATTACTTTGAATTCTTGGAAAGCAGCAGAATGGAAATCATTATAAATAAATGGTGTTTAGAAGAGATACTGTCACTTAAATGAGATTGCAGAAAATTAAACAGACAGCAGCATCTCATTTATATAATATGGAGTAAATTAAGAAAGACAAATATTTTAATGAGATGTGGACAGAATATTAAGATGCTCCAAAAGATTCTAAAGGTGGTTTACTCTGCATTTTTGCTCCAATACCTTATTGGTCAAGTCTTACCAGGATACTTGAAAAGGTGTCTGTTCTTCCTCCAGGGACTCCTCATCTGATGAGTCAAATTCATTTACCTGCATTGCACACATCTCAAGGAAAGATTGCAGGAAAATATTTTTATGTCATCAACATATTTATTGCATGAGTTATCACAGGATGACCACATTAATTTCCCTTTCCATACATAAGAACAATTTAATATCTTGAAAGACTATTTACAACTGGCCACAAGTAAGTATGATGATAAGATAGCTCCATGTCTAGTTGTTTATCTTTTAATGCTTAGGCCCACCCCTAAAATTTCAGATTAAAATAAGAACAGGAAGAGAGGGATATGCAGTCCAGAAGGTAGCATAAGAGAGGAAGGACAGACTTGTACTTGTAGATCACCTGGTGATCTTTAAATGGCTACAGTGATGAAGAGAGAGAGGAGTGTGTCAAAGACTACGACAGATATACTGAGATAAAAGAAAAATAACACAGAGAAATGCTGAGATTTTGATGGTAAAAGCAACAAACATGCCTTAGGTCCAGGAGCCACCAAAACCAGCTTAGGGATACAAAGATAAGCATGTGATTACCATAGAATGATAAAAAGTAAAATATTTGAATGACAGTGATTTAAACTGTTCTCTAAATATTTCACATCTCCCTGAGAGTACATTGAACAAAAAAACGGCTTTGTCTGAATAAAAGTTATAGGATTGCCTTGGAGATGATTTTTGGCAGATACTTTTTGAAAAAAGAATAAGCTGAATTCTAAATGCTTTGTTAGAATTAGTTGTAAGAATACAACCAATAGGAGAAGGAAACAGAAATATAGTCACTTTAGATAAAATAAATTTTGGGAGAAGCATGGAGCTTGTTTATTTTACTATATAGGTTCAGCTTAAATAGGAAACTGATATAAAGAACTTTTACCATGTTGATTTTACTGTTTGAATGTTTAATTAGGGCTGTGCTGTGCATCAAATTTAATTCCAGAAAGCTGCTTCTGATCATGCAAAGCTGCAATCCGAGCACCTGTCTGCAATTCTTTAAAGGAACAATGCCTTTTCCTGGAATCACACACCAACTGTAGAAGGTAGCCCCAAGATCCCAGAAAAAATGCAGCTGTTTAAACAATACTTACATGCTCCAAAGCACCTTCTTGGAATCAAGTCTAAGTACTACAGAACCGAAATTATTACCAATTAGCTAACCTGGGAATGCTTTTTACATGTATAGGTTCCCATCATACTATTCTTTTCCAGCCTAAGCAGCATTAGAAATAGTAAGCGGCAGAAATTTATTTATATTTATCTGATTTATATAGCCACCCATCTCATATACGTGACTCTGGGCAGCTTACAGAATTAAAAAGACAAAAACAATACAAAAACAACTACAATCATAACGGAAATAATTAAAACATTAAAAACTATTAAAACCATTAAAAAAACCATAATCTGCGGGTGATAAAGTGTGCTGATAAAGAGATTTATGGCCGAATGTGTAAGGAGTCTGGTAGCACCTTTTCCGACTAGCAAATTTTATGAAAAGGCATAAACTTTCGCGAGCTGTAGCTCACGTCGTCAGATGCTGTAGGAGAACCGTGTCAGTCTATGGAGTTAAGCTCACCTAAGCTTATACCTACTCATAAAATTTGTTCGTCCCAACAGATGCTAGCAGAATTCGGATTTTTTTTTCATCAAATGCGCAACTTTGCTTGCAGCTTCACGTATAAAAAAATATACCAAGCTTTAATTCTATGGGGCCACCGAGATAACTGCGGTATAGTTCAATCCACCCATCCTTGAGTTCATAGAACAGTCAACGGGCATAACTTGTTCTACGCTTCTATAACAGGAGGCTCCACTTAGTTTCCATAGGGGACAATTGGAGGGTAGCCATTGGCGGATTCCTCCCGGCTTCGTTTCTCCTCATAGAACGTCACTGCTAGCGGGAGACAGATTCACCAATCGAATTCCTTAACCTGTGATGGGGGCGGGGTTGGGCAACTGGGGCGGTGCCTTAGAAGTAGAAGAAAATCTGGCTTCAGGCGCGCAAGCTCCTCAGAACGTCTCTAGCACGAAGCTGGATTGTTTTGTGCAATTAGGCCGCACAAATTGATAAATGTTAGCTACTGTACGGGTTTTTTTTCAAAATTTATTTGCTAGTTTGGCTTCCCTGTATTTTTTCTCTTTTCCTCTATTAACCTACAACAATGGACAGACTTCAATAGTTTTCAAGGAGCCCTCCATCCTAAAATCAATAAAATCGAAGTATTCAAAGCAGAACGTTTGCCCACCGTGTGCGAGGAGGGAAACTTAGAACATGCTCAGAGGCTCAATTATCAACCCCAATGGCAAAAGGCTCACATAGCAACACGGGGGTCGGAGGACAGGAAATAGAAACGTCGGTTTTAGTCCAAAATACAGAACAGAAAGTCGAAGAGAAGCTTCCTCCCGCTCTGTGTTGCTAGGATACCCCCCTACCTCAGCGATGTGGATTCCGCGAAAAACTCGCTTTCGCCACCAACGGTTTAAAAGGGAATCCCCAGCTGATTCGAGAACGCGGGCAGATACCCCACCCCTCGCGAAAGCTTCTTCATTTAGCCAATCAACCGGCAGGAAAAAACAAATTTCCCGCCCTGGTGACTCTCCTTTCGTTAACTTGAAAGGACTTTTTTTTTTTTTGGATGGCCGGAATACAGCACAGCAGGCGCTTTTTAAGAAGTTGAGTTCAGTTAGATATGGGGAGTACATGCTATTAACCCGATGGAATTCCTTTGACGTGGATATGTGTAGGGTCAGGAGGTAAATTTTCTTTAAAAGCAAGAAGTAGTTCAGTATGTAAAATTTATTTCTGGGGAAAGAATTATTCAAGGTACAGATAGTTCTTTTTTTAAACCGCCCAGAGTCCCCTTTTGGGAGAGATGGGTGGTGATAGAAATTTGAAGAATAAATAAAAATAAATAAATAAATAAATGTAGATTTTGAATAGCAAAGGTATTCTTCAGTAGAAATGTATCCCCAAACAGAAAAAAATATATTGTGTTATTTGGGGCAGAGCTGAGGATGATTTAGAACAGTGTTTTTCAAACTTGGTAACTTTAAGATGTGTGGACTTCAACTTCCAGAATGTACCAAGGAGTGGACACTTTTAAAAGCAGCTTATTCGAAAGATGATTATATTGTTTTTCTTTAGTACCATGGTTTTTAAACTTGACAATAAAATTCTGGGAGTTGAAGTCCACCTATCTTAAAGTTGCCAAGTTTGAAAAAACACCGATTTAGAGACTACAACAAGGGTGCCTTAAAGATTCATGCATTTATTATGTGAAAAGGTATCATCCAGATGTGTTGGCTATGATTCTGCTCAACCCCAGCCTGTGTTGATTGAGTTTTCCAACCAGACAAGATAACAACCCTTTTCCATTTTCTGATATTCTGCCTCTGGTTCTGATTAAATTTTCAGATAAATTCCATGAAATGTTAACCCACAAGACTTATAGTTCCTCCTCCTGACTGTAGTTGTCCTTGGGAGTGAAGCCATGTGAACACTTGCTGTCACTGACAATGCATTATAGTTTTTGAGCCTCCAATGGCTCTAAATTGCTATATGAAGTGTCAGAACAGTGTAATTTCTTCCCTGTAAAATCTCAGTATAATCCATTCAGTATGAGAAATCCTATTTAATAAGAAACAAAGGTATGTTTCTGAAAATCACATTGTGAATTAATCTTAGGCACATATTAATAGGATAGATTAAATACACAAATCAATAGTATTTTCATATGCATGAATTAAGTTCAGTGAAACTTACCTCCCAGGAAGTGGGTAAAGGATTGTAGACTTCCTATCAATATGTTTATTTCTAATTTTTACTATACTATATGTAAATTCTACAGCACCACTACACACACACACAAACAAATCTATAAATATATGCACAATAATATTTTTATCAATCCTATTTTTTTTGTGACTGAGATTTGCTCCTGCTTTCATTAATTAAATAGAAGAAAAGAAGGGCATGTTGGCCTAATACTTCTGCAACGGTAGAGGGCACTCTTGCTTTATGAATGTAAGTACTTTTAAAAAATCCTTAAAAAATCGTTACTATTATACACTTACAGAAAAATAAGATGTTCAGAGTGACAGAAACCATTGACTATCTATGTCAGGTCTTTGGTTTGATTCAGCATGAATCTTTTGATATTCTTAACTTTATTTTGAGAGTGTAAAATTGGAATAGTTTATCTACATTAAGCTGTTCATTTTTCTTTTAAAATGTTAAAAATAAATCATGTATCTTTTTAATAAAGAAATTGTATGAAAGAAGTTACATAAAACATTAGATACATATCTGGAGAAGTAGCTTCTACATTTTTCACTCTTGTTTGTAAAACTGTCTTTATATTTTGAACATGTTTCTTTCTATATTGTTGCTGATTCTGTTCAAGTTTCCTTCCACTATGTATATATGACTTGCTCCCAGTTAAGAATGCCAAGCATTTGAAGTATAGTTTCTTGCTAAGAAAACCAGATGATGCAATTGTTGCTATATACTTTCTTTTAAGGTTCTCTTGTATAAAAGCACAGCCATCAGTCGACAGGAGCACTTTTATTTAATGGTGGCCAATATTGTTATCTCCACTTCTAAGCATCTATAATTCTCCACTTCTTACCCAAGAAGCACCCATCTTTACACTGCATCTTCCTGATAATCAATAGTTCGTTTTGACCATTCCTCATGAAAGTAACACAGGAAATGTTAGAACTAATCTGGTATTGTTATAGATGGCCTCTATAATATTGTGCCAGCATATATGAAAATGAACAATGGTTGTGATTTCCTAATACAAAGAATGCTTTTTCAAAATATATGAAAAGCCATGCTACTTCAGATGACTAATCTGGGGTGGAAGTAATATAGACAGAAAGAAGATAATTATAACAGGGAAAATAATATATGCTTTTGAGAGCACATTATTTAAAATCTATTATTTATCTCAATGATAAAATTTATTATTTATAAGATAAAGATAATAATTTATTTTATTCATCTCAATGATAAATAAAAGTGCTTAATTTCAATCCAAAATGGATTCTATGAGGTCATCTTTGATTCCCAACTTTCAGATCCCAAAGGATGGTGATTCTTCTCTTGGCAAGTATTATTTTAAAAAGTGACATCTTCCAGTAGTAAATTTCTTGTGATTTCCCATTTTTACTTCTACGTTTTCCATTATCAGAAAAAAAGCTGCTGAGAAGGATGGCAGAATGTCCTTTGATTAGTAATGCTAGGAGCTGTCCATCTGAAAGCACCCTTAGATTTGCTGTTCGAATCTGTACTAGGAATAAGTTCAGTAACAAGAGAGGGGGTAAGTGGCAGCTATTGAGAAGATTTCATTATGCAACTCTCTCTAATTGAGTATTATCTGCTCCCCAACATTGTTAAGGAAGTATCTCCAGTGTGTCATGAGGTTGTCTGAGGCTTATGTGGAAGAAAGCAAATAATCAGATGCAACTTGTTTCACTGTGTGTGACACTTATGCACTCGACAGCATTTCCTGCATGCTTAAAGGACAGGAATATTGACTTGTTTTGAATCTAATCTTCCTGGAATCTGATTTAAGCAAATAGGGCCTAGAAAGATTTTAATTCAGTTGTGAGTAAATACTTACTTGTGAACAGTCCAGCTGTTTGAACAACCTTAATTGCAAGAGCTAAGCTGTAATGAAAAGGGAATTTTGCTATATTATATGTAGTGACTAACACTTGCTTTTTTTCTTCAATCTTCTTACATTTTTATACTGAATGTTTTTAAAATGAAATTCTTAAGAGCCTAAATACTGAGATCAAGTCTTCCTTGTAGTCATATGGAATAAGCATATGTGGAACAACTGCGTCTTCCTACCTATGAATGAAAAATTATTTTTGTTTATAGCTTTCAAGCCTTGGCCTAACTATTTCTAGGGCTAACCTAACTCAAATTAAGCCCTGTCTGTCCTCTCTTTTGAGCCTAAAGTATCCATAGACATACGTTCAGGAAGCTTGCTATTTCCGCCTGTCATCAGCCTGTCCACCTCCTTGTCTCACATACACCATTCAGATAAACATGTTCTGTTGGTGATTAAAAGGAAGTGACCTCATAGGTTTGTCTTTTCAACTGCAAAACTTTAGCTGTAACGTGACATTCCACCCCAGTTGCTCTGGCTTACACCAAAATCCAGCTCATGGCCTGCAGATCCTCAGCACAAAGAGCAAAGAGTGACTGACCTTGACAACCTCATTTCTCATTCCTTTCTAGTTATAGGTAATATAGTCAAGAAATGTGGTTTTAATTAGGGCACTAATGAAAACTGAAAATCCAGACAGACACTTGACAAACTCTGGTACGCTTTATATTACATTTGTGTTTACTACAAAGTATCCAGCTGAGGGTAACTTTATCTCCCCTTTCCTTGAGCATCCGCTTGACTTAAGCTGGATAATTAATGTGTACTTTGGCTAGAGGTCAGCTTACAGTTGGTGTGTTTTTTATATGGTTTTTACATTTTAAAAAATATTGTAATGAAACAAATACGTTTATTATCTCTTCTGCTTGCATTCCACAGGAATACTTGTAACTGTGATGCAAGACACACTGCTTAGTAAAATAATAGGAAGCTATTAAAACCTAACAAGCAATTTGAGGAGAATTCCAGACAGGGATGCAGAACTGATAACGGAATGTGAGATACCTCCACTCTATTGGCAATCAGGTGTCTCTATAGCCAGAGGCTTGCGAAAGTGAGAAATACCAATCTTTCCCTGTCTTTTCTGTCAACTGGGGAAAGTTACATTACTAAAACACCATCCCAACAACTAGTTTTGCTTGTTTTTACTAGTCTGTGCTCTTAGTGGAGGAAAACCACAGCTCATCTAACCTCATAGCTCCTGTTCTCCATCCACAGCGATGTAGTGGCTGGAGTGGTCAGAAAAGCCCAAATGTAGTAATCTTGGCATCCCAGCATCAGTAATTTTGAAAGGGACAGAGACATAACACACATTGAGCAGAAACACACATGAATGCTACCTAGTTATTTTCCGGTATTTCCCTGAAGAGGGTGAAAGGGTATAAATGTGAAGGTGGTGAGGGGGACAATGCCCTCAGTTATGGCCAGCAGCCGTACACTGACTGGCTGATGGTTCTGTGTGCTCTGTTGTTGTAATAATTAATACTGATTGGCTGGTAGTTCCTGCATGTAAATCTACCTCTTACTCATAGTGTCAATTTCCCAAAACTTATGAAATGGTCAGGATAGCCCAGAACTGTACTGAGTGGGCTTTAGACTGGAATCAGAAGAGTTTGTGCCTGGAAAGTCTGGTTGTTTGAAATTTCCTTTAGTTTGGTGCAGTTGTTTCAGTGAGATCATTCATTTTTGTGGCAAACAGGATGACTATTGTATCATTTTGATTCATGCTAGATTAAATTTATGGTGTTGCTTTAGTTGCTACATTTTCTGACTGCAAATCATGTAACATTTAGTTATGCAAACAAAATAGCAAACCTTTTATATCTATCCTCCTATCTTTTAAGCATTCCTATGTTTCCCAGAAGAATAAATCTGTGCGAGAAACAATCACTGAATAAGTTTGGACTTCATTTTAAGGTTTTTTCCTCTTGTTCTTTACAACTTAGCTTATGATACCATGATTTTTATTGTGAACTGCCCAGGGTCTCCCGTATGGGGGAGATGGGTAGTGATAAAAATATAAATAAATAAATTAAAATGCAAAAGATTTCCCTCCCTGGTCTTATAATTTTTTTTGAGTTTTTGGCTTTTGCTGTTTATGGAATTCCTGATTCCATCTCAGTCATGAAGCACAATGTAATGGAAGATTATATTGCTGTCCTTGCAACACTTACATATAAAATGTATTTGTTTTAGCAATTTACATGATGCTTTACAAAGAATAGTCCTACTGCAAGGTATGCCTCTTATTGAAAAAGATCTTTGATTCCATCTTTGGAAGAATGGTTAACTAAACTGTGGGAGTATGGCTTGATATATAAAAGAATTTTGTTTTTAAAAAGTAAATCTGATGTGGAATTTAAAACCCTTCTTGGATTATAATCTCATACATGGAATTGTGTACCCTCCAAACTTTGGTTTCACAGAGCTCATAATTCAAGTTGTTGCATAATTCATAGTATAACTGAAATGCATTGTTTACTACTTACAGTTTTTCTTAAGGATTTGAACAGTATTAACCAAATTTTTGTTTAAAGTTCAACAGAAGTATGTGGATTTTGACTAGAAAATGGATATGAAATATTTCTTACTATTCTAAGTTTCTAATGATATATTGGAATATATTAGTGTTTTTGACTGTGCCATCAAGTTGGTGTCAACTCTTAGCAACCTCATAGATTTTCTCCATGATCATCTGTCCTTAACCTGGTCTTTCAGGTCTTCTAATGGTACATCCATTGCCACTGTAACTAAGTGCATCCATCTTGCTGCTGGTTGTCCTCTTCTTCTCTTTCCTCCCACCTGCTGCACTTAATTCCATCTTATACAAGTGCTCTGTTCCAAATCGCTGGCATGTGCTCTGGTGGCAACCCCCATCTGTCTTTGATAGCCATTTCATACTGGCTGGGCTACTGCCATGAAAGACTAGATATTTTTCCCCCCAGATTGGGTAGCGAAAATGTTCTCCGTTGTGTTTTTTTAAACAGGTTAAGCAGAGAAATGGTGACATGCTCTCTATTTCCTTGTTTATTTTTTCTTTAATTGGGTGAAAGTGATAAGAGTTCTGCAAGTTTCCCCTTCGAGCCCAAGTAACAGAAATAACTACAATTTTTCTTTTTTCCTCTACCAGCCTTCAGAAGAGGGAAAGCAATTGGTGCTTATTTTCCTGGTATAGATGGGAGGGGAAAAGAAAAAGAGGAAACCCCCGACTGGGGGCTATGTTTATAGCACTCCAGACAGAACACCTGGCTATCACTATGAACAAAGTGGACAAAGGGGGTGAAATCTGAAAAAGGATTTCGTAAGCCAGTTTCACTTCTAGCAAGTTTATGCATGGGAGACCGGCAGCTGAAGTGTTCAGTGCAGAAAAACCATAACTTATAATTTTATACATAATAAATATATTAAGCATAATTGCACAACTTATATGTATTGCATTATATGTTCTTAAAATGGGCAAAATGAGCTTCAGTGAATAAATAGTGTTTTTATCCCCCATGGCTTTAAAATTCCTGGAAATATTTATATCTTTAATCCAATCTGTTTTGGCTAGTCACTTCCAGAAAATGATGCTATGGGATCACAATTCTGGCCTCTGACTTATGGAGCATCTCAGGACTCTATTGTAGCTTCTTCATGTTTTAGCATTCACATGAAACCATTGTGAGAAAAAAGTTTAAGAGTTTATATTACAGACTTGTTACATGGATGACTCCTACTTTCTTCTTTACCACTTGCCAAGTTTCTATCTCTGTACAGCCTTTTTTCAGACTGGCTCACTGGGAGGTGCTTTTTAAAGGAAGCAGGCAATGTTAAGACACTGGAGAAATGAGATCAAGGAAAGCATGTACCAGGTATGGTACAAAGTCCAGCTTCCTTCATAGTTTCTTCCTTCATGGAAACTCTAAGAACATTAGTTCCTACTCTTATACCATATCTGGTTATAATTAACCTGTGGAATTTTTAGTGCAAGTTATGGTGATGGCCAGTAACTTGGATGGATTTAAAAGATGTGTTGTGAATGTAGTCTGCTTGCCAGATTGCAGTCTGCAGACTTATACAGTGCACATCCCCCTGAGTAGATTTGGCTTTGGACCAGATATAGATTACCCCAACCTCTTCCTCTGTTGGAGATAGAAAAGGTTTGTCCTTTTCAACCCAAGGATAGATCTCCAGAGAAACCTGTGGACCAAGGCTAGGAGAAGTATAAGACTACCATGATTTGCAACAGCCTCTGATTAAAATTTGGAATATCCCAGGAAGCCAGAGGAGTCCAGGAAATTGAGGCAGAGGAACATTTGCTTCACAGTCTAGCTATTTCTTTAGAAATACGTAACATCTTTAGCTAGGAATTTGCACTAGATTTTTTATTCTGTTTTCTGTGTAGTGCTAGGTCTAATAGTCTCTAACAGTGTGTACAAGTCAAGGAATTAGGAGTAATCTAAATTTTTATTGATATTTCAGTCATAGGATGTATTTTTTCTTTAGAATCTTCCTGAGATTTGTAATAATATGAATCCCTCTCCCATCTACTTATGGAGACTTTTGGCAGAGAGTTCTCCATTTGTAGCAGACCAGTGCCATCTTGTGATCTGTCCAGAGCATTGTATTTTCTGTTTGATTTTTCTCTTTTTAACTAGCTGTGTTATGTGGCAGCTGAGATATACTGTGATCTGTAATTTATTTTCTTCAACACTGAATGTATGCATTTTAATATTTAAAAAGTTTATTATCTTTTGAAAAAAACAAAGTTGTTTTTTTATCCATTGTTTTATCTCCCAGATGGGTGGGGAAGGAAGGCTGGATCCTGTTATCCCATGCCTCTAATCTACATAGTCAGGAAATAGCTTTATTGAAATTATTTTCTTTTTTTCCTTTTGATCTTTTAATTGCTAGAAATGTAACATAGGATGTGAGAGCCCTCTCTCTCACACACTGCTATTAAGATATGGATGCCAGCTGAGCACGGTCTGGAAGATAGGTTGGAGCAGTAGGAACAACCAACAGGAGGAGGGACCAGGATGTGGAGACTTAGAGGGCTTCTTGGGGGAGAAGGTTTGGGATCTACCAGCCTTCCAAACTTTAGTCAGTGCAATATAACTTGATTAATTTACTTAATTTGTTTATCCTTAAAAGATACAAAAATATCTTTGAATTTGGCATTTACAAAATTAATGCAGTTATGTTTATGGATAACTCTTTATAAGGAAGTATTTTACATCAAATTTCACATACAAAGTAATAGAATTTAAATCAGAACTTTTAATATTGCCATCTTGGATACTATTTTGTATTTATATCTTTATTTAATATATCTTGTTTTTATTGTATTTTTATCTTTTTTAGCTGTACTGTAAACCACCCAGAGTCCCTCTTTTGAGGGAGATGGGCGGTGACAAGATTTGATAAATAGATAAATAAATAGCCATTTAATTTTATGACCCTGTTATTCTTTTTTAGTTTCCATGCCTCCTTGCTAGCTGATTTGGAGATATAGACCCCAGGGAAAATGGCATTTGATTGGAAAAAGTTTATTTAAAACTAATTTTGGTTTTACAAGAAGGATTTTGATTTACTTGGGTTGGGGACAAAGATGGCTAAGCCTTTTAATTTTGGCTACATTCTTCATCAGACCTTTAAGAAACTGATTCTCAACTATTTGGAAGCTACTGGCAATATTGATATCTCCAAATTTCACATGGCTATCACATATACCAATAATAAAATTTGAGAAGATAGATGTATGAAAATAAATATCTGATTCTCATTATATTTTATGATATAAAGCCATGTGTGTATCTAGTTGAAGATAAGGATGGTGCCCTCCCTCCTAGGGTTCTGGAAAGCTTTGAAAACCTTGCTTAGAACACTACCATGTGACACTCCCTCGTGTTTTGAAGCAGGTTATGCCATTGTAGTCTTTCCTGCCAAATGTGGAAAACAGAACAGTCAGGGAACACCATGAGTGCTCCCTCCACCTAACCAAGAATATAACAATTGTTATTCAGTCAATGTCCTGCCCCTGAACCTATGGCAGTTCCTGAAGTAAGAAAGAAACTTTTGCCTTCATTCCTTATGGAAATAAGAAAAATTGAATTATTAGCCCCACTTCACACTTTCTGTACAGTACATGAATTGGGTAGTTTTTGCATTTTAAAAAAAAACCTGAGCTGGTGTTATGACAGTAAAATGTCTGAGTGTCAAGGCTTCATTTTTCCTGCAAGTTCCCACTGAAAGTTATGATCACACTGTAGATTTGCAGACAGGTGTTTTTCTCAGTTGTGGTAACAATAGTTGTAGGCTGCAGTGTAGAGCCTCCATGTGTGAGAGTATGACGTACAGAAAGAATGTTGCCTTGTTGAGCCCAGCAGCTGGGAGGTAAACAGAGGCATGAATTGTGTGCAGTGCTCATAAAAGTAGACAGGGAAAATTAAACTGGAATTGTGAAATTCATGAGGATTAAGATGGTCTCACTAATAAAGTTGCCCACAATACTGGACCTCTAATAAGCCCACGTTTCAGTGGTAGAAGGCAGGTGAAGCAAGAATTCCTAAGAATGGTAAAACAACTTCAGCAATGCAAATAGCAAGATGGAAAATTAGAGCTAGAAAACACACAAACAAAAAACAGGTCAGCCACTCACAACAGACAACAGTGTGTGACCATAAGGGAGCAGTGCTGATGTGGGAATAGCACCAAAGCCCCATATGGAAGTGCCCATAGTGTTAATTGAAGCCCTTGATAATATAAAGAACCAAAGGTACATCCAGAATAGGAGAGGTACATTGCGAATACATATTTTTGTGCTCTTTGTACTCTTGTCAGTTTAATATTAGGTATGTTCACTGCCTTGTGTTGACCAAATATAAAGGCAAGATATAAATACCATCATCATCACACAAATGACCAGGATGTCATACTATTTTTGTGTGATGTTGTAATATCTGAGCTTCATCTAACCTGTCTTTTGTCAGAGCTGGCCTCTGAGTTCTAGTTCCCTTAGCTCAAAGGGAAATAAAATGATGTGGCTCTGTTCAAGCTTTTTGCAAGTCCAGGTTCATAGAAATAGGTTAGCTGCTACAGTGCAGATATGTCACCCTTTAACTTGAGCCAAATGAGAATAGTATTTTGTTGGCAAAGGTTAGTAGTCTTAATGCAAAGTGAAGACTCTAGTGGGGCCTCTTGCACTGCAGGTTTTATACTTTAATGAGGCAGATATTTAATCAATTTTAAAGTACCTCAGTATCCACATTTTGCATGTGTTTCAAATAACTATGAAATTTATATGCAGATGGAGTAATTGAACCATGGCCATACTTCAGAAGGGCATGTGGTCCTTAGCAGAGTGTAACCCAAAGAGGGTTGGGGACCTATCAAAGGGGCTTGACGGGAAGAATTTTATGCAGCTGGGTGACACTCCCAACAAGCTTGATATGCTTTGATTATAATTTAAAACCCAGCCTAGAAATAATTGCATGTTTGCTGCTGCACATATATGTCCTTCATCCCCCCATTCAAAATGAAGGCAAAGAGCCAAATCTGAAATGGCAAGAATTATAGTATTCCTTTCTCCACTCGTCTGTTCCATTCTCCAGTGATTTCAGGACAGAGCAATCTTTATTTTTGGAAAGAGACAGGCAGAGCCTAGAGAGAACAGCACTATTGGGGACGGAGCTGATGGGATCTGCCAAGTATTAGAATTCAGCAACATCTGAAAGGCCACAGCTTCCTCATCCTTGCCCAAAGGTAGTGTTTCTCAATGCTGGCAACTTTAACTTGCTCACTTATCCATTACACAGAGTTCCTCACATTCAGTAGGTGGTGTGTACCCACAAGGCTTCCCCTCTAAACATCTGAGGTTTTCATCTTTTTGCTCCTTTCTGTTGCTGCAGTCCGTAATGTGTGGAAAGCAGTATAAAATATCTCAGTAATTTTAATGGGAATAAAAAACACCCTGAATCTCTCTTCCAATCTGCTGTTTCAGCAAAGCAACTGCAGTAGAATAACCCTCCTTTTCCCCCCTCTAACTTTCCTGTCTTCTGATGCAATAGTTGGTGCTGGGTGGTATCAAGTGAGAAAGAGCCAAAATCAGCTGGTCTTTCAAGTGGAAAACCCTACTTCACAACTCTTCCTCTGCTGCAGCCTGATAGAATGACGGGTATTGTAGCTGTGCTTGCACTGATTCCTTATGTAGATGGTTCCTTCTGCATCTACACACACTACTGTAATGGAAATCCTTTATGTCCAAAGTTGCTAGCAAATGCTAAAAAAGAAAGCCTTCACTGTCTTTGGGTGTATGTGTATTTGTGCATGCATGCTTGTATGTACGTAGGTGTGTGTGTGTGTTGTTTATCAACCTATCTGGTTAAAATCTCTGTATATAAGAAGAGATATTCAGATATCCTGACTTCTCTCGATATCACCATCAGCTTGAATGATGAGATTTAGAAACCTGTGCAATTACTGTGCATCTTTTAACAGATGGGTCTTAATGACACAGAGATCCTGATGCACCATCTTCTGCACAGCCAGTTTATACAACCCAAATCAAGACTGCTCTTAGAAGAGACTAATAAAAACTAGGAGATTGAAAAATTATAGTATTTGCTCCTTATCTCCTTTTGGCATGTGTGAAATAATATTTATTGTTACTTCTAGCCAGAGCCCACGATCATCCAAGAGCCTATGGACTAACATTTTGAGATTGATAAGAAAGCCAAACCAGATAATTTATAGAGCATCAACAGTTCGAACAGTGGAGGTGTTTCTCTTTTAAGAAAGTCTTAATGGAGCTCTGTGATGAATATGAAACTACATTCCTGAAGTTCACTGAAGCTAGGAAAAAAAGGCAATTTCTCTATTTATTGACCATACATGAGGAAGACTGGATGCATTTTGGAGAACTTAAGATTCTCTGTGCTTTATCTTTTGTATCAGTAAATGAAAATAAAACTGCTATAATGTTGTGCTCAGAATATAGCTTATTTAAGTACAGAGATAAGAACCCAAGTAAATAGAGGCTCTCCCCCATTCTTAAAGGGAACTGGTCAGCTGCCCACAGAACCTGCTGATAAAGCCCCATCTGTTAAAACAAAGTGCTGCAAAGAGAGTAATAAATTTCAGAAACAGACCAAGAGAGGTTATTTTTGCTTAACAGGCTTTGGTGAGAAATTTCCCCCTCCTCCTGTTTTTGGAAACCAGCAAAACTATTTTGAAAGTGAAATATAGATTATGACTATCAGCTTTAGAGTTAGCTTTACACTTTTTTATGGGACCAGTGAGAAATCTCACTGCACATTTTATTTCCCTGGCAAACAGCATAGCATGATAAACTGTTATGAGAAGAAAGTCAGAAGGAAAAACTATGCTTCAGAAAATGACCTATGTACAAAAACAGCAGATGTCGGCGAAGCGCAGAGCCGACCCATTGCCAAGCCTTTGGAAAACACAATTAATTTCCTTTTGACTGTGATAATAATGATGTAATGGATTGAGGAGGAATAGCCTGCCATGTATATGGAGTTATTAAAAGAAATGTTTTGCCATGCAACAGGGTGGACATCTTGGGGATATTTATTGATGTGTCTGGCAAAGAGCATTAGAGAGCTGCAAGGTGATAGAAGATTTTAAATTTTTTTTTGAGCCATTGCTGGAACAAAAGGAGGAGAAAATTCTAAATTAGTTTTTCACATGTGACACCAAAAGACAGTTCTGAGTCTCTTGCATGATATTCGAGCTAGGTGTGTGGAAGCTGTTAACATGGAGGAGATCTGTTTTTCGGGGTGAATGTATTTGCTGTCCAATTAAGTATAACTTGGCCAGTATCAGAGGCAGGGCAATTTCAGCCTGTGGGTTGCTTGTAGACCCCAGCTCCATTTTTGCAGGTCTTACTTCAGACCATCCCTAGGTCACATCACTAAAGTATAGTGGCAAAAAATTTGCTCACTCCCCAAAATAAGAAGTGAAATAAATACATTAATTAAGGCTTCTGTCCCTTAAAAATCTCCATTTTCCCCCAAAACAAAAAGAAGGTCCTGTTTTCTCTGATGACATCATTTTAGTATTGGCCACATCCTCTGCAGCAATTGCAGGGCAAAATAATATATGTATATGTAAAACACGCTCTAAAAGTGAGCCTGATCACCAAAAGTTTGCCCACCCATCAACTAAATCAAAGGGGAAACTTCTTGGAACCAATTCAAAGGCAGATGGCAACAAGGTGCGATGAGATAGGACAAACAAAATGTAAAGTAATCCTATGGCACACAAGTGTAATACTGGAGGCACAAAAGAGACTCTTCCTGTTGCTCGTATCAAGGAGACACTAGATCGTGAAGTTTTGCAGAACAGAAAGATTACCAAATTGAGTCCTTCTGCTCATCAGGCTGGTTATAAAGGCCTCCTAATTTTTTTGTGATCTTAGCCCCCAAAATACAATCATTTTCCCACAGTTCTTTATGTCAGATTAGAAACGTTGCCCTGTTATCTGGGGACGGTTTGAACCTGTTAGGCCTGAGGAAGTGGACAGGGTCCCTAGGACTGTGAGTTTGGCCACCTGCTCTTTAGATCCATGCCCCTCCTGGCCAATTAAAGCTTCCAGGTGGGTGTCATGTGGGAGGGTTATAGCGACGGTGAATTCCTCCTTGACTGAGGGGATTGTTCCTCTGCTTCTTAAGGAGGCAGTGGTTCACCCCCTCCTCAAGAAACCATTGCGGGATCCCACCATACTGGACAATTTTCACCCAGTATCTAACCTCCCCCTAACCTCACAAGGCTGATGGGGGGCAGGTTGGGGGGAAGAATTGAAGGAGAGAGTGTCTGTGTATGACTTGAGCTCAAGAAGGAAAGGCAGGATCTAAATCTCTGCTTCCAGGTCCACCTTGGAATTCAAGGTGTTGGTTATTACCTTTAAAGCCCTACATGACATGGGACCAGGATATCTGAGGGACCATCTTGTCCCGATTACATCGACCTGCCCCACCCAATCATGCACAGAGGGCATGTTACGGATCCCATCCACAAAAGAATTCCATCTAGCGGGGTCTCGGAAGCGTGCCTTCTCTGCAGTAGCTCCTGCCCTTTGGAGCATCCTTCCCCCAGAGGTGAGACCGGCCCCCTCGCTCCTGGACTTTCGAAAAAGATTAAAGACCTGGTTTTTTCAGCAGGCTTGGAAGGCAAGGGGGAATAGCCGCACCTGGGGATGGCTGGCGCCCTAGAGTGACTTCTGATGGACCTACTATACTCACGGTCTGACAAAGAACTCTTGCCCATCTTGATTCTATTACATTCTTACTGTATTTATTGTATTTATAACTGTTTGGCTTTTTAATTCTATTTTATTGTAAACCGCCCAGAGTCCCTCCTTGTGAGGGAGATGGGCGGTGATAAAATTTGATATAGATAGATAGATAAATAAATAAATAAATAAATAAATACAACAATAATGTTTACTAAATGATTGCAGGGAATTTAAGACATCAAATGCTGGTAGAAAGATAGTGGGGAGCATGTGGTCTGTTCTGAGGAATAACTTTATTAAAAGAGCCTAAAATGGCTGAAAGAACACTTCTGCCCATTTTCGTATATGGATATATTAGGAGAAATATAAAAATAAACTGAAGTAGGAATGGAGTTCTTTGAAGCATGTGCAAAGAGCAATGGGGAAAAGAAAATAAAGCTGCTAAAGGAACTTGAACTGATACAAAAGCGAGTGATGAGTATGAAATAAATAAGTTGAGATAGTTTGATCATAGAGAGAGAGTGAATGAGGATCAAATTGCAGAACAAATATATGAAGTAAGTATGTGACTGCGCTGAAAGGAATGGCGAGGCCAACAAAGTTGTACTTGGGTGGAGTTGATGAGTTCCTCAAAAAGAGAGAAACTTAAGTATCTGAAAGCAATGGATGAAGTAATATATGGGCTGGGGAGAGGCAAGGATAGTTTGCCCCAGTAGAAAGGTATGGAGAGATGGTACAAATGGTGCTGCTACAGTGAGTGAAACCTCATTTTAATGGATTATTTGTGGGGAGGGGTAATCAGTTATTCCTAAATGTCTGTTAAATACAAAACTATGTCATTGAAATGATTTACATCATTTGTGTAATGCTGTCAATACACAAATGATGTAAATAGCATAATTAGGGTTAGCAAGTGACTTAAATCCCTGCAGAAATTTAGTCCATTGCACATGATGTATATTGTATCAAGGTCCACTTTAACAGGAGTACCTTAATTTAATGGATTAAAATTATTAGTTTTATTTATTTATTTATTTATTTTTAGAAATCCTAAAGTAGGAAATGCCATTACTGAACTACCTTGGGATTAAAGATTTGCTGTATAATTTAAAGCAGATGAACTGAGAAGTATGTCCCATTGAATTCATGACTTACTCTGTACTAACATAAAAAAAGGACAACTCACCCAAGAGTTCACTAGGCTGGGGTGGGCATTCCAGTCTCTTAGAGCATATTGAAACCATATAACATTTCCAGCTGTGCAGTGCTACTGTTAGATATCCAGAGTACTGTAGGCGCCAGGTTATGAAGAAAGTCAGTATTCATAGAATGAGGTAAGAGAATTGATGTAGAACTACAGTAGGAAGATTTTGATTTCTCCTTTCAATTTTCACTCAGAAGCATTATAGAACCCAGAAGTTAACAAACAATTTCACGTGCTAACTACATTTTTGTGGTTTGGCTGTAAAGTTGGAAACAAGAGTTTAAATGTTATTTGAACTATTACTGAGCAAAGTGAGATTAAGATCATATCTTTACAAGTGCTTTATGGTGTCTTCTAGCATCATCCAGCCATCCCTGAGACAATATAAAGGCTTGTCCTCATCATTGCTATATTAGCACAATGATGGCTGGCTGATGCTCGAAGATGCTGTAAATCGCTGCTGAGGAAATGGCCACAGCAGTGTTTAAATTATGTTGTCCAGGTGTTCCTATAAAGCTGTATAGAAAAGATGCTGCATTTTGAAAAGACATATTTTATCAGGAATGTGGGTTTAAATTGTTATTATGTCACTCTGGAGAAGTCCTGGTGGAACTACTGACATGATGCTATTAGGGAATTACAAAGATACTGTACCTTTGCTATAATGTAAAGGTTAGAAGTTAGAATTATTAAAACTGGACCCTTATATACATAAAACGTTTTCACAGTCAAGCTTAAATATCTGCATCCATAAATTCAACAAGACATACTCCTCTTAGGGAATCTTGACTGGACTATGCTCATTTGAAAATTGCTTTATTGGCAGAAAGATGAGTATGTTGTGCTTACTATTATTTCCTTGGGTCTATTTCTTTGTATTTTGCCAGAATACATCCCCAAACTTTCAAGCATTCCAATAGCTGCACTGAAAAGTTTGGACATTTTTTAACAGCCTCTTTGCTTTTCCCTGCAAAGCTGACCACATTTTATACTGGAAAGTTAATTGAAAGTTAATCTAGTGTTGTGGTTAAGATCCTGGATTAGAAAGTATAAGACAGTGAGTTCTAGTCCTCCTTTAGGCATGAAAGCCAGCTGGGTGACTTTGGGCCAGTCATTTTCTCTCAGCATACTTCTGCATACAGCCTGAGATATTGCAAAAAAACTGTCTATATATCACTTGGGTTGTGAAATAGTAGAATGATTTGGTCGGTCTTGGCTATACAGGTAGTCTTCAACTTACAACCATTTGTTTAGCGGCCGTTCGAAGTTAAGATGGCACTGGGAAAAGTGACTTGTGACCGGTCCTTGCACTTAACGACCATGGCAGTGTCCCTACGGTCACGTGATCAAAATCCAGGCACTTGGCAACCAGCATGTATTTACAATGGTTGTACTGTCCCGGGGTCACATGATCACCATTTGGGACCTTCCCAGCCAACTTCCAACAAGCAAAATCAATGGGGGAAACCAGATTCACCTAACAACCATGTGATTCACTTAAGAACCAGGGCAAAAAGGTTGTAAAATTGGGTGTGTTTATGTGATGCCTCACTTAATGACTGCATCACTTAGCCAAAGTTCTGGTCCCGATTGTGATCATAAGTTGAGGACTACCTGTATTTGTAGTGGAGAAGTTAGTGTTGGACAGCAGAGTATCCATCCTGTGATCCCAGAGACACAGATACCCTTTGAAAGCCTGGTAGGTTGTTGCCAAATTATATATTTAATGTGATAGAAAGAAAATATTAACTACAAGGGACATATCAATATTAACTGCTTTAATTAATTAATTTTAATTACATTCAAATGTCAATCAAATTAAGTTTTTGTTCTAGCTCTAGCAGCTTCTTCACCCTGCTGCTCATTTTTTTTGCCATTTGTCCCCAGCTTGTCACACCAAGGCTATGTGTGGACCTTGGCCTCAGAAAAGTTGTGCAACCTGGTTAAAAAGGGTAAACCAGAACACAGACAGACTTGTATTATTTCCAAGTAATGAAATAAAATGATGTCATCAGTCAGGGTAGATCACCATATATACCTCCCTGGAGAAGGCAGTTTCAGGTAAAATGCAGAAGAGGTGTCATTATAGTGTAATGAATGTGCAGGGACTATCAATTAGCTTCTATTATTACTCTTAAATTTTTGCATGAATGTCTGGAGAGCTTGTAAAGAGGGGAAAGTATATTTTATTGTAGCATGAAGCTACTGTAACTGATTTACTTGTTGACTTCTTAGAAATTTCAGTGAAAATGAGTGGTCTCCCCCAGTTATCATGAGAACATCTATACAACACAAACGTTTCACATAAATGAAAATGCAGGCTACCTGACTAGGCACTGTGCTTGCTTTTCCTGGTTTCTGGAAACCTTGACAGACAGTTCTGTTCAGTACAGTCAGACAGTTTGCCATGCAGAGGGTAAGGTATGCAGCAGCAAACACATTTGGTGGGAAGAAGAGATGTATATCTTAAACCCAAGGTTACATGTGGTGGACATTTGCTGGAGACTGCAGTTAGAGGGAAGGATGCCCCACAGAGTGAGAAAATCCATAAGGCAGAAACTGCCAGGTGCAGAAAATAATTTATTGTTGAATTAATTCTCTGACACATTTCAATCATACGAGTTTTGCCTCAGAGGAAAAACTAAGATATGAAAATAATCTTGTAGTCTGGTCTGTTCTTTTCCAGATCACATCAAAAGTACAAACTTTTTGGGAACAGTTCAGGAATTTTAGAAATGGATACTCCCAGATCTAAAGGAAGAGAAAAGAAGAATAGAATATACCCCATAATACAGTGAAATACAGTTATGGGAACAGGAGTCACTTTACTTTACAATTATTACCAAATCCAGGCACAGGCAACAACAATAGCGAAATACTCACCTGCTCTCATTCTTTCCTTCATAAAAAATTCATTGTGTGTGAAAGTTGAGAGAGCAATATTATCGGGAAAACTCCTCTTTGTGGAAATGTTTTGTCCTTGCTTTTTCCTCTTCTGCTATTTTAGCCCTATCACCTTCTAATTATTATATGATTACGCAACAGTTTCCCCCACCTCTGTTGCTGCAGTGCCTGCTGGCTGGGGAATTCTGGGAGCTGAAGTCCACACATCTTAAAGCGGCCAAGGGTGAGAAGCACTGGCCTAGAGCAAACAAAACATACTGAGATACTGCTCAGGAATGGGACAGGTGGATTATTCCCAAATCATTTTGACCAGGTACAGTAGTGGTTTAACATGTTCACAGATAAAGGCTTTAACTCAGCTGCTATCTCAGAGAACGTCTGCTTGAATAACGTACTGGTGAACTCCCGCGTTTAATCCTGGATTTTGGCTTGTTTACTGGTTATGGCTTCTGATTTGATGATTGTTCAATATGTAGTATCAGATGTCTAACATGCCCGAGGCTATTGCTTGAGGCTCAGCATGGACTCAAAGCAAATGGAGAATGAAGGCAGTGCCCCTTAATCAGTTACTGTATATGGATTTTTTCCAGCCCATTAGAAATGTTAATAGTGAACAGCATAAACTTATAATGCACCACAGACAGTTGGATTTTGCTGTGCAGTGACATCACTGAAGGCAAGACAGACAATTTTCATCTAAATTAATGTATCCTGCATAGATATGAACTTTTTAAAAACCATCATCCAAAGGTTTCTAACAGTTACCTTTGAAACTGGTAGCTGTGTTGTCCCACCCCACTGGAAAAGGTACTTTCGCTCAGCTTTGGCAACCAATGCAACAGTATTAATTGGCCCAGTGAGGAAAAACCTTCTGGCAATTGTAGGGTTTGTGGGATAGAGCAGAGTAAGTCTTTTGGATAGAGTTTGGTCCCTTGCGTTATTTGATACTTCTCTGTGTGGAAGTTGCTTGTTATTTAATCTAATTCTAAAATCCCTGATCAGCTCAAACTGGGTTGAAATATGTTACTGAGTTCATTTTTAATCTGATACATGCTCCTGTTTACATTATGGTTTTGGCACACATTTGAGATGACCAAGTCCTATTCTTTTAGGAGCTTTTTACATTAGGTCTTTGCTTCATCCCATCTGCTAAAACAGTTGTCACACCCCTCTTCCTTTACATGGAACTTTCAATCACAGTTAGCTCCTCTTCCCCACACCCAATGATTTCAACACACGCTATGTGTATTTGTTAACTTCAGCCGTTCCAGTTTTAAAGTAGTGTTTTCCCTCTCTCCCAACGCAATTTTTGCCATGGACACAATCTCAGACATTTCATTGACAATGTAGTTAGTGATACATGATTATACCATTACACCCAGTGAGGGGCTGGGATTTGCTCAGTCCTAATGGTCACTTTAGGTTACTATGGCATCAGAGGCATCTTCAGGAACCAGCCTTTTCTTCAAAATGATGAAAGCAGTATTGTACTATCCAAACAGAAGCCCCATCTTTTTTGTATGTGTATCATGACATCACAGATACATGTACAAAAGGAGTGGAGGTTATGTTAATTGACACAGTGTTGCTTTTCTTGTTTGACCCTCCCCGTTGCACATGCCTCTGATGGGCAGGCCTCTTCAAATCTAATTACTGGACAGGCCCACTATAGCCATTTTTACTTTTATTTATTTATTTATTAGATTTTTATCACTGCCCATCTCCCCACCCCCAGGAGGGACTCTGGGCAGTTTACAATAAAAATAAGTTAAAATTCAAGATGATTATAAATACAATAAAAATGAAAATATAATAAAATCTAGATGGCTAAAAGTTCTCTATCAGGCCATGAGTATAAAGGCTGTTCCAGGATCGTCCTAGGGCGCCAGCCATCCCCAGGAGTGGCCATTCCTCTTCCCGCTCCAGTCCTGCTGGCAAACCCAGGTTTTTAATTTTTTGCGGAAGTCCAGGAGTGAGGGGACCTGTCTCACCTCTGGGGGACGGATGTTCCAGAGGGCGGGAGCTACTGCAGAGAAGGCCCACTTCCGAGACCCTGCAAGATGGAATTCCTTTATGGATGGGGTCCGTAACATGCCCTCTCTGCATGACCAGGTGGGACAGGTGGATGCGATGACTATCAGACTAGGCTGAAACTGCCATTATCTAAAGATGGAGCAGGCACATAGGCAAAGACGACAAAAGCTAGGAAACTTGTCTGAAAGATCCCTTCAGGGAAGTAGATAAGAAGGAAGCAAGTTGTTAAGGAGACAAAGGAAAAATGTCACCTGAACCAGACAAAGGAAGTTGGGCCTGAGCACATGAAGAACCCCCCCCCCCACCAATCCCATCTGTTTTTATTGTTTATTCGTTCAGTTGCTTCCGACACTTCGTGACTTTATGGACCAGCCCACGCCAGAGCTTCCTGTCGGTCGTCAACACCCCCAGCTCCCCCAGGGACGAGTCCGTCACCTCTAGAATATCATCCATCCACCTTGCCCTTGGTCGGCCCCTCTTCCTTTTGCCCTCCACTCTCCCTAGCATCAGCATCTTCTCCAGGGTGTCCTGTCTTCTCATTATGTGGCCAAAGTATTTCATTTTTGCCTTTAATATCATTCCCTCAAGTGAGCAGTCTGGCTTTATTTCCTGGAGGATGGACTGGTTTGATCTTCTTGCAGTCCAAGGCATTCTCAGAATTTTCCTCCAACACCACAGTTCCAAAGCATCGATCTTCCTTCTCTCAGCCTTCCTTATGGTCCAGCTCTCACACCCATATGTTACTACGGGGAACACCGTTGCTTTAACTATGCAGACCTTTGTTGTCAGTGTGATGTCTCTGCTCTTAACTATTTTATCGAGATTTGTCATTGCTCTTCTCCCAAGGATTAAGCGTCTTCTGATTTCCTGACTGCAGTCAGCATCTGCAGTAATCTTTGCACCTAGAAATACAAAGTCTTTCACTGCTTCTACATTTTCTCCCTCTATTTGCCAGTTATCAATCAAGCTGGTTGCCATAATCTTGGTTTTTTGAGGTTTAGCTGCAAGCCAGCTTTTGCACTTTCTTCTTTCACCTTCATCATAAGGCTCCTCAGTTCCTCTTCGCTTTCAGCCATCAAAGTGGTATCATCTGCATATCTGAGATGGTTACTGTTTCTTCCAGCGATTTTAACTCCAGCCTTGGATTCCTCAAGCCCAGCATGTCGCATGATGTGTTCTGCGTACAAGTTGAATAGGTAGGGTGAGAGTATACAGCCCTGCTGTACTCCTTTCCCAATCTTAAACCAGTCCGTTGTTCCGTGGTCTGTTCTTACTGTCGCTACTTGGTCGTTATACAGATTCTTCAGGAGGCATACAAGATGACTTGGTATCCCCATACCACTAAGAACTTGCCACAATTTGTTATGGTCCACACAGTCAAAGGCTTTAGAATAGTCAATAAAACAGAAATGGATGTTTTTCTGAAACTCCCTGGCTTTTTCCATTATCCAGCGGATATTGGCAATTTGGTCCCTAGTTCCTCTGCCTTTTCTAAACCCAGCTTGTACGTCTGGCAATTCTCGCTCCATGAATTGCTGAAGTCTACCTTGCAGGATCTTGAGCATTACCTTACTGGCATGTGAAATGAGTGCCATTGTTCGATAGTTTGAACATTCTTTAGTGTTTCCCTTTTTTGGTATGGGGATATAAGTTGATTTTTTCCAGTCTGATGGCCATTCTTGTGTTTTCCAAATTTGCTGGCATATAGCATGCATTACCTTGACAGCATCATCCTGCAAGATTTTGAACAGTTCAGCTGGGATGCCGTCGTCTCCTGCTGCCTTGTTATTAGCAATGCTTCTTAAGGCCCATTCAACCTCACTCTTCAGGATGTCTGGCTCTAGCTCACTGACCACGCCGTCAAAGCTATCCCCGATATTGTTATCCTTCCTATACAGGTCTTCTGTATATTCTTGCCACCTTTTCTTGATCTCTTCTTCTTCTGTTAGGTCCTTGCCATCTTTGTTTTTGATCATACCCATTTTGGCCTGGAATTTACCTCCAATGTTTCTAATTTTCTGGAAGAGGTCTCTTGTCCTTCCTATTCTATTGTCTTCTTCCACTTCCACGCATTGCTTGTTTAAAAATAATTCCTTCTCTCTTCTGGCTAACCTCTGGAATTTTGCATTTAATTGGGGATATCTCCCCCTATCACTGTTGCCTTTTGCTTTCCTTCTTTCTTGGGCTACTTCTAGTGTCTCAGCAGACAGCCGTTTTGCCTTCTTGGTTTTCTTTCTTTGGGATGTATTTTGTTGCCACCTCCTGAACAATGTTGCGAACTTCTGTCCATAGTTCTTACGGGACCCTATCTACTAAGTCCAGTCCCTTAAATCTATTCTTCACCTCCACTGCATATTCCTTAGGGATATTAGTGAGCTCATATCTAGCTGATCTGTGGGTCTTTCCTAATCTCTTTAGTCTGATCCTAAATTGTGCAAGAAGTTTGTGACCTGAACTACAGTCAGCTCCAGGTCTTGTTTTTACCGACTGTATAGATGTCCACCACCTTTGGCTGCAAAGGATGTAGTCAATCTGATTTCGGTGTTGTCCATCTGGTGAAGTCCACGTATAAAGCCGTCTCTTAGGTTGTTGGAAGAGAATGTTTGTTATGCAGAGTGAGTTGTCTTGGCAAAATTCTATCAGCCTATGTCCTGCTTTGTTTTGTTCTCCCAGGCCATGCTTACCTGTAATTCCAGGTGTCATTTGACTGCCCACCTTAGCATTCCAGTCTCCTGTGATGAAAATAACATCTCTTTTAGGCGTGTTGTCCAGTAGGTGCTGCAGATCCTCATAGAACTGCTCTACTTCAGCTTCTTCAGCATCTGTGGTTGGGGCATATATTTGGATCACTGTGATGTTAGATGGCTTGCCCTGAATTCGAATGGAGATCATTCTGTCGTTTTTTGGATTGTATCCAAGCACTGCTTTAGCCACTTTACTATTAATTATGAAGGCTACTCCATTTCTTCTGTGGTCCTCTTGTCCACAGTAGTAGATCTGGTGGTCATTTGATGTGAAGTGGCCCATTCCAGTCCATTTCAGTTCACTGACGCCCAAAATGTCTATCTTTAATCTTGACATCTCACCAATAACCACATCCAATTTGCCCTGGCTCATAGATCTTACGTTCCAGGTTGCAATGGTGTGTTGATCCTTAGAACATCGGATTTCCCGTTCACCACCAGCACCGTCGGCCGCTAGCCATCCTTTCGGCTTTGAGCTAGCTGCGTCATCATGTCTGGGGCTAGTTGAACTCATCTTCTGTTCCTCCCCAGTAGCATTTTGACCATCTTCCGACCTGGGGGTCTCATCTTCCGATGGTATACCAACATATCTCTGGTTGTACTGATCCATTGAGTTTTCACGGCAAGAATACTGGGGTGGGTTGCCATTACCTTCCCCGGGGATCGCATTTAGTTTGACCTCTCTGTCATGACCTTCCCGTCTTGGGTGGCCCTTCACGGTTTAGCTCATGGCATCATTGAGGTGCTCAAGCTCCAGCACCACGACAAGGTAACGATCCTTTGCTGAAGCCAATCCCATCTACAGCTACCAAACTTGTGAACCAACAAAGAAAGGGCTTTTGGGGATAAAAGGGATCCCAAAGCCCGCCCACTCCTTGAGTCATCTATGGACCCAGACTTGGCGGCTTCTGTCCCTCTAGCTAGTGCCTGGCAGCTTAGTTGGACATGGGTAAGTGTGGATGAGCGTGTGTACATATGAGAAAGAGCAATGCACCTTGCAACCAGTAAAGTTTTGCTGTTACTTTAAATTCACTGGGTCTCCGTGTATTTCAAAGAACCTGTTGTGCCTCAGTGTTCGGTTGAAAGTTATTTGTGTATGCCCCTAATTACTTCCCGGCTGTTGACCAGGGCTGTGTGTCTTGTCTGCTCAAGCTGTGCCTATCTGGAAAACCCAGATAGAAAGCAAGGGGGGCTGACAAGAACTGAGTGCCTCGACAGGCTGTGAGTCTGTGAGTCTGTGAGTGATTGACCATAAGCCAAACCTGGGAGCTTGTGTGTGTAACAGGATGAGACGGTCCCTCAGGTAACCTGGCCTCATGCCATGTAGGGCTTTAAAGGTAATAACCAACACCTTGAATTGGACCTGGAAGCAGACTCGGACCCAGTACAGCTTGTGTAGCAGAGGTGTTATATGTGCCGACCTTGGGGCACTGAAGTTTGCCTGCGCGGCTGCATTCTGGACCAGCTGTAGCTTCTGGATATTCTTCAAGGGTAGGCCCACGTAGAGTGCATTACAGTAGTCTTATGTGGGAGATGAGCAGGGCATGATGACCTTTCGAAGGGCCTGTCACTCCAGGAAAGGGTGTAACTGGCGCACAACAAGGAGTTGAACAAAGGCCCTCCTGGCCACGACTGCCACTTGCTCTTTGAGCAGGAGTCGTGCGGCCAAGAAGACCCCCAGGTTACGCACCAGGTCTGTCTGGGGCAGTGCGACCCCATCCAGAACTAGAGATGACAATTTCCCAGATCCCGAGGAGCCATTAATCCACAGCTACTCCGTCTTACCAGGATTCAGCTGAAGCCTGTTGTTCCCCATCCAGGCCCCCACAGCCCCGAGGCACCTGGAAAGGGTGGTCATGGCGTCACTTACAGTACTTCACCCAGGATGGAGATGTATAATTGGGTATCATCAGCATACTGACGATACCTCATCCCATGGTGACAGATGATCTCACCCAGCGGTTTCATGTAGAAGTTAAAAAGGAGCGGAGGGAGTACTGAGCCCTGTGGCACCCCACAAAGGAGGGGCCACAGGCTGGATCTCTCACTCCCTATCAGCACTGATTGGGACCGGCCCTGGAGGAAGGAGGTGAACCAGCATAAAACCATGCCACCCACCCCCAACTCCCTAAGTCGCCCCAAAAGGATACCATGGTCAATGGTATTGAAAGCCGCTGAGAGGTCAAGAAAAGCCAGGATGGATGCACTGCCTCCATCCCGCTCTCACCAGAGGTCATCCATAAGTGCGACCAATGCCATTTCTGTCCCATAACCGGGCCTGAAACCTGACTGAAAGAGGTCTAGATAATCCGTTTCATCCAGGATCCTCTGGAGTTGCAATGCCACCACTTTCTCAACCACCTTCCCCAAAAAGGGGAGGTGGGAGACTGGATGAAAGTTGTCCAGTACCCTAGGGTCCAGTGATGGTTTCTTGAGGAGGGGGCACACCAGCACCTCTTTAAAGGCTGCCAGAAACACCCCCTCCTGCAAGGATGTATTTACCATCATCTGGACCCAACCACAGGTCCCCTCCCGAGCTGCCTTCACCAGCCAGGAGGGGCATGAATCTAATTGGCAGGTGGTGGCATTTACAGTCTGGAGGATCCTGTCCACTTCCTCGGGCCCAATGGGATCAAACTGTTCCTAGATAACTGGGTAAGTATGTTCCCTGGGCATCTCCACAGACCCTGTCTCATGCTTGGAGTCCAACTTGGAATGGATCCGAGCAATTTTATCCTGCAGATGCCTAGAAAACTCCTCAGCACGGCCCTGTAGATGGAGTTCTGATTCCCCTTTCCCCAAAAGGGATCGGGTGATCTTAAACGGCTGCTGGGTGGCATTCCGCGGATGCAATAAGAGCGGAGAAATACTGTCGTTTTGCTGCTCTTACCGCCACAAGGTAAGCCTTAATAGTGGCTCTAGCTTGTGTTCGTTTGGATTCAGTCTTTGTCTTCCTCCAGTGGCCCTCTAGGCGTCTCTTAATCCTCTTCAGAACCCTCAGCTCCCCCATAAACCATGGGGAGTGTCGGGTTCGATAGGACAAGAGAGGCCGCGCAGGCGCGATCCTGTCCAAGGCCCTGGCTGTCTCCCTATTCCAGGCAGCAGCCAGGGCCTCCGCTGGACCATGCAGCAGATCTTCAGGTATAACCCCCAGCTCCCTCTGAAACCCTACCGTTTTTGCTTGAGCTGCAAGAGAGACAGGACCCCTGGCTTTTGCAGAGACATCTGCCTATATAACCCTTTGAGCTCTGGTCCAGTCTTATCTATGCTAGTTATACACATGTTATAGACTCCTCTGATTCTGAGGCTGAAGGAAAGAACTTGGTGGACTCTCAGCCTGTTGTTAGAGAGTCACTAGACTGTCAACCACCTAAGAATAATGACTAAAATCTAGGTCAGGTAGCTGCTCACTCAATTAACAGGGAGTTGCCACCAGACCATGGAGACTGCGAAGCCCTAAAACACACTACCAGCTAAGAATCAGAAGGGCTCTGGGCATTGGAAATCTATGTGACTTCTTGAGAGGAGAGGGTGTCAACTCCTGGAAGATGGAGATACTGGTTTGGCTTCATTACAAATTGTCTCCTCCTCTTGTTGGAAACAACTCGCCTGCTTCCTGACCTGTGTTTTTGCAACTTTATGTTCCAAGTTCTTCCTGTAGATGGACCTCCATTTTTTACCTTGGACTGACTTTTATGAATTATTTTAGCATTTGATCCTTAACCTTGTATTTATTTGTTTATTTGCAAGATTTATAGACTGCTTCACCCTAGAGGCTCTAGGCAGGGTATAAAATTAAAACACCATACAAGGGGCAATATCATGAAACACAATAAAACCATAAGCAATAGCAAACAAGAATGGCATAGATCTTTCTCTAGCTGCTTAATCACCAAAGGCTTCTGGCAAAGCCAGGTTTTAACTATTCCACCATTCATGGCATAGAACCTAGCTTTCTGAGGGACCAACTGTTTCCTGTAATTTCTGCTTATCCTGTGGAATTGGACAAAGTTGAGCTGCTTCAAGTCCAGTCAATTAAACAGTATCATCTGACAGAACCCAGGAAGTGGCCCTTCTGTGTCACAGCACATGCCCTTTGGAACAGTGTCCCCCCAAGATTCATATTGTCCTTACCCTGACTTCATTTAAACAGGCCTTAAAAACCCTGGCTCTTCTCCCAGGCCTTGGGCTAGAATGTGTGCTGAGATCACTCTCTGTTTAGGCTGTGTTTTATTGCTCCTACTGGACATTATTTGTTGTATTGTTTCAAACTGTTTTTATTATTGTACACCTCCCAGAGTCATTATGGAATCAGGTGGCATTGGAAATTTGGCAAACAAACAAACAAACAAACATTCTCTAGAAGGCCATAAGAATAGGGTCATTCTTGCCTCGGAGCATAAGGTTTTCCAAAGGAGGGAAGCAGCCACCCAGAATGCTATTACTTTACTATCTCATGATAGGAAGGGACATTCAGTGGGCATTTTCTATTCACCCAGGGTCAGCCAGGTCAGGCATGCAGAATTTACTTTATTTACAGAATTTATTTATAGAGCTTTATAAGTAATAACCAGCATATTGAATTGCATTTGGAAATAGACTGGTAACTAGTACAACTCTCATAACAGTAGGGTTACTGTATATGTGACAATACCGTGATTGTCCTGGAAACATAGGGACAGCTGCATTTTGCACTGCTATAGGTTTCTGGGTGGTTCTCAAAGACAGCCCCATGTAAAGGAGATTGCAGCAACCTAGGTGAAATTTCTTAGGTGATTTGGTATTCCTATTCTTAGCTGTTTCCAAGATTCACTGCAGGCAAGAACTCTGTCTTTGCTCTGTAAAGCCTCTAATTTATGACTCTTAGACTGAGCTTCTCTATTTCTCTGCTACTATGAAAGATTTACAGCAAGTCAGTTAAACCTCAAAGACTTTTAAATTGCCTCTCAGTCTGTCTGCTTCCAGTCCAAAGCTTTGCATAAGACAACACAAGTTTAGCACTCTTTTGAATGAGAGCTTGTCCTGTTTAGTACTAGAATGCTGGATCTTTGTTTCAAAAACAGGATTAGCATTCTCTTTAGAGTGTGCTAATCCTGGGCTGCACAAAAGGTAAATCTAAGCCAGGAAAGAGAGTCACCTATGAGTGCTTTCCAGGTTTTCTGATGCTTCTATCAAGAAGAGGTTTCATTGTTGTAATTACAAAAATTGTTGTAATTTTTACCGATTTTATTACTAGGAAAAGTTGTGCCACCACCATTTTGCCTACTGCGTGGGTTACTTCCACCCATGGCCATGTGCTATCAGCATTGCCATTTCTTTGCAGCAATAGTGAGGATGACACTCGCTCATTATCAGTAATTCCCTCCTGCTTCCCTGCACCCCTCCTCTGCACCTGTTAGCCCAACTGGCCAGTTGCAGAGAGACGATTCTCAAAGAGCCTGCAAATCATTCTCCCATCAAGGAGGCTGCTCTTGAGGTGAGAAGGGAGGCTCTTTCAATGGAACATCAGGTGGATTAAAGGAGATGCATGAAGCTGAGTTGTAGAACAGATGAGGGACCAGAGATTGCAGTTCTGCCTCCTGATGTGAAAAGAGTCAAAGGAAGTTGCCCAATTATATGCTGATGTCACCAGAAAGAGCAGGACCCCAAAAATTCCTCCAGTTTTTTCTTTGGGGGAGATATTAAGAGTGGGAAGGGAAATGGCTTACCTCTCAAGTAAGGTAAGGTTTCATTCCCTCTGTTACTTTGGGGGATGGGGAAAGAGACAGAGGAAAAGAAAAAGGAATCAATGGTGTAATCTTTGGGTATAGTATAGTAGCCACAACTGGAATGTTAGGATGTTATGCAAGCTGCAGGTGATTCCCCCTGTGCAATGGTACGTGAGTTCAATTCCTGATAGAGGGTTTGAACCCCATAGAATAACATCTGGCTATCTGTGTCTGAAGATTCCCAATAAGGATGAAACTGGTAACACAGTGCCTCATGGTGGCACTGTAACCTCAACTAGAAGTAGGTATGGTGGCAGAGAGCCTTAAATTCATCATATAAGGCATAAAAAGTAATGGCCCGGTACCCCAGAAAGGTAGAAAAGTAAGATGCCAGGCTGTATTGACGGAGGCCTCCATACAGCAAGAATCCCAACGGTGCAGTTTTTGCTTGCATGGAAATCTCTCTGTGTACATTTCTACCCACAAAGCAGCCCTTGCTGTTTGCACAGACATCTAGAAAAGGGCAGTTTCACCCACACAATATTGGGAACTGGGTACTTGCTGCTGTTCTGTATGTTTTGTAATAATTGTAGTGAATTAGTGATTTGGCAGCAGCTCTCTGATACTGAAATAAAATAAAATTATTGGTGATCAGTATTGCATGTTCCTGATGTCTATTCAATGGTGGCTATTCACTTTTGTGGGGAAATGAATGTTGTGGTCGGAGGCAAAACTTTTACTTCACTGTAACTTTGGATAGCAGGGCTCCACCGACAAGATTATGCAAGGAATTGGAAGATTTCACTGTGACCCCCTAAATTTTTTTAAAAATGTTTTTTTTATCACTACTTTGCTCCCCTCCACCATAATGTGACATTAGGAGTGTTTTGATTATTTTAAAATAAATATTAATTTTATTGGATCGCATAAATTTACAATACATGATAAACTGTGCTTCGTGGTACTATATAATGTACAGATTTTTGTAATTGTTCTGTTAACACAACTGAGAAAAGATAACAAACATTCTTTTCCTGCTTGAATATTGTTTTAGTTATAGGTCTATAACTAAATTTCCATGATAAATTCCTATTTTTCAGGAGGTTATAAGTCACCCATATTTTTCTTTCTCTTCAGGCTAAATTTCTCATGCATATGTGTTTCCCAGCCTAGAGAGAATTTTTTGTATAAAAAAAAAATTATTAGCAGTATTTATTTTTAAAAACCCAAGAGTTGCAAATACTGCATATAAAACTTCAAGATGTAAAATCGTCAAAAGGAGGAGTGAAGAAAAGAAAAGAAAAATGGTGATTGGTTACAGATGTTTTCATTTGTGCTTGTATAACTCAAAATTGCTGACTTATTTTAGCAATAATTGTGGGTAGATGTTAGGTTAAAATGGTGGATTTAATGCCATTGCTTTTTTTTTAATGGTGCTGGTATTTGACAAGCAAATAGGAAACAGACCATAATGCCATGTTTCCTCATGAAAACACTCACCCACATGTAAACTGACCTCAAAATATAGCTCCATATTTTTTCAGTGGGGTTGATTTCAGTCTCCTAAAGACCACTTTAAATCATACAAAGAAGAACCATTTGTAGTTTGTTCATAAATGTCCCCGTAGTGCACATGGTATACTTTTAGTCATCTTTTTTGAAATCTTATGAAAGGGTCCTTGGGAAGGCCTTGAACTGGTACAATGGACACAACTTTGCTCAGGGAAGCTGATATACATGGGTTCAAAAGCACATGCCACGTATTCCAACTTGTCCCCTAGATATTAGTTTTTCCTCAAAGATCCAGTTTTTTCCTGACTATTTTTATAACAAGTATGCAGACAAACATGACTTCCCTGTGCTACCAAGTGCAATATATTTTGAAACTATGGTACTATCCATTTTACTTGTGGGCCACTTCTAGGGGAAACTGCATGTTACTTATCAGGAAAAAAAATGAAGCTGGGGTTTGAGTAGGTTGGATTCAGACAGGATTCTCTGAGAAGAAACAGGGCCCCCTCAGGTTTCTTTTAGCCCAAGAATGTGCTAAAAGGGATTGGATGCCTTAAAAAAGATATCAATATGCAAGGATGAGGAAAGTGCTTCCCACATTGCTGGTTTGTGAACAGAAAGCTGGAGAACAAGAAAAAGAGCAGCAACTGCAGTGCTGTTGGTTGCCAAAAACTCAAAGCCTTTCTCACACCTCCTTATTTCTCAGAATTAAAAGGTGTTCTCATAGTATGTTTGCAGTGAATATTGTGATACACTGCCTATCATTTGCCTAAAAATAGAGCAGCAATGGCATTCTGACATATGGAAGGGGTTTCAGCACAGATCTCCTCTCAAAGTCATCTTAAGTGCACAATTTATTTTTAATCCAAATGATTTTCCATGCATTCTGTTTTGAAATAAAGAGGCTGGTACATGCATTCAAGTTTATTACATCCTTCACATCAATTAATTAGGTCTGGTCAGCCCTGGAGTACAAAGCCTCCTCTTCCATGCTATCCTAAGCCTCCCCTTTACTTGGGTATTACGACAAATTGTCTTTTTATAATTGAGGTCACCAACTTTTTAAATATGCAGTACCTAGAAATTCAAGTTTTTGTTCATTGTGGGTAAAAAAGAGAAGCATGGCAACTGAGAAGATGAGGGAGCATCAAGATTGGCCTGTGGGTACTTCAACATCAGCTGTGATCCTGCTGGGTACAGCACTAAGCATGGAGCAAGTGATGACCTAAATGTGATGATTAGGCATGGATCAGGAGCGGTATCTTAAATGGCTGTCACAGACATTACATCAAAGATAAGCTTGTATCATATCGAAATCAGGGTCCCCCCCACCTGCATGGTGTCATTTCACACATACAACTACCAGACATGAAGTAATCAAGTGGGGAGAATTCAATCACATCTTTGAGTTAGGAATGAATGAACCTGATATTGTCCGTTTTGTCTCCAATTTGGACTACCTAAGAGGCATATTGTAAGTGTGCCACACTGACATACTTCTGACAAAGGTGAGACAGTTGCCAACCACATCTTGAAACTTTGGGCAAGTGCTCATAATCTCAGATGGCTCATGAACCCACAGAAGAGTGTTTAGCATGGGTTGTCCCAATTTATTCATTATCTCAGGCTGCAATGACAGGTATCTTCTCTCACATCTTAGGAAAAAGGAATACATTCATTGGTCATATGTACTCATGCCAAAGGTTTTGTAATGTTTTGAAACTTCTGAGCATTCTGCAAGAAAGATTCATACTAAGAAACATAGTCCTCCTCAAGAAAAAAGAGCAGATAAGGACTGGGTTTGGACATAGCTCTGGTTCAATCTGTTAAACTATTCTGTCATTGAACCCTAGAAAAGACATTCCTCAAACTCTCGGTCCATTCTTCTATGGGCATTGATGATGTGTGTGGATGGAAAGCAAATGCAGACCTTTTATATCTCAGAACATCAATAATGGACAATTATTCCTGCATATAGTAATTGCAGAATATCCTATGTATTCAAGAGCAGCCTCTCAGTGTAAATCAATGAGGATGAAAATAATAGGACTCACTGAATACGCAGAAGTTCTGATCAAGCGTGAACTATTGGGGCAGTCTAGGTACAGTTTTTCCCAATCAAAATCAGCACTGCATACATCAGCAGAAATCTTATCTTCCTTTCTTTTCCTCTGTGAAAAAATAGAAGAAAAATAAGAGAGATACAAACTACTGCCCAATCCCAATTTCCCCTTTTTGGGGAAGATTTTAGAGAAGGTAGTGGGGCTTCTGCTTTAGAAGAACCTACAGGAAATAGATTGTCTGGATCATGATCTTCAGTCATGATCCTGGCCTGGGAATGGGAGAGAAACAGCACTGGTTCTCAGCTGGATGACCTTCATCAGGACCTGGATGGAGGGAGAGTGTTCTTCTTATTCTTTCAGTAGTGTTCGGTACCATTGACCATGTATCCTTCTGGATAGCCTGCAAGGTTTAGGAGTAGGAGGCACCACTACCCTTGAATGTTTTGTTTCTTCCTGAATGAGTTGATCCATTCCTGGGACTGGATCTGGATGGGGTCAAATGCCGCCTGAAGGAGGTCTGTGACTTCGTATGATTTCAGTTCTGTTTGAATTATTTTTTCCTTCTTGAGGGTATGTTATCTTCTGCAGCAGCAGGCCCTCTATTTTCATTAATGCTGTACTAACTGAGCTGATTCTCAGGCCTTGTAAAATGAAAATTCAAGAAGTTATGCAATTGATTATATATTAAATTCATTATTAAATTCATTGTTTAAATTCATTATTCTTCGTCACAGACTATACATTTCACTGCTATTTCTCCCTTGAGAGCTTAAATGTATATTTGCTGTATTCTTACATTTGATTTCTTTTCCTAACTATTAAAAAACAGCTGTATTTACAAGGGTTAATGCCACATTGCCCAAGACTCTGCTGAATTTTTTTTCCATGAGCTTTCTAGCCTTCAGTAATATAGAATGACCCCCATCACATCTTCAACATTCCTTCACATTACTACTAGAGGCCATGCATTAGGGCTGTTTTTCATTTTGCAAACATCTGGGCTGATGTGAACAGTGCATTATAGCTCTCATTTTGGGGGTCTCTTTTATTAATAATTGTGAATTACATCTCTTCTGCCATGTGCATACTGCTTCAGTCTGGCAGAAAACTTGCTGAAAACTTCCATTAAGTAAGGAACAATAATCTCCATATCTGAAATGTGTCTAGGAAGGGTGTGGTAGCTATCTGATGCTTTTCAGAAGCAGTTCAGACCATCATCTCTCCACCAGCTATGTGGGCAGAAGAGGAAACTGCCAGATCAAAGCATCTGGGCTCCAATTTGTGGTGAGCCAGTTAAGTGCAGATGCACATATGCAGCCACTTGTAGACTTGGGCTTTTGGCATACAGTGAGTGGTAGAACAAGGTCCATCTAGTACAGAATTTTTCCAACCACACTAGACCAGTTGCCTTCTGATATTTGTAAGCAGTTCATGAAAGAATGAGCTTTCTAGTTAATGCTGATAGTCATGAGAATACTGTCTGTGCACATGGAGTTTCATTTAGCTGTCATCACTAACAGCAACTGGTAGAGTAGACATGCTCCCAGAACTGGTCCAATTCTTGTTACAAAGTCATCCAAACTAGTGATGATCACTACTTATGATGAATAAAATCCATGTATTAATTATGCACTGGAGGGAGATAGAATTATTGTTGTGGATCCTATCAGTAGACATATAAAGAGAGAACTGCTCACACCATTCCTACTTGCCTAAGCCTCTATTGGAGGATGCACACTTGGAATTCTTGTTGTGGCCATTCACACAAAATAACTGCCACTGCAGAACTTATCTATCCCTCAATGGCTGTCATGATGGGTATAGTTGTCACAATATATCAACTTAGTAGAAAGCAAATTTGGTCCCCATGCTGGCTCTTCAGTCCCTCAGGATGCTCTCTGCCTTTCACATTTTCCTTTCTCTTTTATCTAGGTGGAAGGCACACCTGTAGACAAAACACTGGTCGGTAGCCACCCATGATTTTCCTATAAGCATTTCTATAGAGCTGAGATGCATTATTACAAATTAAAAGGATGCTAAAGTTGTGCCATGCATTGCAGCATTGCGTCTCTTTAAAAAATGGATAAAATAAAATTAAGATCTTTTGAAAAGTAAATTTTGGTAGGACACCAAGGAGGAGACCATGGACATGCTGGTGCCTCTTTGGGACCCAGAGAGTATTGTATCTTAAGTGGTTCACCATTCTTTCTGAGAGAAAAGGCTCTAATCGAAGTTGAAACCAAATTCTTTGTGATGTGATGAATACCAATGACTTCTTTCCCTCTAAATGAGCACAATTCTGTGAAGTATGTTCCCTGGAATTTTCAAGTATTCAATTAATGGATCTATGGTTTATCACAGAGATCATGATGAAAAGCTGATCCTGAATTAATATTGAATGAATGAATTCCTAATTACTTAATGTCATTCTCTATCCATGAAGCAGATTCAGATTATAAAATGGCAGCTGTCTTTGTTGATAATTGTTGCACTCAAGCATTCAAATCCATGCAGAGAAACCTGCAAGAATTGCACATATTGTACATGAGTCAAAACAGAGAAATCTAAAAATGAAAAGGCAAGAGGTTTTGTTTGTGTATGTGCGCTATGTGTTTGAAAACTTCCTTCTACTCCACTCTTAGAAGAACCCAATACAAACAATTGTGCTAATCCCCAGATTAGAACTGCCCTCCAAGCCTTCAACTGAATACTGATCTGTAAACAATGTCTATAATTAAGCTGTTGTTGGAGATACAAGCATCACACAAGCCTATATTAAGGCCCTGCCTTCAATCTCTTTACAAAGGGCTGGTCAGATGCAATCCCAGGAATGTTAATGCGGACAAGTATCTGTGATGTACATAACAAAAGGAAAAACCGAGGAGTGGAAGGTAATTAAGATGATGGCTGCTCCTGCTACCCAACCCAACATTTGTTTATTGACTTGGTTCAGCAAATCAACTGCTCTATGGACCTGATGGGTTAGCCTCAAACTGGGGTGACATTTCTTATGTAAAGTCAAAGCCTTGGGTTCCTGTTCATCAAAGAACCAGCACACCCTTGGCTACAGTGGGTGACATACGTGGGCATGACAGAGGTTCATGGGGCCGTGGGGATCCTCATTGTTCGGCAGACCTTTTGGTCTGCATGTAGACTGATTGTCTTGGTATTTGTGAGAGCTAATTGCTCCCAAGCTTACGGTACCATGTCTGCAGCAATGTCTTTAGCTCATTTATTTTAAGGGTAAAAACAATTGGTTTTGTTAACATGATCCTCCTGGTCCTTGGGTGGGGAGATAGAATAAAGAGGAGAAGAAACAGATTGCCACTGAACAAGCCTTAAGAAGTGCTTCTCAGGAAAAAACTTGACATTCTTTGTGGCTCAAATGGCTGCAGTGACTTCTGAATGCCATTTTGGTTCAGCAGCTCTGCTTCCCTAATATGAATACATAGAAGAAGCAACCGAGGTGGCAAGTTTAGAATCCTTTGAGCTTTTACAATGGACCTACATGTTTATCAATCAATCAATCAGTCAATCACTCAATTAATTAAAAAATCCTAAAGTGCCCGAGAACAGCTAACAATGAATTTAAAATTCAAATATAAACTGAGGACCATTAAAAAACAAAGGGGAGGTAAAGGCAGACACTGCTTAGATCAGTGTTTCTCAACCTTGGCAACTTTAAGATGTGTGGACTTCAACTCCCAGAATCCCCCAGCCACCATGAAGTCCACACATCTTAAAAGTTGCCAAGGTTGAGAAACACTGGCTTAGATGATCACAGTAAGCAAAACAGGACTTGCTATATTAAAGTTCTCAACCCTGCACATCAAATGCTAATGCTACAGTAATAATTTATTAAACTTGTATGCTGCCAGATTCTCAATGACTCTGGCGGGTCACAACAATCAAAGAAATTACAATAAAATCAATAAAAGATGCAATTTTATCTTTAAGATGGCAAGTGTGACAGACCAGATGAAATGAAGTTGGGGGGCAGGGTGTCTCCCTCTCCCTTGCCAAAGGCCTGGGTGAAGAGCCAGGTCTTCACAATTCTTCTAAACAACAGCAGAATGGGGGTGGTCCAGATTTTGGGGGGAACCTCATTCCAGAGGGCAGCCACAGCCACAGAGAAGGCGCGCTTCCAGGTTCCCAATAGATGGCCTTGTTTAATTGAAGGAACCCAGAGGGCACCAGCCCTGAAGGGTTGAATCAGCCAGGCAGACACTATGGGAGACAGGGGTCTCTCAACTAACCAGGCCCTATGCCATGTACAGCTTGTGGCAGATATGAGCTTAAATCCTGATGTATAAAATAGTGGGAGAAGCAGCCAAATGTATCTCCTGAGGCAAAATGTCCCACCAATTATATGTAGCTGCAGAAGAGGCCCTTCTCTCAACACAGCAGTGACACTGCTTTGGGATGTGATAGAAATTCTGTCTAACAGTTTGCAGAGAAGGGGATCTCTCCCACAGACCTCCTCTTCCTATGAGAGGCATTTCTTTATCATCTCAGATCCAGATTATTTAGAGCTTGAAGATCCATCACCATCACTTTCAACAGATGAAGGTTCTCCTCTGGGATAAACTTATTTGCAGCCTTTGGAATTTATAACTCTGTTCTGTCCAATATGAAGTCTATACAATGGAAATCCTGATGGCAAATCATTATTAAGTAGTTCAAACTAGTGAGCAAAACTACAATTTGCATCCTCTTTCACCTCCAACTTAATTGCCAATTATTGATCCAACCCGACTTAAGAATGATCAAAATAATTCTCCTTCTGCGTTATTGATGCTGTTATTGTATTAAATATAATAATTATTAAATATTAATATTTAATATTTAAACAACAGTTTTTGTGATTATTGATAGCAAATTATATTCAGTTTATCTGCAGAGGGAAGCTCTTGTATAATATCCTAATAATACCAAGAAGTAAAACTTCCTTGGTAAAGTTGGCAAATGTTTCATAAACATGTGATTCTCATGTGAATAGGATGCAAAGGCAAACTATTATCAGTGTGAATTCATGGTAAAAGGTGAAGACATCCTTAAGCAGAATTTGATTTTTGGTGACTACATGGACATCCACGTCGTTTTCTTGGCAGTTTGGAAGTGGTTTTGGACCTTTTGCTTTCTTCTGGAATGTTTTTCAACTTCTCAGTCTGGTCCACAGTTTGGGGATTTTCTGGTGGTGTCCCATCCATATCTGAATATACTTAAATTTTTCAAGATCAGCCAAGCTCATCTTCATGGTAAGCTATGCAATCTCCAAAGAATTGTCTGATCAATCTCTAAATTTCAGCATATTCAGTGATGTATTTAACTCAAAGCCAACCTCTTTTCTGTGGTGCTTATTCTTTCCCATTTGAAATAATTAGCATTGCATTTATAGAAATATATATATATTTATTTTGCTGCAATCCACATGGTATTATCTAGCTTTTCTAGAGGTTAAATCAATATTTATGAGCTTTGTGGGATTTAGTGTAAACAATAAAGATCTCATTTGCAAATCTGGCTGAATTCCATTAGGATTAGTAATGGGAGAGGAGGAATCGCCACCATATGGGGAGGATATTAAAAGAGTTGCAAACTCTTACTTACTGAAGCTGTCAGAAAGCTAAAGCTGATGAGCATATTCAGAATGACTACTATATTTCATGTTTTATATTTCATGTTTTGCCCAAGCAGCTTCCAACAAAAGTGGATAAGGGATATCAATCTAAAAAAAAAAAGCAGAAGTATTTGTTTATTTGGCTTCCCCACAATTTATCAATCTTCCCAAGGCTTACAAAAGGTACATTTTTCTTGATATGACCAAAGGTTGCAAGTTTATATAACTGTGATCACAGTGGGACTAATTGCTAGGCAACCATAACTAAATTGGAAAGTAATATTCTCAACGGAAGCCATTCCTAGAATTAACTCTAACCCTTTGCCCAAAGTGCATGCATTTCTACCAAACTGATCCTCAACAAGTTTAAGGGGGCCTCATCCCTCTCCTGAAGCCTTGCCCTCATTCCCAATGATTTGAACATTCCTCCTCAGCCGGAAGTGAACAGATGGAGGCTCCAGGGCCACACGTGAACTGTCAAAGGCAGGATTGTCCATTGGGGAGCAGGGGAGCTGGGGGTGGGGGTGGTAAAAAAAAGTAAAGATGGCAGCTGTGACTATATCAGTGTTTCTCAGCCTTGGCCACTTTCAGAGGTGTGGACTTCAACTCCCAGAATTGAAGCTTGCTGGCTGGGGAATTCTGGGAGTTGAAGTCCACACCTCTGAAAGTGGCCAAGGTTGAAAAACACTGGACTATATGATTGCAGCCCTGCCCTATTTTTAACATGTGTCCTGTGTAATGCATGTAAAAAAAGCTGAGGTTTCAATCACACAGTTGTAGTCCTATCCCGACTTTTTTGACCCCATTGTGGATACTCCAATCAGAGACTTCCAGAATTCCTTACTGAATGTGACTGAAAGAAGAAATAATTAAATACATAGGTGGAAAATAATTGAATTAACTGTATTTAATTTTAATTCAGTTTGAGTGGAAATGAAATCAAATTCAGTTTTTTTTCCTGGCTCCACACACTATTTTTGTGGCATAGCTTACAGCTTGTCTGTAGGTCAGCATGGGAAAAATTGGGCATCTTTGTCCTAACCCTTTTCCTGATCCATTAAATTTCATGAACATATTAAAGAAAGGCAACTTGACCTGGCAAAGGCAATATGGTTCCTGTTGTAGAAGACTTCGACTTTTTCACTCAGCTCCAGAAAATCCAATGGCATTTCTACATTGTGTGTGTGTGTGTGTGTGTGCCTGTTTTGTGACTGGGTTTACTGTTACAGTGTCCGCTATATTCCCAGAGATGTGCTGTCACTTATTTGTCTGCCTGTGCTTCCTTCCATTATCCTGACCTTATGCTTTGAATCAGGATTTCCTGGCTTCAAGAGGAGGGAAATGTTGCTAATTAAAAACTTCTCTCCTCCTGTATCCATCTGACTGCTTATCAGTTTGCAATTGCCAGGTTACAATAGATAATGTGCTGTTCCCCCCTTCTGATATTGCAAAGGGAGCTAATGAGAGACAGTGAAGAAGCTTTGGGTGGGAAGCATAATAAGGAAAAGCAACCTTTGAGTACATGCTAAACTCTAAAATTCTGACAGCTAAAATACAGGAAAATTAGACATGGGAAGGTTTGATTCACTATTGGTACTGTTTTAATCTTTACTGTAAAGTGAAATTCTTTATTTGCATCATTGGATTCTTTGTATTTACCTTGTTATGTTAACAGGATTATTATTATTATGGTTGGTCGCACAGTCAGCCAGATGTTTAGACTGTATTTGGCATTTTTACCCACCTATTGAGTCCTTCCCAAGGACCTGGGATAGGCAGATGTTATTTGATGGTGTTAAAGGTATCGTTGCAGGATGTAAGCTGTTCCAAGTAAAGCTGCCTTTTGCAATTGACTGATGGTGATTTTGTCAATGCCGATGGTGTTCAAGTGGTGCTCCAGATGTTTTGGAATTGCACCCAAGGTGCCTATTACTATTGGTACTACCTTTGCTTTCTTTTGCCACAGTCGTTCTACTTCTATTTGCAGGTCTTTGTATTTTGTGATTTTCTCCAGTTCTTTCTCTTCTAGTCTGCTCTCTCCAGGTATTGCAATGTCCACTATCCAGACTTTGTCTTCTTATCAACAGTTGTTAGGTCTGGGGTGTTGTGCGGCAGGTACTTGTCTGTTTGAATTCTAAAATCCCAGAGCACTTTGGCTTCTTCATTTTCTATTACTTTGTCTATTTTGTGGTCCCACCAGTTCTTGCTTGTAGGCAAATGGTATTTCTTGCAATGCACCACTGTTGTTACTTTGTCATGCCATTGTTCGTAGTGAGTCTGTATGATCTTCTTGCAGCAGCTAACTAGGTGGTCCACTGCTTCTTCAGCTTCTTTGCAGAGGCAGCATTTGCTGTCTGTTGCTGTCTTCCCAATTCTGGTTTTATATGCATTTGTATATTGTATACTATATACAATATACTATGTATTTGTACATTTCTATACTATTCCAGCTATGTATCTAATGACTGGAATTGTTCAGGTGTTAAGCACCTTAATGGTATTTCCTCCACTGAATTTGGACTTTAAGATTTTCTTCACTCTTCTAATGAATTCACGGGTAACCTTTTCTTGACTTCAGTGTGCTTGATGTTGTCAGCCTGAAGAATGCCAAGGTATTTGTAGTGATCTTCTTCATCCAGACTCTTGACTTATTTCCATAGGGCATCTCGATTCCTTCAGTTTTCACTATTTTTCCCCTGTTGATGGTAATGGTAGCACATTTGTCCAGTCCAAACTCCACTGTGATATCTTGGCTGTATATTTAGACAGTGTTGAGCAGTGATTCTATTTCAGATGGTGTTTTTCCATACAGCTTCAGATTGTCCATGTAAAGGAGGTGGGATAGCCTGGCGGATGGTTTTGATGTTTGGTAGCCATAGTCTGACTTGTTCAGTATTGTTGACATAGGAATCAATGCAATGACAAACAGGAGTGGTGATAATGAGTTTCCTTGAAAGATTCCTCTCTTGATGTTAACCTTTCTCAGTCTATCACCACTGACCAGCAACTGTGTCTTCCATTGTACCATTGATCTTTGCACAACGCCTCTGATGATCCTATTGACTCCTGTTATTTCTAGGCGCTTGATTATCCAGTCATGTGGCAGGGAGTCAATCAAGCTCACAGCCATAATGCAGCCTATATGGACACAAGGTTCGCAAAAGCCTCACTTTCTTAACACTTTTGGATGTAATTAATTTATTGCTAAAGAGAGATTTTCTGAGCAGCAGGATAAGAGAATTCCACTTGGTGCGTCAACATGGATGTGAAAAGGAAGTAAATTAATTTAGTTTTCTGCTTCAGAACTGAAGATACATGACACCATCTAAATAGGTGCCCTCCTAGGACCAACAAATTCAGGGTCTATATTAGCTTTATTGTACTTGCTACTCTTCAGACATGGTAAATCACAATTCTTGGAATACTCCACCAGCGCGCCTAGTGCTATTTGGAAATACTGGATGTTCAACACCTGGAGAGCACTGTGTTGGGGAAGTATGAGCTAAATTTACCTAACTTCACCACTTCACTTGCCTTGTGTTTTCCCTTCTCAGTGGCTGTGTACATTGGGCCTAGGGAAGCTGTATAGATGAATAAATCGTTACCCAGAAAAATCACTAGGTTGGCCCACTGAGAGCATCTTGTCATACAACACTGGGAGCTGGTGTTGTTAATTTTCACTTAATGTTTGTATGAAAAATGTGGAGATGAAACTAGTTGTGAAAAAGTTGAGCCTGATATACAACTGTTAGAACTTGCGTTTCACTTGGTCAATCCCAACCCCAGTCTCTTAGGGCCCAAATGCAGGTATAGTATGACCACAGCACAATCATTTTAGCAATAAACAGTTCTGAATACTGGCTGGTCTTGCAGACAAATTCAGAACTAATGATGTATCTAATCCTTCCAAAGGGTTCTCCGATGATGAAGCCAATCGCTTCAAGGAATTTGTGGAATTACAGATATTTGAGAGGGGGGAGGAAGAGAGAGAAAACATCTGTTGGCGTATGGAATAATGAGGAGGATAAGTTAGCTCTGTTGATTCAATCATGCATTATGAATGTATACTTCAGTATGACTTCTCCTGCACAATGATCTCAGTTCCTGCTTAGTAGCTCAAACTTACTTTGTTAGGGAAGAGGAGAAGTTGGAGGAGTAGAGAAGGAGGAAGACACATCTTTAGCTTGATTTTTATTCAAGAAATGCCCCTCAGCAGATAATTTCAAAGATGGCATGTGGGGGAAATAGAACCTGCTTGTGTTTGAATGCGTAAACCACAAAACTCATCTGGATCACTTAAGTTATTACAAAACACTTGTGGTGCTCACCATGGCCTTCACAATTCCTAGTCTCTGTGTTTCTTATTTAAGATATGGAATGTCTACATTTCACTCCACATGATATCACCCTCTGGTTATTATATTGATTCTGAAAATGTAGAAATGCAAGTAATGATGACAGCCAACCATCTTTTGTTTTCCAGGTGGAAGTAGAACAAACTTACAATTTCCTGGCTTCAGAAAAAAATGCCAGTGTGATAGGCACCAATGCCTAGGCTATGATTCCCATGACAATAGCACGGCAGAAAGCACAGAATCAATATTGGCCTTCTCTGGCCTGGTGCCTTCTAGATGTGATACCAAAATTTCCGGCAGGAATTCCACATAGACAAATATTAGTTTCTGAAATATTATGCTTAAGAATTGCTAGTTTTATGGTTCTTTTGCTGTGCTGTTTTGATATCTTTTGGTATGAGGTTCATTGCTTATCTTTATTATAATGAACTGCTTTTAGAATAAGATATAAAAGTTATATAGAAATATGCAGTACTTAGACCAATATTTCATGGATCTACTCAACATGAGAGCAGACTAAAAATATCCATGCTTGATTACATCTTCATTTAAGCATACTATTAAAAATAAATTCTCCTTTGTATTACTGCTCCAGGGTTACCAGAATTACAGTGGGGAGTACGTTTGAATTGCGCTGGATAAACCAGCAAAAAGCAATTTTAAAGGCAAAATCATCAAGCATATAGAAGGAAAAATTTTACCAAATGAGAATTAGCAGTTTTATAAGGATAGACTTTGCTTGACCAAGCTTTTGGTATTCTTTGTGGGTGTCGTGGAGCATGTGTACTGGGATGATCCAGTAAATGTTGGCTTTCCAAAGGCTTTTGACAAAGTTCTTCATTAAAGATTCCCTGGAAAATATAAGAGCCATGGAATCAGAAAGAAAATGCTATAATGGATATAAATAGATAAAGAACATATAGGTAGTCCTTGCTTAATAACCACAGTTGGGACTGGAATTTTGGTTGCTAAGTGAAGCGGTCATTAAGCAAATCCAACCCATTTTACAACCTTTTTGCGGCAGTCGTTAAGTGAATCATGTGTGTTAAGTGAACCATGTGGTTGTTAAGCAAATCACATGGTTTCCCAGTGATTTTGCTTGCCAGAAGCCAGCAGGAAGGTTGAAAATGGCAATCACATGACCACAGGACACTGCAACAGTCATAAGTGTGAACTGGTTGCCAAACACCCAAATTGTGATCACATGACCCTGGGGACTCTGACGGTCCTAAGTGTGAGGACCGGTTGCAAGTCTTTTTTTAGCACCATCATAAGTCTTAACTGTCACTAAATGAATGGTTGTTAAGTGAGGGCTGCCTGTACTGTATAGCCAATAACAGAAATGAATGGACAGTTCTCACAGTGGAACACTAGGAGAAGTGGTATCCCTGCAGGATTTGTACTGGTGGTTGTTATTTTGGTCATAAATGAAATGGAAGTGAAAAAAAATCACCAAAGTGACCAAATTTTCAGATAACATCAAATTATTGGCCAACTATTAATACCAAAAATATTTGCATGAATCCCAGTGGGGATCTGAGCTGCCGGTGAGTGACCATCTTGATATTCTGATGGGTAGCACAAAAGAGGAATACAGCTGTAACATTGAATTTCATGTGCTAATATCATGATCCTTTTATACTTATGATGGGTAGTGATTAATTATAAGCTTAATCTATTACTTTTTTGTTTGTTTGTTTGTTTATTTTCTATCCCATCTTTATTATTTTTATAAATAACTCAAGGGGGCAAACATACCTAATACTCCTTCCTCCTCCTCTTTTTTCCACAACAGCAACCCTGTGAGGTGGGTTGGGCTGAGAGAGAGTGACTGGCCCAAGGTCACGCAGCCGGCTTTCATGCCTAAGGCGGGACTAGAACTCCAAAATCCTGGTTTCTAGCCCAGCCCCTTAACCACTAGACCAACAGCCTAAACATTGGCTCATGGACCACTCCCTCCCATTTGGCTGGTTGAAGCCCAGTCCTTCAGACAAGGATGAAAGAAACTGGCTCAGGTGCTGCCTCAGGACATTTGATGTGCTTTGAAGTAGCGGGGGTGGGGGGCGGGGAACAAGGGGGAGGAAGTGATGTCACTTACATCACGGTGCTACCACACAAAAATGCCAATTACATTATGTACTGCATCAATCTTATCATATGCATAGCATCATTGTGACTCTAGTAGGACATCTATAAGGTTGAGGGAAACTTGCTTTCTTTCAATTTTCATGGATAACCAATTGGCTGTTTGGATTCCTCTTTGCACTGAAAAAAGATGTGCCTTTTTCCATGCTGAAAATGGAAATAGAGCAAACAGGTAATCCAGGAACAGAATGATCATCTTTTTGATCTCTGACCTGAAAGAAGATGATGGATGATGATGATGATGTTCCATATTTTTGATAAACAGAGAATGCATAGAGTGAATCTTTTTTTTTAATTTAAGTTTTAAAAAATGCAGTAATCTTTTTTCAAGTGATCCAATCACCAGAAAACAGCTCAAGAAGGACGGCAAATAAATACTCCCAATTTCTGTTCTGATTTTACTTCTGAATCTTTCATTCCATTCCACAGATGGTAAACTAGGGACTGGAGAGGGGACTGGGAGTGAGAGAAGGGAAAGGAAGGGGTAACCAACACACACATTCCTATGGCCTCTTGTCATTCCAAACATCGGTTTTCCCCATTTTCCATTGCAGTTTACCATTTAGACAAAGTAGTGAGGAATTAAATAAACATATGGTCAAATGAGCAAGAATTTGCTGTAACATTTGGCTATATCATTTGCTTGTGGCCAAGAGAGAGGAAAAAACAAGAAAAACTTTGCAATTTGTGAAATAGAAATAATCTTTTGATGAGGGAGGAAAATCTAGAAAGCATTCCATACATCTGTGAATAATAATAACTGATCAAATCCCAGAAGAAAATAATCATATTTAAAATACTCAACATTAATAAGCAAGAAAAAAAAACCTTTTGTGTATATTGTAGGCTACACAGCACTTCATAATTGATTCCAAACAAGTACTTCAGAATGTGTGGATCACTAACCCAACACCTGCCTGCAACTGTTCTGCATCTTTCCTGGAATGATGCAGCTGCCTTCCATAGCTGCTGTGAGATCCTGGGAAAAGATGTAGCTTCTTTGAAGAGGTGTGGATATATACTAGTTTGTGCTCTCCATGTAGCACTTTTTTGAAACTGAATTCGAAGTACTGCATAGCCCTAGTGTATTTGCCCTTAATATTTTAATTTTATGCATATTTCTCCCTGCCAATCACATTTTGTACATATTTTTAAGTTGTAAGGTGTGATGCTAAATTCTAAAAGAATTTTTGAGAAAAGAGAAAGGGTACCTCATTTCAATCTGCTAAATGAATGATCTACTTGTAATTACGGAATACTGTTTGCAACCAACCTCATAAGATAGTTGTTGTGAGGATAAAACAGCATGTTGACTTGAGTTGCTTCTAGGCCAGGTTTTAAAGTTATGAGTTCAGCTGCAGAAGAACTGCTGAAGATCGCTGAAGGGAAAAAGTAATTACTATACATATATGCTTAAAACCTTTCTTAGAAATTTAAGTTTATTCTGATATTTTGGGATTCTTTGATTCGTTGGGATTCTTTGTTCCTTTGAGCATTTATGGAGCATTTCTCTGTGATTTAGTACACTTACTACATTTTCCCATAATATCAATTTCTTATTTATAATGGATTTTGAATGCTGGCATTAAAACAATATTGTGGAATAGAGCAAGAAGCAGCGTCCATCTCCTTTTCCAAAACACAATATTGTGCATGATCCCTACTCCGGTTTCTTTCAGTGCAACTAGAAGCCATTCCACTGGAGTAGCCAGTAAAAAAAGGAGGCTCTGTTGTCTCTCCTTCCAAAATTACAACAGGAAAACCATGAGAGTGCTTTTTACAAATTTTGTTTATAAAGACCTCAAATCACAGGATACAGGTTACTGGTGCTTTATCTATTTGTGGCTTCTCCATTTCCACCATGAGTACACAGTTCAGAATACACAAGTATCAGTGTTATAGGTGACTTCCGCCATCCAAACTACAGTGTTCCTTGGGTGACAGGACAAGAATTAAAAGTGAGAGGTAATAGAACCTCCCCTAAACACCCCCCCCCCCCAATCTCCCATCTTCCTCCAAGTAAGAGTTGTAGCCTTCCCCAGCAGACCCACTGTGCCTACCCAGTGATGAGGGATGCTGGGAGTGTAATTCAGCAATATCTTTAGGGAGGGCTACATGTTGCCCTCCTGAACCCTGACTCAAATAGTCAACTCAGCACAGTTTAATCCAAAGAGAGCTCAGTTTTCCTATGGGGGAGCTACAGGTACATTTTCCTATGTCTTCTTATCAGAGAGGGCAAGAGAGAGTCTCTTATTTATATATTAAACAAATGTACAGGGCCTCCTATCTTAACCAGGGTAATGCTGGGCAGTGAACAGAAAAATAAAAACACAACTGCAAGAACAACCAATTCAAAACCTAGCTGAGGCACCCTAAAACATTTCCAACAGCATAAAACCAAAGAGCCTCAAAGACCATAAACCAAGACACATACATGCTAACAACCACAGGTCTCTGAGGCCTTTCAGAAGGCCAGCACAGTTAGAGATGGGTTAGGTTGGAGTAGCCAGTCAGTCCTTTCATCCACCGCTTGGCTCGACTCGCAAGCCGAGTTTCTGGGGAGAAGAAGGAATCCGTGGGTTCCTCTCAACAAGTCACTGTTCTTCAACCTGCTTGTCCTTCACACAATGTTCGTACAATGTTTGGAAGGAGTGTGGGATTGTAAGAGTCTGTTATTACTGCAAGCTCCAGTTAGTGGTGTGTGATTGGCTCTGCTGGAAAATATAAAAGTATCAAATTTTTCTTCAGGGAAATTGTTTTAATAGATAACAGCATGTTGTACAATGTTTCATCAGTAATATTTGGGCCTAAATTAAGAGCAGTTGTGGGATGGGTTGCCGATCTTTTCTTGTGATAAAAGGGAAATAGTTCAAGAAATATGGACCAGATGTTACCTTAATCCAGTCCTCATGTAACCAAAGCACATTCTGAGACAGTAATAATATTCCTTTCTACCTGGTTCTAATTTTCCTGCTCTCAAGCACCCCCTGTGAAAAATAGATTAAACCAACACACATCATTTATGAATCACCCTCAGAAAGGCTGGAGGAGTTGGGTGTGGAACTTGCCAAATGTATGTGATGGGGGTACAAATGTATGTGATGGTTATTGCCCTCCCCAGGACATTTAACAAAATGGCTCCCTTTGACAGGGGCCTTTCAGAGAATAGTCTTGGAATGATTTAGTCTCTTGGTTTTGGAGGCTGACATTCTGCTCAGCAAATGCTGAACACAGCTTGGAATTTGTCATCAACTTGGAGGCCGGGAAACAGCTTTGCCCAACATAGATATCCTCTGAATATGTGGACTTCAACTCCCAGAATTCTCAGCCATGCCTGTGCTGGCTGGGGTGTTCTGGGAATTGAAGTCCAGTCATCAGGACCATGCCCAGGTTGATGAAAGTTGTTGTAAAGGTTTTTCTTAAATATTTCCCCAAGCAAGCTAAAACAAAACAAAACAAAATAAATGGCCTTAGGGTTGAGAGAGGATGGCAAGTTTTGAAGATAGCCCATTGATCATCTGATCTCATCTGATCTGCAGGCTCCTTTTGGATAAGGGTTTATCACTATTCTGGCATAGTGCATTGTTGTTGTTGTTTTTCAAGGGAATATTCCTGAAGTGTATACCAATCCTATGTAATCTGCCTTTAAAGATTGCAAGAATCCTGAGCCAGTGTGGCAATGGGAGTTCTGTGACTTGGAGTTCCACTGAAGGATGCTCCAAAGGTAATAGGCAAGGGGAACCCCTAAGAAATTCTGGTCAGCCACTAGAAGCCAATCATAAAACTTAGTCCACTGTTTAGGGCAGAAGTAAGCAATGTTTTGATTTGTTTCAGTGGCCAGAGATGGCAACAGTCGGAGTAGTGACATGGTGAATGTAACTGAAGTAAGAGGGAACAGAACTTCCACATGTTTCTTTCTTCATTGTATTTACTCAGCACTTAGAAGTACAAATGCCCTTGAGTTGAGTTTGGCTCCATGGATGATTCCATGAATTCCAGTGATTCCATGATACAACTAGTAGCATTCAAAAGGTGGGTGCCATTTTGCTTGTTTGGACCCATCCTGTGGATGCTGATGGACACAACCATGTGGATTCTTCACTTCAGCACAGAAGTGGTGGGCCATTGCCTTCTTCCAGGATGTTTTTCAACTTCCCAGTGTAGCTTGTAACTCTGGAATTTTCCAGTGGTTTTCCATACAAGTGTTAGCCAGACCTAACCCTACTTAGCTTCTAAGCCCACACAAGATCTTCCAGGTACTGCCACCTGCTGAGACAAAACAGAAACTAGCCAACCACATCGTAGCCTAGCAAGTGTTGTTCAGTGTATGGATTGAATCCAGACTACTAGGTTAAATGTGTTAACCATGGATAAGCTGGTCATGCAAATGCAGCCTTTGTTTCTTTTTTGGGGGGGACTGTTTTTTGGGAGAGGCTGTGCATAGAACCTAAAGTAAGTCTTACTGTGTTTTTTCCATACCCAATAGTTGGAAATCATGCTATAATTTATCGCTACAATTGAGGGGTGAATAGGGAAGACTTAGGTTCCGAGGTTAACAATATGTCCTTATCTTTCTGCACTCCTAAAACACCCCTTACTATAGGAAGCCTGTAGGGTGTGTATGTGTATGACATGGTGTGTATATACTTATATGATTAACTTCAGCAGTGGCAGCATCAGGTTGACCTTGCCCTGGTTTGGAAGGTGAGTTGGTCCAGACTTGCATAGTGCTTGGATGGGACATCCAGGGGTATAAGCTAAACAAGGAAATTGCAGAAACATCCTAGAGGAGGGCAATGGCAAGCCACTTTTGTGTAGCTGTGAAAAAATCCACATGGATATGTCCACGTAATCAGCAGGAATCAAGCTTTAGTCAAAGAAACCTTCACTTCATGTGTAAATTTACTAGGAAGTTTTAGTAGGAACTATTTACTAGGAGAATTTAACCCTGAAACAGTATATAGTATGGGTGGTACAGGGGTATGTAGGTTAGGAGCGAGAACAAGTTATTAGCAATGACAGAAGACCTTTGATTTCCTGGCTGAAATTTTCCTTTAATTTTTTTACCATATAAAACTGGAAAATGTAAAGTCCCTCTCATTGGACTATTTAGTAACCTATTAGTGCATTTATCTTTTTATCATTTGACAGGTGGAAGTAGTAGTCCAACCTTTTCTTTTTAATTATAAGGGATTCCAGATGTAGAAAGGAACATAAATTAAAAGCAGACTGACCTGTGCAGCTTTTCAAAGTAAGCCAAATGTCAAGGTATCTGCTTTTCATTTCAGAATGTTATTAAAGCTATTACTAAGAGAGCCATATTGCAAGCTCTGCCCTAGTAATCAACACCTTGAAAGCAATGCTGCAGATTTACAGTGTGCTGAAAAGAAAATTTGTCTTCAAGAATGACCTTGATTGGTCATTTTCATAAAAAGCAGCCCTTGAATCTGGAAAAGGCTTTGTTACTTCCAGTAGGTGTTTCTTTCCTTTCTGGTGCCATCTTCTCATGAAAATTCACTTCTGCTTAATATACCTTATTAATATTTCTCTAGCACCTGCTACTCTGTAGCTTCCACAGATGAGAGATCTCCAACTGAAAACAATATTCTAGATACGGAAGCAAGTAGGTCTGATTATCTCTACTTGAGATGGTATAGGACAGGAAAGCTTCATAACCATCTCTGAATTTTTTGGTGGCTTTGGATGTGTGATAGAATATTCTTTCTTCTCTGAGTTGAGGTTATACCTGCTCCCCATTTGCTTGAATGGAGGCAAATAGAACTTTCGAGCAGAAGATCCTGGATTCAGGGTTCAGTCCCTTGCGTCTTGAGGTAGGGGTGGTAAATTCTCCTTCCTGAAACTCTGAAAAGTCCTTGCCATGGATAGGGAATTCTGGGAGTTGATGTCCACCCATCTTAAAGTTGCCAAGGTTGAGAAACACTGGGTTAGAGCGTTGGACTAGACTAGGCAGACTCAGAGCTAGGACAGTCATTTCTCTCACTCCAACCTACCTGTCAGTCCTTTACACTACCTTATAAGATAGTTTCTTTTGAGGATACATTGAGAGGTGACCCTTATTATTATTACAGCTATTATTTCATTATTATGTGTATGTATATTTTTTGTTAATAAGCACAATAAAATCTCAATTTTCTGGGGTCACACACCATACTTAACCATACATTTTTGGGGTTGAAGGAAAGGAAATAAGGTTTTTGTTGTTATTTTCAGAACTGTGGCTTTTACTCATATGTAAATGTATGCAGATTTGTTTACTTACTTAACTGCTGGATTAATTCAAACCTACAGGATGAATTGACTAAGGCTGCCCTCATAAATACCTAGGATATTTGTGAGAGAAAATTCCTAATTTTCAGCTTTGGGTACTAAAGTAACTTCAGTAAGCCTTGGGTACTTCATACTTTTGAGAAGGGAAGAGGGAATGCAATTTGCTGCTCAGTCTCAGGCAAGAAAGTATTTTGGCCCAGCCAAAAGCATCCATGAGGAGGGATGGGGTACAAAAAGGTCCAAATGGAGGCCACAGCCCTGCAGTCAAAGCATCACCCTTTTTTATATGTGTTGCACATGCCTGTCAAAAAGGGTGCAGCTTCGATGCACAGTCATGGCCACCATCTGGAATTTTATACTTTATATGTTACATTGCATAGTTCATATTTGTATTTGTATTTTTAGGTATTTATATTGAACTGTTTTAGTGATTTGCTATTTTTACTATTTGTAAGCTGCCCAGAATTGTCATATGTGAGGTGGGTGGCAAAGAAATTTAATAAATAAATAAATAACCCCAGATTTGTATGCTCCTTTTCGCTATTTATTTATTTAAATGATTTATATGGCCACCTATCTCCACATAGTGCTTCTGGGCAGCTAACAGTACATAATCACTGGCGTAACACCAAAGCCAAAACAATAACTTAAATATCTGTAACCAAAAGAAACATAAGCATAAAATAGTCACTATCCCTGTCTCTCTCTTTTCTCTGTTGATTTTATAATGCTTTGGCTGAAGAAAGGCCATCCCTTCCTAAAAGACACCGTGTCCAAGTCACACACAGCAATTTCCTACAATTCAGTGGGTCCTCAGAGTTTTGCAAAATTACCAACCTGCAAACTGAAATTCAAGCCCCCTTCTGCTTCCTTCTGCTCTTTCGAGGGAGGGAGGAAAGAAAAGAAAAAAAGGTCTTCTATTATGCTGAAGAAAAGATGTGCCACCTGTCTAACCAGAGGGACACAAACATGGAAAATCTGTGTGGGAGTGTATCCATTGTGAGCAATAGCTTAAAAAAAAACTTTAAAGCAAAATGTTATCTTCCTTGTTCCTTGCCATCCCTCTTTTGTTTTTGCAAGTTGTTAACTATATTTGCACAGAAATGCTTGTGCTGAAGACTTGCCTGGCCTTCCCCGCCAAACCTTTCCCATTCCCCCCCATTCTTCCCCCCTCCCTGCCGAAGCCAAGTAACAAACAAAATCCTGAGACTTCTTTTGGCTTTCCTCTCGCTGAGCTTGTGGCCTTTTTGAACTGCCATCTGCAGATCCCGTTGATGCACTGACTGGGCCAGACTGTGAAGGAAATAACGTGATTTAGATCAAGTGCTTGGGAAGGCAGTTCATGAGAAACACTTGAGCTAAGCTGTTGCCACTCAGGATGTGCCCTGGGGAGAAGGGTTGCGTTTCAGGTCATGCTCCTGACTTGTGTGAGGGCAGGCACGAAGCAGAGGTTTGGTGGAGCCAGGCTGCGTCGGGGAGGGGAGGGAGGGGGAGAGGGGCAGGGGTTGTGTGAAGAAGGGACTGGGGAAAGGAGGAGAGAAAGATTATGAAACCATAGAAGCGAATCTGCCAAATTAACTTCTCACCCTCTCAATCACACTCTGGAGGATAAACCCCCAAACTTTCTGCCTTTAGAACTAAGCTCATTTTACACCAATCAATTCATTCCTTTCATTTGTCATGACAGCCAACTATCATTCCAATTATTTGGGGGGGGGGGAGAATTGGGGAAGGAAAGGTGGGGCAAAGAAATCCTTATTTTTTTCTTTCCTGTTCAGGCAAAAGGAAATTCATGTGCACGATTCTTTCAATCACTGGTTGAGGACGAGCGCCAGGACCTGGGCTCCTTCCCTGGCAAGGCCCTGCACATTAAGTAGAGGACTGCACTGAACATTCCTGGCTTCAGTTTTCAGGATCAGGAGAAAAAATCCCATTTATATTTGGAGGTGATTTGGATCTGTATCCTTTCAGCTGCTGAACTGTATTATGCAAACCTTCAGTTCAGAAGCAGAGGAACACCCAAAATGTTATATTCTCACAGAGGAATGGGAAACCATACCAGTCACTTTCTAAGAAGAAAAGGCCTTGCTGTTCAGTTATACAGACATGCTTTGTGTACAGAATACATCTGTCAACCCTGAATTGACTATTTCACCCTTTTCCTTTGGAGACAGTGGATAGCTGCCTGTCCCATTTCTGATGGACAAACACAGTCTTGGAAGTGACACAGTAGAGTCCATTCTAGCAATACATGGATTAAAGATCTTAAATTGGGATTCTGACAGTGATGGCTGTTTATGAAATTCATAGAGGCCAGTCTGATCTCAACAGTGCTTTCATTTTGGCATCAAGTAAACATCTGGATATTCATCCAAGCTTTTACTGATGCTTGGTCTTAACTCACCATTTTACTTTTAGGTTGTGATGTTTTGCTAACCTGATTTGACTAGGTTATAGTAATTATGGTACTCTTATTTTATTGCTCGAGCCAATTGCAACGAAATTTCATTTTAATGTACACTTTGTGTATAGTGAAATGACAATAAAAGTTATTCTATTCTATTCTATTCTATTCTATTCTATTCTATTCTATTCTATTCTATTCTATTCTATTCTTAGTATTTTGCTGTCTCTATTTTTTATGGTTTTATCCAGAGATCCATTAAGGTTATATAAACATTTTAGCCAATTTCTCTACTTCGATAACTCACACATCAGGGCATGCACATAAACATCCAAGAGAGTGCTACTTCGGTTTTTGAAGACAGGTGTACACTTTTCATTAGAGCGTTATACCTTTGTGTAAGATCTGACCAACAATTCAGAAAGTTCTGGGCAGGCATTACATATGCAGACGTTTCTCCAGAAGCCAGTTGAGAGTCTCTTGTTGAGCTCAAACCAGAATAGACATGGAGAGCCATACCCAAAGACTGGAGAAGAAGGGGCTGCTGGACATCCCAGTCCCTGACCATGTCATCAACCTCCTAATTGAGGAAGTGTCATAGGTCATGTCCATGGCAGGAACTGTATTGGGAGAAGGAGGAATAAAACAGGATCAGCTTTAAGCTGCCTCCTTGGTGGGCTGGGAAAGAGATGAAGACAACAACATGACAATGTGTCCTTTGAGACAGTTAGCTGGGCACCTTCGTGCCTCCATTAAGGAGATGTGAGAATAGCCCTATGCCAGAACAGTTTTTGTGATATAATTTGTGTTTTGTGTTGGACGGCCTACATAAAGACTACAAATTAAATAACGACAAATTTAAAAATCTGCCCAGTTTATAGAGTTGAAAGTTTAATTTATATTGTGACTTAATCATTTTTATGTGGGATTATACAAACAGCACTCTAGCCGGAAGACATTATAGTCTAAATTAGAAAGGGAGGCAAAAGCAGTAACAGGGAATCTTGTCAGACTAATATATTTGTGATGATGGGATTAAGATTAGTATTTTGGGGTAGTCTTAATTCAGGTAACGGATTATAATTTTCTGCATTATGATTTTCAGAGTTCTGTTTGGAACCATGTTTTGAAGTGGAATTGCTGACAACTTCCTTGGAGAACAGTGATAAAGGAAGCAAAGAAAGGACTGGGTTTCATCTCTTGCAGCCTGGCAAACAGAATGCCATTTCCTTGCAACTTCTCAAGATCAAAAGTTATGGGGAATTTATACACCTCCATTTTTTTCCCCTCTCTGTCCCCCCCCCACTCCAGATTGTTTACAAGGAGGCTATTATAGTGATCGAAATAGTGGGACTCTCCTCCACAAATGACATTTAGATCTTCAATGAGTAGTACAGAATTTAAGAGACATGTTTGTCCCTCAGACTTCAAAACAAGCTTAAATTAGAAGCACATTGCTGGAATAGTTCTTAGCGAACATTTATATTACTTTAGTTACCAAATCCAGATTTAAATCCTAGGGACTTGGCAGGGGAGGGTATAATATATTAGGCATTAAGATGGTATATATGTGTATGTGCAGTTCTATAAATATACAAGCTTTCGTTGCACTTGCAAGGAAATGACTATGAAGTTCTAATGTGCTGGCTTCCAGAGGTGAAGGATTCCCACCCATCTCTCCTCTGCATGTCGCCTTAATTTTTTGGAGTTATGCTTTCAGCCTATGGGGATAATTTGGATTACTGAACTGACTTGTGGCCCTGAGTCTCTGGTATCACAGGTATGCATATAGCCAGAGATTCAGCAGAAGCAATCACTCTATGAGTTAAGAAAGGATGAGATTCATCTTGGGAGGAGCAAGGACATTTTATTGTATAGGCAATAATTATGAATAATTCACACCTTAGACCCCTCTTGTTTGGAGTACTGTAATAGACTCTACATGGGCTGCCCCTGAAGAGGATTTGTAAGCTGCAGCTGGTCTGGAATGCAGTGATGTGGGCAGCTCATGGTGTAACATTTAAATAATAATGCTGCTCTACGAGCTGCACTGGCTCCTAGTGGGATTCCAGGTGTTATTCAAGATGCTGGTTATCACCTATAAAGGTCTACATGGCACAGAGCCAGGCTATATGTGGGACTGCCTGTCTCCAATTGTCTCTGCTTACCCCTCCAGATCTGACAGGGACAGCATGTTCTGGGCTCTTCCATCAAGCAATGTCATCTTGCTGGACCCAGGAGTTGCGTCTACTCTGTTGCAGTACCTGTCCTGTGGAACAGCATCCTCCTGGAGATCTGTATGGCCCCTAACATGTTAACCTTCTCTAAGACATTCACAACCTGGCTGTTCCACCAGGCATTTGGGCCAGAATGTTAAACAAGCTCTGCTGGTTGTTTAGCTTTGGTTTTATTGCTGCTTTTAACTGGGAATTGGGAATGGTTTCCTTTCTACCTGAGGCCGATAAAGTAATTAATGGTTGCTCAATTCTATTGTTGCCTAGTTTTAACCTCTTGTACACCACCCAGAGCCATTGCTGTGAGATGTTTGGCCATATAAATTGAATAAAAAAACAAGCAAACAAACAAACAAACAAACCTGTCATGTATAGTGCAGGGCAGCATAATCTGAGACCCAAGACTGCAGGTGTCACCTGAAAGTCTTAAGGACAGCTCTCAAAGCACATTCAAAAGGTCAAGTGCAGCCTTCTCTGAGTTGCATACCTCTGCCTTAAGGTTGTTAGGCATGGGCAGCCTCCAGGCTTTTGGGATGGACTTCATTTTTACTGAAAC